>NC_059333.1:78532500-79132500 GCF_018350155.1 Leopardus geoffroyi
GACTCTCTGTCTTAGTTGGGGCCATTACAGCAAAGTATCACAGACAGGGTGGCTTATTAAAAAACAAATTTATTTCTCACAGTCTGGAGACTGGAAGTTTGAGATCAGGGTCCCAGCATGGTCAAGAAAGGGCCCTCTTCCCAGTTGTAGACTTGTTACTTCCTCACATTTAAGGAGGGGCTAAAGAGCTTGGTGGCATCTCTTATAAGATCACTAAGCCCGTTCATAAGGGCTCCAGGCTCCTGACCTAATCACCTCCCAAAGGCCCCACCTCCTAATGCCAGCACTTTGAGCATTAGGATTTCAACATATGAATTTGGGAGGAGGGCACAAACGTTCATACCATAGTACTCCCCTGATATCTCAGAAATTATAGAACTTTCTTCATACTGGAAGATGCTACAGAGGCCTTTCCTGGAAAAGCAGCATGTATTTCACCTCACGAGTTCTTTACCTCCTCTCTTGGCTATGAATCTCCTAAATAGGGTTAAATATCATTTCTTGATGATAAGAGAACCCTCTGTGCATGATGAAGGGAAGAAAATAATTATGCATCAAAGAAATTGCCATAATTAGCTAGCATGTGCCAGCAAAAGTCACGAATATAACCCTGGGTTTGGATTTTGAAGGTACCTGACTGAGAGGACTGGGATATAAGACTACATGAGAAAGAGTTCATTAACTTGGGTTCACTTTCTCATAACATGGGATTTAACACCCTGGTAAGTACCAGCATGGAAGGGCAAAGCTTACTGCTAGAGAGGCTCTTAAAAGTCTGGAAAAAAGTGATGAGCAATGATGAGAGAAGAGGAATTGCATGACTTTCCCTGGCAGGTGACAGAGACAGGATAAGGAGGCTAAGGGAACTAGGCATGCTAGAATGGATATATATTGTAAAGCCAGAAGACCTGCCAGGGGATATGTTAGATGGTAAGGCCAACATGACCCATGGTTTTCCAAGACCATCAAAAATATGCTAAGGAGAAGAACAGCAGCATCAGTAAGAAGTTCATTGCTGGCTCTCCTGTGTAAACCATAACTGGTGGTAGGGAAGATTGACACATAGCTGGACTCATTAATATCCATGGCAATGATGCCCATCTCACCCCTGGTAACAGAGGCCAGATAGTGCTATCTACCTGCCAGAATCTAGGAGGTTCTAATTACCATAATGACCAGCATGGTCAGAGGTGCAGCCAAGGGGCTTGACCCACAAGGAGCTGTGGAGATGTTCAATAGAACACAGCATACCTAGGGGCAACATAAATGGGCAGTGAAATGGACAATTTTTGAATCTACAGGCAGCAAAAAGCAAGAATGGGAGAGTGGGAGCTAAAGACAGTCACAGAGCACAAAGTGACAACCCTTGCTTGATTTGTGACTTAAATCATTATTTGATCTATAATCCATTGACTGAAGAGGTAGCTGGATTCCTAGGAAAGATAAATCTGACACTATGGCAAGTATAGGCCATGGCAATTCCTTCAGATTTCCCTGTAGAGACCTACAGCTGGAGCCAGGTTCAGATGTGTGCAGGGATCTCTGCATTTAGAAGCACTCCTCACTCGACTTAATGCTGTATTGTCACCATCTTGAAATTCTTAATTTTATTTTATTTTTTAATTTTTTTTAACATTTATTTTTATTTTTGAGACAGAGAGAGACAGAGCATGAATGGGGGAGGGTCAGAAAGAGAGGGAGACACAGAATCTGAAACAGGCTCCAGGCTCTGAGCTGTCAGCACAGAGCCCGATGCAGGGCTCCAACTCACAGACTGCGAGATCATGACCTGAGCCGAAGTCGGATGCTTAACCGACTGAGCCACCCAGGTGCCCCTCGAAATTCTTAATTTTAAACAAGTGACCCCACATGTGCATTTGTACTAGACCCCACGCATTATATAGCCAGTTCTTACCGCCGTTGCCTAGGTAACTATACATTGGGTACAGAAGGTCTGAGTTGACATCAATGCCCAGAAACTTGAAGTGTAATCATGGTCCCCTATTGGAGTGGGAGCTCACATGCTTAGGTAATAAGTGGAATCTGTGTTCAAATCCAGCTCACAGTGGGTTCACTGTGTGTAGAGACCGCCCAGTGGTCATTTTTCTGGTCAAGTGTTTAACTGTTATCAGTATACTTGACAATTAGATTGATGCCCACATTGGGTTCTTGGCCTTTAGAGAAAGAGCTATCAGAGTGGGAAAGGTTAAGTGAAAATCTCTGAAACTGCTCATTCAGTCAAGGAAGTAAATAAAAAGGAATGTCACATTCTAGGAAGGATGGTGATCAGTGTCATCATTAAAAAACTAAAAGATACAGAATAAGGATGAAGGGAATACCCCAATCATATCTGTTGTTTTTTTCAATATGGCCTGTGCAGAACTCAGATGGATCTTGGGGACTAAGTGTAAACTCTTGAAAGCTCAATTAAGTAATAGCCTTGATTGTAACTGCTATGCCAGAGATTACATCTTTGCTAGGGCAGATTAACAAAGTTTCAGGTACATGATATGCAGTCATCGATTTCCTTAATGTATTCTTGTCAATTTTGATTACAAAGAAGGATCATAAACAGATCACATTCACATAGGGCATGCAACAATAGTAATTTATAGTTTTGCCTCAGGGCTATGTTAACTCACCGTCTCTTTGTCATATTGTAGAATGAAGGTATCTGGGCTGTCTGGTCAACCCACAGAACATCACCCTCATTTGTTATATCAATAACACCATGCTGATCAGGCAGAACAAACAACAGATGGCCTCGCTGGAAGCATTGATAAGATACACGTGCTCCAGAGCATGGGGGATAAGCTCTACAAATATTCAGAGTCCTTCATTTCAGTTAAGTCTTTAGGGTGTGTCAGGAGTTTGCCAGAATATGCCTTCCAAAGTAAAAGAAAAATTGCTACATCTTGCATCTCCTACCACAAAAAAAAAGAAGCAGAGAGCCTGATTGGTTTTTTGGGGGGTTCTGGAGGAAACACATCCCATGCCTAAGAATAGCACTCTGATCCATATACTAGGTGATCTGGCCTATACACTGAGAGACAGGGAAGGCTTCAGGGGTCTGGTGGCTCCAGTGGGAGAATCACAATGAAAACCCTGATATTTGTGAATATGTCCATACCATTCAGAGCAGCCAAAATAAGTCTTTTGGTAAAATAGCTCCTGCTATGTTATTGGGTCTTGGTAGCAACAGAATACTGGGCCATGTGGCACTGAACTTCTATTTGTCTATAACTACATATCATGAGCTGAGTTATTGCAGTTCTTCTGAATCATAAAGTCAGCCCAGCACTTGTCAAGCTAAAGATGAGGGTGGTACACCCAGATTGGACCCAAGCAGGACCAAAGCTTGGTTAGCAGCATGAACAGGTAACTCAGACCCCATGACCCCCCCCCCACACACACACACAATCTACAGCAGTTGTAACAGCAGCCTTCCTGTGCTTGGCACCTAAGACTAGCTGAAGGAGGTCGAAAAACCTGTCCATGGCCTCCTGTCACAAACAACCAACTATGACTTTGAGTAAGAGAGAGATGGTAATATCCAAGAGATGGAAAGAAGACAGTGCACTTGGACCAGAGTGAGAGAGTGAGGGGGATGGCACAAGATGAGAGTGACATATTGAGGAGTCATATTATACCAAGTCAGAAGAGGTGCTGGGTCTTATTCCAAGAAAGATAGAAAATATTTGAAAGGTTTCACACAGAGATGAGACATGATCCAATTAATGTTTTAAAAAGATTGATCTGTCCTGCCTGTGGCGAATGTTCTAGAGGTGGGGCGAGAGTGGACCAGGAAGATTAGTTAGGAATCATGTGGATTAATAGCAATCCAGATCAAGACAGGACTTCAGCCTACCCTATGAATGGGTTACATTGTCTATCCTTGAGTGGGATGTAGCTGTGTAGGTGGATGACACAGTCTCTCTCTTACAGCTCACATTCCAGTATCTGACATTCTGACCAACTCACTTTCCAAAATACATGTGTTATGGTATCCATATAGCTCAGCAGGATCAGTACACATGTAATAGTAAGTGCTTATCCTCTTAAATATCACTCCCAATATCTTGTCTTTTGAAAGCCAACTCCTATAGTGAATTTCAGATTAAATACACTCCACATGAAACTCTGCCCCTAGTTCCATATTGAAATAAAACAAGAGAACCACAGTAATGAAGGGAATCAAATCTCTGTGTATATATATCAATATATATGGAATTTCTTACAAAGAGCTGAATGCAATTAAAAGAAAAGAAAAGAAAAGAAAAGAAAAGAAAAGAAAAGAAAAGAAAAGAAAAGAAAAAGTTCCTACTTAGACATGCTGAGCCAGTGGGGTTGCCTAGGGTGCTAGCAACAGGGCAAAACTTCCCCAAAGAATAAAGAAACCTTAAGAACATTCCTTAACCATGGATTTAGTCCATAGGATTACTCTTTTGAAATAACATCAATGGATGATAATAACATACCCATTCCAATGAAAGCCTTTTACTTCAGTTCTTATTTACTCTCTGTTAATGATGTCAACACTTTGAATATTACAGTTTTCCAAGAGAGAAAAGGAGAAGTATTCATTTGGATAAACTAGACTCAGAAATTGTTGTGTGTTAAATGAAACATACCTGTTACCCATGTATGGAAAGAACTCTAAAGGAAGTTTTAAAGACATAATCAAGATTTATATTAAAATAATTTCTTATTTATGTTTCAGTATTTTTCATTCATCTTGCCTTAATGGTTAGGAATTTAGAAAATATAAGACTCTAGTGATACAGGGGCACCTGGGTGGCAGAATCAGTTACGCGTCCAACTTCAGCTCAGGTCATGATCTCCCAGCTTGTGAGTTCAAGCCCCACGTTGGGCTCTAGCTGACAGCTCAGAACCTGAAGCCTGCTTTGGATTCTGTCTCCCTCTCTCTCTGCCCCTCCCCGACTTGTGCTCTGTCTTTGTCTCTGTCTCTCTCTCTCTTCAAAAATAAATAAAACATTTAAAAAAAACTAAAAAAAATGCAGTGATACTGTCAGGTTGGTGGTATCTCAATTAGACAGTAAAAGAAGGGCAAAGAAAAGAAAAATTCACCTTATGTGAAACCATAATATATTTTCCTTGAATTCTAAGATTAAAATGAGTTGCACCCATTCATTAAATCCACACTTAATGTTCCAAATTTTGGGGGGGAATCCAACTGTATATTACGGAGAGGCCAAAAGTTTGTGAAGTTTTTAAAATGTACTCTTTTTATTTTAATATTGAAGTGCTGTGAATGTGGGTTCCTTTGGAAAGATATTAAAATATTCTTAATTATAATCTTGACAGAATAATTGGGGCTTAGTGTTTGGGTGACAAATTATGCCATTGCTGATTGGAGCTCTAGCTTCAAGTTGGGAAAAAAAAAAAGACATAGGATAAAATACCTTCAGGGACAATTCATGCAAATAGCTGATAATGTATTTAAACCACATTCTGCCTTAAATTTGTTTGGAAATGAGGCACAAAATGAACCAACTCGAGTTAAATAAACATCTCATGAACGTAAAATGTATAAAGTGTGTTTACATCACCAGCATTCTGGGGTTTCAATCTCTCACGGTTCAATGCCTTAATCATTGCCTTCCTTGTCTCTTTGTGTTTCTGACTGTGAAAGACATCCTGGCCTCAGCAACCCAGGGTTTATCATGTGTCTCAGAACTCAGGCCCTTGAGCTACAGGACAAATCACAAGAAAACTCATTTCTAGAATTCTGATGACAGATGAGCTGAGTGGATGAAAGGTAATAAAACAAAGTTCTTACAGTGGGCTCTATCCACTGCTCTAATTCCTTATAAACCCTCTGCCCTCAGTCTGATGTTATACTTAGTAATGGTCCCTCCCCATGACATCTCAGGGGATTTCAAGAGTATCTGCCTCATCTATCCCTAACACACACATACAAACACACACACACACACACACACACACACCCTTCTCCTCCTTCTCTGTTTTAATTAGAAATTTGATTACTTCCATAACATGTTTATTTTTAAAAGCCTGGTTATAGTGGTTAATTAACTCATAACCTGGGAATTTGCTATAATCAGAGATCTTTGTATCTTAAGCAATTTAAACTTTTTACCTCTTTTTATAACGGCGAACTATCCCAAGTCCACTGTTTGTTTCAAGTCCAGTGAAATTTTAAGTTATGTTTGCTAGCCTTTTATTAAATTTTATCACAAAACAATAGAATATCAGAGCCATGACTTTTGAGACTGTATGTGGTATTCAAAAAACATTTTATGCTCATCTTAAAAACTATATAAATACTTTAAAGTGGAAAACATAATCCTGCTATCCACTATTTTATGTCTTGGAATTTCCTTTTAGACTCTGTTTAAAGGCCCACAAATTTATGTATGTACAAGGCTTTTGAAAATATATGTATGTGTATATACACCCATAATGATACATATGCTGTTATTACACATTCTGCCTTTTCATTTAACCTTGTATTAGGATAAATTTTTATATACTCATAATAGTCATAATTATCATTTTAAACTACTTTATGTCTATTGACTTGAAATGTTCCCACTTAGCCATTTTACTAGAATAAAAATTTTAACGTTTTTTTTTTTTCAATTTTTCATGGCTGGGAAAAATTTCGGTAATCACAGATAAGGCAGTAAATACCTCTCCACAAATAACCTTTCTTCTGTTGAGTTAACATTTTATTTCTTAATTATTTTTTACACTTTTTTAAAGGTTTATTTCTTTTTGAGAGAGAGAGCAAGAGAGCGTGAGCAAGGGAGAGGCAGAGAGAGAGAATCCCAAGTGGGCTCCATGCTATCAGCACAGAGCCTGATGTGGGGATCAATCTCATGAACAATGAGATCATGACCTGAGCTGAAACCAAGAGTAGGTCACTTAACCAACTGAGCCACCCAGGCATCCCTGAGTTAACATTTTAAAATAAACTTTCTAGTTTGAAATAATTTTGATTTACAGAAAAGTTGTAGAGACAACAGACAAGTTCCCACCTACCCTTCACCCAGCTTCCCCAAATGTTAACATCTCACATGACGATGGTATATCTGTAAGATTTAAAAAATGAACATTAACTAAACTAACTGAACAACAGACTCTAGAGAGAGGTACCAGGTTTTCAACTAACACCCTCTTGAAACTTTTGGCTTATGTCTTTCATTCGCTCTGGAAAGTTATCAGCCAGTGCATTTTAAAATATTGGCATACTGGGGCGCCTGGGTGGCTCAGTCAGTTAAGGGTCCGACTTCAGCTCAGGTCATGATCTCACGGTCCGTGAGTTCGAGCCCCGAGTCGAGCTCTGTGCTGACAGCTCAGAACCTGGAGCCTGTTTCAGATTCTGTGTCTCCCTCTCTCTATGACCCTCCCCCGTTCATGTTCTGTCTCTCTCTGTCTCAAAAATAAATAAACATTAATTTTTTTTTTAAATATTGGCATACTAAGGGCACCTGAGTGGCTCAGTCAGTGAAGCACCTAACTCTTGATTTGGGCTCAGGTCATGATCTCGTGGTTTGTGAGATCGAACCCCACATCGACTCTATGCTGATAGTGTGGAATTCTCTGCTCGGAATTCTCTCTCTCCCTGTCTCTCTGTCCCTTCCCATCCCTGCTCAAAAATAAATAATATAAGTTTTAAAAATATACTGACTATATTCCATTCTCCTCTTCTTCTAACTTCTTGGTCATATATGTATCTTAAATCTCTGTCCTTCTGTGTTGCATTTTGGCCCGTATCTCCATGTTTACCTTTTAGTTTTTTAATTCCCTTCTCTGCTGTTTCAATCTGCTGCAGAGCTCATCTGAAGTTTTTCTTTTCTTTTCTTTTTAATCGTTGTATTATTTTTACTTCTAGAAAAATTTATTTGGTACTTTAAAAAATTTGTAGTTGTCCTTTATAGTTTTATATTCCCACTGGTATTTTCATGCTTGCCTTTTATTTCTTTAGATATTAGTTATCTATTGTGTAACAAATTAGCAAACTAATTAAACTTAGTAGCTTTAAACGACACATATTTATCAGTTCTCAGTTTCCATCAGTCAGGAATCCAGGTACAACCTAGCTGGGTCCCCTGCTTCAGAGATCCTCACAAGGTCTCAATCAGGCTATCAGTCAGGCTTTACCTATATCCCAATGCTTGACTCATGTGCTTGTTGCTGGATTCAGTTCCTTATAGGCTGTTGGATCAAGCGCCTCAGTTTTTCACTGGCAGTTGACTGAAGGTCACACTCAATTCCTTGCCACATTAGCCTCTTAAACATCAGAGCTTGCTTCTTTAAGGAAAGTAAGTCAAGGAGGCATGAGAGGGTGTGGCAACAGACACACATAATCATAGAAGTAACATTCCACCACTTCTGTTTTCCATTTATTGGAACAAGTACCCATATCTGGCCCTCCCACTCAAGGGGAAAGAATGATGCGAATGTGTCAATACGAAAAGGTCAGAATTGTAAAGGGCCATTTTAGAAACTTATCTATCACAACTAAATAACTATTTTATAGACTCTATCTTGTAATTTCAGTATCTGAAGTCTCTTCAGGCCCCGTTCTGCTCTGGGGTTTTACTTCCTCTCACTCACGGTGACTTGTTTCCTTGCATGTTTTGTTATTTTTGACTATGATCTGTTCATTTTAGTTGATTTTATATATGGATTTTTTTTTTGAGGTGTAGAATGAAAGTAACTCTCTAGAGTCAATTTTCATTTGCTTCTACCTCGTGCCTATGGGAATTTCCAGTCATTGTGCAATTAAGTTTTTATTTTGATGTGTTTAGATCAATAAGATGGTATCAATTTTGGCTGAAAACCTGCATAAGGGTTAGCCTAAATTCCAAATTAGGAGTGGTGATATTTTCTTCCTCTACTGTGTGTTTAGGTTTGTGACTTTGATTTCCCTTAACGTATCCTGTGCGATATGGGGACATGATTATTTTTATTTCATTATTTTGTACTGTGTATAGTCTTTGATACCCAAGTTTAATGGCAAGATATATTTGTAGACTCCTTACATTGGATATATTTTTTATATCCTGTTCTTTATGTCTTTTAAAACTATGAACACCAAGGATCAAGTTCACCCTGGTCAATAATCACTTTCAGAGTAAAACTTGCATCTAGTAATCCATCACATTCCTGCATTCCTACCTTCACTTATTGCTTTTGTGTAGAGGATTTTTCACTTTTCCTCTAGTTAATTGATGCATATAAGATTTTTCCCCCTAAGGTACTTAGTCATTTTCAATAAGATTTTAGACAGTTTCCTAGCCCAGGCAGAAGAAACTCAGAGAAGTGAAAAAAAACTCATTCAAGATCACACTACAATAAGGTACAGACCTAAAATTCAGACTCAGGACTCTGACTCCAAAGACAATGTTCTTTGTACGTGCTTCCCTAGGAGAATAAAAGAGTTTTATCTTTCCTACTAACAATTTAAGGAAAGTATATTTATTTGTTTTTTTCAAGTGCTCTATTCACCTATCTATTCAGTAGCTGACTGTACAGTTCAAGATAAATCCTCAGTAGGGACTAAGATGGAAAGTAACTGTTGGAGCTGATCATAGAAAGTGAGAGGAATTTTTGTTTGTTTTGTCTCTGGCTTCTTTTTAGTCAGTTTTTTAAATGGGAGAATGAAAAAGAAAACTTATTTTCCAGATGAAGGCTGGAATCCTGAGTCATTGTGCCATATATATGCTTTCATTATACTTTTCCTAGCAACAAGTTTCTTGAACAGTCTGGGTTTGAACTGTGTGGGTAAATCTATATGCAGATTGTTGTTAAATACAGTAGAGCACCATAAATATATTCCCTCTTTATGGTTTTCCTAATAACATTTTCTTCAGCTTACTTTATTGTAAGAATACAGTATGTAATACATATAACATACAAAATATGTGTTAACCAATTGTTTATGTTATCGGCATGTCTTCTGGTCAACAATAGGCTACTGAAAATTTTTGAAGGGTTGAAAGTTATACTTAGATTTTCAGTTGTGCAGAGAAATGGTGCCCCTAACTCCCATGTTCTTCAAGGGTCAACTGTAGTTTAAAGGAAAAGCTATGTAGTTGAAATGCCTAAATAAGTCAGAAGATGGGGGGAGAGGAAGGAATACCGGGACTTCAGGACTGTGCTGCTTTTGCTTTTGCTTCTGCCCATGAAGGCAATAACAATGAGGTTAAAACAAAACCCTCAAAAGAGACTACCTGTTGTTTACATGGTTGTCGAATGGTTTCTTGCAAAAGAAAAGCAGAAATCGGTTTGAGCCACTAATCGCTCACCTCCTTTGGCAAACAAAACAGAACAAGATAAACTCTCAGAGGAAGAAACTCTTCTGCCTTCCCATGCTTTTCTTAAGAAAAATTTGGGGCACCTGGGTGGCTCAGTCGGTTGAGCGTCCAACTTCGGCTTAGGTCATGATCTCACAGCTCGTGGGTTTGAGCCCCACCTCAGGCTCTGTGCTGACAGCTCAGAGCCTGGAGCTTGCTTCGGATTCTGTGTCTCCCTCTCCCTCTCTGCCCCTAACTCACTCAAATTCTGTCTCTGTCTCTCTCAAAAATAAACAAACATTAAAAAAATATTTTAAAAGAAAAAAGAAAACTGAGTAATAGGGTATTTACCAAAGAAGAAACAGATCTTGCATTAAACTTAAGTTAAAAAGAAGCTAATACAACTTAAAGACCCCCATTGAGCATATAGTCCAACTTCTTCACCTTCTAGATGAGGAAAGACAAGCCCAGAGAGGGCCAGTGACTGGCTTGGGAATACACAGGGGTTAGAAGCCAAGTTGGGATTAGCACTGCTGCCATCTGCTTCTAGTCCAATGCTGGTTCCACTCCTGCATTATCACTTGTGTAGAAAGGAAGAGAAATAACGTTCAGCATTTCAGGAATCAGCACATGTGCCTGTCCTCCTATATAACTGGTTTCCAACCTTCTTATATTCCTAGCAACTGGGTCCTGGTAAAAGAGACTCTATCCTTTTACATTAGATGCTTATCCTTCAGAGTTTATTTCCTCATGCAGCTGAAAAGTGTATAAATGAATTCTTAACCCAGGAGGGTATCCATTGCAGCACACTGGCTCTTTGCTATCAAGGAGAAGCATGTGCCTCTAGTTTAACGACAGAGTGTTCATTATTAAATAGCAGACTCTATGAGCTATATAATTGACCTTAGGGCAATCCAGAATTTGCAAACAGAACTTCTGGTACAAAAGGAGAGGGTATGAAATCAGTGTCATGATGCAACAGCCATTCCCTGCAGCTCAAAGAGGAGGCTTTAAAGCATAGTCAAAGAGAATTAATATTTTCTGGTACGGATGCATCACTGGCTGCACAAGGTGATTTTACTGTGCATTATACTTTAATTATAACTGCGCTTTAGCCATCTGCTCTACTTCATTCCCTAATTATAGATGCAAAAAGCATTTCACAACTCCCACCCATAAAAAAAAGATCTGAGGGATTTCATGGCAGACTTGCTCTGAGCTCCTCCCTACACTCTTGGCCTGTGGACTCTCCCTTCAACGGTACACTTGAATAGACCAAGAAAATGTTTGTGATGCACTGATCGTGTCAAAAGGTCTGCAGTGTCTGAGCTTGTTCCGTTCATTAATTATCCTCTTCTACTGTTATTATACACACTTTGACCAGCTTCCTATGTGATGGTCATATGTGACTTCTTAGTCACATATCTTTCTTTTTATTTTTCATTTTAACCATTTTTTATTGGGGTATAATTGACACACAGCATTATATTAGTTTCAGGTATACAAAATAATGATTTGAATATTTGTATGTATTGCAAAATCATCACCACAATGAGTCTAGTTAACATCTGACATATCTTTTCTAGATCTACTCTCCTCCCTAAAAAAAAAAAAAAAAAAATTAAAAATTAGTCTTTTTACTTTATTTTATTTATTTTATTTTATTTTATTATTTCTCTCCAGTGCTATTGTTTTAAGCTTTTCAAACTCCTTCAGAGAACCCTACTAGAAAGCTATTGTTGTCCTCATTTTTTATTTTATTTTTTTCAATGCAGAAGAGAAATTTCCAGTGTTTAGAAATTTTCTTCAAGATGACACAGTTGGTCAGTGGCAGAATAAGACTTGAAACCTATCTGCAGGTATCAGTCCCCACTCTTTCCTACCCATCACTGTCATGCATCATTTGAAAGTGGTATTTAGGGGCGCCTGGGTGGCTCAGTCGGTTAATTGTGTGACCTGCTCTGGTCACAATCTCACGGTCACGAGTTCGAATCCCAAGCCCCGTGTCGGGGTCTGTGCTGACAGCTTGGAGCCTGGAGACTGCTTTGGATTCTGTGTCTCCCTCTCTGTGTGCCCCTCCTCCTCCCCCGCTCACACTCGCTCTCTCTCTCTCTCTCTCTCAAAAATAAAATAAACATTAAAAAAATTTAAAGAAAGTGGTATTTAAATTCCTGTTGGGATAGAGGAGTTGTGCTGAAGCCGGCTCATGGTGTGTCATGAGAGCAAATTGCATTTAATACTTTCCAACCTCACAGTTCAATCATTCATGTCCATAGCTTCAAATTGGCCATGGTGGGAGTACAAAATCGCCACACACTACAAATCAGAGTTCTGCCTGCTTCTCTCTGAGCCAGGTATTGATCACTTACCAGAATCCACTGAATATGGGAAATAGATCTATGCATTCTCAGAAAAATAACATAATTTGGAACACAATGACCTCTTTATCTCTGAATTTGAATAATGTTCATATGAATGCCACTCATGAATGAGAAAAAGCTCAGCTCTTCAACTAAACTTTCTCTCATGACTCTTTCAATATTCTAAAATAGGACAGTCACCTGAGAGAAAGAGGACTCTTACTCGAGGCGGTAATTTCAGAATTTTTTAATGAATCCATTGGCTTTAAAAGTTTTCATGGTTTTAAAAACAATCATCAGATTAGAAGCTTAGGTGCCCAGCAAGGCTCAAGATGATATAAAACCATCCCAAAGCACAGACTCCAGGAAAATAACTGGTCCTTGGCCTCTGAGCTCATTCCCACTGGACACGAGAAGCTTGTGAGGAAATGCTTTTCTGAAAGCTAGATTTGGGCATTTCTGAAGAAAAGGAAATGAGCACATGTGGCTTTTTCAAGGGTGCTAAAAAAAAACAATTTAGAAATTCCCTGTTTCCCCCTGACCAAAAATTCATGCAAATGTACAAAAAAGCACAAATTCCAGATATTCACAAGATTGCAGTTCAAATCCAAGAGCAAAGTCATTAAAACACACATGCGCACACACACACACACACACACACACACACACACACCGCAAACCTGAGGTGAAGAAGAGTTAAAACATCAACTACGAAACCAAAAATAAGCACCGACTTTCTAGGCAGAATACGAAGTGTAAGCTTTTTACCAAACATCTAGTGCAAATCTCCAATCACAAAGTAAGAGAAGCACAACACTAAAATTCAGCACATGTTATACTGATTAGAGATTCAATTAGGTTCTCAATATAGCAAAGACAGCTGCATCAGATGGTGTGTATGCTTCCTAATGGACATTTGAATTTATATATGTGCTGATCTCAAAAATTTATTTGTGGTGACCTCAAAAGTACTTAGTCAAAGCTGATAGGAAGATTTAATACTCATACGTAATTGCCGGATTCTGCAGATGTGTTTTTTCAGCCATTACTGGAGCTACCTTTGGAGAATCCCTAAAAGGCAAGTTTATGCAGTTAGTAGAGTACAGTGCTGACAGTCAGGAGTCTTAGAATAAAGCAGCCTTTAGAATGAAGGCTTTAGAGAACCTCTAAAGCAGTGGGGAGCAGTATAAGGAGGCAGTAGAGGGCGATAACTAAGAGAATGAATTTAGAAGCTGGACTCCTTGGTTTGTTCTCTACCTGTGCTACTTACTAGCTGTCAGACTTTGGGCAAATTAGTTCAACTTTATGTCATTTGGTGTTCTCAATACTCTAAGTACTATAACAGAACTGCCTTCCTCTTGGGATTCTAGTAATAATGAAAGAATTATACATATAAAGTGCTTAGAATAGTATCTGACATGTAGTAAGTGTCTAATAAATGTTGCCTCTTAACCCACTTAACCTCCTCATTTTACAAGATGAAATACTGAGCCCTGAAGAGGTTAAGTGCATTATTTGAAGCGACATGGAAAATTAGAGGTAGAATTGGGATTAGAACTCATGACCTCTTTACCACTGTTCTACCACTTTCTCCAATAGTGCTGAATAGGTTATTTACACGTATTCAGTTAAACAAGTATTATCAAACTCTTCTGGGAGCTAAGTTTCTCTGAACACTTCCTCCTATACAAAAGTAAATAACAAATTTAATTTTCAAACAAGTTCTTATGACTCTGGATGAATTGTTTCCACCCTTCAACATGCTACTGCTTCTCCGTTATGTGTTTTTGGAATGGTATCTTATTCATTTATTTGTGGAATAGGGAAAAAAAAATCAATAACAATAGTAACAGAGAAGATCCCAGAAAGCTTATGTATAGGCATGATGTAAAAGTGATTCGATCATGGTTTGCATTCAAAAGACAAAGAGGACAGAACAAATGAAGTACAAAATTGGGTAAACAATTTTCAGATTCAATGCAGACAATGAGCAAGCCAGCTACCAAAGAGATTGACGTGGGGGCTTGCTCTGTGTCCCTCGCGAAAGGAAATTCTCCTGACAAACTATAAAATATGGATTAGCACCACAGACCCTATAAATGGTTTGGCTTTGGTAAACTCCTTAATCTGCAGCCCTGAAAGCAGCTCATAAAGAAGAAGCTGCCAGACCTCACTGAACATTATAGTCACTGCTACTGTTCCTGCTGCTATTGCTATCAACCATGTGGGTTTCCTATCATTATTCATTTTGGGTGTTCTTCCACTTCTGAAAGAAGGATTGTACTTTTTAAGTTTTTTAGTGTTTATTTATTTTTGGGAGAGAGAGAGAGACAGAGTGTAAGCAGGGCAGGGGCAGACAGAGAGGGAGACACAGAATCAGAAGCAGGCTCTGGCTCTGGGCTGTCAGCACAGAGCCAAATGCTGGGCCCAGATTCATGAGCCGTGAGGTCCTGACCTGAGCCGAAGTCAGATGCTTAACTGACTAAGCCACCCAGGTGTCCCTGAAAGAAAGATTAATTAATTCGTTACTTAATCCATTAATTCATTAATTCAATTAATCCATTCTTGGTAAGTATCCAAACTTGTTTGAGCTTTTCAGTTTTTGCTTTGCTGTGGTCTCAGTCATCTTAGCAGTTATGACTCAAAACATGGGGAACTCTCTCCTGGATCTGCCTTCTACTTGCTGTCTCCCAAGAGTCAGTTAACTCAGCTTGAGACTCCCAGGTTCCTTGTCATAGAAGCAGGAACTCTATGAGCCTGGTTTCAGCCTCTGTCCAGACTATTCAGATGGATGCCTCACCCCTGAATATGGTCTTTCAGGTTTGTTTTGTGTATGTGTGTTTTGTTTGTTTTGTTTGTTTTTGTTTTTGTTTTTACTTTATACAGCTCAGACCACAGGCCAGGCTGGATTAACAACCGCCCCCTCCTCCACCCCGAAAGGCTCTGGCATTCTACTTCAGGTCCAGCCCTCTTGTTCTCACTAGACAAGATTTAGCCGAACATGGTTACTAGTGGTATTGCTATAGCTTTTTATTAGCCAGGTTCATATCCTGGTCTCAGAGTGCTATGTGATGCTTCACAGTGTTGTAATAAGCTTATGTACTATAAGCCCTGTGCTTCTTTCTATTTTATACAGATAGGATATTCTTCTCTGACCTTTTCTGACTTGAGGTTCATAGAGCCTGTTGCACCTGTAGTTTTATACCTTTTACCTGCTTTGAAAACTAGCCGAAATTTCTTCCAATATTGCTTATTTCTCTCTCTTGCCCTCTTTCTCTTTCTTCTTTCTGTATTCAAATTATGTTAGATTTTTACAACCTGTGTCTCATTTGTTTCTTAGACGCTTTTCTTTATTTTTCATCTTTTTTTTTTTCTCTTTTGGAACTAAGATCTAATGATTTTCTACTGACCTGTCATTCAGCTCACTTATCTTCTATTGTTTTGCTTCTAATCTGCCACCAATCTCATCTATTTCATTTATAAGTGCAGCTTAGTATTTTACAATTTCCATTTAAATTTTTATAAATTTTAAATTTTTGGTGAGATTATTTATCTTTTTTCTCTATACTCTTCTATAATAATCCGAGTTATTTATAAGTCTCTATTAACTCTATTTTGGTTTATATATAATAATATGTAATTATCTACCTTTTTCTCTAAGGTTTTCATCATTTCAGACTGTTTTTTACTATGTTTTGTAATTTTTAATTTGCTTTTAGATACTTTGGGTGAAATATTTTGGAGATTCTGAAAAATGTCATCTTCCTCCCAATAGGATTAAGATTCCTCAGGCAGGCAGACGTATCTGCACATGATCTTCATCCTGTCAAGGACTGGCTTTGAACTTCGTTAGGTTAGGTCTATTTCAGCTTTGACCATACTTTGAAGGCACAGCCCTCACTTTTAACCCGTAGTTATTTCTTCCAGCCACAGTACTTTCTGGGGTCTCAACTGAGAGCCTGAGTATTGACCCAGGTTCCTCCATCTTGGTTGGATTGTGGCTCCAATATCTGTGTTCCCAATACTTCATGGGTATTTAGATCTCTGATCCTGTATTCAGTCTCCATGCTACTCTTTCTTTTGGGTTTCTAGTCCTGCACATGCCCAGTTTTAGAGTTGGCCAATAACTCCAATGAAATATTTATATTATATGTTGGAGTTTGCTGGTAGGGCTTCCACTACTCTGTGATATTTTTTTACCTTCAATTCTAGTTATTTGGTAGCCACAAAGTCCAACCTGTGGCTCCTCTAACTAGTAAGAGTAGTGCTTTCTATTGGAGTTCTCCACTAGTCATCCCCAGATATCCTGCAGTGCAAACTAGAAGTTTCATACAGGGAAGATGATAAATCAATAGTTATGCTTTTTTTTTCTTTCAGGATTCATAACCCTGAAATTACACCTGCATTATTTGGTCTTAAATTTCTTCTATTATTTGTTTTATATATAGATATATAGTATATATATTTTGATAGGTACATTTTTCAGTAGAATACAAACTGTTCTATCAAGGCTGAAATCTAAACCTACAAGGCAACTGTAAATATGTAAACAAATGTTTATTTCATGATCCCTATATAACTTAATTTATTTTCAATTTTAATTAAATTTTGAGATGGCTTAGAAAAAAAGGCCTTTTGTGAAATTTGTTTAGTAAATAGAAATGAAAAATTCAGTTTGGGCAAAAATGAAGTAAGAAAACATATAAACCAGAAGGGTTCACATGGTTCTATGAATATGCATCATATTTGGGTCTGAGTTTCTAAGTAGCCTAGGCAAGAAAAGAAACATTATCCAATACATAAATTTCATTTCCAAAAAGGAGAAAGAATATTTTCTACTTACACAGAAAATATGACTTTTCATAATATGGAATATTTTACTATTTTTAACCATTTATTTATTTTTGAGAGACAGAGCATGAGTGGGGAAGAGGCAGAGAGACAGAGATACAGAATTTGAAGCAGGGTCCAGGCTGTGAGCTGTCAGCACAGAGCCCGACACAGGGCCTGAACCAACGAACTGTGAGATCATGACCTGAGCCAAAGCAGGACACTTAACTGACTGAGCCACCCAAGGTCCCCTTATATGGAATAGTTTAAATAAAATATTTTATGTGAGACTTCCTATAAATGTTTTCTCTAAAATGCCATAATAGTTTTTATATTAAAAGCCAAAGTGTTCTCATTACATAATAAAAGAATAAATATATACTTGTTTGCATCAACACCAGATGACAATGGCCAAACATTTACCAAAATCTGAAAAATAATATAAACTTCTACTATCTTGTTTTTGTTATATTTTCCTTTTTACACCTTTAGAAATTCCAATAAAATATAAATAACGAATGCAAATCCATATTTACTTCATTATGCATTTAATTTTTACAACAATATCTAAAGGCATTGAGGCATTGAGGAAATTTCACCATACATATGTGAACACTAGTCTGATATACTAGTATGTAAGCAGACAGGCATCAAGATATCAATCAATTGCTAAGAGAAAGATTATGTAGAAGGAGTCTGGTCAAACTTATCCCATGCCATTATGAGACTGTCCTCAAGGTGGATGCAGCTGAGTTTCTACCTTAAGCATGCTTATGCTTGTTGAATGAACGGATGTACAAATGAATAAATAAATAGATGAAAAAATGAATATATTTTGGCCCCACACTTGAGGACAGTGCTCACCTCACAGATGGGCATTAAATGACCCCAGCTGTGGGATTTGGAGAGCTTGGTGGGTGATAAACCATCTCAGTACTCTGCTTTCCAATTTTATCGGCATCTTTTATAAGCCATCTGTAACATTACAGTGATACCTCAATTAACAAAGCCTTTGGAACAAAGCTCCTTTATAATCAAGTTGGCAGCAATGACTAGCTCATAAACATGCAGAGCATGCTACCATGTGTCATTCTGCTCAGTGACAATGTTCCAATTAAGCTGCATGTATGCACATGGCAAAATATTGTTGTGCACAGCTACCATTGGCAAACACAGCCAATAGAGCTGATCCCAGTATTCCTGTGGTATTGTTTAGCTTGTCCTCCCTCCCTGGTGTGTTTTTTTTTTCTGATCTCTGTTCTGCATTTAATGCTCATATCTCCTTCTGTTCTCCTGCCATTTATCCCAACCTTATCAAAAGAAAAAGAGGAGGTCCCATGGATACCTCTTCATACCTGTGGCTTGCCTGGCTGATCTCAGTTACATCTCACACTTGTGCACTAGCTAGAATACATTCTGTAACCATGCCTGCCAGTAGTGCTGGGCATGGGTGAGGAATGTTTTACAAAGAGCACTAGAAAGAGCCTCGCGTGTTCTATGCCCCAAAGGCCCCGATGCTAACTCCCATGCTCTTCCGCAGCCTTTGTTGCCGAGCCTCAATTTCCACACTTACAAAATAAGACTGATGATCTCTAGGCATCCTTCCAGATGCAACTTTCTAGTATTCCAAATCCATAACAGAAAACAGATAGAGAAAATTAACTGCTTCTCTCCCATCTCCAAGAGTGGTAAGAATTGAAAATGTCAGTTCTGGCTGATGCTGTTTTATGGTTCTGAGTCACAAAAGAAAACGGATTTCTTTGATAATATTTCTCTTAATATATAAAAGATATCCTCTCTGGGATGCTTAGTAACCCCTTCAGGACAAAAAAAAAATCAGAGAATTACAAAACTAAGTGGCGTGACATCACTGCTATCTTCTCAGAATCTGGGCAGAAGTTTCAAGAGTCAGGATGTGATTCACCATGTTCTTTTCGCCTTGCTTCTGCAGTCATGGAACCGTGTATCAAAATTTAGCCTCCATCAGCCTTTGTCCATGAGTTTTTGTGTTAAGCCTGTCTTGTCCACTCATTTCAGGTACATAATGAGTGAGAGAAAAATTCTGCAGTAATATGCTATTGAAAAGCAAACAAGTCAACATGAAGTGTTGTGAACTGTCAAGCCCAGCTTTCTCCCACTCTGGTTCTCCTCCCCTCCCACCAGCCCCAGGCATTTGGGAAGGTGGATAGAGGAAGTCTAAGTACACTATTTGCTGTTACAGGAATAGTCCTGTTGGTACTGCAACACTGGGCGTTTTGCCCGTAACTCCTCAGAGAGAATATACCAAGGGCTGTCCTTGAGCTCAGAAGGTAAGGGCTTCAAAGTTGGGAAGTATGCTTTCACGGATGCTAAAATATGTAAAGGTATTCTTTCTTCTCCTTTCCAGTTATTCTTCCCTTACTGGGTTCTGGAATCTCAAATTGATAAGGACCTTATAAGAAATGTTATAAATGTTCTTTCTGATGGCAGAATCTTCCACTCCCCTTTGAAATAAAACCCAGCTCTTTCATGAGCATTCTCTTTCATATGGAACTCACTTCACAAAGCAACCAGCTCCCTTTAGACATAGCATCAACTCCAGCAGAGTCCTTTTCTCTGTGTTAAAGAGAAATATGCATCACTGAAATTTCTACCCAATAATATCCCTAATCCTACTTCATGGGGCCATAATTTAATCCTTTCCCTTGCTAGCCCTTAAATAATTTTAACACAGCAAGCAAATTCCCTAAAATGAGACTCCTTGAAAATTTCTCCCAAAGAAGGAACTTGAGTTATAGAATTGGTTTAGAGAGGGAATGATAATAATAGGGATGTGAAAGGGGTCACAACATCATCATTCTTCTTCTTATTATTATTATTATTGTTATTGCTATTATTGTAGATGGAGTAAAAATTAGCAAGAAAGAAGAGAAACCTTCAAGTCCTCATATCTGAAATGAGTTGGTAAGTCAGTTTGATTCAGCAAAAACAGCAAGAGTCAAACAGCGGTTGGCAGGAGCTCTATTTTGGCAAGGGGATACCTCAATTTCACATTCCCCCTGTTTACTCCAGTCTCCATTAACTCCCTTTGTTGCCAATTATCTAAAATAAAAGTTCTCCTGCAAGTTCACCGATGACTGGAACGAGAAGAGATAAACTGGTAAAGTTATAAAGTGACTAAGGATAGATAAGCTCAGAGATAAACAAAGGAAGGCCTAGAGAATGACACATTCAGGGCACAAAGAAGTATTTTCTAGGTAAGAAAACAAGCCACATCTAATACTTCAGAACTTAAAAGGAACAACTGAACTGCTCTGCCTTTAGATCATACATCGAAATGCAAAAGCACAAAGGAAGAGTAATGTGATTAGCAGACACATGGGTGAAAGATTTAGGGCTTTTGTTTTCCCCCCAACCAGAATGACATGATTATTTGAAAAATAGTATAAAATGGCGGCTCCATCTATGGTGGGGTGTTCCCAAATACAGGCAGTAGAGTGTGCTGTGGTCAGACCCCACCAAGGGTATGGTTCTAGCTATCATGGCTTTCAAAGAAAGTAAATATCCTGGAAAGTTTTAGGAGAGATTTGATTAGGTTGGTAAGGGAACGAAGCTATGCCTTCAGAAAGAAGATTGAAGGCTCTTGAGGATGTTCAAGTTGGATCAGACAAAGCGCACGAAGAAATGTGAATGGTTTTTCTGACAAAGAGGAATTAGAACTACTACAGAGAGGAGAAAGTTTCAGGAAGACAAAATAGGTTCAATATAAGGAAGCACTTTAGAAACAGTAGGAGCTATCTACCAGTGTAGTAGGACATCTCACACAGTAGAAAATATGAAGCTGAAAGTCTGTTGTTGGGGATGCTTTAGGGTCAAATTCAGGCATCGGGTGAACATTCTAAATCAGTAGGTCCTTAAAATATAAAACTTGACCTCAGAACAAGATGGTACCTTAGATTTTGAATGTGCTGTTGTCTTAAGACAAGCCTCACCTAAGTAGGAGAGAGGGTCCTCGACTAGAGTTCTAGTTTATGCTTTCCATGAAACAGTTTTGTGACTGTAGACAAATTACTTTCCTTCTCTGGACTTGTTTTTCCTTCTGCAAAAGACAGACATTTATACTTAGATCAGTGGCTTTCAAACTTAAAATATTAGCCAGAAGTATATATAACTAAAATAATTTTAAAAAAATTTAAATGCACTTGAGTTGCAGTAGGGATGGGCCCTCTCTTTTCCCTAAGGCTTCTCAAGGCAGCCTCTGCAGGGGCTCTTCACAATTCCTTAGGTTCTAAGCAGCATGGATTGATTGTAAGTCATCTCCCCACCGATCTCTGAGAAGCTATAGTTTGCTGTTCTCAGTGTGATCCAGTATTTCTTTTCTGTTTTAATGTTTATTTTATTTTTAAGAGAGAGAGAGAGAGACAGAGACAGAGCATGAGTTGGGGAGGGGCAGAGAGAGAGGGAGACACAAAATCAGAAGCAGGCTTCAGGTTCTGAGCTGTCAGCACAGAGCCAGATGTGGAGCTTGAATGCACGAACCGTGAGATCATGACCTGAGCCAAAGTCGGACACTCAACCCACTGACCCACTCAGGTGCCCGCAGAATTTCTTATTTTATAGGACAAAAAAGGAGAGGAGAGGACTGAGGGCTTTGAAAGCCATCAGGAAAGTGACTTCAGGAATTGAGATAGCACATATTCAGACGTAATCCCCTGACCATTCTCTGGATTTCACTGTTTCTGAGACCTTGTTTATTCTTTTTCCCTGGTCTGGAATATATTTCCACGTTTTTGCACTGGCCGGAATTCTATACACTCTTCAAAATCTGCCTCACATTTCCTCCAGAAAGACTGCTTACACAAGTCCCCCTCTCCCCTCTCCTTTGCAATTTCTCAGAACACTGCATTATATTCTGGCTTTGTTATTCCAAAGGATCCACAAACTGCTTAAGGCAGCACAGTGTAAAGTGCTTAGGGTTAGAAGTCGGAGCTTCTCCACTTGCTGATCACGCAAACTTGGGTACTTCACTGAACATCGTTAAGGTTCAGGGTCTTCATCTGTAAAATGGGAACGGTGCACCCATTCAAAAGGGTTTTTGCTGTGTGTGTGTGTGTGTGTGTGTGTGCGCGCACACGTGTGCAGATCAAAAGAGATAATGCATGCAAAACATCTGGCAAGGAAAAACCTGATGTTATTAATTCCACTCAACATTTCTTTTGCCCCAGAGGAAAAGAAATTTAAGCATTTCTTGGGGAGGATGTTTTATTTTTGTTTTTCATGACTTAGATATCTCTTCCTCCTGTAGTCCTTTGACCCAGTCATTGTTCAATATTTAGAAACACTGAAAAAAGTAAATATATATATTTATGGAAATATATATATATATGGAAATTATGTGTATATATATATATATATATATATATATATGGAGGAGGAATGATCTCCTTTATTAGCAATGCTTTATAGAGTGCATGTTTATATGTCTGATCTATTTTGATCCTTACAGCACCCTGTGGTGAATAGTATTGTCATCCACTCACAGGTAAGAAAATGGAGGCCAAGGATTGTTTCTTCCCCAAGTCACTCACTAGTTAGAAAGGAAGTGATATGCAAAATTGGTCCTTCCTTATTCCAAAACTCACAATTTTCCACCTTGTTTTGCTGCACAAGTGGACCTTTCTTGGTTTCTGCCCTTGGGAAAATTTTAATGCTTCCTTTTAGTGTGGGTGCTGGAGAAGAGGAGTGATATCTCACTCTAGATCAGAGAGGACAAAGAACAGCCAGGGCTGCCTCATCCTTACAGGAAACAGACTAACAGTCTTGCTTCATGAGTGGGAATCCTTCCTGGTAGAGCTGCTCTGAGACATCAGGATTTACAGCCCTCTCTCATGGGAATAGCCGTGTTCCTCCCTTGCTCCCCAAAGCTGTATGTGAGGAGTTAAACTCTTCTCCAAGGGAGTTCTTTCTTTGTTCTAGTTTTGCCCTTGCTTGTTTCCAGATTGATCCACAGCTCACTCTCCACCCCCCCAATATCCTAGATTTTGCAATCACCCTCAGGCCTTTTGAGAGAGAGCCATGTTTCCTCATGGAGTTGTCCCTACAGTCCATTAAGGGCTGTTTCCCCTGGCATGGTTGTCCCCTAAGCCCTTGGCTGAGACCCATAGATCCAGACTCATCATTGAAATAAGCCCAGTCAATTCAGCAATCCCAAATTTGGGAGGTCTGGGTATAGGAAAACCCATAAAACTCTTTATGCAACAGTTGCTGACAGATTTCACCTACCTTCCTTCACCATGCACCCAGCCGCCTACACTTGGTCCCGATATGTAGTCCAGGAGAGTAAGCACGTGCTCCTGGAGGGGGAACTTGGCAACAACCCTTCCTTCCCTGGGGCATGGCTGCAGATTATGCAGAACCAATAACTCACCACTAAGAGTGCACATCATGACGGCAACCATTTCAGGCACAGACGGGTTTCTTCACTCCAGCTGAATTCATGGCATAAGAACAGACTGCTGGCTCCACCCGGGCCTTCCCAGGAGCACACTGACCTTCGTTCCTCTGGGTGAAAGATAGAAATATGCCCACAAGCTACCGACAGCAGATCGCCATTAGCTTCTTCCCTGTCTTGGTTTAATTGGGGAAAATGGCAATCGGAATTAGGATTGAAACAAACACATGAGTTTTGCAGGAACCACTCCCTCCTAAAAAAACTCAGAGAACCATATAATGATGAGGAAATTTCAGACAAAGAGCATGACAGGACAGAAACATCGAGCATGGTTCTTTCTACCTCTTCGACGTATTCAGCAAAGTCCTTGCTAATCTCTTATATTCTAAGTGTTTTCAGAAGTCATAGTACTGAGCTTATGCTAAGTGTGTATTGAGTGCTGGGCACATACTCAGTGAGTAAAAGAATATAATACAAGTAGAAGACAGCCAAGACCCTCTTCTTGAGACGTTTCAAAACCAATTGCAGAAAACTGCATGCAAAAAAAAAACAAATTTATAAGAAGGTTTAGATTATGTGGGGAGATGAAAGCTGCACCCAGGACAGACATATTATAACATATAAATTGGGGCTCTCATCCTGGCTCAGCTGTGTGACCTGACAAGTCTTTTCCTTCACTGTTCCTCAGTCTCCCCCATGATAAAATGGGATACCAGAAGTATAATTTGTGAGGTTGTTTCTAGTGCTAGCATCCCCTCCAAGAAAGCCCATGTTTCTAAGTGGAGTGGAATGAGCCCTGAAATGACAGCAGCCATTGATCCCAGCACTGGCCTGGCCCTGGGTCAGTGTGCTATCTTGATATAACTGCCTTTCACTCCCCGGGTTTCTGCTTTACCATCTCTAAAGCATCCAAGCTGGAGAAGTTCTGTAAATTCCCTTTCCTATATGCCATTTAATGAATCTAAATATCCTATCTTAAATTATTTTTGATAAAAGTATCCATTTAAGCAAGAAAAGAAAAGAAAAAAAAATAGACCCCCTGAAGGCACCAGATTGAGTATTTGATGTTATTCAATTAAATTGGTTTTGACTGGAACATAGCATCTTTTGCACAAACAATGACTCAGAAAATTAATTAGCCTCTGCTTTAATTAAATAATAATTCTGTTTAACGCCAATTAAAATACCACATCTGAGTCAATTCACTGCAGCAAGGTGTATTTAATGCAGGAAACATGCTCTTTTGCCATTCGAGCTGGGTTGATGACTGAGGCGCTGGGGCTCTTGATTTCTAGATAGGCACCCAGGGGGCTCCCACCACAGGATGAAAATTTCCAGAGGCCATGGGTGCAGCACATTCTGATGAAATCTTGCATACCTTAGCTTTCTTCATCATATTTTTTTTTGCAGTCCTATTATTAGCATTAAAGACACAGGAAAAAAAAGTCTAATAACAGTGCTGAACTGTCAAAATGCATTTCCAGAAGCCAAATCATTTTTGCTCAGTGCAGCATCATTCCAGAAAACTCCAGTTATGACTGGACTAAAGAGATTTTCTAACTTTGCTGAACTTTAGTATGGTATCACCTATTAAGTCCCTGCATAGTTGACATAGTGGGATCACTGAATAATAATAATAAAGTATCCCCTGGTGTTGCAACAGACATAATCTTTCTCTCCTTTGAAACAACATGGCTTTGGTTTATGCTGGTTTAAGGGAGTCACTATATCCCATGTTAGATTTTTTGCATAATTATGCTATACCCCACTATGCGTCTTAGTTTCTTGACTCACTAGCTATGTTAATAAAGGTTACACTTTTAAAAAGTGGTTTATAATTCATAAGATTTTCCCATGCATTAATAATAATTTTGGAGTCTCATAAGAACTTTTGAACTTTGGTCAGGTATTATTGTCCCTTTTTGCAGGTAGGAAGATTAAAGTTGAAGGGGTTTCAGTAGTTTGCCTAACTTCACAGATCTAGGGCACCCCCTAACACCAACTTGCCCACCTTTTCTTTCGATCCTGGACTTGTCTTATTGACTTGCTGGGCCAATAGATTTGGCAGAGGTGACATTCTAGGACTTCCAAGGCTATGTCATGAGAAGTCTTGCAAGTTGGCCTCCTGGAACATTTCTCTGGGATCCCTGAGTTTCTATGAAAATCAGCCACCTGGAAGTCACCATGCTGGTAAGGCCACACATGTTATGCTTATTAAATGTCCCAATGAATCTTAGCCTGCCAGCCATCACCACCAAGGTACGAGATATGTGAGTGAATCTGTGTAAGGACCTGGAGACCAGACATCTGCCAGTTAAATACTATTGAATTACCTCAGTTAACACCATATAGAGCAGAAATATTGCTCAGCTGAGCCCCAGAATTCCTGGCTCACAAAAGAATGGGATTTAATAAAATGTTTATTGTTTTAAGTCTCTTAGTTTGGGGGTAATTTGTTACTTAGCAATAAATAACTGGAACACCAAATTATAAAGAAATAGGAAAAGAGATCATTATAATACTATGCAGTCTGCTGTTTGTTTCTTCAGTGAAATTAGAAGCTAAAATTTATGAGACACCTGGGTGGCTTATTCAGTCAGTTAAGCACCTGACTCTCAACTTCGGCTCAGGTCATGATCTCACGGTTTGTGAGTTCAAGCCCCACATTGGGCTCTGCACTGATGGCACAAAGTCTGCTTGAGGTTCTCTGTCTCCCTGTCTCTCTGCCCCTCTGCACTCTCTCTCCCTCCCTCCCCTCCCCTCTCAAAAATAAATAAGTAAATAAACTTAAAAAATAAAGAATCTAAAATTTATGTCATGGTACCATAACTATTCCTTTTCCTCCCAAATCCAGAAACCAACTTCCACTGCCCTAATTCAAGATCTTTCCCCTCTTTCTTTATAAATTCAATAACCCTTCTGGGGGTACCATGTACTAAATGCTGCGCTAGCCAGTGGCAATGAACTGAAAGCCTCATGTGGGACAAATATGTATACATTAGCAATTACAATAGAGATAATTGCTACAGTGGTTGAACGCATGGAGTGTGGAGCCAGACTACGGGATAGAAAGCATTGTTGCAGCACTTTCCAGCCAATGATCTTGGGCAAATGCTTAGCTTTTTACAGCCTTGGTTTCCTCAGTTCTGAAATAGGAATACTATCAAGAATCATCTTAAAGATTGATTAGCGAATTAAATGAAATAAGGCATGTAACAGTTATTAACTATAAATGATTATTTGGGGGAATAATTTCAACATACCTTGTTTGCAGTTGGGCTATGTGAAGGGAACAACACGGAGTACCCACCACATTAAGGGCACCTGGCTGTACAACGCTGTCAGGGACAGTGGAGTGAGCTGAGGTTTGTTTGTTTGTTTGTTTCTGTTTGGTTTGGTTTGGTTTGTTTTGCTCCATGTGCAGCATGGAGCCCACCATGGGGCTTGAACTCATGACCCTGAGATCCAGAGATGAGCTGAGATTAAGAGTAGAGTCAGACCGACTGAGCCACCCAGGTGCCCCTGACATTGTGAAAAAGTACATCCATGCTTGACATAGATATCTTTCCTTGTAGGGAAAACTGTTGGCCCTTCTAGTGTGGAAGGGGTCCGATGTGGTCAAGCTGCCGTCAGTGGCCAGTTGGTTTCCTGGAGAAATAGTGCCATATGAAGGGATTGGTACTAGATTTTCAGAGACAGTAGTAGCTATCTCAGCCTTGGTAAGTGGCTGTTTTGGGTATGCTCTTGAGCCCATGTGTAGACTTCATCTCTGCCACCAGGGCCAATCTGTCCATGTGCCTTCTGTGCTCGTTCTGGAATGGTCAATGACAAAGGCTGACTAACTTAAATTAGCCAAGTTATTTTGTCTACTTGGCTTTTCAGTACTTCTTTAGTGCTGTCTGGTGAGCATTAACGTGTCATGCAAAAATATTTACACTTTGTGTCCACCCCTTTATATGCATTGTCATACCCCATATCCATTCCTTGGATCTCTGTTTTCAAGTATTCTTTTTTTTTTTTTAATTTTTTAACGTTTATTTATTTTGAAAGAGAGGAGAGAGAGAGAGAGAGAGAGAGAGAGAGAGAGAGAGAATTCTAGCAGGGGAGGGCAGAGAGAAAGGGAGAGAGAAAATCCCAAGCAGACTCTGTGCTGTCAGGAGAGAACCCCACCTGGGGCTCAAACTCACAAGTCATGAGGTCATGACCTGAAATCAAGGGTTGGAGCTTAACCAACTGAGCTACCCAGGCACCCTTCCAATATTCTTGATAAGACAGCTGGGTCATTGGCCCAGGGATCTATGTATATTCATTCATTGGGTCACATTGCAACATAAAATGTATAATTGGGCTCATTGTTCAGCAACATGCATTGGGAATGAAGTTGATTCAAATAGAATTGAACTCAAAACCAGATGCCAAGTCATAAGATTGTACTACAAGGGCAAGTAATCCTTCAAAGTAGTTCCTATATTTGTAGAGGGATTCTCCCAAATTCCCTAGGCTTGTTCCAACCAACCCCTGTCCCTACTCAACTCCATCACTTTTTTTTTTAATCACTTTTTTTTTTTGACAGATAAGTTAAGAAAATGACCTATGGAAATTTCAGTCGAAAAAGGAAAGGTAATACTTCACTACTCCCTAGTTTACCACTTGAAAATCATTTCTAGAAGTAGTCCATGTAGGACTACAGTAGAAGAGTAACAAGCTTTCTATAGAGAGTAAAATAGTGAATATTTTTGGTTTTGCAGGCCATATGGTCCTGTTGCAGCTCTGCCATTGTAGCATGAATGCAGCCACAGATAATACACAAATAGGTATGCCCTGTTCTGATAAAACCTTATTTAAAAAAAAGGAAGCTGCCCAGATTTGGGCAGTGGCCATAGTTTGCCCTTCCTTGCTATCATGAAAAGGGGTTAAAGATTGAGGCTCATAATTTGTGTCCTTAACTCTCCTAAACAACCAAATGTCACCCTTGAAAGGTTATTTTTCCTTCAGTTTCCCCATCTGTAGCTCACAGCACCTACCACAAAGTTTGCTGTATGATAAACAATAGTTTGCTTAGTCAATAAATGCATAACTATATGATAGACCTTGGCTGGATGGCTGCTACTTTTCTTCCAAATCTAATACCCTCTGAAAATGTCATCTGATCTAGGTAGTTCAATTTATTTCCAGACCTCTACAAATCATGGATTTTGCATGTCCCCATGCTAATGAGATTAAATAAAAATGCAAAGGGTTCTAGCCATGTAAATCAAGTATGTGTGGGCCCACATTCAAGGGCATTTTTAAAGAGTTTGAGATATCTCCTTAATCTCGCCAATCATTCTGACTCAAAGGAATCCTAAAGGGGAGAAAATGTCCAGTTTGGAAGCCAACAAAATTATATTTATTTAGCCCTTAACTTTGTGTCCATAATCCTATGTTCAGCGATACAAATTTTAGCTTGTTTGCCATGAATTACTAAGCAAGTCCGCATCCATTTTTGTTCATTGTAATAAGACAGCTTTAATAGCAATCTTTTACCCATGTCACAGGCAAGGCATAATAGATGAATATTAAGAATCCTGCTGCAGATTTGAAACAAAATCAAAGAATGTGAAAATGGTAGGGACCTTATATAATCTAATCCTCATTTTACATTGGAGAAACTAAAATTCACAGTAACCTTCTAAGAAGACTGTGCATCAGATCATACCACTTTCTATTTAAAATCCTTCAGTGTCCTCCTAATCATTCACTCACTCAAGAGATGTTTTGTTAGCAACTGAGCTGTACATTGGAGATTTAGTTCTGCACAAAACATACTTTTCCCTCTCTTATGGAACTTTCTGTTATGAAAGAAAAGCATTAAATAAAGCATTAGAAAACACACCAATACATCTATCAAGAAGTGCTACAAATGAAAAGGGCTGTGTAAACAGGGTGGACCATACTCAGATATTTAAGCTATAATCTGGAGCATGGCTGTCCTGGGAAAAGGCTGGGAGTAAAGCATATGAAGTGGAAGGGAAAATAGCATATGAGAAGGCCCTGAGAAGAGAAAAAAAAAGGAATCAGTTGCTTTCTAGTAACTAAGTATAGTATGCCAGGGAGAGGAGAAAAGAAGTATTTTTTGCATGAGAGTACCGTGATTACATTTGTGTTAAAAATTGTCTTCTACTCTGGCTACTTTTTGGAAGCCTTAGGAAGAGGTAAGCTTAGCAGCAGGGTGATGAATTAGGAAGCTATTGCAGTAAATCAAAGGAAGATAACGGTAGCTTGGATGGGGTCATGTCGAAGGATATAGAGAATCACTGGGAAATCTGGGATAGATTTTGAATCAACAGGACTTAATGAATCATTGGAAAATATGACTTATGGTATATATTACCAAACCTATGTAATATGACACAATCAAGACACTTAGTCAAACTTTGTTGACTCAATGATTAAGATTGAGAAAGGTGAAGCAAGGTCACATGGTCAAGGGAGACAGAACACAATTATAACATAAGTTTCTTAACTCTAATTCAAAGGTTCTTTTCAAGTCTACTATTTCATCCTTCTGACATATCACCAGTAGAACTTTAGAATAGTAGTTCTCCTATACAAATAAAAATTTGTACAATTTTAATGTCAGCTAGACCTAAATTTGAATTGTCTTCTTGACTTTTACTCAGGTAATTTTTAAAGCCCTCAATGAATCAATTTCTCATATAAAAATGACAGTAATTTATTAGACAAGAATTTACTGAGTGAGTATTAATTGTCAGACTCAGTTCTAATGCTAAAAAAACAATAGAAAAAAAATGCCAAAATCACTTCAGTCATTAACTTTTCTTTTTCTGTTTGGGGAAGAATACATGTACAAGTTATTGTCTTTGTTCTATCCCTATATTTTCAGTAACACAAAAAACTAGAAGCCAACATTGTCCTTACTGCCTTTCCAGCTGACATCTGGCTAGGTTCTGTGACTGGGCAGCATCGGTGGAAGATTGGAAAGCAGAGGGTAGAAAAGGCCCTTTACCTGGTCTTTAGAGCTGCTCCAGGTGGCAGCAATAACAATGGCAACAAGTATGTGTTTCTGTACTCACTCTCAGACAGCAGTCTCTAATGTCCCACCTCAGCAAAGGACTATTCACGAAAAAGGGAGTCATTATACATATTTCCAACAGAGACAATTTATTATAAGGATTTGGTTGCAAAACGTTGAAATAGTTTGAAGATTAAAAGAGAAGAGAGGGAACGTTTCCAGAGATGAGGAACAACCATCCCAGAAACTACACAAGCAAAAAGGAAGCTGTTGTTGCCCAGAACAAATGCACTAAGGCTGCTGGAGCCCCCACTATTGCTGCCACTCCTGTTAGAACCTCTGCCACAACTCCTTTGCTGGAAGCTAAGGGCCTCTACTCCCTGCTGACACAGTAGGTGCTCAAGTACAAAGTCTATTACCATTGTTGCCTCTAAGACAAATTCCAAGAGCGCTATGCCACTAATGCTGTTCTTACCACTTTTGCTGCTTCTATTGGAATCACACTAGCCGGGCAGGTACCTTGGAGTCACACCAATTGCTATGACTGCTATTGCTACTCAATATATGGCTAGACACAATATAAAATAGCTTCTCTTTTCCTTTTGTCCTCCAGTCTCCTGACTGATCCTCTCAATGACAGAATATATCCAGAAGCTGGGTGGTAACAAAATCTGGGAAGTATAGATTGTAGGTCTCTAGCCTTTCTACCATTTATAAGAACAAGGAGGGGTGCCTGGATGGTTCAGATAGTTAAGCATCTGACTCTTGATTTCAGCTCAGGTCATGATCTCACAGTTCTTGAGATCGAGCCCTGCATCAGACTCTGCACTGACAGCACTGAGCTTCTCTCTCTCTCTTTCTCTTTCTACTCCTCTCCTGCACTCTCTCTCTCTTTCTCTCTCAACATAAATAAATCAACTTCAAACCTTTTTAAATTAAAAATAAAGGTCAAGGAAGGGCCGGGATGGGACAGTGATCCAGAAGACAAATACCAGTTCATACAAAAAATACATAAATAAATTTTATACTATGTTATAAGGTAACAGTGCTATGGAAAAATAAAGAATGAAAAAAATATGGAAATTGCTGAGGTACAGGGTAGGGGAGCAATTTTATTTTGCTTAAATTGGGCTTAATTGAGAAAGTGGCATATAGGCTAAGACTGAAAGGGGTGTTGGAGTAAGCCGTGTAAATATCTGGGTGAAGAGTACTCCAGGCAAAAATAATGGTAAATACAAGGGACTTAAGCCAGGAGTCTGCCTGGAGTCTGCCTGGAGCTTTGTAAGAACAACAAGAATGCCAATGTGGCTGGAAGGAACCCAACGAGGTAAGAGGGTGTGTGGAAGGACCTGAGAGCAGAGAGGAAATGGGAATGGGGAGGAAGGAATGAGATTACATCAACTTTTATCAGCCATTATCAAGATTTCTTCTCACTCTGACTTCAAGTGGGATCCATACATAGGCTTTGAGCAGAAGAGTGATGCTATCTGAACTGGGTTAATAATGTCTAGTTTACAGAACTTCTATAACAATCAAGTTAATCAAACAAGTGCCATGCCTACACCAGCTTAGGGACTGTAGTACACAACTTATTGCTAATTCACTCCTCATAATCAGTACTAGAAATTGTAAATACATCTTTTTATGGAATTTGTGTTGGTCTGATCCTTTGAATATCCTTAAACATGCAACTGTCTCCTCCTTACCAAATTTAAGATTTGGTCATTGTGATGGTTAATTTTTTTGTGTGTCAATTTGACTGGCCTAAGAGATGCCCATATAGCTGACAAGGCACTTCTGGGTGTGTCTGTGAGGATGTTTTCAGAAGAGGTTATCATGTGAATTGGTAGATCACGCAATCCTTCGAGGACCTTAATAAAACAAAAAAGGCAGAGGAAGGTGATTTTTCTCCCTTTGCTTGAGCCAGGATATTCATCTTCTCCAACCCTCGGACATTAAGGCTCCTGATACTTGGTTCTTCAGGCTTAGACTGGTATTTACACAGTGAGAAGACAGCTGTCTATAAGCCAGGAAGGGATTTCTTACTAGAACCTAACCATTGTGGCACGCTGATCTGACTTTCAGCTTCTAATACTGCAAGAAAATAAATGTCTGTTGTTTAAACCATACAGTCTGTGACATGTTGTTATGGCAGCCTTAGCAGACTAAGACAGCATCTTAACTTAAATACTGGGTATGGAGTAGCAGTATTGCATTAACGCAATCTACTACAATGCAAAATTTCTTTGAAGAGCTTCCTTAGATCTTATCCAGAAAGATTTATTATTGGGATAACTTGTAGTACTTCTGTAATATTTCTTTGCTAACTTTATCATGTTCTGTAATCAGCTTCTCCAAACAACTAGATCAGTTTCTCCTTCAAGCAAACTTTTGGTAACCATCTATTGTGATCACAGGAAGACTAATCTAATGGCAGTGTGAGAATGGACATGGGTGCCATTTAAGATAGAGACTGTTGCAAGGCCAAGGACAAAGATGATAAAGGCCTAGGTAGTGGAAGATGCTGTATACATGGGAAGAAGGAACTGGTTATTGACATCATTGTGCAATGAGGATTCACAGACTTGGTTATTGAAGGCAGGTGGGATAGTCCCATGTGAGTGATATGTAAAGATGACTGAATTGAATTTGAATTAGACTTAAAGTTGTCTTCTTGGCTTGAGCTTTACTTCTTGCCAAAGAACTGGCAATTTGTCTTATATTTACCATTTCCAGTGACTCTGCTCATTTCTGTCTTCTGTTTCACTCAGGCTGCTTTGTGTGGTTCTCCTGTGCTGCCGGAGAATAGTAAAAGATGATAGTCTAAGCATGTAACACTCCCCAGAGGATAGAAACACATCTGCAGCACAATGTGATACAGCTTTGGTCTGGTATCAGAAAACCTGGCTTTCTGTCTTGACGTTACTGTTTACCAAACATCCACTCAATCAAAGTTCACAAGATGATGGTGAGTGGGAAAAGAGCTAATGAAGAATAAAACTATTTGCAAGATGTTGTGTATTGTACACATATTACTTATCTTTAGAACTCTGGCAGTTTGCTTAGTTTTTTTTTTTTTTTTTTTTTTTTGAAGGTAATATACTTTGACAGAAGAGAAAGAAATGAGCAGCAAAACCCTAGGTTTGGATTCACTAGGAATGATGGAAATAAAAGTGGGTTTTATTTTTTAATGAGTTTGAAAGGTCACTCTGTTAGCTCAATAGACCCTTCAGAGCCGACAACAGTAAACTGCAAGTTCTCTGAGTTAGGTTCCTTCAAGGTGGGGGGGGGGGGTATTAAGAATTATAACATGACAAAATAGCACCACTGCTTTGAAGGAAGCCAACAGCGTCGCTGCTGGCTCCAAATGAAAGGCTGTCATGGCCAACCACTCCCTGTCATTTCTTTTTCTCAGTGTGCTTTTCTTTGATTCCCAAGAGTCAAAACAATGGTAACTAAGAAGCTGGCATCAGCATGAGTGACAATAAGTATTCCAAGACAGTTAGTTGATTGATTGATGGACGATGATGAATGTTGTCTAAAAAACCAGAAAGCTGTGTTTCCTTTTTGAAACCATTCAAATTTGGACAACATAGGCCAACAAGCAGACATTTCTAAATTTAATGTGCATACCATTTTCAAATATGCAAACAACGATTGAAACCACCGCCTACCAGGAATCACGTACATTAATAAGTGTCAAAGTAACTGAAACATCAGAAAGCTCCTTTCCACCTGCACAGATGCCATAAGTCCCAGTTGATGAAATGACACTAAAGAGAACACAGGTATGCAAATTCCAGCTAATGATCATCATAGCAAAATTTCCTACCTAAAATTACTATTTCTCTTACTTTATCCTGTTGTAAACTCTACGGTCAGTGCCTTGGAAAGGTGCCTTCCAAGGTCACATAGCCCCAGATTTTCATTTTATTATATGTAGAGAAGACCAAAGCCTTAACAGGGTAGGTTCCTTGTAAATTATTGGCAGAGACATGGCTAATTTTGGTCCTGATCCTCAAAGTCCAGTGTTCTTTTTGCTGAGCATCTACATCAGTAAGGTCCAAAGAGGACATAGATGTCCAATTCAAAATAAGATAATTCAAAGTGGGTTTATCCTCAATGAGAATAAATACAAAGGGGTAGGTGGAGTTTTGGGGAGACACAGGGATAGCATCAAAGCTAAGAGTTGTCGCAGTGGTGGTATCCTATCCCAAGATCCAAGGAGGGGGAGAAATTCACCTAGAAAAAGAAAGGCCTACAGAACAGCTACCTTAAAAAAAAAAAGCAGGTGACCTTCTGAGTAGAGTAGATTTTACAAGAGGCAGGAACCAGAGAAATAAAGAACCTCACTTCACTCTCCTCTTGCGTCTGCCTACTGGGGATGTCTACTTGCCAAACCCAACTGAAAAGTAGAAGCATGTTGATATAGTTCACAGAGTCAGGCTTCTGGGGCAAAGTGCAGATTGAGAGCAGATATGGAAAGGGAAATGAATGCTATCTGGCCCAAAGACACACATTACAATTTTGCAATATATATACAGAAGCAAGAAAAGGACACACAGGAAGAGAATAAAAAAAGAAAGAAAGAAATTGATAGAGCAGAACGTAACTATTGAAAGCAAGCTAAAAAAAAAAAAAAAGCTGTGGAGGGGACTTATGGGAATTTCCCATTGACCACCTGCTTTTAAATGTGTATGGGGGAAATTCTAAGAGGCTTTAGGATGCAGGGGCTAGAGTCAAAAACAACCTTTAAAATTGCAGCTGCAGTTTATTTTTATTTGAGCAACCTGATACACATATTTCAACCCATGGGAGGCTTGCTGGCTGGCACAGACAGGGCTGCAGAACTTCTAAAACATACAGTATTGTGGTGATGTCAGCATGTAAGGGTTGACACCCACCTTCAAGATTTCCCATATTATAGGGAACATAGTAATTATTTAGAATCATACTAAGTTTCATTTTAATAAAATTTTATGATATCTAAAGTGTCTCTGTATTCATCATCTCCTAACAGTCCTATGAGACAACCAATCTAGGTATTTTTATTCCTATTTTATAGATTGGGAACTCCCATGCAAAAAAGTGCTAACCTGATAGTACATAGCTGGAGGGTGCCCTCAAACCCAAACTTCTGATTACAGGTTCAGTGTTCTTTGCACCCTACTCTACGCTTTCTCACTTGCACATATTCACAGCTTCAAGAGGTGTGATTTGACTTGTGCAAACTCAATTTGACACAGTCAAGTGTTAAACATGGGCAATGCTCTGTAAATTTTATCAGTCTCTCACATGATCCTAACAGGGAACGTGGGAGTTTGAGCTGGTAGTTTGCAGCTTGGAGGAACCATTTCTAAATGGGAGAGAAGTTATTTGGGTTATCGTGATGACTAGAGCATATTACCAGCACTTGGTATTCAGAGCCAGGGACTCTAAACATTTTCCAAGAAGTGGGTCAGTATTAAACAATAAGGATCGTCCTGTATAAATAAACACCAGTGAGAAATACTTCACGTTAGATTGCTTCTCTATAGTTAGCCAAGACTCTACCTAGATGAGCACTTATTAAACTTTAGTGTAGGTAAGGTCTTCCGGAAGTATGTATTGTACATTTTTATCTTATAGACCTCTACCTTCTTAACCAGCCATCCATCCAATCATCCATCCATCCATCAGTCCATCTATCCATCCATCCAATCCACACTTCCATTTGGTTTTGAGACTGAGAACCTGTTTCTTAGGGACAAATTTTCCTGATTATTTATCTTATCTTCCATCTTTTGATGTTCTGACCCCATCAATTAAATCAAAATATTTGTAGGTATGTCCCAGAGATCAGGCATCAATATTCTCTAAACCTTTCAGTGTGCATCCAAGTTACAGAACCAGCAGTTCAAGCCCCTGCTACTCAAAATGTGGTCTTCAGACTCATGGTATATAAATCATCAAGGAGCTTGTTAAAATGTAACTTGGATTCATTCGGCCTGGGGCAGGTCAGAGAGTCTGCATTTCTTACAAGCTCCCACATGACACCAGGTGAATCTCTGAGATTCCTAAGTTTCTACCCCTAGACCCTATACCTGGGCTTTGATCCAATTATTCACCCTCAATAGTTCACATGGACATTGACTAGATCAATCTTCCAGGTCTGGGGCTCAAGAATATTGGCTGTGGAATTCCTCCCATCCAACCTCAGCCTCACAGAAGACTATTCCAGGCACTGTGTGAGCCTCCCCAGGCAGAGAGTTGTATGATTACCTTGGTAGCCCTGGAAGCCACTACCGATTTTCAAACAGGCACATCTCTGACCTGTACCTCATGCTTCCTAAATATAAGCTGCCACCCCTGTTAACGGCCTGGCCCACTCCCTAGGCATTGGTTGGTTATGTTTCCTACCAGTATCAACAGGATGATTGTGAAATCTCTGGCTGCCAGAAGGGTCAAGAATGGAAGGAAACCGGCACCATGGACGCTTGTTAGTTGTCAGTATGTCAGCATCTCAATCCTCAGCATAAACAATACTCGGCATTTCCACTTCTTGAAAATTTTTTGTGACCTCTATCTTCAAACAGTACCGTGATCCGTCCAATTTTCAGTACTGTTTCCTTTACACAGAATACCTTTCCTCAACTCCTTCACCTAATGAATCTACTCATTCTCCAAAGCCCTATTTAATGTAACTTTCTTTCTGTCTCTTTCCCTGATTTGTCTCCATTAGATGGAATTGGTTATTCACTGGAATTTAGGGTCTAACTCTATACCCCAGTACTTAATCATATTATATTCAACAAGGTGTCTATTAAGTCTGAAGACATAAATGATATTACATTACTGGTTTTATATATTGGAGAAGTCCTTGGCATTATGCATATATGATTATACATATAGGCCTATATTTTCAGACTTTATGGACATTCCGTATTCGTTCACACAAAGTCCCTTGTGAACTCTATGTAACGAGAACTGACCTGTAAGCTTTGTCTAATTCATTTTTCTATTCTCAGTATCTAGCACAGCTCCTGGCCTGTTTTTGAAGTTCAGTATAGGTTGTCAAGTTGAATCATAAATTGACTTCTCTTAATGATGCCCTTGTCAATAGATTGGACAGAAGAAATGATGGGGAGACTGTTCATAGTATGGTACATAGATCCTACTGATTGCCACCTGTAAATGCAAAAGAAGCTTTCTCAATGTTTTACGCAACAAACCCCATAGTCCCTTATTTCTAAAAGTAACCCTTCTGTTGAGCCTTTTTAAAAAAAAATTATTTAATCCAAGTTGGTTAACATAGAGTGTAATAATGATTAACATATAGTGTAATAATGATTTAATACCCAGTGCTCATCCCAACAAATGCCCTCCTTAGTACCCATCACCCATTTAGCCCATCCCCCCATCCACCTCCCCTCCAGCAACCCTTAGTTTGTTCTCTGTATTTAAGAGTCTCTTGTGGTTTGCCTCCCTCCCTGTTTTTCTTATTCTGTTGAGCCTTTCGTGATAGATGTATAGAGAGCTCTCTAGGATAATTTTAAAGGGTAGAAGTATAGAAATGGTTCAAATATGAGACATTGTTCTGTAGTCAAAATTTCAACCCCGAAGTCAGAAGCCTGAGGCTTTTTGCCCAGAGATGCCAAAGAAGGGTACAAACCAGAGGTCACGTTGCCCCAATCCTTGTAAATGGATATAAATGAGAGGGTGTGGTCCCTCCTTGTCATTCACAACCTTTCACTTGGGCTGGAAAAGCCTCTGCTAACATGTTAAAATAAAACCTCCCCTAGGGGACTCAGGCAGAGTAGAAATGCCTGTGGGTAACCAAACCCAGAGTCACATCCCCAGTAAAATGAGTCACTCTCTCTGCATTTCCACACCGCCCTACAAAGAGACTAGCCACCTGTGGCTGCTCCAGTCAGCACAGTATTTGCATAGCCAGGAAAAGTGCAAACACAAGGAATTCTACTCCTTCCAGGAGTGCCCTCTGAGGTCATACTCACCCTACCAAGCTGCTTCCAAATGTATCTCTAAGCAAAACAGCTGCAATCCCAAAGAATCCAAGCACTAACCAGTCCTTAAATCACCTGATTATGAAATTCATAAAGTGCTGAAATAGTGTGGAGATGGATTTTTAAATTCTATTATATAAGCAATGTCTCCTCAGTGCAGAACAATTAAATGCAAGTGTGCAAAAAAAAAAAGGAAAAAAATAATTGACACCTAAAATAAAAGTTCAGGTAACATTTTTTAATATATCCTTCAATATTTTATCAAATGTGTTTATGCGTAGGTATATACATACCTATTTCCATCAAAAGTGAGATGATGCTGTAGAGTTTAAGATGCTATTTTTCATACCAAAATTATATATCATTGAAGTCACTCCATGATAATTATTAATATTTCACTAATTTTTGTGGTTGATACTCTCTCTCTATATATATATATACATATATATGTAGTGTGTATATATATAGTATATATATATATACATATATATACGTATATATATAGTATATATAAACTATATATATAGTTTAACCAATTCATTCCTGTTAGACATATAGTTTATTATCACAAAGTTTATATTTAATTTTTAAATATTATATGTTTACATACATCATTATTATAAACACAGCTGTGACCTTCTCTTAGCTACATCTTTCCACATGTCCTTAACTATTTTCTTAATTACGAACTACCTTAAGTAGAACTGCAAGGTCAAGAGACAAGGAGAGCACCACCAAGGAGCCCTCTGGAAAGTGTGTGCCAATTTACTCCCATCAAGTGTACTTGAGAATCCCTTTATTTCCCCATATTACCCTCTCCAAGATTATCATTTAAAAACCTTCAAATTTATTTTGCTAATGTTTTCTTTATTTTTGAGAGAGAGAGAGAGAGACACACAGCGAGTGAGAGCGGGGGAGGGGCAGAGGGAGAGGGGAGACAAAGGATCTGAAGCAGGCTCTGTGCTGACAGCAGCAAGCCCTATGCGGGGCTGGAACTCATGAACTGAGAGATCATGACTTGAGCAGAGGTGGGCAGCTCAACTGACTGAGCTACCCAGTTCCCTCTAAAAATCTTCAAATTTAAAATTGAATATGATGTCTTATTTTAAATGTAATTGTTGTTATTATTGATAAGATTATTACTGTGTTTTATAGGCCACTTGAATTATTTTGTAAACTTTCTGTTCATGACTTGTACCTGTTTTTTTTTTTTTTTTCCGACTGAGGTATCATCCTTTTCTTGTAGATGTGTCAAAATTTATAGATTAAAGCTAATAACCTTTTGAAATATTCACTGCATTTACTTTCCTGAGTTATCACTAGCTTTTTAATTTTGTGAATGATTATTTCTTATACTACAAAAGCATTGATTTTTCATGTAGCAAATCTGTCGATCTTATTCATGAGTCTCTATTTTTGCTATTTACCATACATAACAGGATAACTACTGAAGCTGAAAAATTAACCCTGAAAAATACTCCCATTTTAAGAGGTAAGTATTGCCTTGTTTGGAGAAAATTATTCCAGGGGACTTATTGGTTACGGAAATGTGAGTAAAATACTTTTGTCCTTGGTTCATATTTCATGGACAGACAACTCCTGTTAGAGTGAACTGGCATATCCAGGCAAGTGACTGGAAGGGGCCACTGCCAAGATTTCCATGAGGAAAACCTCTGAATAGGGTCTTCATTTATGAACTGTGAAAGTAGCCCAGTGATATACTGCTATATGTTTAGCAGTAGACTCTCTGGGGAAAAATGAAGGCCTATTTTTACATACTTAAGTTTTTATACATTTTAGTAATATAATGTTTACATAACACAAACTCCGCAAATGATAACAGAACATACAATAGAATATTTTCATTGCGTTTTGCTAAATTTTTGTATAGCCAATGCATATTTGCAACTGATGAGGGAGTATAGTTTCACTGTGAATACTGGTTGCTATTTTTGTCCGTGTTCATTTGTAAGACAAAAGTGATGTAACAGAACACAACAAAGTTTCTCACAACTTTGGTGTGTCAGGGAAACAAAGCAGTTTATTTGCTGAATCAGGTAATAGTTTTTAAATAATGGAATAATATTTCCTCAAGTTTTTGTAGTATGCACAATATAACAACCACAAACATGTTACCATTTTTTTAATGTTTATTTATTTTGAGAGAGAGAGAGAGAGAGAGAGAGAGAACACATACACGCCTGAGCAGGGGAGGGCCAGAGAGAGAGGGAGACAGAGAAGCAAAGAGCCCAACACAGGGCTGGATCTCAGGAACCCTGAGATCAAGATCTGAGCTGAAATCAAGAGTCAGAAGCTTAACCAGCTGAGCCACCCAGGCACCCCCGCTGAGCATTTAACAATTGTTTTTCCTAGGCCAGTAGAAGTCATCTCATTCCACCAACGGCAATCACATATTTGATTTCGAGAATTTTGTTTCACAGTTTATATCAATTTTCCTGAAGCCTTCAGAAAAGTCTTGCTGTTACTGAAGGAAACTGAAAGAAGTTCCTATGACCAAGTTTGGAGTTAAGTGGTATAGTGTGAACAATAATTGCCTAATGTTGCTTTTGAGACATAGAGAATGATCATCCTGATCATTATCTGCAAGGAAGAAGGATGTATTTCCAGGAACAAAAATGAATAATTTTTAAACAGCCTTATTGTGGTATAATTGACATACAAAAAGCTATACATGTTTAAAGTGTACTGTTTTTTAAGTTCTGACATATGCACCCATTAAACTATCACCACAATCAATATAATAAATATCTCTATCAGCCCCCAAAGTTTCTCATGCTCCCTTGTAATCCGTCCTTCATGCCCCTCCTTCCACATCCCATCTCTAGACAACCACTGATGTGTTTTCCAATAATGTAGTTTGCACTTTCTAGACTCTTAGACAGATGCAATCATACAGTATTATTCTTTGTTTTGTCTGGCCTCTTTCACTCAGCATAATTCTTTGTGGAGATTCATCTATATTGCTATATACAGTTTTCAGAATAGTATTCCATTATATGGATATACTGCAATTTACTTTTTCTTCATTCACATATTGAAGAACATTTGCGTTGTTTCCAATTTTGAATATTACAAATAAAGCTGACCTGCAGTTTTGTGACAGGTGTTTGTATGAACATATGCTTACACATCTTATAGGTGAATAAATACCTAGTACTGGAATGGCTGGGTTATTCTATAGATGTACATTTAAATCATTAAGCTTTTAAGAAACTGCAAACGGGGACGCCTGGGTGGCTCAGTCAAACATCCGACTCTGAGTTTCAGCTCAGGTCATGATCTCATGGTTTGTGAGACTGAGCTCTGGATCGGGCTCTGTGCTGACAGCATGAAACATAATTGGGATTCTCTCTCCTTCCCTCTCTGTCCCTCCCTCTTTCTTTCCCTCCGTTTTGAAATAAATAAATAAGCTTATAAAAAAACAGTAACTGCTAAACTTGATTGTTGATTTTAGGTTTGGCTCATTGTCCTAATTGACCACCCTGGTATCTGGCAGCTTGACAATCTATTTATCTATTTTTATGCCGAGGCCACATGCTTTTTCATTGCTATAGCATTATAATAACCCTTGAGATCTGGTAGTGTTAGTCCTCCAACTTCTGGTGTGGTGTATAAGAGTTCCAGTTTTTGAACACCTTTGTGAACACTTAGTATGGTCAATGTTTTAATTTTAGCCATTCTGATGGATGTGCAGTGGTGCTACATTTTGATTTTGGGTTGCATTTTTCTTATGTCCAATGAGGTTGATCATCTTTTTCTGTGCTTACTCACCATCTGCGTATCTTCTTTGGTAAATTTTATCTTCACTATTTTGCCTATTTTTGTGTTGTTTATTTCTACAGTTTTTACTTTCAAAAGCATATATTCTAAATACAGGTTTGTTACAGGTGTGTGATTTGGAAGTATTTTCTCATTATCTGTTTTTGTCTTTCTGCTCTTACCTGTGTCTTTCACAAAGTAGAAGTTTTTCATTCTGATTAGGTCTAACATCCATTTTTACATTTTTTTTAACAGATTGTGCTTTGCTGTGATAACTAAGAAATTTTTGCTTACCCCAAGGTAACAAATATTTCCTTTTATGAGTTCTCCTGTGAGTTTTGCAGGGTTAGGTTTTACCTTATGTGATTTTCATCCATTGCTAGTGTATACATTGCATATAGACATGTTTTGATTTGTAGACATTGTTGAAATTTCACATTAGGTTTACAATTCACTTAATTTTTGTACGTGGCCTGAGGTATGACTCCAAGTTCATTTTTTGCCTTATGGGTATGCAGTTATTCCAACATTCTCTCTTGAAAAGACGATACTTTTGCCACTAAATTTCCTTTATACTTTTGTCAAAAATCAGTTGCCTGTCTGCTTCTCTATTTTATTCCCTTGTGTATGAGTAGTCCAGCTCCAGGCTAAAATTCTACATGTGATCTCTCAGGACCAACCATATGCAATTACAAGGCTTTATGCAGCAGGCCTTATGGGGGAAGGGGTCGTCCCCACACCAGACTTGGTGAACAGCCATTTTATTGTAGTCTCTGGAGGGAAATTCCATTAAGGACACCACCACCTTTCCCCTGGCCAGTCATGCTCATGCATATCTGCATTATTGCCCTTGCACTTCCATTCCAAGTCTTCCTTATCAGAGCCTGGACAGAGGCACTTTCTAGGAACCTCAACTGAGACCTATTTGTGGAGGAGAGTGTAGAAGTATGGGGAGGTTTGGCTGAGGGACTTTTCCTCACTGTGACTCAATATGTTTCCATTTTCAGCCCCTTCCACCTTCCACCCGTGGGTACTCCAGGTCCATACAAAAGGCAAGAGCTTGTTTACAGCAACTTTGCAGTGATCATGGTTTATCTCATTTGTGTTACATATCCTCTGACCCATGTCTAGTGCCATCTGTAGGGAAAAATAGACACTGGGGAGCCAACCCTTTTCTCTTTTGCCTCTTGATGCACTGTCACACTAAGTGGATACAAACTTGACTGTTATTTTAAGTTTGGCTCTTTGTCCTAATTGACCACCTTGGTATCTGGCAGCTTGACAATCTATTTATCTATTTTTATGCCAAGGCCACATGCTTTTTCATTGCTATAGCATTATAATAACCCTTGAGATCTGGTAGTGTTAGTCTTCCAACTTCTGTTCTTCTTTTTCAAAGTTGCTTTGGATATTGTGTGTCCTATGCATTTCCATATGAATTTTAGATTCTATTTTCCAATTTCTAAAAACAAACAGCTGACAAACAAAAAAACAAAAACACAACTCTTCTAGGATTTTTATTAGAATCTATAGATCAGTTAGGGAAGAATTGAGATCTTAACGATATAGACACTTCTCAACTATGAACATAGTATACCTTTCCACATATTTAAGTCCTTTTAAATTTCTCTCAGCAAGGTTTTGTAGTTTTCAGTGTATCAGTCTTATACATATTTTGTCAGATTTAATTATTTAATTTTTTGAGTCTATTATAACTTCCTTAATTTCGATTGTTTGCCCATTATTAGTGAATATATGTATGCATGCATGTGTATTATCATGTATGCTGCAACATTGCTAAACTCATGTAGTAGTTTCTTGTAGATTTCATAAACTATTCTAAATAAATTATCAAGTTTTTTTGTGATTAAAGACAGTTTTACTTCTTCCTTTCTAATCCAGATGAACTATTATTTTGTCTTGCTTGATATTACTGGCCAGAACTTCTAGAACAATGTTTAATAGAAATGGTAAGAACAGAGATCCTGTTTTATTCCTACTCTTAGAGGGAAACCATTCACCTGTTCACCATTAACTCTATTAACTGTAAGTTTTTCCTAGATGACCATTACCAGGGTCTCTTCCATCCCTAGAATGCTGAAAGTTTTTAATTTGAAGTTGATGTTGACTTTTGTCATCACTTTCTCTGCATATATTAAGATGACCATTTGTTTTTTTTTAATTAGTTAGTTTTGTTAATTAATTGTTTATTAATATGTGACTGATAAACCAGCTTTGCATTTCTGGAGTATAAATTCCTCTTTGTCATCATGCATCTTTCTTTTTATATTACATTGGATTTGATTTGCAAAAAAATATATATTGCTCAGAATTTTTGCATCTATATTCATGAGAGAATATTGTCTATAGTTTTCTTTCTTGTCATGTTTTTGTCTTGTTTTGGTATCATAATATTGCCTGTCTTCTTGAATAGTTGGGAAGTGTTCCCTCTTTTTTCAAATTTCTGAGTTTGTGTGGAATTCATATTATTCATTTCTTACATGTTTGATAAAATCACCAGTGAAGTCATCTGGGCCTAGAGTGTGTGTGTATGTTTTGTTTTGTTTTTAATGTTTATGTATTTTTGAAAGAAAGAGAGACAGAAGGTGAGTGGGAGAGGGGCAGAGAGAGAGGGAGACACAGAATCCAAAGCAGATTCCATGCTGTTAGCATGGAGCCCGACCCGGAGCTCCAACTCAAAAGTCGTGAGATCACGACCTGAGTCAAAATCGGACACCTAACCAACTGAACCGCCCCAAGTGTGTTTTCTTTTTATTTCTCTTTTATCTTTTTCTTTTTCCTTTTTTCTTGTGGTCATGTTTTTAACAAGAAATAGAATTTCTTTCATTGAATATATTACAGGTTATGTCATGTATTCAAGTTATGCATTTCTCCTTGAGTGAGCTTTGCTAGTTTGTATTTTTTAAGAAATTTGTCCATTTCATCTAAGTTGTTGAATTTATTGGCATAAGTTGTTTATAATATATCCTTGTCATCCTTTTAATGTCTGCCAGATCTGTAAAGATGTTATCTCTCTCATTCCTGGTATTGCTAACTGGTATTTTCTCTCCTTTTATCCTGATCAGTCTGCCTTGAGGTTTATACATGTCATTGATCTCCAAGAATCAACTTTTAGTTTCATCAATTTCTCTATTCTGATTTTTGTTTCATTGATTTCTAACTAATCTTTATTATCTCTTTTCCTTCTTACTTTGATCTTAATTTGCTCTTTTCTTTTAGTTTCTTAATACCGAGGTCACTCATTTGATACTTTTCTTCATTTGTAATATATATAGGCATTTGTTTGCCAAGTACAGTTTAGTGATATCTGACAAACTTCGATATGTTGTTATTTCATTTTATTCAGTTCAAAATACTTTCTAATTTTCCTTTTGATATCTTCTTTGATCCATGGGTCATTAGACGTGCATTATTTCCTTCCCACATATTTTGAAATTTTCCAGAGTTCTTTCTGTTATTGACTTCTAATTTAATTAAATGTGATCAGAGAACATACTTTATATGACTTCAGTCTTTTCAGCTTATTGATCCTTATTTTATGGCTCAGAATATGGTCTATCTTGGTAAATGCTCAATCACCGTTGAAAAGAATGTGTTCTGCTGTTGCTTTGTAGAGTGTTTTAAAAATGTTATTTAGGACAAGTTGGTTGATAGTGTTATTCAAGTATTCCATATTTTTATTGATTATTTTTTTTCAATTACTGATAAATGCAGTAACTATTGATAACAACTATTTTAATATATTTTGTGTGATAGTGCTATCATGCATGCAACTTTTTGGTTAGTTTTCATTCATTTTCTCTTCTCTATGAGTTGTATTTCCTTGCTTCTTTGCTTGCTTGATAATTTTTTATTGTAAATTTTACCTTGTTTGGGTACTGAGTAGTTTTACGTTATAAAAAATATATGTTGGCTTTGTTCTGGTAACAGTTAAGCTTCTGAGAAACAATTTCATTTTCTTGGGTCTTACTATTAAGCTATGTTAGGTGAGACCAATGTAGCATTTAGTCCAGGGTTACGTTTTTCCTGCTACTGAGGCAGGACCTTTCTTTGCAGTCTTATATACCTCTGAATTATGAGGATTTGCATTCTGCCTTTTGGGAACAGACACTATCCCTCTGTGTAAGTTCTAATTACTTTTCCCAGTAATGCCTTCAGAAGTTTTTCCCTATGGCTACAAAAGTTTCCTTACATGCATATGCTAATCAGCACTCTGGTGGATGCTTGAGGGTAACCATCTGCACATCTCTAAAGTTCCCTTTCCATGCAGCTCTCTCCTGTCTGGCATCCTGCCCTGTGAACTCTAACTTCCTTGGTTTCCTCAGACTCCCAACTCCATCTGCTCAACTCAGGGAGACCAATGAGCTCTGCGTGGATACCCTTTACTGTAATCTAGCTTGGAAACTCACAAGGCAGTAAACTGGGGTAATTACAGGGCTCGCTTCATCTATTTCCTATCTCTCAGGGGTCACTGCCTTTCATCCCCTGATGTCCAATGCCTTGATTGCCACTGTCTTATATATATTGTCTGCTGTTGCTATTTCAGATGAGACAGGAAACTCAGACTCTATTATTACCCTATTTTGACCAAAGGCAAAAGCTGAGAAATATTAATTTTAGTGTCATTAAATATATCAATATTTTTATAGTCTATACTTTTTGTTTTATTTAGTGTATCTTCCTCTACTTTCTTCTACAAGTTTTAAAGTGCTGCAACTAACATTTAAATTTTAAACCAATCTAAAGAAGATTTTATATATCATTTGAAGTAGAGAATTAAATTAATTTACTTAATTCTCTCACAGTAAATTTATTTATTCATTACCATCTATTGAAGGTAGTCTGATTTCCTTACTGATATGCAAAGACAGTTCTGTCATATACCAAGATCCGATATATGCAAATATCTGGTTTTGGAATTTTTATTGTCTCATTGGTTTATTTTTCTATTATTTATACTTTTTGTTATGTATTAAGTATTTAAGTTTAGTATCTTAAAAAAAGGATGATATAGTTGGTATGATTACATCTTTTCAGTCATTTGGTCATAGGTTTTATATTGTCAAAAATTTCTAGAATTACTTACACCATATTTCCCTGTGGTATTCATCCTCCTTGTAAATGTATGTCTGAAAGTCTTTATTCATTTTCTCTCCTGGAAAAAATCTTTACGGGAAGGGATAGAGAAAATATATCTTGATCTCCTCCTAAATTAATTTCATCAAACTTATCCTATCACATAGGATTCTAATTACTACCAATAAAGTCCAAGAGGCCCCCATTACACTTCTGAATTACCAACCTTCCATACATCTCCAAATTATGGTATTGTTCATCTTGTTCCACTCAACATTGCCCACTCTGATTTTTTTGCTGTAGTTTTCTCTTCTTCTCTTCCTTCTTTTTTTTCTTTCTTTCTTTGTGTGTGTGTGTGTGTGTGTGTGTGAGTGTGTGATGATGATAGTTTATTTTAATCTCTATTATAATTGGCAAATATTTCAAGTGCACGGAAAAGTAGGGTTATAATATATGAAATATCCATGTACCTTCCATCCAGGATTCTCAAGTATTAAGACTTTCTCATATTTGGTACAGATCTCTCCCTCCCTTCTTTCTCTTTTTTATTTAAAGATGAAATAGTATGAATCCATTTAAAATCAGTCCTCGCTTCTTCTCTCTGCAGAGGAAACTCCTGTCCTGCAGTTTGTATTTATATTTTGTCTGTATCCTCTTTTACCAAATGTGCACATCCACTAGTTTTTAGTGTTGCTTTATTTGTTTAAAATGTGGATAAATTGACACTAGTCAAAACCATATCTTGGTAGTCCCATGTCATTGCAAGATCCCCAGGACATAATAAACAATCATTTTCCTCTTACTGCACGGTTGCATTTATTTCATCTTCTCTTTCTTCTTTTCTTCCTCCTTTCCTCCATCCCTTTTCTTTTTCATGTTCTACTTTCATTCCTTCTAACTCTCCACCCATGTTTTTTTATTCATTCACTGATGACATCCAACTCCCATTCTCAGCTCACATTCCTAGACTTCTTTTATCCTACTTCCTTGAATGTGTACTTCTTACAAAATCCTGGGCTAGTCTAGTTTTTCCCCAAATATGCCCTGTACTCATAGATCCAGGTTTTTGCTCATGATCTTCCCTTAACTTAAAATTGTCTTTCTCCGTGTCACATGCTGTCCTCATTCTTTAAGGGACAGCTCAAGTGTCATTTTCTCTGTCAAGTCACTTGGATCATCTCAGCCATAAAAACTATCCTTTGTATTCCATGTAGTCCTATGTCATACTGTGTAATCTGCTCACTATTTTGGGATTTGAAACTCAGTTCTGCCTCTTCCTAACTGTGTAATTTCAGATAGTTAACTTTGATAACTTTGGGACTCTGATGTCTTGTGTATGTATGAAGAAAATAATTCCTATATCACAAAGTGTTACGCTGGATCAAAATAACTAATATGGTGATGGAGAGATTGAGACAGGCCTAGCAAGGTCCCATAGAATGCTCATTGAACTTGAGAAGACAGACAAAAAGAGAGAGAAAGTTTGTGTGATGAACATGAAGTGACTGACATGCCCCTGCTATTTCTTTGGTCAGCTTTCATTCCTGCGTGCCCTGGATTCTATGATCATCTTACCAGGCTGCACGTGAGATTTCAGTTTTATTTTATTTTTTTAATATTTATTTATTTCTTGAGAGAGAGAAAGAGAGAGAGAGAGAGAGAGCGCGTGAGCAGGGGAGGTGCAGAGAGAGAGAGAGGAGACACAGAATCCGAAGTAGGCTCCAGGCTCTGAGCTGTCAACACAGAGCCCAATATGGGGCTCGAACTCACAAACCATGAGATCATGACCTGAGCCAAAATCAGACGCTCAATCGACTGAGCCACCAAGGCGCCCCAAGATTTCAGTTTTAACATTTGTAGACACTTAGTGCCCAAATGCAAAGAAACAGCAGTCTGGGCACCTGGGTGCCTCAGACAGATAAACATCAGACTTTTGATTTCAGCTCAGGTCATGATCTCATGGTCGTGGGATTGAGCCCTGCATCAGGCTCTTCACTGACAGCAAGGAGCCTGCTTGGGACTCTCTCTTTCTCCCTCTCTCTCTGCCTCTCCCCTCATCTCTATCTCAAAATTAATAAATAAATATTAAAATAAACAAACAAACAAAAAGAAAGAAAGAAACAATACTGTTTTCCAGCTTTGGTTGAAAAACTGAGTGCATAACACCTACTGAAAAACAGAAAGCCAGTCTCTGATGTTCTGGGACTTTTTAGCATAAGTTTTGATGATAATTTCAGACATTGGAATACAACCTCTACCCAAAATGCCCTATCTCTGTCCTGAAGAAATGACTGAATGGGGAGACAAAGGAGAGTCTTGAGATTTCTAGGTTCTAGCTTTGGCAGCTGGGTAGAGTTATTAAATATAAGGAAAGTATGAAGAGAAGAAGGCTGTAGTGATATATTACTCAGAGAAAAAAAAAAACAGACTCTGGCAGGAACTCTGGGTTCTCTACCTGATAATAGTTTGTTTTCTTGGAACCACCATCAAAGTGAGTAAGCTCTAACCACTTACATTTTCTACTTTCTCCATTTAGGTTCCAAGTCTTTGGAACACAAAATATGATTGGCCCAACCCAATCTATCTACTTCATTCATTCAGGTGAAAAGAAATGCCATGGGCCAGTCAGTCACTCCAATTTACATCTGCTTTGAGAAAGAGGATAATTCCAGTTTCAGACATGTTAAGTTTGAGGTCCCTACAGCAGGGGACATTCAGGAGGCATTTGGTTACATGGGTCGGGAGCTAAGGAAAATTAGTGCCAAAAATAAAGATATCAGAGCCAATAGCACATTGGAATCATAAGGAATTTTAAATTTGTATACAGACTGAGAAAAGAGCTGCAGACAGAATCCTTGAGAACACTTTAAGAAGTAAGTAGAGGAAGAGGAAGAAGATGCCCAGAGAGACTGAGAACAGTCTGAAAGCTAAGGAACAAGGCATATGTGAGGGCTAGGGTATTTATAGGCATTCAACAATAGCCTAGAAATTCCTCCATTCCAGAAATGCATCCTTTGAAATCTTATAATACTACAGGTGAAAAAAAAAAAAAACACCTCACTGTTCAGTTTTTCAGGAAATATTATCCAGAGAGCAATATTTGAAGTATTATCCTTAGGGGTACAGAATAAAAGATGATGGGGAAACCCACATTTTAATTTTGTTCTGTTCCCTCAGCTTCTAATGAGCCATGGCCATTCTCATATCATCCCTTCTGAATTTTCTCTTTTGACAAATATTCATAGTGGGAGATCAGAGTAAATGGAAAGGTGCTGATAGGAGAGAATGGAGTTGAAATATTTCATCTATAGTATTGGTGAGCATATCTAGCCAGGTATTAGTACTGTGGGATAGCATAATAACTTCCAGTGAAAACTTTTAAGAATTCAAAGAGAAATGAAAAAAAAAAATCTTATAAAATAAAAATAGCATGGATTTATTTTTCTGTGCAACTCTACAGGATGAAAGTGATGTTTCCTAGAGTGTGAGATTCTGTTGAGTTTTTACACATAAGGGATGGCAGTAACAATTTTGACCTAAGACATTGTTTTCCTGTAGAAAGCGATAGGCATTTAAAACGTCCTTTTTGCTTTTTGTCACAAATCTGGGAAGAGACAGAAGTTAAACTTTAAAGTTCAGTCAATGCATCAGTTTTCATAATAAGTAACTAGCCAGTTGCTTGAGTTTAACCACCTTCATAGTTTCTTCTTCATGCAGGCCTGTACGTGTCAACACAATCATGTCAGCAAGAGAAAATCTGACATGATCAAAATATTCAAATGCATTAAAAAGAGAATCTATAAAAGCTCAGCCAATCCCAACTCTCAAAACACAGTATTTATAGTAGAAAAAAAGAATAAATATTAATATTCGGTCTTAAATTCTAGGTGAATGTGGGATGTGTGAAAAACCTGACTACACCTACAAAGTACTCAAACAGCAGTTCTTTGAAAACACACACACATGCGCGCACGCACACACACACACACACATTTTTCTTTTCAGTTAGTGTAACTTTTTTTTTTTAAGAGTTAAAATACTTTGAGACTTTTCCTATGTTGTTGGGTGGGACCAAACCTTGCCTGAAGGTTAAATTTTACCTCAGAATCTATTGTAGGAAGTTATGATGTTCTGGAAAGTCTATTTTAACCTATAACATATGAACCAAACAATATCATGGAATTTCATAATGAAGCACTACCATATTACTTTTGATGTACACTAAATAAAGGATTATTGGGATTTAACCTATTGACACCAAAAGAACTTTGCAAATAATAGGTTTCAAAAACCCACCGCTAGCCAGTGGGTTACCTAGATATTTTAGGTAAATACTTATTGATTAGGAATTGTGTTCTCTATCAATTGTGAATTTGATTTGGGGGGCTGAATCCCTGAATAGGTCATTTAGTTTATCTTTGTTCTTGGCTACAAACAAATACAAATATTAGCCTTTCCCCAACATGTGGCAAAAATTTGGCCCTGGATGCAGAGCCAGAGATTATGGAAAGCTCTCTGGAAATCCATTTCATGTTTGGAAAACAATCAGTTTATATGAGTCAATTGGTGGATATATAATATGATCTTTGCATAAGATAAACTGCTATAGGTCAAGGAAGATAATCAGAGTTTTGCCTCTCCAGGGTCACCTAGCCAGTAAGGGAAAGAGTGGAGATGGAATTCCCTGACCACATAACATCTCTTCACTAAATCACACTGCTTTACTCAGCAATTGGCATTTGATATTGGCTTACCTTCCAATTATCATGATATAATAGCATAGCAGCATAGATTCCCAAGTCAGAAAAGCTTATATGTGAATCCTGGCTCTGACATGTATTAGCTCATTGGCTTAAGAAAAATTTTCCATTCTCTGTGTCTCAGCTACAAATTTCTTAATTTTAAATAAAAATATTTATCTCAAAGCACTGCTTAAGAATAACTTGAAATAATGCACAATGATCATTGTACAATGACCATCACATAGTAGGTCCTCAACAAATACTAGTTCTCTCTCTCTCTCTCTCTCTCTCTTTCTCTCTCTCTTCCTCTCTCTCTTTCTCTCTTTCCCTCTCTCATGAAAGAAAAACATTTATCATTCATTAGTCAAGAAACCTGATTGCTGGTGACAGAAACCCAACACAAGCCAAGCAGAATCAAAAGGAGCACGTATCACTCACATCATCAAACTGTGGGAGAAGCAGACACCCTCAGACATGAGGTCCTGGGACCAAGGACTTGAGCACTGCGAGTATATTTTTCCTCTTTCCAATCACTGTCCTATGCATTCAATTCACAACACCCTTCCACTTTGTTACAAATGTGGCTGCTGGCAAACGGCAGGTCACATTTCTCCTCTCTGCCACCACAGAGGCATGGAGCCTACTCAAATTAAAACAACTGATTCCAATTGGTCATACCACTCATGGACTAATCAACTGGGAAGGGAAAGTAGAATTCCATTAGTGCTTCAGGTTTGGATACTGTGCTCCACTCCCAAACCTTGAGAAAGGGACCTCGGTCATTATGGAAACACTCACTATGAAAATAGAGCCAATCATAATGCTGGGTAAAAGAGCAAGCTACAAACGGGCACAGAAAATGTGACATCAATACGTAAACTTTCAGTCACACAATATAATATTTTCCTAGTATTTAAAGAATATTATATTACACATCCTATTACACCTGAAGAAATGTTAACAATGTTTTTTAATGAAGCCAAAGTCTCCAAGTTACACTGAAGGGGGAAACAAGGAAATGTAATTGTATCTCTTAATAGAAACTATACCCAGAAGCATTTTCAGAAGTGGTGGGCGGAATGTTGGTCAAACACTAAATGTCCATTATTATTTCAGATTCTCTTTTATTTTCAACAAGCTGACATTGTTTATTAAATTCAGTAGAGGTATGGAATAGGATAACCTTGTCTTACTTGGCTTTAACCAATGACAAACTCTTATTGATAATAATTATTCAACTAAGAAGGTCCATCATCATCATCATCACCATCACCATCATCATCATCATTATTAAACAAAGTACCCAACTAGGTATTGACATAAAGCCTGACTTGTTGAAAAGATGTTAAAATAATTAGTAGTGTGTTGAGACAAAAAATGAGACATTTGGTCATCCATTTCTAAAGAATTTAAGTACTCTTTTTTTGTGTGTGAAAAGATCTTGAACCAGGTAAATATAAGATATAGCCCTCAGATTATTATTATTTGTTTAAAATTTACTGCTGTCTGCCAAAAGAGAGAAACCAAACAAGATCCTTACTGTATCATGAAAGAAAACAGAAGGAAATAGGAAAGAAGTTTTGATGTGAGTAGTACTAACACATCTTTTACATGGTTTAATAAAATGTAGAGGGGTGATAGGTGGATGATAAGTTTTGTGCTTACAATTTGCATGAGGGAATTGGCACTCCTCATTTTGAGGAAACATGACATAAAATTAAATATTGGCTAGTGAAACAGACACATATTTTTCTTTTTTTCTTATGTAAAGACACAAAGTAAGATTATTTCTAAAAGGATTTCCTTAAACACACTGACCATTACTTAAATAATGATTGTCATTTATTATCTACCCCGTTCCAAGGACACATATATACTTCATGTTCTTACCTTTAATTGAAGAGACAGCATTAAATATAGGAAACACCAGATTTGAGTGGATCATTAAAACTGTTAGAGGTTACTCTGTGAGGACTCATATTGGGAAAGATATAAAAGGTCAAATGACTACACACTAGGGATCCAGCAGGAACAAAAGCATCAATGTGGAATGAGCATGGCAGTTGTTCAAAAGCCTACTAAAATATGACTCAGTTTACAGGAATTTGACACTCTTACATTGTGCTAAATATACTGATTTTGTCTAGCGTATCTTTAAATATAATGAAAGGATTAAAAATGCATACAATGAGCAACTGCTTCCCTTCCATCCACGTTGTTTACTCCATGCCTTCACATGAGTGAGGGGGTCGCAATCCTTAAAAAATAAGGTCTTTCTGCCTGTATCAAGGGGATAAATGCTGGTCTTCAGTTCCAATTTTGGAGCTATATTCCTATGAGACTCCTCATAGATCTTTCCTGCTCTGCATATCATCAGCCTTGGATAAACTCTGCTCACCTTATGAGCTTTCCTATCATGGTCAGGATGAAGAGGTCATCAACTTCTCAGTGTTGGGCCAAATATGTTGTAATTTCTGCTGTGTCTTCACAGCCTGGCATGGTAGGCTTTGGCTCATAGTAGGTGTTGAATCCAGTTTATTAAAGTAATTGATTGATTAATGCATAAAGCAAAAAGAAACAAGAATAGCTTTTCAAATCTCCTATTGAAAGAGATCTTCCCTTGGCATCTATCATGCCCCAATTCAAGAAGGATTTCATTAATGGACATTACCACATGGCAAAGCATTTTGTAATGTGATTAGGGGACTTTTGCCTCTAAGACACCTGTTTGGATCCATCCCAAGCAGATAGGGGTTGGATATTACTGCTGCTAATATGAAGGGAGCTTGTAATGGATTAGAGTCTCGATCCCAAGGAACAGGTGTCCTTGCCATAAAATAAGCCATAATTATGAACCAGAAAGGTTAGAAACTGAAAGATCATCTAAACAAAGACTTGTATGTAATCTAGGCAAGTCCTAGAGAGGAAGTTCATGGTCCCAATGTAGTAGCTAAATATGGTGCCTGGAAGATGCTTAAAGGACTGGAGTTATTAGACCCAAATTTTATTCCTAATTTTGGCATGAAATGGCTTTTATGTTATGACAGAATATTCTAAGCTCATCTTTTATATTTCTGGCTCCAGACCTGGAAGTAGTCATCTCTCTAAAAATTCCTAGTCTCTTTTAGTGGAAAATTGCATTTCAACATTCTGGGTACTAGTAAGGTTCAATACTACTTCATTTGGACATTGTTTCTAGGTCTCTTCAATGGAAAGAACTAGGAAACATACATGTATTTGAAACAAATGACCTCGTGAGATCGTACTGATACTTGCAATTCAAATTTGGGATTACAAAGTTTTTACTTATCCTCTTTTGTATTATGTCTACACCTCCTTCTTTCCAAAAGGAGAATCTTGATTCTCAATGGCATGGGAACTGTTAGAAATAGTATATCCCACACTTACCCATCTCTGTTTTTTTTTTCCTTTATTACACCCATAATAGCCTCAGAATAACAATACTAATGCTATACCACAATGTAATTACTGAGGACAGGTAAACATGATTTGCTTATGCTCTTAGCCATTCTCTTCCCATTTTTAATGGTTATTCCATATCTACTGTGTCTGAACACATGACCATTACCTACCAAATGCTTTCGCTTCAACTCATTTAGCCTTGGATCTCTTAGTAACTATTTAATAGTCAAGCCCAGACTTTATGACAATGTCTCTAGTCATTTTGACTTTCTGAAGCTTGTTCTCTAGTGATCCCTCAGAATGTGTTCATGGGAAAAATATTTCCTGAGTTTTTAAATATTGATAACTTTGTGTTTGCCTTTTTAAAGTGAAAGTCAGTTGTGCTAGATATAAAATATTTGGCTTATATTTTCTTTAGTATTATAAATACACTACAAATTTTCTTTTGGCATAAGGCATTGGTGTCAAAATATTTGATGTTAGTCAGATTTTCTATTGTTTTCTTGCAGTGTTTGAAAACTAGTTTTGGCAAGCTCCTGAGACTTCTCCATTCTGATTCCCTCCCTACATTTATCTGCTTCTTTTCATTCTTTGGTCTCCCCTGTCCCTATCTTGTTCAGTTTTGATTGTCATTTATTCTCTGTGATCTCCCCTCTCTCTTATGTAAGGCTATGTCCTGGAAAGGATGCCTGGATAGTTTACAAATTCACTGGGGGCTAGACTGCTCCAGCCCCTTCTGATCTTCCTTAGCACAGTCTCCTTGCTTGAAATCCACATTACACACTAGGCAAACCCCTCCCACTTTCAGTGCTATTTTCAAATTGGCAATATGACTACAGTAAATACTCATAGTCTTTTGTGAAATTTTCTTCTTTTTACATATGTCAAATAGATTCTGTTTTCACCCACTGAGAGATCGGCACATTGGTTGGTTGTTGGTGCATTTTAACATTTGTTCATGTTTTGTGTGTGTGTTTTAACTATTTTGGTTTTACTCTCTAGGTGCTCTGTTTTGTGTGAAGGAGTAACAAGATTGAAAATCTATGCTGCTATCACTATCATCCCACTAAGGCATTAATTTTTATGGGATTTAAAGAATTCTGAAGAAATATTCTTATCCATTCCCTCAAATTATATTACAGTAGGCAGCTGTTCTGAGCTACAATTAGGATAGAGCTTGAAAATATGTGGTCACTGAACTACCAAACCAATCTAGAGTTACTGAATAAGCTTTGTACCCTAAGAGATGGGTTTCATATCACTCATATCTTCACAGGCAATGAGACAGAGAAAGGAAAATATTACGTGATCCCACGTGAAACAAATCAAATAAATCCAGAATGAGGGACATTCTGCAGAAGAACTGACCTGGATTTATTCCAAAGAAATGACATAAAAACAGAATATGGGAAAGGTGACAGGCTGGCTCAGTCAGAAGAACACATGACTCTTGGTCTTAATTTGAGCCCCACATGGAGTATAGAGATTATTTAAATAAACAAAACTTAAAAAAAATAGAAGGTGGGAAGGAGGGACTACACTGGATTTAAGAAGACCTAAGACCCTTAAAACCAATAGCGTTGGCATAATTTAATAAAATAGCTTTTGATCTATGTAAAGGTGTACTTTAATGAGTTGTTATTCCATTATGATTATGAGATGCCTACGAGAAGCAATGAAAAAAATGTCCCAGTCTGAGATATTGTCTTGAAGAAAGACATTTTGATTCTCTAATGGCTGTAAATGGAAAGTTGCAAGTATGGAAGTTCAAAGGGCTGATATAGAGTGAGTAAACCCAAGGTGTCTTTGGACATATCTTTCTTTATTGTTCCAAGAAAGGAGATTCATATTTCAAAGCATTTTCTGGGGCACCTGGCTGGCTCAGTGGATGGAGTGTGCAAATCTTGATCTCAGGGTTGTGAGTTTGAGCCCTAATTATGTGTGGAGATTATTTAGGAATAAAATGCTTAAAAAACAGTAAAAATGAGGGGCACCTGTGTGGCTCAGTCAGCTGAGTAATCGGCTCTTGATTTCTGCTCAGGTTATGATCTCGTGGTTTGTGGGATCAAGCCCTATGTTGGGCTCTGCACTAACAGTGCAATGCCTGCTTAGGGTTGTCTTTTTTCCTTCTCTCTCTCTCTCTCTCTCTCTCTGCCACTCTCTCCCCTGCTCACTCTCTCACATGCTCAAAATAAATAAAAATAAACATTTTTTTAATTTAAAAAATAAAAAGAATTTTCTTTCTTTTTTTGTGTGTTTGTTATTTTTTAAAATAAATTCAAACTTAAAAGAATAGTTGGGAGAGTAATTCAGATTTTTTCCCCCTGAACCATTAGAAAGGGTGTTGCTCACGTAAGGCCACACCCCCTGAATACTTTAGCTTATAACTCAAAAATGTTCTCTCTCTCTCTCTCTCTCTCTATATATATATATATATATATATGTACACACACACACACACACACACACATACACAACCATGGTACAGTCATTGAAGTTGGGAAATGAACATTAATTCATTATGACATGTAATCATCAAATCCCATTCAGCTTCCACCCAATTGTTCCAGCAATGTCTTTATTGCAAAGAAATCCAACCTAGGATTACCTGTTGTCTTTAATCTTTTTTGTTGTTTTGTTTTGTTTCTTTCAATCTAGAACAGTTCCTCTGTCTTTCTTTGACTCTTCTAATCTTGACACTATTGAAAGTACAGTTTCAACTTATGTTTTTTTGGCTTTGTTGAATAGCTGTGTTGTTTGAGCAGGGCAATATCTACACCTGGAATGATATTTTCTTCATTTGTAAAAGGGTTGAACATGGTGACCTCTAAAACCCTTTCCAGCCTTAAAATTTCTAGGATTAAGCTTACTCTGTTCCACCACACTGATTTCATGCCCAAATCCAATCATTCCTCTTACAAAATAAGAATATGTGGAAAGTTAAATGTGCATCTATTCACACTGCCAGAAGGTACCATCAATGGCAGATCAGCAACTCTTCATGTAAAGAATAGAATGTGCATATCTTTAATCACTTCTCAATTAAAAGAAGACAATGTCAAAGGCAGAGACAAAGAGTTCAGTTTCACAACAAGATTGAGTCAACAAATTTAAGCCCAAGAGACTAAAGGCATTATTGAGAAATCAGAACCTATTGACTGCAGCTGGATTCAGATACACCTTTTGCATAGCCACTGTAGTCTTTGCACCAGAATTGCTTCTAACAGGAAATCTTCATATCCTGGGGCAAACACGAAATCTAAAAGAAGACAACTCCCCCTTCTTCTCACCATTATTTAGAGGACTCTTCAGATTACATTCAACCTGGATGCCAGAAAGGAAGTTACTTCCTCTTCAAGTAGAATACTTCCATGGCCCCTCACCTTGCTTGAGCACCAGTTTTATATCAAACAATGGTGGAAAGCAAACAAAACCAATCCTCAGAACTGCTGGTTTCATTTTACCAATGTGAACCCCAAACATGCTATCCTGTTACACCTCTTAAAAGAAAAAGAAAAAAAGATTTAAAAAAGGAAAAAAAAAGCGGTCTAAATCAAATCAATCCCAACCCACGCACACTCCCTCAAACCATAACACCGAGTTAACACAATCCCGAGGTGGTAGAGTGGTTTAACCACAAATATCCTGGTGGCCTTGTGATCAGACATTTAGTTTACACAGCTGAAATAAAATGGCTGGGGCGCCTGGTTAACACAGGGAAGGAAAGATCTATAATGAATGAACTCTCACGATGGTCAAAAGTGGTCAAAGCTGCCTTTAGATAGAGACAATGTTGGGGGATGGGGGTGGGGAAGGCCAGTCTCTGCCTGAGTAAAAAGGAATAGCCAAATAAAAGAAGAGGAAAACCTATTCATTCAGCAAATATCAAGTACACACCAGAAATTTCTAAGTTGGGTGGGTATAGTAAATGGAAAGGAAATAGAAAGATGAATAAGACATGAATATTATCCTCTAGGCTAGGCATGACACAAAGTAGAAACTTCTAAGTACAATAAGAAATAGAGAAAATCTTATAGAAAAAGCAGGATACCTGGCACCAGTGGATTATCAGTAAACGTATGACAGATGGAAAGAAGGAAAGGCAGGCAAATGAAAGTGCTTAGTTCTCACTTTGGAAGGGGAAATGACAGGGAATCTACATTGAGTGATAAACAGAATACTATATTAGACACCTTAACCTGATAAAGAGGAAACTAACTTGAATGCAGTTCTTTAAATATATGTGTGTGTGTGTGTGTGTGTGTGTGTGTGTGTGCGCGCGCACGCGCAGCCCCTTGGTTTGAAGTAAACTATCTTGGATCTGTGTTACACTGGGTGATATGTCTCATCCACTCACAAGAGGAAGACAGACCCATATATGTAGGTGCCTCTGTAGCTCAGAATCCAGCAGAAATAGATTCATTTCAAGGAGTGGCCTTCCTTATCCAAAATGTGATGTTGGCTTCTGTCCTCCAGAGAATCCAGCCCCAAGGTGTCCATAGATTGATACATCACTTCACCAGGCTAAGCAATGCCTTTCACTCATCTGGAGCACACCCTACATTTGCTTGTTCTAGGACTGTTAATCCTACATCATACTGTGGGACTCGATCACTAGTATCTCTGTACATCCAAATCCTATTCAGCCTTCAAGGCTTACTCCACGGTCAAATCATCTTGGAAGCTTCTATGACATTCCAATAGGAAGTAATCATTATTCAAAATTTCCTAGTGTCTTGGCCCTGCCTTAGACTTTTAATATATGCTGTCTTGTCTCATAGGTTCTGGTACATATCCTATTTTCTCTATAAGGCTTCGTGGTGAGGGGTGGGAGTGGGGCACAGGATTTGTCTTTCTCATTTTTAACCACCCAACACAAATCAAGACTAAAAAGGACCGCATAGAAGTTCAACAAATTTGGTAACAAGTGAATAATTCTGCTGATTATGTACCCTGGATAAAGTAGCTTGTGCTTACGTACAAATAATTCCAAATTCCAGTGACTGAAAACAGCAAAAAGTTATCTCTCATTTATAATGCAAGTCCACTGTGAAGTTATTGAAGGTTCTTATGTACATCATTCTGACTCAGGTATGCAAACTGACAGGGCCTTTGTTGCCCGGAATATCATCAGTTACCATAGCAAACAGAAAGGAACATGATGAGTCAGGTGCCAGTTTGTAAATGGTTTTGCCTGGAAGTGACATATATCACACATCAATATGATCATATTCCACTAGCCAAGGCTAGTCAAAAAGGCATGTCTTATTTCAAGAGGATAAGAAATGCAATTATACTATGTACCTAGAAATTCAGTGAACAGCTCTAATGATTGCTAAAAGGATCACAAGAAATTAACTTTCAGTCTCCAAACTTGAGCTTCTCATTCAACAGCTTTAGAGAGATGGCAGATCCTACCAAACCACCAAAAACAAACTCTAAAATAATTTACCTAGACCCCTGGAGCAAAAATCATGAGATTCCATCTTACCCACTTATTTTTATATCACAGATAGCTACATAGTTAGATAGATAAATAACTAAATAGAGATTTATGCATAGGTATTTTTTCAATAAAATGGATCTAAGAATGCATTAAATTTATTGTATATGCAAGCAGTACACTACCACTGGAAATAGATTCACTGTTCTTAGAGAAATATATGAAACCATTAGAAAGCACTGCATTTAACTTTTGAAAAGTTAATTAAGCATTTAATAATAATTAGTATTACTAGCTTTTTGGTGTGTGTGCCTTCTATTAACAGCATAGGCCTTCAGGGAAGGCAAAAGTGGAGATAAAGATTGTTAATGGGGTTATTGAAAGGCTTAATGATTTAACCCTGGACAAAGACAAGAAGTCTGTCAAAAGGAGAGCCCATGATAAAAGATACTATTTTGCTATTGATCTTAAAGGTATGTTGTTGAACTACTTCCAAACAAGTATCCATAAGAACTGAGAGATTTCTGAGACATTTTCTGGTCTACTGCTTTATCCTAAATAGAAATATACATAGATGGGCATTTCTGGATCCAGGGATAAGGAAACAAAAATGGAGACTGAGTAGAGAGGAGGAAGGGGGGAAAAAAAAGAGCTAGGAGCAAGACACTGGACTAACAAAGGCAGTTGGTTTAGGATTTCAGACAACTCATCCACTGGTACCAAGTCCTGGAGGAGAGGAGAGTTCATATATAGAATCTGGGACACAAGTAGAGCCTTAAAGAATTTTAACAGGACCAAAAAGTCACTTAATGGAGTTGGAGGGAAGAAATACAGTCTTGGTGACCAAAATGCTTTGTATCATATTGATTTATTAAGTCTTGTGTAAGGTCCCCAGGTCAAAGTACTATACAAGGATCCCTAAAATATTCTCCAAGTCCCTAAAAACAAAATTTCCCTAATCCACCCATGGATTCAACTCATTCAAGAAGAAATAGAGATAGAATATCTTCAAATGTTCCCAGAGTATCTGTATTTGCTTGTAATATCTTTACCTATACCCATTAAACCAGTGTCTTCACGTGTGTCTCCCTCAAGAAGCCTCAGGGGCTGATATAAGTCTGTTCGGTAGAACCTGGTTCCCCTTTAGAACTTGTCACCCCTATTTTATGCTTTTGATACATTCTGATCTTTCTGAAGATTTATTTTGTGAAAAGGATCCTACATTTTAAAAAATATAAGTACAGCCGTTCTAAAATATTGCTTAGGGCAAATTAATTTCTTAATTCAGAAAGATCACAAGGAAGATGCACAGCAAAGTAGGCTGGAGAGTTTAGACCAGGGACCTGGCTCCACTCTCTTCTCTTCTGCTAGACCGAGTTCCACGGACGGGCCTTTTGAGACCAATGATAGCACTACAGTAGAGCTGTAGGCGTTCTGAATGCTATACTGCTTTAATGCAACCATTCTCAGACTTTGTGATGCTGTAAGTCATGACAAATACTGTGGCACTACTCTATCACTACTACCACGTTACAGGTGTGGCATGCAGTTGTCACTTTGGGGCGCCGATTATGACTAGAGATGATGCAGGATGTCAGTCACACAATTTTATGGGTCCTGGTCTATAAAAAGAATTTGTTTTCTTAAAATGTATTACAAAATTCTCCGTCCCCTGGGAGGTATAGTCGTTTATCAATGAGGACTGGAATATTGAATAGAGAGGGCTTACCTAATGTACTGGTTTATTGTTCTGTCAGGTGTGTTGGGAGATTCTTATACTAATATCTGACTCGCCTCAGAAAAGTTTCTGATGCCAAAAGGAAATGTTTGAGTTTTGGATACTGGGGTCATTGTATTAAAAAAAAAAAAAAAAGTGCTTTCCTATCTTGTTACCCAGAACTATCTGGGAAGGAAATCAAAAAGAAAACCAAAATTCTATATCACTACTATCCTCTTAATGGAAAACAAAGGCTTTTTTTTTTTTAATTTTTTTTTTTCAACGTTTATTTATTTTCAGGACAGAGAGAGAGACAGAGCATGAACGGGGGAGGGGCAGAGAGAGAGGGAAACACAGAATCGGAAACAGGCTCCAGGCTCTGAGCCATCAGCCCAGAGCCCGATGCGGGACTCGAACTCAGAAACTGTGAGATCATGACCTGAGCTGAAGTCGGTCGCCCAACCGGCTGAGACATCCAGGTGCCCCAGAGGCATTTCCTTTAGAGATGGGCACTTCTTCTCACCCAGAACAGTGAGATAGAGAGGTGGTTAGATAGAAAACACATAATCCATCACACGCAGATGAATTAAAGTGGTCTGGGTGGTGAAAATGAACTTGTAGATTAAAAAAGCCTTTGTTTGGGGCGCCTGGGTGGCGCAGTCGGTTAAGCGTCCGACTTCAGCCAGGTCACGATCTCGCGGTCCGTGAGTTCGCGCCCCGCATCGGGCTCTGTGCTGACGGCTCAGAGCCTGGAGACTGCTTCCGATTCTGTGTCTCCCCCCTCTCCCTAACCCTCCCCTGCTCACTCTCTGTGTCTCACTAATAAATAAACATAAAAAAAAAATTTAAATGAAATGCCTCTGATGAAAGTCGTTAAGGAAGAAGAAAGGATATAATTTTATTTTTTGCCAAGTGTTGTCATTTAACTCTTGATAACACATGAGGTGAACATTATTTTCCTTAGACTGTAAATGAGGAATTTGAATCTGAGATAATTTATCAGGCCAAGGGAGATCTGTTCTTCCCACTTGACCACTGCATTTCTTTAGGTCTTTATCTGCTGTTTGCTGAAATTTTAGGGGAGGGGTTATAATCCTCTACCAGCAATTTCTCAACTACAGGAGAGTAGTATTACGAGGTCTCTTTGGTTGTATAAATAGGATTGAGCTCTTGTATATGGTAGTTAAAGCCATAGTCAAAACTATTATACAAATGACTGAGGCTGCCTTGAGACAATGAGTTGAGAGCCCATGTTTGCTAATGAGAATCAAACACACATATTCTAAGACCCTTCACAGAAAATGCCTTATTACTTAAAATGTTAACTTCTTTTTTTAAATTTTTTAATGCTTTTTATTTATTTTGAGACAGAGAGAGACAGAGCATGAGCAGGGGAGGGGCAGAGAGAGGGAGACACAGAATCCGAAGTAGGCTCCAGGCTCCGAGCTGTCAGCACAGAGCCCGACGCAAGGCTTGAACTCACAAACTGAGATCATGACCTGAGCTGAAGTCGGATGCTTAACCGACTGAGCCACCCAGGTGCCCCAAAATGTTAACTTCTTGAAATCCATAATCCTGAATTATAGAAAACCAACAAAGGGTCTAAGTAGCTCAGTTTTGTGCTCCAGAGAGATTTACTTACCAGATCTACTTCCCTCCTTAACACACCCTTCTTTCCTCCTTTGATCTCCTTAGATAAGATCACAAGTATTTCCATGGCTGGAGATTACTTTTGAACTACAACCATGCATACACATGTACATATACTTACACATATGAACCCCCCCACACATGTGCCTGTACATATCCATATTGAAATTTCATTCACTCCATAGTTTCAATCATCTTTGTTACTTTAAAGACAGTGTAAGCATGTGGTAATAGGATATTCAAAATATAAAAAACATTGATGTAAAACTATCAAATATTCTATGTAGAAAATTGATGTAGGTTAAAGAACATAGAATATTGATCAGTAGCTTACATTAAAAAAAAAAAAAAGGAATCACTTACATATGGATCATACTTTTACAAACAGCTTTTATTTGCATTACCTCATCTGATCCTTATAACAGGCTTACCAGTAGGTAGGAGAGATGTTACTAATACATTTTATTTTTTTTTTATTTTTTTATTTTTATTTTTTTTATTTTTATTATTATTCTTTTAATATGTGAAATTTATTGTCAAATTGGTCCCCATACAACACCCAGTGCTCATCCCAAAAGGTGCCCTCCTCAATACCCATCACCCACCCTACCCTCCCTCCCACCCCCCATCAACCCTCAGTTTGTTCTCAGTTTTTAACAGTCTCTTATGCTTTGGCTCTCTCCCACTCTAACCTCTTTATTTTTTTTTTCCTTCCCCTCCCCCGTGGGTTTATGTTAAGTTTCTCAGGATCCACATAAGAGTGAAACCATATGGTATCTGTCTTTCTCTGTATGGCTTATTTCACTTAGCATCACACTCTCCAGTTCCATCCACGTTGCTACAAAAGGCCATATTTCATTTTTTCTCATTGCCACGTAGTATTCCATTGTGTATATAAACCACAATTTCTTTATCCATTCATCAATTGATGGACATTTAGGCTCTTTCCATAATTTGGCTATTGTTGAGAGTGCTGCTATGAACATTGGGGTACAAGTGCCCCTATGCATCAGTACTCCTGTATCCCTTGGGTCAATTCCTAGCAGTGCTATTGCTGGGTCATAGGGTAGGTCTATTTTTAATTTTCTGAGGAACCTCCACACTGCTTTCCAGAGCGGCTGCACCAATTTGCATTCCCACCAACAGTGCAAGAGGGTTCCCGTTTCTCCACATCCTCTCCAGCATCTATAGTCTCCTGACTTGTTCATTTTGGCCACTCTGACTGGCGTGAGGTGATACCTGAGTGTGGTTTTGATTTGTATTTCCCTGATAAGGAGCGACGCTGAACATCTTTTCATGTGCCTGTTGGCCATCCGGATGTCTTCTTTAGAGAAGTGTCTATTCATGTTTTCTGCCCATTTCTTCCCTGGGTTATTTGTTTTTCGGGTGTGGAGTTTGGTGAGCTCTTTATAGATTTTGGATACTAGCCCTTTGTCCGATATGTCATTTGCAAATATCTCTTCCCATTCCGTTGGTTGCCTTTTAGTTTTGTTGGTTGTTTCCTTTGCTGTGCAGAAGCTTTTTATCTTCATAAGGTCCCAGTAATTCACTGTTGCTTTTAATTCCCTTGCCTTTGGGGATGTGTCGAGTAAGAGATTGCTACGGCTGAGGTCAGAGAGGTCTTTTCCTGCTTTCTCCTCTAAGGTTTTGATGGTTTCCTGTCTCACATTCAGGTCCTTTATCCATTTCGAGTTTATTTTTGTGAATGGTGTGAGAAAGTGGTCTAGTTTCAACCTTCTGCATGTTGCTGTCCAGTTCTCCCAGCATCATTTGTTAAAGAGGCTGTCTTTTTTCCATTGGATGTTCTTTCCTGCTTTGTCAAAGATGAGTTGGCCATACGTTTGTGGGTCTAGTTCTGGGATTTCTATTCTATTCCATTGGTCTATGTGTCTGTTTTTGTGCCAATACCATGCTGTCTTGATGATGACAGCTTTGTAGTAGAGGCTAAAGTCTGGGATTGTGATGCCTCCTGCTTTGGTCTTCTTCTTCAAAATTCCTTTGGCTATTCGGGGCCTTTTGTGGTTCCATATGAATTTTAGGATGGCTTGTTCTAGTTTCGAGAAGAATGCTGGTGCAATTTTGATTGGGATTGCATTGAATGTGTAGATAGCTTTGGGTAGTATTGACATTTTGACAATATTTATTCTTCCAATCCATGAGCAGGGAATGTCTTCCCATTTCTTTAAATCTTCTTCGGGAGATTGGGGAAGATGGCGGTGTAGGAGGACGCTGGGCTCACCGCGCGTCCTGCTGATCACTTAGATTCCACCTACACCTGCCTAAATAACCCAGAAAACCGCCAGAGGATTAGCAGAACAGAGTCTCCGGAGCCAAGAGCAGACGAGAGGCCCACGGAAGAGGGTAGGAAGGGCGGCAAGGCGGTGCGCGCTCCACGGACTGGCGGGAGGGAGCCGGGGCGGAGGGGCGGCTCGCCAGCCAAGCAGAGCCCCTGAGTCTGGCGGGCAAAAGCGGAGGGGCCTGACGGACTGTGTTCCTACAGCAAGCGCGACTTAGTGTCTGGGAGGTCCTAAGTTAACAGCTCTGCTCGGAAAGCGGGAAGGCTGGAGGACAAAGGGAGGGAGAGCTGCTGAGCCCCCGGACCACAGAGCTCAGTTTGGTGGGGAACAAAGGCGCTTGCCAACGCCATCTCCCCCGCCCATCCCCCAGCCAAAATCCCAAAGAGAACCAGTTTCTGCCAGGGAACTTGCTCGCTCCGCGCAAACACCCAACTCTGTGCTTCTGCGGAGGAGCCAAACCTCCGGCAGCGGATCTGACTCCCTCCCACTGCCAAAGGGCCCCTCCTGAAGTGGATCACCTAAGGAGAAGCGAGCTAAGCCTGCCCCTCCTGCCCCTGTGCACCTTGCCTACCCACCCCAGCTAATACGCCAGATCCCCAGCATCACAAGTATGGCAGTGTGCAAGTAGTCCAGAGGGGCCATGCCACCCCACAGTGAATCCCGCCCCTAGGAGAGGGGAAGAGAAGGCACACACCAGTCTGACTGTGGCCCCAGCGGTGGGCGGCAGATATCAGGTCGGACTGCGGCCACGCCTACCAACTCCAGTTATACACCACAGCACAGGGGAAGTGCCCTGCAGGTCCTCACCACGCCAGGGACTATCCAAAATGACCAAGCGGAAGAATTCCCCTCAGAAGAATCTCCAGGAAATAACAACAGCTAATGAGCTGTTCAAAAAGGATTTAAATAATATAACAGAAAGTGAATTTAGAATAATAGTCATAAAATTAATCGCTGGGCTTGAAAACAGTATAGAGGACAGCAGAGAATCTCTTGCTACAGAGATCAAGGGACTAAGGAACAGTCACGAGGAGTTGAAAAACGCTTTAAATGAAATGCACAACAAAATGGAAACCACCACAGCTCGGATTGAAGAGGCAGAGGAGAGAATAGGTGAACTAGAAGATAAAGTTATGCAAAAAGAGGAAGCTGAGAGAAAGAGAGATAAAAAAATCCAGGAGTATGAGGGGAAAATTAGAGAACTAAGTGATACACTAAAAAGAAATAATATATGCATAATTGGTATCCCAGAGGAGGAAGAGAGAGGGAAAGGTGCTGAAGGGGTACTTGAAGAAATTATAGCTGAGAACTTCCCTGAACTGGGGAAGGAAAAAGGCATTGAAATCCAAGAGGCACAGAGAACTCCCTTCAGACGTAACTTGAATCGATCTTCTGCACGACATATCATAGTGAAACTGGCAAAATACAAGGATAAAGAGAAAATTCTGAAAGCTGCAAGGGGTAAACGTGCCCTCACATATAAAGGGAGACCTATAAGACTCGTGACTGATCTCTCTTTTGAAACTTGGCAGGCCAGAAAGAGTTGGCACGAGATTTTCAGTGTGCTAGACAGAAAAAATATGCAGCCGAGAATCCTTTATCCAGCAAGTCTGTCATTTAGAATAGAAGGAGAGATAAAGGTCTTCCCAAACAAACAAAAACTGAAGGAATTTGTCACCACTAAACCAGCCCTACAAGAGATCCTAAGGGGGACCCTGTGAGACAAAGTACCAGAGACAACACTACAAGCATAAAACATACAGACATCACAATGACTCTAAACCCGTATCTTTCTATAATAACACTGAATGTAAATGGATTAAATGCGCTAACCAAAAGACATAGGGTATCAGAATGGATAAAAAAACAAGACCCATCTATTTGCTGTCTACAAGAGACTCATTTTAGACCTGAGGACACCTTTAGATTGAGAGTGAGGGGATGGAGAACTATTTATCATGCTACTGGAAGCCAAAAGAAAGCTGGAGTAGCCATACTTATATCAGACAAACTAGACTTTAAATTAAAGGCTGTAACAAGAGATGAAGAAGGACATTATATAATAGTTACAGGGTCTATTCATCAGGAAGAGCTAACAATTATAAATGTCTATGCGCCGAATACCGGAGCCCCCAAATATATAAAACAACTACTCATAAACATAAGCAACCTTATTAATAAGAATGTGGTAATTGCAGGGGACTTTAACACCCCACTTACAGAAACGGATAGATCATCTAGACACACGGTCAATAAAGAAACAAGGGCCCTGAATGAGACATTGGATCAGATGGACTTGACAGATATATTTAGAACTCTGCATCCCAAAGCAACAGAATACACTTTCTTCTCGAGTGCACATGGAACATTCTCCAAGATAGATCATATACTGGGTCACAAAACAGCCCTTCATAAGTTTACCAGAATTGAAATTATACCATGCATACGTTCAGACCACAATGCTATGAAGCTTGAAATCAACCACAGAAAAAAGTCTGGAAAACCTCCAAAAGCATGGAGGTTAAAGAACACCCTCCTAACGAATGAGTGGGTCAACCAGGCAATTAGAGAAGAAATTAAAAAATATATGGAAACAAACGAAAATGAAAATACAACAATCCAAACGCTTTGGGACGCAGCGAAGGCAGTCCTGAGAGGAAAATACATTGCAATCCAGGCCTATCTCAAGAAACAAGAAAAATCCCAAATACAAAATCTAACAGCACACCTAAAAGAAATAGAAGCAGAACAGCAAAGACACCCCAAACCCAGCAGAAGAAGAGAAATAATAAAGATCAGAGCAGAAATAAACAATATAGAGTCTAAAAAAACTGTAGAGCAGATCAACGAAACCAAGAGTTGGTTTTTTGAAAAAATAAACAAAATTGACAAACCTCTAGCCAGGCTTCTCAAAAAGAAAAGGGAGATGACCCAAATAGATAAAATCATGAATGAAAATGGAATGATTACAACCAATCCATCAGAGATACAAACAATTATCAGGGAATACTATGAAAAATTATATGCCAACAAATTGGACAACCTGGAAGAAATGGACAAATTCCTGAACACCCACACTCTTCCAAAACTCAATCAGGAGGAAATAGAAAGCTTGAACAGACCCATAACCAGCGAAGAAATTGAATCGGTTATCAAAAATCTCCCAACAAATAAGAGTCCAGGACCAGATGGCTTCCCAGGGGAGTTCTACCAGACGTTTAAAGCAGAGATAATACCTATCCTTCTCAAGCTATTCCAAGAAATAGAAAGGGAAGGAAAACTTCCAGACTCATTCTATGAAGCCAGTATTACTTTGATTCCTAAACCAGACAGAGACCCAGTAAAAAAAGAGAACTGCCGGCCAATATCCCTGATGAATATGGATGCAAAAATTCTCAATAAGATACTAGCAAATCGAATTCAATGGCATATAAAAAGAATTTTCACCATGATCAAGTGGGATTCATTCCTGGGATGCAGGGCTGGTTCAACATTCGCAAATCAATCAACGTGATACATCACATTAACAAAAAAAAAAAAAAAAAAAAGAGAGAAGAACCATATGATCCTGTCAATCAATGCAGAAAAGGCCTTTGACAAAATCCAGCACCCTTTCTTAATAAAAACCCTTGAGAAAGTCGGGATAGAAGGAACATACTTAAAGATCATAAAAGCCATTTAGAAAAGCCCACAGCTAACATCATCCTCAATGGGGAAAAACTGAGAGCTTTTTCCCTGAGATCAGGAACACGACAGGGATGCCCACTCTCACCGCTGTTGTTTAACATAGTGCTGGAAGTTCTAGCATCAGCAATCAGACAACAAAAGGAAATCAAAGGCATCAAAATTGGCAAAGATGAAGTCAAGCTTTCGCTTTTTGCAGATGACATGATATTATACATGGAAAATCCGAGAGACTCCACCAAAAGTCTGCTAGAATTGATACATGAATTCAGCAAAGTTGCAGGATACAAAATCAATGTACAGAAATCAGTTGCATTCTTATACACTAACAATGAAGCAACAGAAAGACAAATAAAGAAACTGATCCCATTCACAATTGCACCAAGAAGCATAAAATACCTAGGAATAAATCTAACCAAAATGTAAAAGATCTGTATGCTGAAAACTATAGAAAGCTTATGAAGGTAATTGAAGAAGATTTAAAGAAATGGAAAGACTTTCCCTGCTCATGGATTGGAAGAATAAATACTGTCAAAATGTCAATACTACCCAAAGCTATCTACACATTCAATGCAATCCCAATCAAAATTGCACCAGCATTCTTCTCGAAACTAGAACAAGCCATCCTAAAATTCATATGGAACCACAAAAGGCCCCGAATAGCCAAAGGAATTTTGAAGAAGAAGACCAAAGCAGGAGGCATCACAATCCCAGACTTTAGCCTCTACTACAAAGCTGTCATCATCAAGACAGCATGGTATTGGCACAAAAACAGACACATAGACCAATGGAATAGAATAGAAATCCCAGAACTAGACCCACAAACGTATGGCCAACTCATCTTTGACAAAGCAGGAAAGAACATCCAATGGAAAAAAGACAGCCTCTTTAACAAATGATGCTGGGAGAACTGGACAGCAACATGCAGAAGGTTGAAACTAGACCACTTTCTCACACCATTCACAAAAATAAACTCGAAATGGATAAAGGACCTGAATGTGAGACAGGAAACCATCAAAACCTTAGAGGAGAAAGCAGGAAAAGACCTCTCTGACCTCAGCCGTAGCAATCTCTTACTCGACACATCCCCAAAGGCAAGGGAATTAAAAGCAACAGTGAATTACTGGGACCTTATGAAGATAAAAAGCTTCTGCACAGCAAAGGAAACAACCAACAAAACTAAAAGGCAACCAACGGAATGGGAAGAGATATTTGCAAATGACATATCAGACAAAGGGCTAGTATCCAAAATCTATAAAGAGCTCACCAAACTCCACACCCGAAAAACAAATAACCCAGGGAAGAAATGGGCAGAAAACATGAATAGACACTTCTCTAAAGAAGACATCCGGATGGCCAACAGGCACATGAAAAGATGTTCAGCGTCGCTCCTTATCAGGGAAATACAAATCAAAACCACACTCAGGTATCACCTCACGCCAGTCAGAGTGGCCAAAATGAACAAGTCAGGAGACTATAGATGCTGGAGAGGATGTGGAGAAACGGGAACCCTCTTGCACTGTTGGTGGGAATGCAAATTGGTGCAGCCGCTCTGGAAAGCAGTGTGGAGGTTCCTCAGAAAATTAAAAATAGACCTACCCTATGACCCAGCAATAGCACTGCTAGGAATTGACCCAAGGGATACAGGAGTACTGATGCATAGGGGCACTTGTACCCCAATGTTCATAGCAGCACTCTCAACAATAGCCAAATTATGGAAAGAGCCTAAATGTCCATCAATTGATGAATGGATAAAGAAATTGTGGTTTATATACACAATGGAATACTACGTGGCAATGAGAAAAAATGAAATATGGCCTTTTGTAGCAACGTGGATGGAACTGGAGAGTGTGATGCTAAGTGAAATAAGCCATACAGAGAAAGACAGATACCATATGGTTTCACTCTTATGTGGCTCCTGAGAAACTTAACAGGAACCCATGGGGGAGGGGGAGGAAAAAAGAAAAAAAATAAAGAGGTTAGAGTGGGAGAGAGCCAAAGCATAAGAGACTGTTAAAAACTGAGAACAAACTGAGGGTTGATGGGGGGTGGGAGGGAGGAGAGGGTGGGTGATGGGTATTGAGGAGGGCACCTTTTGGGGTGAGCACTGGGTGTTGTATGGAAACCAATTTGACAATATATTTCATATAATAAAAAATAAATAAATAAATAAAAATAATTAAAAAAAGATAGCACTATTAGAAAAAAAAATCTTCTTCAATTACCTTCATAAGCTTTCTATAGTTTTCAGCATACAGATCTCTTACATCTTTGGTTAGATTTATTCCTAGGTATTTTATGCTTCTTGGTGCAATTGTGAATGGGATCAGTTTCTTTATTTGTCTTTCTGTTGCTTCATTGTTAGTGCATAAGAATGCAACTGATTTCTGTACATTGATTTTGTATCCTGCAACTTTGCTGAATTCATGTATCAGTTCTCGCAGACTTTTGGTGGAGTCTATCAGATTTTCCATGTATAATATCATGTCATCTGCAAAAAGCGAAAGCTTGACTTCATCTTTGCCAATTTTGATGCCTTTGATTTCCTTTTGTTGTCTGATTGCTGATGCTAGAACTTCCAGCACTATGTTAAACAACAGCGGTGAGAGTGGGCATCCCTGTCGTGTTCCTGATCTCAGGGAAAAAGCTCTCAGTTTTTCCCCATTGAGGATGATGTTAGCTGTGGGCTTTTCATAAATGGCTTTTATGATCTTTAAGTATGTTCCTTCTATCCCGACTTTCTCAAGGGTTTTATTAAGAAAGGGTGCTGGATTTTGTCAAAGGCCTTTTCTGCATTGATTGACAGGATCATATGGTTCTTCTCTCTTTTTTATTTTTTTTTTTTGTTAATGTGATGTATCACGTTGATTGATTTGCGAATGTTGAACCAGCCCTGCATCCCAGGAATGAATCCCACTTGATCATGGTGAAAATTCTTTTTATATGCCATTGAATTCGATTTGCTAGTATCTTATTGAGAATTTTTGCATCCATATTCATCAGGGATATTGGCCGGCAGTTCTCTTTTTTTACTGGGTCTCTGTCTGGTTTAGGAATCAAAGTAATACTGGCTTCATAGAATGAGTCTGGAAGTTTTCCTTCCCTTTCTATTTCTTGGAATAGCTTGAGAAGGATAGGTATTATCTCTGCTTTAAACGTCTGGTAGAACTCCCCTGGGAAGCCATCTGGTCCTGGACTCTTATTTGTTGGGAGATTTTTGATAACCGATTCAATTTCTTCGCTGGTTATGGGTCTGTTCAAGCTTTCTATTTCCTCCTGATTGAGTTTTGGAAGAGTGTGGGTGTTCAGGAATTTGTCCATTTCTTCCAGGTTGTCCAATTTGTTGGCATATAATTTTTCATAGTATTCCCTGATAATTGTTTGTATCTCTGATGGATTGGTTGTAATCATTCCATTTTCATTCATGATTTTATCTATTTGGGTCATCTCCCTTTTCTTTTTGAGAAGCCTGGCTAGAGGTTTGTCAATTTTGTTTATTTTTTCAAAAAACCAACTCTTGGTTTCGTTGATCTGCTCTACAGTTTTTTTAGACTCTATATTGTTTATTTCTGCTCTGATCTTTATTATTTCTCTTCTTCTGCTGGGTTTGGGGTGTCTTTGCTGTTCTGCTTCTATTTCTTTTAGGTGTGCTGTTAGATTTTGTATTTGGGATTTTTCTTGTTTCTTGAGATAGGCCTGGATTGCAATGTATTTTCCTCTCAGGACTGCCTTCGCTGCGTCCCAAAGCGTTTGGATTGTTGTATTTTCATTTTCGTTTGTTTCCATATATTTTTTAATTTCTTCTCTAATTGCCTGGTTGACCCACTCATTCGTTAGGAGGGTGTTCTTTAACCTCCATGTTTTTGGAGGTTTTCCAGACTTTTTCCTGTGGTTGATTTCAAGCTTCATAGCATTGTGGTCTGATAGTATGCATGGTATAATTTCAATTCTTGTAAACTTATGAAGGGCTGTTTTGTGACCCAGTATATGATCTATCTTGGAGAATGTTCCATGTGCACTCAAGAAGAAAGTATATTCTGTTGCTTTGGGATGCAGAGTTCTAAATATATCTGTCAAGTCCATCTGATCCAATGTCTCATTCAGGGCCCTTGTTTCTTTATTGACCGTGTGTCTAGATGATCTATCTATTTCTGTAAGTGGGGTGTTAAAGTCCCCTGCAATTACCACATTCTTATTAATAAGGTTGCTTATGTTTATGAGTAGTTGTTTTATATATTTGGGGGCTCCGGTATTCGGCGCATAGACATTTATAATTGTTAGCTCTTCCTGATGGATAGACCCTGTAATTATTATATAATGCCCTTCTTCATCTCTTGTTACAGCCTTTAATTTAAAGTCTAGTTTGTCTGATATAAGTATGGCTACTCCAGCTTTCTTTTGGCTTCCAGTAGCATGATAAATAGTTCTCCATCCCCTCACTCTCAATCTAAAGGTGTCCTCCGGTCTAAAATGAGTCTCTTGTAGACAGCAAATAGATGGGTCTTGTTTTTTTATCCATTCTGATACCCTATGTCTTTTGGTTGGCGCATTTAATCCATTTACATTCAGTGTTATTATAGAAAGATACGGGTTTAGAGTCATTGTGATGTCTGTATGTTTTATGCTTGTAGTGATGTCTCTGGTACTTTGTCTCACAGGGTCCCCCTTAGGATCTCTTGTAGGGCTGGTTTAGTGGTGACAAATTCCTTCAGTTTTTGTTTGTTTGGGAAGACCTTTATCTCTCCTTCTATTCTAAATGACAGACTTGCTGGATAAAGGATTCTCGGCTGCATATTTTTTCTGTTTAGCACACTGAAGATCTCGTGCCAATTCTTTCTGGCCTGCCAAGTTTCAAAAGAGAGATCAGTCACGAGTCTTATAGGTCTCCCTTTATATGTGAGGGCATGTTTACCCCTTGAAGCTTTCAGAATTTTCTCTTTATCCTTGTATTTTGCCAGTTTCACTATGATATGTCGTGCAGAAGATCGATTCAAGTTACGTCTGAAGGGAGTTCTCTGTGCCTCTTGGATTTCAATGCCTTTTTCCTTCCCCAGTTCAGGGAAGTTCTCAGCTATAATTTCTTCAAGTACCCCTTCAGCACCTTTCCCTCTCTCTTCCTCCTCTGGGATACCAATTATGCGTATATTATTTCTTTTTAGTGTATCACTTAGTTCTCTAATTTTCCCCTCATACTCCTGGATTTTTTTATCTCTCTTTCTCTCAGCTTCTTCTTTTTCCATAACTTTATCTTCTAGTTCACCTATTCTCTCCTCTGCCTCTTCAATCTGAGCTGTCGTCGTTTCCATTTTGTTTTGCATTTCGTTTAAAGCCCTTTTCAGCTCCTCATGACTGTTCCTTAGTCCCTTGATCTCTGTAGCAAGAGATTCTCTGCTGTCCTCTATACTGTTTTCAAGCCCAGTGATTAATTTTATGACTATTATTCTAAATTCACTTTCTGTTATATTATTTAAATCCTTTTTGAACAGTTCATTAGCTGTTGTTATTTCCTGGAGATTCTTCTGAGGGGAATTCTTCCGCTTGGTCATTTTGGATGGTCCCTGGAGTGGTGAGGACCTGCAGGGCACTTCCCCTGTGCTGTGGTGTATAACTGGAGTTGGTGGGCGGAGCCGCAGTCCGACCTGATGTCTGCCCCCAGCCCACCGCTGGGGTCACAGTCAGACTGGTGTGTGCCTTCTCTTCCCCTCTCCTAGGGGCGGGATTCACTGTGAGGTGGCGTGGCCCCTCTGGGCTACTTGCACACTGCCAGGCTTGTGATGCTGGGGATCTGGCGTATTAGCTGGGGTGGGTAGGCAAGGTGCATGGGGGCAGAAGGGGCAAGCTTAGCTCATTTCTCCTTAGGTGATCCACTTCAGGAGGGGCCCCTCTTCCGTGGGCCTCTTGTCTGCGCTTGGCTCTGGAGACTCAGTTCTGCTAATCCTCTGGCGGTTTTCTGGGTTATTTAGGCAGGTGTAGGTGGAATCTAAGTGATCAGCAGGACGCGCGGTGAGCCCAGCGTCCTCCTACGCCGCCATCTTCCCTCTCTCCCACTAATCCATTTTAAACATAAAGAAACTGAAGATCCATGTTCAATATTACACACAAGGTAATATAACCAAACTAAAATCTGTATCATCATAACATAAATCCAGTATGTACTTTTTATAAGTCTTTCTGATAAGTTGCTGTGGTCCTGATATCTGTATCTATATCTTTATCTATCTATCTATTTTCCTATCTATCCTGTTTATCTTTCTATCAATCAATGACTATTTATCCTTCTATTATCTAGCTGGCTAGCCTTATATTTACTATATTTGAGGTTTTTCTGGATGCCACTGATGCTTCTGTTTATCCATTTTGGTAAAGAAATCACTTCACATTTGGTGGATTCACAGACCCCTGACCCACCCCAAGATCTACTGTTGCCCCTCAGGACTGGAAATCTTTTCTACTTTCTTCAGCCACTGTGATGCATTCAGCCCACCAGTGTTATGCAGAAAATTTAAATACAAGTCTTTAATTTAGCAGATCCACCCACAAGGTTCCAGAAGCTTAAGTCAGCATGAGTCTTTGGGAAAATATCACTCTGGAAAAAATAGTACATGTGAGAAAAATACTGTGAATTTAGAAGCATTTGTTTTACAAACTACAGATGCAGAGTGAGAGAAAATGACATCTCGCTCTGATATTAAGCATTCCTCCATAACACATCCATCTGCGGCATGTTTTGCAGTCACTTACCCGCTAAACCTCGCAGCACACAGATTTGCACATGAGGTACAATACAGCTGACCCCGTTTTACAGATGGAGAGAATAGAAACATAGAGAGACTAAATGAATTTCTCAAAGTTTCCAGGCAGTTCTCAGACATCTGTCATTGGACAGGAGTAAATGAAGTCACAGTTGTCCTTTACTAACAGAAAAAGGGACCAGTGTTAGTTCCAAGCTTTCTTCTTAAGAGGGGTTTGTTGTCTGAGAACTGGTTCAGAAGGGGACTTATCTTGAAGGCATTTTTGTGTAGCAAACCCAGTAGATTATATGTTTATTTGGGAGAGATTTGGGGGAAGTCAGAGCAGCAGTTTTATAATGGAAGGAGCCTTGAAATGTAAAACACAAGACTCAGCTTTTGGTCAAGATCCTGTCTCCTTAGGAAAGTTTCTTTATTACTCTGAGCTTCAGTGATCTCATCTTTAAAATAAAGGACTAGATCACTGGTTCTCAAAGTATGATCCTCAGGCGAGCAGACTCAGCATCACCTAGGAAATTAGAAATGTCGGAAATGTAAATTCTCTGGGTCCCTGGGTGGCTCAGTGGGTTAAGCACTGGACTCTTCATTTCAGCTAAGGTCATGATTTCAAGGTTGTGGGATTGAGCCTTGTGGGGCTCTCTGCTGACAGCAAGGAGCCTGCTTGGGATTCTCTCCCCTCCTCACTCTCCCTCCCCTGTTCACACTCTCTCAGTCTCTCTCAAAATAAATAAACTTAAAAAGAAAAACATAAATAATTGCAAATTCTCAGGCCTTACCCTTTACCAAATGAATCAGAAATGCTGGAGGTGGAACCTGGCCTAGTTTGGTGCATGCTTAAATTTGAGGACAACTGGATCACAACTTCTCCAAAGCCTTCTATCCCTACGATTCTGAATCCATCATATTATTGAAATGATGAATTTCGTCTCTTGGATAATTTTAAGAATATTTTGGGCTCTTCAAACCACATATTGGTTAATTTTCAAGCTCTGTGAAGAAAGTAGGTGTTAATCTTCTCTATTTTAGTGGCAGAGAAACTGAAGTACAAGCTTCCAGAAACTATAGGAATCAAGATGTGAGCAAGTATAGAGTAATATCTCTCTTCCCCCAAACAAAATGCACTTATCCTTTCTTTCGGCAACTCAAGTTTTGGAACCACAGTCAACCAAAACCGAGAATGAGCAGACATGGGACTCAGGGCTATTCTCCTTTTTACTTAATGACCTTAGCAAGATGGCACTGATTGTACCTTGCAGCCTAAAATATGGTAAAATATGGCCTAATATTAGTTCCTGGTTTCCACCTCTTCAGAGTGATACAGGATACAGGAAACAATGTAAATCAAAGTTTTTATAGTTCCTCAAAAGCAAGATATAATTTAAAAACATTTCATGCCCATAGGTTTTGCAGAGAGGTACCTGATCAGGGCCTATGAAATTTCCTCTTTTCTTTATCTTAAAGAAAGCCTGACATACAGTAGGTGATGAGAAAATGCTTATTGAATCACATTGGTCCACACAGATTTCTGTGGGATATATAAGGTGGGATATAGAAGGTGGGATATATATGAAACAGTGTTCCATTCCACACATAACTAGAGGAACATGGAAAATTGAACCAGGAATGAGTTAACCAGACTTGAAGATACTCCGAACCTTGTCGGAGAAGGAACAATAAAAGAAATAGCCGATATTTAAAACAAGGAATAGATGATATTGGTGGAGCAAGGATAGGCATATTCAAACAGCAGAAGAGGATACAAAGGATACAAAGAACAGGAGGAAAGATGTTTGATTCTCCTCCAGCAATTGTGAGTTTAAAGTCACCAAAATCTGTGTAGACTAAGCAGATTCGAGATTGATACAGTAGAAGTGATTTAAAATGTTTGAAAGGTAATGCTGGCAGTTGAGTTGGAGGAGAGGTTGGGTAATATGCTGGTTACATGTTGTTTTCTGTTATTATACCCAGTTTATTATTTTCTGTTTTCTGCCCTATTCAGTGCCTTGGGAAATTGATACCCCAGACTTTATCACCAGGGCATTCCTGCCTTTCAACTTCAGATTGGGTTGCAAAGTAGAAAATGCAGGTAAGAATTTGGAGGGTGAGAGAAGACAGCACATCGTGTATTTATTCTACCATTTCCCCCCTACATATGTAAGGGTCAGATAGGGGCAGGTCTTGTTGTATAAACCCTCTTCCATACTCCTTAGAATATCATTCCTTCCCTGTGCCCCTTTGTGTCTGGGTGATCCTTCAAATGTTCTTAATCCTGAGCTGTTTTATCCCTCGCTGGTCCTTCTAAACCTGCCCATGCCTATACAAATAGTTCAATAAACAGTTCAGTAAACTCTCTTCAGTTACCATGAGGGATGCCATCTGATGAGCTGGTCGGTTGCCTCAGAGAAAGGGTTCTGAATCTTTAATCAGCATGAGAATCATGTGGAGGGCTTGTTAAACAACAGGTTACTGGACCTCACTCCAGAATTTCTGACTCAGTGGGTCCAGGATAGAGCCCAAGAATTTTTATTCCTCACAAGTTCCCAGGTAGTGGTGATATTGCTGGTCTGGGGACAATATTTTGAGAAAACCTGCCTGACAGTAATTCCTAAATATGGCCACAGATCAGGATTACTTCCTGAACTACATAAAAGTATAGATTCTTGAAATCCCCTCTGGATCTACTGAACCAGAACCTGGAAGATGGGAGTCCTAAAATGTGTATTTTGTAAGTTTTCTCAGATGAATATGATGAAACTGGATTATTTCTCCAAGATGCTTCCAAACTCTAAGATAGTGAGAAAGTGACTTGGTACTTGTTCTCTGATCTTTGGCTTGAGGGTCATGAGACGGCTCTGACCCTGCCTGAGAAAGGAACAGGAAACTTGTTCCTTCTCTTCCTCCAAAAGCCAGGTCAGCAGCTTTAACTTTCAGGAGGGGTGGCTCCTCTGAATACCTTAAGGAGGCGTGATCACCTCTTTCTCCTTTGTTTCACATCAGTACCTGGAGCAAACCTTTTGAGTGAGTGCACCCATCACAATGCATTTGCATTGTTGAGTCTTGGAGCTGACTCTGAGGGAAGATGGTGAGCTCCTTGTGGACAGGGGTTGAATTTTACCAGTATTGGTATGGTCAACAATACTGATAAACCCTTAGCAGTTTATACTTAAATACATAACCCTTAGCACATCTTTCTATCATCAGAACATCTACCCTCACACCAAGTAAATGCTAGGGGTGTGGGTGGGAGGGAAGATTGTTGACTAAATGAATGAAATGATAAGATGAATGAATAGATGTTGTCCTTTCTCATTTTTGCTATTATGTCAACACAAAATAATGACAACCCTTTATTTTTTCCTGGGATGCTGAGTTTAGCAAGTAAATTTGCCAGTGCGGAGGGACCTGAAGTGAGTTGGGTGGCCTCATAGATCTTTTCTGTCTCCTAACTTCTTGGTTCAACAAGTAATTGAAAGGAATCAATCTCCCACTGACTGACAGTTTTGACAGCTGCTGTTCTCAGGATGTCAATGGGTAATCTGTTATTCTCCTCGCCAACTAAAAAGCGAACAGAGACATATGCTCTGTCAGTCTCACTCCTCTGATCTCATGCCTAGTGCCCAGTTCCCCCACTCCTGGCCTTTTGCATTCTTCCCTCCTTTCCTGTCAGTGAAGTGCCTTTACATTCTGAGCAACTCTGAAGGTCTTCAGCCTCCAGCTAGAAGCTGGATTAGAGCTCATCTTCTCTGAGTATTATTACAGCAGAGTCTCCAGCTTTGCAAATGAATAGGGCATCACAAAGCTGTTCAAATAATAAATGCATCTCTTCTCTATGCTTAGCCAAGGGAAGTGAATATTAAAATGAATAAGAGTAATAATAAAAAGGGAGCTAGCAGCATGGGTATAATTAAACTGAATAGCTCACACACACAAAATAAAGCTCTGAACGTGGACTTCCTCTGGGACACACCCCAGTACACCCAGACCTCGCCTCAGAAAGGTATGCACCACCTGTCATCCTAATGTAAAGCAAACACCTACACTTACCCTCCCGTCTACAATCAGGAAACAAATTTGGCTTCCTGAATCAAAAACTCTTTCAGCCCCTGGGAGAAAACAAAACAAAACAAAGCAAAAATACAAAACAAACAAAAAACAAAAAACACGTTTTTCCCATCCTCAGTATTTAAGACACGAAAACACAATTCCTTCAATTGATAGGATGGCCAGTACTAAAAACTGAGGGTCTGACGCAAGGTATTTGATTTGTATTCAGTGATCTAAGTGCACTTCATCTGTACCAGGAAAACTAGTCAGCAAGACAGTAAGAGGCATTTTGACTCTCCGAGCTGCTCTGCACATCCCTGGTGGGGGGCCTTCTTCCAGAGAATCCTCTAGGAGGTGAAAGCTCTGCGCAGGTTCAGGCACTCTGGGTGGGGCTGCTGCCATCTCCACTTTCTCCCCTGGGGCCATTTAAAACCGTAGGAAGAACCAGTCACGCAGACTAGGTCACACCTACCTTCCTGTCTCAAGAGCTCTGGGTCCAAATCACCCCTAGGATGAAAATTAGGAAATATTTCCTCATTACCCTTGGTAAGATGATCCTGTGAGAACACAGTCTCTGGGTTATTTTTCATTTGGAAACTTTACATCCGTGTAATCCTTTTTTTCCAAGAAACTATATACACAAAGATCTTTCCTAAGATTCTATCTTCTTTTTTGGGGGGGCACAGAGAGAAAAAGAGAGAGAGAGAGAGAGGCAGAGATAGATGGAGAGGGAGAGAGAGAGAATCTCAAGCAGGCTCAGCACTCTCAGCTCAGAGCCCAGTGAGGGGTTTGAACTCACGAACTATGGTGAGATCATGACCTGAGCTGAAATCAAGAGTCAGATTTTTAATGGACTGAGCCACCCAGGTGCCCCAAGATTCTTTCATTTTAAGAAAACAAAATATTCACCATAAAATTAACATGTGTATAATGTGTATAACTTTGTAAACCTCAGGAGCTTCTCTTGTTCTTTATTTAGCTTTCCTGTACTTTTGAGACCCACATATCTTCCACCCAGAGAAGCAAAGAGGGGTACACATTTCCAGGGGCCTCAGGAAGTCAATCTCTGTTTCCAACTGCCTTTTTCCATAGCCCTTCTCAACTTGGCACAAAATGCCTCTGAGGTGGAGTCTGGCTTGGTAAGAATTTTCCCTTCTGTTCATTCAGTAATCATGGTCAACTGCTTGGTCTTCAAAATGTTAGTTTCATAGAAAAGAAGGTCCTTCAGAAAAAACAAACAAACAACAACAACAAAAAAAAAACAACAGTGCTTTAAAGGCTCTCGCTCTAATGTCCCATTTGACAGCTGGCAGAGTTGACAAGCAGAGAGAAGAGATTTGTCTGATATCTTAAAAAGCTCAAGTTACATTACTTTACCTTTTGCTAGTTTTCATTTTTTCTCTTCTTATTGTTGTATCTTTTGTGTTATGCTTTGTATGCATGATGGTAACCATATTTATCATGGACTTATGAAAATATTAAGCCTAAAGTAGAGCAGAATTAATTGCAAATATTCCTTACTGTGTGAATGATGTTGAGAATTCACTTGCGTTCTCTGGGTCTAAGTGTCTCAGTTAAACGGAATGTTGGAGCAGGGATATTGACTGTGCCTTCAAACATTAATTCTTTCTGGGTTATAGTCTCAATGGCTGATGATTATCAAAGTGATTATTGCCTCTAGTAGCATAGATAAACAAGAATTAAACAAGTGTATTTTTGCACATAGGATTAGTATACATGCATTATGCACCTAAGATGATCCCTAAAAGCATATTGTCTTAACATTTAATTATGTTTATGTGATGATTTATGCCATTCTATAGGATGAAATAAACAGAAATCTTAGACTTGGCATTTTGAGTCCTGATTTTCACTCCAGCATTACTATTTAATTTTGCAATGTGACTATAAGCAAGTTACTTAATTTCAATGAGCTTCAATGCCTTCATCTGTAAAATCATAGCAGATGTACCAATCTTGGGATATAAATATGTAGGGAAAGAGGAGAAATTTATACTACATTTTTCTAAGAGTCCTTCTAGTTCTCCCATTCAGTAAGATAGAAATCTGATATCACTCTCTAAATACTCATATATTTATATATAAAACATCTAGATTATTTGGACATAAAAAACAAAACGTAGGGGTACAGAAAAGCAGAGAAAATGTCAACAGTAGAAGGTTCTAGGGAACGTCCTTCCTTTGTTGATGAAGATGTGTATTTGTGGAAAGCATGGGGATAGGATCATGGAGACAGAAAGAAGCCAGGGTTAATGTGGATCTTCTCTTTGTAGGACTTCTGTTTCACCCTTCCCATATTCTGAGTCTGATTCGCTTTAGAAGCAAAGAGCCCCCTGGAAAGCTGTAGTGGTTGTCCCCCATCTAAACACAATTACAATCCCAGAAAGCTATATTTTGATGGGGCCTAGCAACAACTCTTAATTTAATTACAAACTCTTAATTTAAACCTTAAAAATTCTTGGGGTGTCTGGGTGGCTCAATCGGTTGAACGTCCGACTTCAGCTCAGGTCGTGATATCATGGCTGGTGGGTTTGAGCCCCACGTCGGGCTCTGTGCTGACAACTCAGAGCCTGGAACCTGCTTCAGATTCTGTGTCTCCCTCTCCCTCTCCACCCCTCTCCCACTCTCTCTCTTTCTCTAAAAAATAAATAAAAACATTTAAAAATTTAAAAACCTTAAAAATTCTTAATTTAAGGCAAATTAATTCATTTACATTAATAGTGATTTTAGCTAAATGACTTACTGGCTTTTTTAATAAAGGAAAAACAGATGGAAAAGCCTATTAAGGACTCAACACTGACACACTGAGTTATAGTTTTGCAGTAACGAAATGTGTTTTTTTCATAGAAAACCATTAAAATACATTGAAAAGGTAAAAGAAGTCATTACCAAAATGACTCTATTTCTTAATGAACATGACATAAAAGCAACAAACAAAATTTCTCTTGGTTTCTTGGCTTCAGGTACAAGCACACACCAACAAGCTGAGTGCTCTTAGGCACCAGGTGTCTGACACCAGCATAAATTAATTTGCTTAGAAAGTCCCACACTTGGTCACACACACACACACACACACACACACACACACACATCTACTCAAAGGATCAAGAAGTGAGCGCAGGAGTACAGGGCATACTAAAAGAATTTCAACACCAGGCCACAGTAAGGATAAACATACTAAATTATTCAGGGGTGATTTTTACCACCGTAGTAAGTGACCTTTGCAGTATAGAAGATATAGGTTGTCAGGAAGTGTCCTTTACACAGAAGGGTGTTGTAGCACAGTCTACCTCTCCACTAGTTTTTTTGTTTGTTTTTCTCCTCCCCAGCCATAGTCCCTCTCCTTATGGCAAACAGGCACATTCTGATTTGGTTCAGAAGAGCAATGGAAGTCAGCATCTTGTATTTCGGGACCCAATTATAGATTACCTATTTACTATGTGAATAGCCTGAAAATTATTTAGATAATAACAGAGCACAATTAGCTATGCAGAGGTATTTTAATCAACCACAAGTCAGCCTGTGTGGTCGAAAGACAACCTAATTGCTTAATGACCTTGAGGAGGTTACTTCCTTTCTCAGGGTCTCAAAAGGAATTGAACCAGATCAGGAGGGCTGCACATTAAAATCCCCTGGAGACCTTTGGAAACTACTGATGCCCAAGCCCTGCCAACATACCACCAATAAAATAAGACTCCATGGTGGTGGGTGTGGGCATTGGTGTTTTTTGAAAGCTCTCCAGAAATTCTGATGTCCAGCCAAGGCTGAGAAGCACAGACTCCTTCTCAACACAAGCAGTGGAAGGCATCAAGATAGGTGAGGTTTGACCTTGGAGTTAAACTTCAAACTCTAGCATATAAAAGCAAAAGATATTTGGAAGTAGACATGGACATGTTGGGCCTACTCATGGGGGACACGCCCCCACAATCTTGCCACTGGCCTGATGGCAAGTTGAAAACCCAAAAAACTACAGTCTCACAGGATCACTTAACATGCTTGAGGAAAACCAAGATTGCTGCTTCCCAGGGTAATACTCAGATCCTAAAGTTGTGTGTGTGTGTGTGTGTGTGTGTGTGTGTGTGTGTGTGTGTTTCAGTTTTTCATGAGTGAAGTTGCTTAAGAAATAATATGCCACCCAGCAAAATAGCACCCCAAAAGTGCTATTGCCTCATTCTGGCAAGGAAAACTGTGTTTTCCCTTAGGCCTTGCTTCGTAGGCTGGAGTTGCCATGGGAAGCAAGGCTTTATTGGGATGCCAGAACAAACAGGCTCTGAAACCACCCCAGCATAACTTCTAGAGCTGCCTATAAATCAAAGAGAGCCTGAGGGTCAAAGCCACTTAGACACACACACACACACACACACACACACACACACTCACACATACACATACTCCCAGAAAAATATTACAAAGGAGAAGGTGTGTCAGGGAAATCCAACTAAAATTACTGCACGTAAGTAATAATAACCGAAATTTATGTGTCCCTTTCATCCGCAGTTCTCAAAAGACACAGAATGTGCTAATATCACTTGTCTTTTGAAAGTTTTCCAAAGTTCTGAGGGATAAAAGAGGAAGGATTCTGCGTATAAAATCAGGTAGGTAGAAAAGACTGTGAGGGGTCATCTGCACCATTCTTCTGGTCTCAGGCACAGAAACCAAATCGTTTCTTTCCTTCCCGGTGCGAAAGTCAGTTCTACACCATTCGAGGTATCATCTTCCACCCACTCTATTTTTCTCCAAGGGACTTCCTACCAGGAATTATTCTGCTGGGATGAGATTTTAAAGCTGTCTCTCCCATCATAACACTCATGTGCCAGTGTGTGATTTAGGCAGGTTAGCTACTGTTAAGCTGGCCACCTCTTTTCTCCATTCTTCCCACTTATTTTGGTTTCCTGTTTTTTACCATGAATTCCCATTAGCCCACTAAAGACTGAACTCCTTCGACTCGGGGGAGCACTATGTTATTATCCTGAGAATGCTGGCAATACCGAGGTAGCCTTGATATTTTAAAAAAACATTTCTATCCGTCTACCATATTTCTGACATTAGTGCTTAAGCCCACATGATTCTTCTCTGCCATCTGTAGAAATGAGGGATGCCTGGTCACCATCCCCGGCTGGAAAAAGCACAGTAAATATCAGTTCCCCCCCACTTCTTTCCCTCAGGCTGCTCTTTTTTTTTATTTTAATGCCAAATTAGAAATAAGACTAAATTTGGAATCCATTCAAGTAAAGTTCTAGAAAAGAATCCCACTTTTCCATTTAATGAGGGACGATTTTGTTTAAAAGACAAGGGCATTTGCAAGAAGGACATCTCCCCCACAGTGTGAAGGCTGCATGGATGGTATTGCACTCACTCATTTGCCCCAACTGTCCTCAGCTTCTGCAATAGCCACTCCCACCTAAAATGTATAGACTCAGCCCCCCTCAGAGCTCTGGGATCAGTTGTAACTCTAGCCATGTGGTTGATTTAGATCTTAGATCTAGTTGAATACCCTGGAGTATTACCTCAAAGGACATTCATTGCCAGCCTAACCCTGACATCACATCGTGCCCTTGTGTTACTCGCTTGCTTTGTCTGCCTCATCCTTGACATCCAGTCAGCACAATAACCTGAGTCCCTGTCAGAGGCCTTGTGCCTGATCTACATTCTTTGTAACTGGCCTAGCATCCCAACCTCTCTAGGACTGCATTCTTTTGCCATCTCCCAAACTCAGTACATTCTAATTGATGGGAAGACCCTTTAGAGCTAGTGATCACGGAAGAAGTGGATGGATGGGAAGTCAACTTGGAATAATTCCTGGGTTCGACCGCACTCCTGCATATGCCTTTATTCTGTTCTCATTGTGCCTGGCTTCTGGTTGGATATTAGTCAACATGGAGCTTAACCAGAATGTAAACTCTTAGGACTGGGTGGTTTTGTTTTGTTTTAACCCTATTCTCTCCTTACATCATCCATGACTAGATTTTTCCTCCTAGCTCTATCTCAACTTCTCCAACTCAAGAATAGAGGAGCTATGCTGTCAAGAAAGATATCCTGCACTACTTGTATGAAAGGTTCTAATTTCTCTATTCGCTGGCAGAGAGAATTTGGGCAAGTTACTTCACCTCTCAGCTTCCCATTTACTCATGGCAGTTTTATGTGGATCAAATGAAATGTGAAAGTTGTATATATCATAAATATATAGGCTGTTTTCTCCTTTTTTTCCTAATATTATGAGAACAGAGTGGTAACACATACAAAAGCTTCTTAAATATTTCCTCAGAAAAATTTTAGAGCAATTTGGTAGGGAATTCGTTCTTCCCTGCCCAGTACTGCTGGTGTTTATTTTGGTCACAGGCTCTAAACCACAGTTTGACAGTCACTCATATAGTGCAAAGGTTTGGGACCTCCATTTATTTCTCTGCTGTGCATTTTTCTCAGGTCTTTGACCCTGGCACTTCAGCTAAAACAAAACTTCAAAGAAGTCCTAAGCTAGTGGGAGAACTTCAAAGTCTTCCTACAGGGTCAATTAGCACCTATAAAATTTATCTCTGTTGTCACTAATGACTATTAAACTGAAGTCAGGGCTAATGAGGACTGATAACCACCACCTCCTGGGTTTGCTGTTTTTCAGTGGAAAATAACCCTTAACTCTCTACCTTGACTATCTAATGTATGATTGGTTTAAAATGCATTAACTACTGTAGATTTGACATTCTTTTTATGATTCTTTCAGATGAGGAGCTTTGCTGTGTGCCTGTGTACCTGGTAACAAGCATAGCTTAGGTGCCCTCCTGGCGCTCAAAATAAGTAATCAAGACTTCCTGATGAAATGAGAACTGACTTCCAGATGTATGTGTGGTCCAGAAGTCAAGTGAGCACATCAACAGCAGGCAGTGTAGCATACTGTCTAGGTCATAGACCAAGACTGAGATCAAATCTTACCTCTGCCATTTTGGAGTCTCTTGAGCTTGGACGGGTTAATTGGTCCATCTGTGTCTTTGTCACCTCACTTGTAAGACAGAGCTAATGAAAATACCAGGAGCTGTAGTGAGTGAAAAGGATGAATACAAAATACAGTAAAACCTTGGACCGCACCTAACGCATTCTGCGAGTTTTCTGCGAGATGAGAAAAGATTTCTAATACATTTTAACTTAATAAATGGGCAATGTCTTGCAACATGAGTAGTAGGTAATGCCAAATGTGACATGATCACAACAGAGCCAATGGTTCTTGAAATTCGCTTTGATATACAGGTGCTTTGGATTACAAGCATGTTTCTGGAATGAATTATGCTCACAAACCAAGGTTTTACTGTACTTAGGGGTCATAAGCATTTGGTGACCCTGTGAATGGAATTTTTTATTAACAAAGGCAAGTGATATTTAAAGCCAATGGTAAAAATAAATTAAGTGTGAATTGCTATTATGCTTAAAGGATCTTTTCTTATAAGAGTATCTCAAATTATCATGTAATTATAGGTATATATTTCTCTACAACATAGATAAAATGATTCAATATGCAGATTTTTTGCTTTGGGTCTTATTTATATCCTCTGATTATAAAATCAGCACATTGTAAATCTGTTTGGGGAGAACCAAAAAATATAAAGGAACAGGAAAAAAAAAAGCTCCACCTATATACAATTACCCAAAGACATCTGTTATTTTGTCACAATCTCTTTTAAACAATTTTTACCATCAGGAATACTACCAGAATAAAAATAAAAACAAGTTTTTTGGATATACATGAAATTTCTGATAAATATAATTATTGGTTAATTTGCCTATAAACATGTGGCTCTTGTTATGATCATTTCCACTTGCGAATCTTGAACTTCTTCAGAGCAGGATTCTCACCCCTGACTGCACATTAGAATTACCTGAGGAGCTGTGGTAACAGACTAAATTGAAGGCCAGCTTTTACACCTGACCAATTAAAAGAGGAGCTGGTGTAGGGGATGGGCATTTGCAGTTTTAAAATTCCTCCAGGTGAGTCTAATTTGCATCTGAGTTCAGGAAGCCCTGCTTCTGAGGGACTGAATCCTTCATAACGGGAAGGATTTCCCATCTCTCCCATCTGAAAACAGTGGTGCCTATCTCTCCTTCCAGATCTATGGTACAGCCAAACCAATCTCCTTAGCATCAAAATTCCTGGGAAAAGCAATCAGAACTTTAATCCTTGGTTCTTTTGCTGGGCTCCTGCATTCCCTTCCTTATCACTGTTCTTTGAAAGGTCACAGATTGTCACCTATCCATATATCCCATGACTTAAATAAATAAGTAAATTAGTTTTCAAATTCTTTCTTCCTACACAGCATTTTCCTGTCAAGTTTTCCACCCCCAACACTCATTCCCCAACACTCAGTGTTCCTTTAACACTGCCCTTTCCTGATTTACTAAGCAGATTAATATCATGAAAAGAAAACAAAAAGTGTTCTGGTAGAAGACGTGGTGACTTTGGGTCTCAGCCCTCCCACCTACCACATGATGGAAGGACGGAATGAGTAACAACACACCATAAGCCTGTGGGACCTACAGTAGCACATCCTTGGGGGAACTGCTTTGTTCACTTCCCTGTCCCCCTCTTCTACCTCTCTTTTTGATCCTTTCCTAGAGAAGATGGATAGTTTTATTTACCGGAGCACCGTGAGAATGTTTCCTAGAGAGACATTCCTACTCCACAGGCAGAAGCTGACTGCACTCCTTGCTCACTCCTACGTGAGGATGAGCCCCATCACACACACACAAAAGGACATGGAAAAAAAGAGAGTGAAAGTAAGAAAATTTCTGGAAATGTCAGCATGTGATGGGCTTTGGAAATTCCTCCATGTCCTCTTCAAGAGAATGTAGTCTAAAACTCCATTATTTTTAAAGATTTCTTCACAGTTGGATTTTTGGTTTGGTTGGTTGGTTGGTTGGTTTGGGGTTTGGGAAAATGTGTGGATGGGCAGAAGAAGTCCTCAGGGCAGCCAAACTGTATTCCTCTTCTGTCCAAAAAAAGCAGACTTATTCCAAGTGCAGCAGTCAAAAGAGTTACTATTTACTGAGGCTTTACTCTATGCTGTTCTAGATTGGTAAACCTCAAAATGGCATTCTATAGGAGGATGTATTCTCTAGCAAAGAAAACTACTTGTGTTTCCCACATATGTGACATCATTTTTCAACCCAAATCCTTATACTTCTTTTGGAAAGATTTTATCTTCATCGTCTCTCCAACATGAATTCCCAAAAGACCTCAAGTCTCAAGGGAAAGACGTTCCTCTTTTAAATGCTGATAACATTGACCTATTGCCTTTTTGTGATCAAATCCCTTTTTATACTTTCATTTGAGTATGTCTAATGTCTAATGATTTTTTTTTAATGTTTACTTATTTGAGAGAGAGAGAGAAAGAGTATGTGTGTGCAAGTGGGAAAGGGGAGAGAGGGAGAGACAGAATCTCAAGCAGGCTTCGTGCTGTCAGTACAGAACCCAACATGGGGCTCAATCTCACAAATGGTGAAATCATGACCTGAGCCGAAATCAAGAGTAGGACACTTAACCAACTGAGCCACCCAGACGCCGTGTCTAATAATGTTTTATAAGTTCTGTTAGACTATACCATAATCTTCATGATGTGTTTTTATAGCAATGCTTACCACAGTGCCTGGCACATAGCAGGGACTCAATAAACATTTTTTTGTTTTAATTCATGAATGGATTTATTCCCAGTAGCCCATAGTTGTTGTCTTTTTCTCCTTCCCTTTAAAGAGGTTTATAAGGGTATGAATGAATTGTAACTACAGACATTAGCATTTCTCCTGATAATAATACTTATTATTACTATTATTCTAATTCTTATTATGTCATATGTAGCAAAAGTTTTTACATAGCGTTTCTTGCAAGTTGTAAAAACAAAACATTCTTCTTAACTTTGGCTAAGGCATGTTGAAAAACAAACAAACAAACAACAACTTGATTAGGGGATCATGAGAGGAAAGCTTTTGATAATCCCTAAAATAGTTGTCTGGCACTGTTGTATAAATGAAGAATAAATATGCAAAACCACAGCAACTTGGGATTTCATAGAAAATGAAGTTCCAACTTCTGTCTCTTTGGTATTTAATATTGCTCATACATGTGACTAGAAACGAGACATGTCATTGTTGATAATAATTTTTAACAATGGCTCTTAATACTGACAGAGGTCTTTACACTGATGAATCACTTTTCACTCATGGATTAATCTCCTGGATGAGAATGGAGGACACAAGAGCAGAGACAGGTTGGGTTGCTTAAGTTTATCCCGAAGCGTAATGGTAACACTGCAATAGGAAACCAGTATGAGTATGCTTGACGGGAAAACTCATGAATTTTTTTTCATAATGAAGTTGAAAAAATTAATTCATTGAAGAAATGTTCAACAGAAAGAAAAGAAGAAGGAAAAGTCACCACTAAACTGTTACTCAGTGACTAATACCTTTAAAATGTGGGTACATTTCCTTATACTTTTTTCTACACACATATATCCAATTATAATACAATCTCCAGTCATATTTGTTTAAAACGTCAGGATTATTGTAGATATTCAGTTTTATATTCTCTTTTGCACTTTGATAGCATGTATTTTTTTTTTATCAGTATGTATCATTTGAACACATGAGATTTAATGGCTGTTTGGATTATATGTTTGGATATATTATAAAATTATTTATTCATGTTCTCCACTGTTGATCGTTTAAGTTGTCCCAGTATATTTGAAGGCTTCTGTCGTAAATGACATCTCAGTGAATATCTGGGTGCCCAGATTTCTGGGCACTTGTCTCACCATTTTCTTAAGTTCTACTCTCAGGTGTGAAATCACCACTGTTTTCTTTTCAGTTTGGGAAATGTACAGAACTGAAGGAAAGATAATGTTACAAGTTATCTTTAACATTGTGATTCTTTACAAGGATTGAGGTTCAGGGCGTGATATGATGAAATAAATGAGTTGTGACCCGGAACCCAAGGGAACTGGCTTCAAACCCAAGACTGACCTCCAGCCCCCAGGCCCCAGCAGGGGTTTGTGCTCTGCCTCACCCAAGTGAAGCATGGGAACTTTGGAGTTCCTTATTTTAGGACCAATTTGAGGGGATTTCTGAACGAGAATGTGTATCAGAATTATCTGGAGGGAGTTGTCAAACAGAAAGTTCTGCCCCCCCCACCAGATTGCCACATTCAGAAGGTCTCCCCTGAGTCTAAGAATTTGCATTTTTAACCATTCCCAGATGTTGCTGATGTTCCCAGCCTGGGGATCACACTTTTGAAAACAACTGAACTAGAGTATCTGTTTAGAAAAGGAACCAGGATGGGGCGCCTGAGTGGCTCAGTCGGTCAAGCATCCAACTCTGGCTCAGGTCATGATCTCATGACTTGTGAGTTTGAGCCCCACGTCGGGCTGTGTGCTGGCAGCTCAGAGCCTGGAGCCTGCTTCAGATTCTGTGCCCCTCTCTCCCTCTCTCTGCCCCTTACCCAGCTCACACACTCTCTCTCTCTCTCTCAAAAATAAAAAAATAAAAAAATAAAAAAAGGAACAGGATGGTGATAATACAAGGCAAATGTTTTCACTTATTTAAAACAAAACAAATGGTAAGAATCAAAGCAAAACGTTTCTCTGGAGAAGTACAGAGAAAGGATCACCAGATTGTCTCCCCTGCAGCCCAACCATGCCCTTGGGGACTTCTGATGATTGCTTTCCCCATAATGTTCCATCTCCAAGATGAGGTTCTTACCTTTTAATATTCCAGGCCAGATGTGATTCCATACCCTATCTCTTGGTTCCCCGGAAAATAGCTAAGTTAGAATTGTTCAAAATTACTTTACAGATACTAAAGGCCAATTGGAAGAGAACAAAAAACAGGAAGCAAAGAAAAAGCCTACTTTGCATACTACAAATATCTGACAATTTTATTAGTTAATGGGCTTCAAAAAATTATAGCTCTGAACCATTGCACACCCAGTCTCCCAAAATGGCTATATTGCAGCTGTGGGTTGTTGGCAACTTCCTAGGCCTTTTTCCTGGTTCCCCTGCTTTCCAGAGAGAGCCCTAAACCTCTGTATGGCTGGAACCACATCCCTGTTCACCTAGTGCATGCTGTCTTCTGGTCACTGAGTGACTGAAGGTATTTACGGCCAACCTACTTGGTTTATCTTGAGGGACATGCTTCTTTCTCTAGCAACTAGCAGGACTTGGTAGTTGATAAAGAGCTGACCCAGCCTAAGTAACAAACACCTAGACCCTTCTCACTATGTCTAGATAGGCAAAGCCTAATAACGCTTTAGTCACAGCATGTCTACCATATGTGTAACAAGAATTATATACCCACAGTAATTATGCTGCAGGACAGAGCAGCTCCTGTCACTGAGTATGAAGCTGTGCACAATTAGATTAAAAGAAATGGGGACAGTCAGTCAGTTTCCATACACACAGGGGGGTTTAATTACGGTCTTTTGGTATGACCTAAAATGATGAGTCTAGGGCTGATGCATAAACATGACAGGGGAAAGATGGGACAAATAACACTTACTGAGCACTTATTGTATTCTGTGATTGTAGCAAGTAGTTGAGCATGTGATTCTTGATCTCAGGGTCATGAGTTCAAGCCCCACATTGGGTGTGGAGCCCACTTAAAAAATAATAATAATAATAAAATTGTCTAAATGTGAACTACGCCATACCTATACATAAAATACTTCAATGGCATTCAACTATACTTGGAATAAAAACTAAATTCCTTAAGATGCCCACCTCTCACTCTCATTCCTTCCACTGTCTTCCATGGTTGCCATGCTCCTAACTATAGGTCTTCTTTCTGGTCTTTGCCCAGGCCACACTCATGCCTTCCTCAGCCCCTTTGCATGTGCCATTCTTGCCAGTGATGTTCTCCCCTAGAATAATGCCAGCTCCACCTCATCATTCAAATCTCCAGCTAAATGTTTCCTCTTCAGAGAAATTCATCCCAACCACCCTCTGTAAAATCTCAATGCCTCTCCTTGCAAACATTAGCTTTAAACTGATTTTCTCACTAGATTCTGTTCATGGCCCCTATTACCATTTTTTTTTTAATTTTTTTTTTCAACGTTTATTTATTTTTGGGACAGAGAGAGACAGAGCATGAACGGGGGAGGGGCAGAGAGAGAGGGAGACACAGAATCGGAAACAGGCTCCAGGCTCTGAGCCATCAGCCCAGAGCCCGATGCGGGGCTCGAACTCACGGACCGCGAGATCGTGACCTGGCTGAAGTCGGACGCTTAACCGACTGCGCCACCCAGGCGCCCCATGGCCCCTATTACCATTTTAAATGACTCTATTAATTAGGTTACATGGTACTGTCTTTTTCTTTTCCCTCATGGGAATGCATGCTCCATGACAGGAGAAGCCTTGCCTCTTCTATTCACAACAGCATCCTTAGCACCTAAAGTACTGTCTGGATGGGGGGCGGGGGGGAAAGGAAAAAAAAAGATGGGAAGGAGGGACAGAGGAGGGAAGAAGATATAAAAAGGATTTCAAAGGTTTTTAACTACCTGCTTTAAGCATTTCAGTAACTAGTACATGTTTTACCAAGTATTGTACATTTTAGGTTTTAAAGGTTTCGTGTGGATGTTAAAGACCAATAAACTTACACGCAATCCAACCCAGATCCCTTCCCCTCCAACCAAACTGTTTTCTTCAATCACTCTGTTTTAGAGATGGAGAAAATTGGAAGCCTGCATGGTTGACTTGCCCAAGGTCATGTGGCAGAGCTTAGACAAGTTCTTTCCACTGCATCACGCTGGAATTTCTTAAACACTCCAACCAGACTCACACCTTTTCTCTAAAGAAAGCAAGAGAGAGTTCAGAGTCCTTATTTTTAAACCTGCATTAAATGGAAACCTTTGGAAGAGCAGGTGGTGGTAATGTTATGAATCTGGCTCTGCAAGGGAACACTGAGGTCATGATATTTTTCACATTTAGTAACTTCAAAAATATAGGGATGATGTAAACTTCCTAAGACTTGTTGCCAACCTAGTGATACCGGTAACTTTGGGCAGGAGGCTGTCTCATTGGTCAGGGCAAAAACATGCATGACCAATGAGCTCTCTCCAGTCAAGGGAGATGCTCTGGTAATGCTTTCAGATGGCTGTCTTGGATTCACATCCTGCTTACAGTAACACTAGCAAGGCTGCTTAAATTTCCTATTAGATACAAGACAAAAATATCCTATGATGTGAAGAAGTTGCTAAGACCAAATAGTACCTACTTCGTGGAGTTGAAAGATTTAATGAGTGAACACATCTAATAATGTGCTTCGCACATGCTCTGGCACTTAGTAAGTACTCATTAAATGTCACTTTTTAAAATAAAAAAAAAAAAAACACGCGTCAAAATGAGAGTGAATTTGGATGTTATTTGGATGTTTGACTTTCTGAGTGACATTGGGTCACGCACTATTCAGCTTATTTTGAATTCTGGTTCAAGTAACTCATCCTCAATGGAAGAATCATGCAAGCATAGGTCAGAACTTAAAGGGACATTCATGGTGACCACCTGGTTACAAATGGGGTAACTGAAGCAAATATCACCATCACCAACAAGGACAGAGAGACTTAATCCAGGGCAGTGAAAGACTGCAATTCAAATCCAGATCTATTTTTCCCCAATCTATAGCTTTCTTCTCTGTCCCAGAGAGCAGTATTTATTGCATTTTGCATCTGGCCCATTTTTAAAACTTCCTTCTCTATTAAATAGTCTTAACTCCCTAAGGATAAGATACATAGTTCCACTTTTAGACCAGAGGTCCCAGGTAGGTCTACATTCATTCTACCCAACCTACTGAAAGATCTCATGACCACACTATAGATATTTCATTTCACAGAGGATCAAAACCAGCAGATTATATTTAAAGATTTTCCACACCTAAAGTCCTATGATTCTGTATTCTTAATGATGATTCCAACTCAGTCATTCTTGAATGGTTCCCAAATGTACTGTTTAAGATGGAAGGGAAATAAGTAAAATGGTTAATATCCACAATGATTGTCTAAATGGCCCTTAAAAAGATAAGTATCAATCATTTAGAATCATGTTCTATACAATATTTTATTCCCAAGAAAAAAGGATAAATTGTGAATTTCTGTAAAGGACAAAGAATTTTAACCTTAAAGGTGTTTTAAGAATAGTTCTGTTGTAAATATACCCCAAATTTGATGGAATTTACATTTTCCTTTTATTAAGAATGATTCTTAGACTAATTCTAATTGGCAGCCTACAGTCTATTGTTTTATAAACAAATCCCATCAATTTGTAATCAGAACTAAAAAATCTAAAAATCATTTTTTCTTTTACTCCAGCAATGTGCCCTTGTAGTTTTTCTTTACTATTTTTGATATAAATCAACTAAATTTTACTATTCATTTACATATAAACTACAGGGTATTTTAACTCCATCTGACTGACTTTCAACTAGCATTTAAGCTTTAAAAGGAAAGTTCAACAATTCACTTCATCTCTGTGCAGATGGAGGTAGAAAAAGTTAATGCTTGGGGTACCTAGGTGGCTCAGTTGGCTAAGCCTCTGACGTCAGCTCAGGTCATGATCTTGTAGTCGGTAGGTTTGAGCCCCCACATCAGGCTCTGCACTGACAGCGCAGAGCCTGGAGCCTACTTCAGATTCTGTTCCTGTCTCTCTTCCCTTTCCCCTTTCACACTCTGTCTCATCTCTCAAATATACATAAACATTTAAAAATAAATATTTTAAAGTTAAGGCTTGCCTCGGGGCTATTAGTGATGCCATTCTCTGCAATCTATCATATCAAGAGTAGAAAAAGAACAGTACAATAGGTGAGGAATGAAAACGATGGTTTTGAGTCCTGGCTCTGGTGCTGCACACATGCTTTGGCTCTTAGACAGGTCACTTCCTTTTTTCTGAGTCCAGTGTCTTGATCTGTAAAATGAGGGTGGAATCTACCCTCATTCAATCCCCCGTCATGGTAAGTCAAGGATCAGTCGATAAACACCAAAAGGTTTAAGATGTGGCACAATTACATTCCTTCTACACTCCCACGTGCCTAGGGATGACTTAGCAGCAGAAAATAGCCATGTTCCTCTCAATGTGGATTTAGCTTCTTCCAATCCAAGCAGCTGGACAAGTAAGCAGATGTATTTGTGCTACTGCAAAAGAAAACACCAAGCTGCCTGTACTCCTCAGTGTTTTGCTGAAAGATAGTTTGGGATTTTTCACTTCCACATACTAGTAGTGGAAACCCTGCCAGTCTGGTGTCTGCATGTGCAGAGCATTTCTTGTGGGGGTCCACTCCCTCCTTCTAGCACACAGCCAATGAGAGTTCAAGTCCTCAGCCTCTCTGACCCAAGTCACTACAATAGCCTTCCAGTCTATGCTTACTTCCCACTTCCTCTGTCTCTTCTCATCCCTGTCCCAGGCTGACCTTTCTAGAACAAAAATCTGACCACAGCCAAGACCTGCTTAAAAAGTCGATGGCTCCTGGGGTCGCCTGGGTGGCTCAGTCGGTTAAGCCTCGGACTCTTGGTTTTGGCTCCGGTCATGATCTCATGGTTTTGTGGGTTTGGCCCCATGATGGGCTCTGCGCTGATAGTGGGGAGACTGTTTGGGATTCTCTGTTTCCCTCTCTCTCTGCCTCTCCCCCTACCCCTTGCACTGTCTCTGTCTCTCTAAAAATAAATAAACTTAAAAAAAAAAAAAAGTCGATGGCTCCTGATTGTCCTCAGAATAAAATCTAAACTACTTAGCTTTATTTTCACATGATTTGGTCCCATCCTATCTTTGCAATCTCAGCTCCTTCCCCATTCTTATCCCTATAGCCTATGTCCTACCGCAAGGAAACATGTGTTCCTCTATAATAACATCAGACTCTATTTATTGAGCATTCTCAAGGTGCCAGGTGCTTTTACATACATTATCTCATTTAATCAAAGAATGCACTTCAAAGTAGGTATTATTATTATCTCAGTTTTCAAGAGAGATTGAGTAACTTGCCCAAGGTTCCTCAGTTCTCAGAGAGGTGAGCAGGGCTCAGACACAAGTCTGTCTCTCTATGTTATGTCTTGCCCATGCTCTCTTCTAGAGACGCTGCACCTCCACTGTTTCTCACATGCTCTTTATTCATTCTAGAAAGTTCTTTCCATTTCTACTTGTTTGAACCCCACCTATTCCTTAAATCCATCTAAAATGTCATATTCTCTGTGATTTTTTTTTGTATTCTTCTAATGGAATAAACATTCTCTGTGCTCAAGTATTTTGCTCATAGACTCACATAATATTATAAATTATAACATGTTTGTATGCATACCTGAGACTCCTATGAAATTGTGAGCTCTGGGGGGCAAAGGGCCATGTTAACTCCACACCTGGTATTTAGTACAATGCCTAGAACACATGAGGCATTCATTAATGTCTTTTGCAATGAATGAAGAATTAATAAATATTTATTTTATCTTTATTATCCACATGTCTAAATTTAGATCTGACAGAGATGTAGCAAAATCAATCCCTGAGCACTACACAGTACTAGGGGTTGGCACAGAAAGAAAACTTACAAAAGAGCATAGCTTAAATTTCAGAAATAACTAATTTGTACTCAAAACGTTATGCTACTCGTGATAAAACTGATTACTCCTAAAATAAACTGCAACCATTTTCTTGTAAGTGACTAAAAAAAAAAAAAAAAATTCTACTGGTACCATGGTTAAAAATAGCCATTTTGTCTAAATTGCTCAAGCATTAGTTGTCTTCCAATCTTGGAGCAAAATAAGCTTCCAGTCTTTCTGTGAGGATAGGTGGTGATGTTTTCTTGCATGAACTCACATCTAGGCAGAAGATTGGGTGTGTTCCATAATGAGTGCCACATTTTTAGTTTATTACAACAGCCATAACAATTACAAAGACACAAGCACATGGCCCAAGTGTAAGGCTTTTGTGGAAAGCATTATTGCCTTTCACACAGCAAGACTTTCCAGATTTAGTCAGGCATGCCTATTTACCCACTGAGGGAAGAAAACGTGTCCGTGATTCAACATGCCAAGAAGATATCATTTGTTCAGAAACTGCCAGCTATTTTAGAGAAGGTAGATAAAGGCAAATCAGTGCCAGCAAACTGTGTTTCACATCTTTGAGATGGCATTAGTGAAAAAGAAAGCTTTCTTTTGGTAGCATCTGTTAAATATACAGAGGCCTACAAGCCTGTCAGTTCCCCTCCACTACATCACTCCTTCCCATCACTCTGTCCCAGCAAGGAGGGAAAAACAGCCAACGTAACGTTCCTGCCTCTTATCTCTTACTTTGGGGCCAAAATAATATTCTGAAACACGGAGTGTATCATGCTACAAGTTTTCCTGTGAATCTAAAATAATCTACTCTCACTGCCTAGAATAACGAGGCTTACTTTACTACCTTACTTTAAGCTGGAACACTCTCCCACATCCCATAAAATTCCTACAATACTACATTCTTCAAGTGCGACTCAATTATCACTCTCCCAAAGAAGCATCTTAGCTTCAAGTCAGAGGAAACATCTTTCGGAATAGCCCTATCTATTTTGTTGTTGTTGTTGTTGTTGTTGTTGTTGTTAGTTTGTTTCTGTACTTTGTATTGAGATCCCTGCTTATGGACTGTAAAAGCCCCAAGGTCAGAAAACACATCTTATTTATTTTTTGTTTCTTGCAAAGCATTAATAAAGTAGCTGATCAAGTTTTTATGTTTACTGAATAAATGACTGAACATGTGACGTGTTTTGTTTGTTTGTTTGTTTTTGTAGTTAAACATAAGAAAGATTGAGGCCTAGCTTCCTTTTCCTCAGACAAAGTGTAATCTCAATAAAGAAGATTTGAGTCAGGTTGTGGGGAAATATCATGAAGCCACAAACATTAAGAGACAAGACATCACATCATAACAATGGACCACCTTCAAGGTTCCAAAATGTGCTTTTAGAAGACTGCTGGTTCTTGGTGTCCTGTCTAAATCCAATTTTATAAATTAGGCAAGTTAAGCTTGTAAAGCCTAGCCTTTTGGAATGAATTTTTCCAAAATTTGGAAGTTTTCTTTCTGTGCCAACCCCTAATACTGTGCAGTGTTCAGTGATTGATTTTTGCTACATCTCTTTCAGATCTAAACTTAGACATAAGAATAATACAGATAAAAGAGATATATTTATTCATTCTTCATTCCAAAAATTCCTAGCCTTTTGTTTAAAAACAAAAAGGGGGCACCTGGGTGGCTCAGTCATTTGAGCATCCGATTTCGGCTCAGACCATGATCTCGTGGTTTGTGGGTCTAAGCCTGACAACGGGCTCTATGCTGACAGCTCAGAGCCTGCTTCAGATTCTTTGTCTCCCTCTCTCTGCCCTTCCCCCGCTCATGCTCTGTCTCTCTCAAAAATAAATAAACATTATTTTTTTTAAATAAAAACAAAAGGATACTAAGAAAAGATGAACTTCTTGGGTTGAAAATCATTAAATGCGATCGCGGGTAAATGTTTTTCAAAATGGTACTTTGTCTTCTTGTCTTTAGAGTCTTTTGGAAGCATAGCATCCTCAGTGTTTCATGTTACAGTCGAAGAAACAGGTGCAGAGAGATTAACTCACCCAAGTCCACGGGGCAGTAAGTGGTAGAGAAACAATATGAAAGCAGGGGTTTAACTTTGGAGTTTGACATTAGACTCATGTTATAATGTTTTGTCTAAGCAACTCTTTCTACTGCCTCTTTCTTGAAACAAGACTATTCATCTATTTTCTTTGCTCCTCATGGAAGAAATCTAAGAAGGAAGCTTAAGACTTTCCCTAAACTTAAAGCTTGTTCAAGATCCTATAACTCCGAATGTATTCTTCAGATTTTAAAATATATCTTTCCTATATGTGAGATCGGACTCATCTAAGATGTATTTTAATTTTGTCTAAAATATTTTTCAAGTTGAAATAACATCTTAATTTTGCAAAAGCTCATTACATTTATTCAATCTACAAAATGAATTACATATTTATGGATTATTAAAAAATCAAATCACTGATATGGAGTAAAGTAAGGGAAGACAGGAATTAAGGCTGACTGAGGATGTTTCCCCATGACAGTTGTCAGTGTGGCTGGAAGAAGGATCCACACAGTCCAGGACTAATGCCCAAAAGTTGTTTGTCTCAAAGAGCAATGTTACCATCTCTGTTTATTTATTGTCTATTGTTTTTCTTTTTCCCAATCCAATGGTATTTGATTGTATCTTCATTCAATCCTTCCTACTACTTTTTTCAAGTTCATTTTATTATGTCCTTCTACATCTCATCTTTTATATTTAGTGACTTTCTTTCTTGATTGGTAATGAGAACGTTAAGAGAGTCTGTTTTTAAGGATAGTTTTGCCTCCAAATCATACATAAATTATAATAGTAACTGTCAGGTATGAATAAATGATGGTATATCTATATGATATTATGCAACGCTTAAAACATTTCTAAATGATTTCCATCATAAGCAAAAAAAGTTATAAAGCATGTTCTACAATACTATGCTAATTTTTAATGTACTTTTATGCTTAAAATATACTTCAAAGATATTCACTGGTCCTTATCTCTAAATGGTGGTTTTGTAGCTGAATTGTTTCATCCTTATGGCTTTATTTTTTTCATTTTTATCAAACATGATTGACATTTATAATCACTTAAAATTTGTCTATTCAATTTTCGATCATTTTTCTAAAAGATGAATAGATAATAATTAACATATGTAAAGTGTTTATGAAATTAAATTAAAAGAAACACTTAAATGTGTGTTATAAACTTAACCCTGCAAAATTGAATTACACAGATAAAAAATTAGAAGTAAACAGACAACAATATAAACCATCGTGTTCCTAATTGGAAGTTGTGAATTCATTTTATTTTCTTCAGGGTTTTTCCAAATTTTTGCAATGAAATAAAATGAATTTTATAAGAGGAAAACAAGAAAAAGATGTTATTCCTTGTAAAGATTTATGCCACAAGGATTTTTTTTTTTGCACATGCCCACATGACTCTAGGCTGTTCAAAGAAAATTCCAGCTACTACTCTTCTTGCTTCTTTTCTTGTCTGTCTCTCATTCTATTCTCCACACTGTTGATAGGTTCTTAAGAATCACTCTCTATCATTCTCTAATCACAGGTTCCCCTGATGGGAACAGTGCAAATATTTTTCACTGACTCTGAAATAGAATTTGGAATTTTTGACATCAGCAACGAACTTCTCCATTTCTATCCTCTGAGTATGTGTCTATGCGTATACTCACTTTTTCTCTAAACATATTTTTCATTCGGGTCAAAGTGAACAACAAATTCAACTCTCTACTTGCAAGAACTTGAGTCCTTGCAAAAATAATACCAATTTTTAATAACACCATTCCCCACTCATAACAAAATGTGACAAAAATTTCCTAGATCCTCCCTGATTGCCTCTGCTGGGATAAGCAACCTGCTTATACTTTTTTTATGGCCCTTACATCATATTGCCTTCAATTATAGTCATTCATGTTAATGTACATGTTAAGTGTCCAAATAAATTATTAAATAGAATTTAGTACATGTATATTTACTTATTAGTACTCTTTGAAGTTCTGTGTCTTATGCAGCTGTATGGGGTCGCTATCACCATTATATGGTGACAGCTTGCATATAAGTAGATGCTTAGCAAGAGAAGATTGGATGGAATTATTAGATAACTATTTTCTTTTATAAATCATGCTGATCTGATATACTAGAAATCTGGGTTGTTAATTTGGTTTTCTGTTTCTGTTTTTGGATCAGCAAACAGTTGTAAATTTGAACTTTCAAACGCCAGAATCGTATAATACTCCTTTTCCTGCTAGAGGGCTGTGAGGAATTGAGTCCATTTCATGAAGTCAAAACTGACAGAAAAAGTCTCTCAGTCAGAAGTATGGGTGACCACATAGGTGAGAGTTGATTGTATGTTTGGGGAAGGAGGCCCTGGGATGTCCAGTGAGGCACCCTGAGCCAGTCAGCATTTTAAGGACAGAGAACAGAGCCAGGTGATAGAGACTAGGAAGTGTGAGTGGCAAGTCATAAGTCTAATCCTCAAGGGGCACCTGGGTGTCTCAGTTGGTTGAGCATCAGACTTAGGCTTAAGTCATGATCTCACGGTTCATGGGTCGGAGCCCCACATCGGGCTTTGCACTGACAGCACAGGAGCCTACTTCAGATTCTCTGCCTCCCTGTCTCTCTGCCCGACTCCAACTGATGCTCTCTCTCTCTCTCTCTCTCTCTCAAAAATAAATAAAGGTTAAAAAAATTAAATATTAAAAGTTCAATCATCAGCAAATACACAAGAGAAGTGCTTTTGCTTATGTTTGCCTTTCATTCACATGCTCCCACAGCATCATGTATGGGAGTGTTAGTAGCACTTGTAGGACCAGTAACAATATGGTCCCTTTGCATTTATTTCCCCCTTCCTTGCATATTAATAATCAGAGACATGTAGCTCTCTCTAAAGATTGGTGAAACCGTTTTCAATACTTAATGAGCCTTTCCAGTTGAAAAGTGGTCTGATCTGTTCTTGGGATTCAGAAATATCCATAAACTCTTGAAATCTTGGTGATGAGCACAAGAAATAAATTACAAAGACATTTGGTTCACAATATCAGACACCAACATAGAAGGTGGCAGCTGAGTAGCACAGTGTCTCAGTCATAGTCCTCCTCACCTGTCCCTCAGGCACTGTCTGACTCTGCAAACAGAAGCTGAAGGAACAAATACTTCTAAAACTCTTGAAGACAGTGTGGAACTTCCTTATAACCTGTCCCAAAGAAATAGCAAGAGAACGATTCTCCATACTCCTGCACAGAAGCCAATATGAGTTCAGTACAAGATTCCAGACCCCTTGAACTCCTTGAGTCCTCTGATATCTAGGTGGTGGTAGAGGTAAAACTGGATGCCAGAGAAACCCAGTAGGTCTCTAGAGACCATGAAAAAGAATGCTAGCAGCTTCACCATTAGTAACACCTCAAAAGATGCTAAAGCAGGAAAGAAAGTAGGGACAGGTACAATGTGATAAAGGCAAACCGAGTTCAGAAACAGAAATAGGAGAGCTTCTTTGGAATTTCCTAGAAACAATGGGGAATGACTTAGAAAGGATTGAGATCCTATTTATTAGGAGAGAGCAAAATCAATTATTAACAGGTGATAGCATTAGGCAGCTGTTAAAAGTTAAGGAGTTGGAGCCAAAGAGCCTGCCTTTGAAGACCACTTTCTGACCACATGGTAGCGGGCAAGAGATTTATCCCAAGCTGTGATTTCCTCCTCTGTGACATAGGAAAGGGGGACACATGTATGGCTCTGTCTTCACTGTAATCAATAATTTGCCTTGACCCATAGTGAGTTCAGCTTCCCCCCTTACATCACACTCCTCTGACCTCACTGGATCCTTCCTAGGAGCAGGAATTAGTAATCTAATGGGTCAGAACCTAAGAGGGCCATTGTGAGAATCAACAGTGTCTTTTTCTTTTTCTTTTTTTTTCTTTCTTTTCTTTTTTAGAGAGAGAGCGAGAGTGCATGCAAGTGGAAAGAGGGGCCAGGGGAGAGGGATACGAGGAGAGAGAATCTTAAGTAGGCTCCTCGTAAGCATGACGCTTGATCCGAGGACTCTGGGATCATGACCTGAGCTGTAATCAAGAATTGAACACTCAACTGACTGAGCCACCCAGGTGCCTCCCCACTTTTTTAAAAACTGTCCTAAAGTTAGATTCCATGACCTTTTTTTTTTTTTTTTTTTTTCACCTTGATATCCCTTTAGGAAGCTAAAGTACACTCTGTGCTTTTTCCTAGCCCTTATGTAAGCTGAAGGCTGGGTGAGTAGACACTGGGTCTGTTTCTCCTAAGCCTTGGGCCTAAGCTGTGCCCTCTTTTGTAGGCTTTCTCAGACATTAATAACATAAGCACTTTCTTTTCCATTTGGCTGCTTATCCTTTGGTGAATATGCTCTTTGGCTAGGAACCCTGAAGAGGAGGGATGAATGGTAGGATTTGGGCACCAAATCAGCCGCACCCTAAACCACACCCAGAATGCATCATTGTGCCTTTTTATAGGATTTTGGAAGGATTAAATAAGAGAATGCATATAAAATGCTAAACTCAGTCCCTGGCATATAGTACCCAGTCAATAAATGTTAATTATTGTTAATAATACACACAGATCCTAAAAATTTGCCATCGGCTATCCGTACCTGATTAGATAGCTCCCACGTTTTGGGAAAAGTGCTTTAGGGCTGAACACCCGGATGTTTGACTGACGGAAATTGAAACAAAATATGTTGTCTTAGCTTACCATGAATTTTCTTCCTGTGGTTTGATAAAGAAGTAAGAATTTCCTTTGAGGCACACCACTTTCTCTTCTGGGAGAGTTCACCCCGTGGAATGTTCTAGTTATGCACATAAGTACATATACTTTGGCCTTTGGGTAGCCAGTACTGGTGAAGAGACACCAGTGCAAATTCCTCAGACCTGCTTTGACAGATTCTGCTGAACGAGTCATCGAAGTAGGGAGTGAGCGATATCTTCTCAAAGATTTTTGTCTATATTAAAAGTTCCTTTTACATTTTTTTCTTGCAGGACTAAAGACCAGAATTGGGAGTAAAGGCTTGATATTCAGGGAATGGATCTGATAGAAGCAGTGCTGAAGAATAGACCCAAGCAGCGTATTGGGAGGCTAGCTGCAGGACAGGGACAAAGGAAGGCCTAGTCCCCTTGTGATGTGATTTAGTAGGTAGGCTCCAGGAAGTATTCCTGTCTCATAGTCATTCCCCTTCTAGCTTTGCAATTCTCTTTTACTGTTTTCATGTCCTCGATGGATGTTTTTAGGCCTCATGCTCAATGCTTAGGGAATGGCAGAAGAGGCCTGTCTGTGCTTAGGGGAACCAGTAAGGACAGGTAATCCACCAAAGTGGCCACGAGGCTACAAAGAGTGAACCAAAGAGCTGGTGACAGCTGCAGTCTGTATAACAGAAAATGTAAGCTTTTCTGAAGATGGTCCAGAGGTACTTCTGGAGCAGGAGATTCACCCAGGAATGCAGATTGGGGCATGCTTTATTATCTTTAGCTATAACTGAACAGAGTGATTTGAGAGGATGGAGAACTTGCACAATACAGGAGAAACCCAGAACTGAACAGCACGGACCAGCCTTTGGAGAAGTGGTCCTGTGTCTGCACCTTACTCTTTCTGACCTTAAAAATGTCCTCTCCACTCTCCAAGCTTCAGTGTCCTCCTCAGTCAAATGAGGGCCAAGGTGCATCACCTTTAGGTACCTTTTGACTCTCAATACCATCACCTACATTATTTTACATTCAGTCACTCATTCAGTCAAGCGTTTGTGTTTGCCATGTTCAGGCACCAGAAAAGACAAAGATGGATGGGACATGGTCCCTGAACTCAAGGCTCTTATATCTAAGGGAGAGAGAGAAATGTACAAATAGATGATTTATACACATTGTAAATGTGTGTGCAGGGGGGACAATTGCAGACTGAAGCTGTTGAGTATAGCTCCCTGGAGGTGACATGCTGTTCTTGAAGCAACCTCAGATTGTCCATTTGAATCATGTGCTCCCTTTCCTCAATTTCGTGAGATATGGTGAGTACAGGAGAGACCTCTTCTTGCTGATGGCCTTTCTGGCACAAATATGAATTAGGGAAGAACATATTGCTAAGCAGTAAGAGCCATAGAAATACGTCTGGAGAGTCGAGAGTCAGCATACTGATACGCAATGGGCTGGTTTTCAGTTGACTGGAGTTCTAATTCTGGATTGTGCCTTGTATCCGGGACAATGCAGGAGACCACTCCGAACCTCATTTCCTTCACCAGTGAAACGGAAATGATACCCTTGTTTGCCCCTCCCTCCTAGAGGGCTGTCACAAGGACCAAATGAAGTACTGGATATGAAGGGGCTTCACAAGATGCACGGGAGCTTCATCATTGGTGGGGAATGTATTGTGAAGAGCCTGGCCCTCGTTTAAAGGCACAAGAGGAAGGGCTGGTGCGTGGAGGCACCCTCTCAGAGGGGCAGGCAGTGTTTCATCAGAATGAGAGCTCCCATCCATCACCTAAACCAGTGAGAGATTGCAGTCCTGGGACCACGATCACAGAGAATGGAATTTTCCTCCAAGCAGCTCCACAGACCTATATGCCATCAGCCAGCGTGATGTGGAAAACAGGGGCAGACGTGGGTGAAAGATAAGAAGGAAGGACAGTGTCATCAAAGGTCAGGATGTCATGCATCAGTCGCCGTGACAGCTGCCGGGGCTCAGAGAGCTGCAGAGCATGATGAGGACGGCCACTGGATTGGATTCGGACACATTCCCGAGGCTTTGCATCACACACCCAGGATGGTGGTCTTTGCTCATCGAAGCTCATCCTCCTACTCAGCCTCCCCGAACGTGTGCTTTCTGCCGTATCTGCTTTCCTCCCAGAAAGAATTATTCATCTGCACTCCCACAGCCGTGCCATCCACACCAGGGAGAGCTTCTGTCTCCCCGCCGGGCCAGAGGCCCTTGGGACCGTGAGGTTATGAAACACCAAAGCTCCACACGCAGATTCCCTGGAAAGTGGACAGGGTTTGCATAGCATGTGCCTCACATCCCCGTGTACCTAACACTTTACATCTCGTTTGTACATATTTAGAAAAGCATGCTGGAAAGGGTACTTGACTTTGAGCCACTTATTTCAAATCACCTGAAGGGAACAGGTAGTACTTGACCAATACTATTTAGTTGCTGGGAGGTGTGCTAGGATTGCACCCACCCAGATTTTAAACATTTACCTCGAGCTATTTTTATGATGGATAGTGTTAATACTGCATTTCAGATCAAAGAACCGAGGCACAGAGACAGTAGGTAACCTACCTAGGGTCTCCCAGTGAGTAAGGGTTGAAACTAGAAATCCGACCCAAATCAGGGCCACTATAAGTCCATGCCCTTGGCCCTGCCCTTTTCTAAAAGAGGAGAACACTGACGGTGTCTGGGGTCCCTTCTACATCCCAAATGCCATGACTCTTTTAGCTATGTGCTCTGGGAGGAAATTGCTTCATTTTTTTAACCGTAAGGACTTTTTTTTTAATATTTTATTTTTTGGGAGAGAGATAGAGACGGTGGCGGGGGGGGGGGGGAGGGAGGGAAAGTATGAGCAGGGGAGGGACAGAAAGAGAGGAGGACAGAAGATCCAAAGCAGACTCTGTGCTGACAGGCTGACAGCGGGGCTGTCAATGCGGGCCTCAAACTCATGAACCTTGAGATCACTACCGGAGCCAAAGTCAGATGCTTAACTGACTGAGCCAGACAGGCACCTCTATAAGGACTATTTTTAATCTTACTTTCCAGTTTATTTTCTCTTCCTGTAATACATTAGGTGCTTAAAAAATATTAGTTAAACTGAATTTTCAAAGCTCGGTTGTTAGGAAACTCAGATGAAATCCTGTGTTTAGAAGCACATTTTTTTTTAATTTTTTTTTAACGTTTATTTATTTTTGAGACAGAGAGAGACAGAGCATGAATGGGGGAGGGTCAGAGAGAGAGGGAGACACAGAATCCGAAACAGGCTCCAGGCTCTGAGCGGCCAGCACAGAGTCCGACGTGGGGCTCAAACTCACGGACCATGAGATCATGACCTGAGCCGAAGTTGGACGCTTAACCGACTGAGCCACCCAGGCGCCCCTAGAAGCACATTTTTGAAATACATAATGGAGGGGCATCTGGGTGGCTTAGTCAGTTAAGCTTCCAACTCTTGGTTTTGGCTCAGGTCATGATCTCATGGTTCGTGACTTCAAGCCCTGTGTTGGGCTCTGCACTGATGCTATGGAACCTGCTTGACATTCTCTCTCCCTGTCTCTCTGCCCCTTCCCTGCTTGCTCTCTCTCTCTCAAAATAAATAAATAAACATAAAAAATAAAAAAAAATACATAAGCATAATATTGTATGGAATATATTATTGTACTATTATATACATGATGTGCATCCATACAGGTAAGTATATGGGTCATAACTGTGTTCAAGGACTATAACAACACACCTAGTGTCCAGAAGGAGAAACAAAATATTGCCAGAATTCCAGAAGTCTCATTGAGCTCACTTCTAGTCGCTAGCACCTTACCCTAAGGACAACCACTTCCCTGACAGCAAAAGTGAATATTCTCTGCTTTTGTGCTATACATGAGGGGATAATCCATATTTCTTCTTGTATCTGGCTTCTTTCACTCAACAACTTGTTTGTGAGATCCATGAATATTTGCTGATGTAATTTTAGATGATATGAATAAAATCTCCAGTAGAGTCACTGGAAGTACCTTGGAACTGTCATCCCTAACATTAAAGAAATAGTGACACATTTAGTACAAAGAATAACAAAATCACAAACTCCCAGGATAATATGCATACTGACTTCCTGTGAAAACAGCCATCTCCCTGATGCCCTTGTTGTAGTCCACATTTCCAAAAAAGATCTTAGAGGGCAAGTTACACCAGGATTGATTTTGAAATGGAATGAATCCGGGCTCCTGGCTGGGTCAGTTGGTTAAGCATCCAACTCTTGATTTCGGTTCAGGTCATGATCTCACGGTTCATGAGTTCGAGCCCTGTATTGGGCTCTGAGTTGACAGTGCAAACTCTCTCTCTCTCTCTCAAAATAAATAAACATTAAAACATAAAGAAATTGTATGAATCCCTTCATTGAAACAAAAAAGCAAAAAACTTAAATAAAATGAGACAAAAAAATTGCTTTTAAAAAACCGATCACATGTAGGGTTTGATAGTTTATTTCAGCTGTTGTTCATTTCAGTTGTTTTTAGTCATGTCTTAAATCTGAGAAGAAGTATATTTGGCTACTTTGTTGAGGGTTGTTTCCTCTATCCTGTTTTCGATAGGGACACTCATGTTGTGAAATTGCAGAAAATCACATCTAGAGAGAATCCTGGATGTTATCAAGTACCATCCCCCATTGTGCAAATGAGGAAATTGTGACCCACATGATGAAGTGGCTTGCCAGTTCTAGGTACATAGCTGGGAGCAGAGCTTGGACAACTCACTCTACCTGTAGAGTATTCTACTCTAAATACTTTCATGTTAAATTGTCTATATAATATGGAAATTTAGTAAATTTAGCAATTTATTCTGAATCGGCATTAGATATAGGAAAACATTTATTGTATCAATGAAAATATAAGAGATTATAGTGGGGAAAATAGTTTTCCAATATGCAGGGTGCTTTTTCTGTATTATTAATTAATTAATTACTTTGTTTAATGTACTGATCCTTTCACCTATTCTGCTGGCAGCATTCATTTGCCTCAGGAAGTTATTAGAGCTACCAGAAAAGTAAAACAAAGGAAGATTTTTGTTCTGATTCTGATCTCTAAAAGAAAATAATTTGAACCAACTTTATTGAGGTATAACCTGATGGCAATAAAATGCATGCATTTTCACTACACAGTTCAAGGAGTTTTGGCCAGTGCATATTCTCATGTAACTGCCATCGTCCTCAAGATGCAGAATATTTCCAACATAACAGAACGTCCCCTTGTCCCGAGTCATTCACCCCTACCCCAAACAGGCCTCAAGCAGCAACTAACTTGCCTTGTGTGACTAAAAATTTACCTTGTATCGATAATTATAAAAATGGAATCATAAAATAAATGCTGTTATATTTTACTTCTTTCAAGTAGCATAATGGTTTGAGACTCATTCCTGTTGTGTAATTAGTATTTTGTGTTTTTTTTTAGTAGTGAGCAGTATTCCATGGTATAGGCATACCATAATTTGTTTCCTCATTCATTAGCGGGTGGGCATTTAAGTTGTTTCCAATTTGAGGCAATTATAAATAACGCTGCTAAGAAAATTTGCTTATGTGTATTTGTGCGAACCTATATTTTTACTTCTCTTTGGTAAATATCAAGGAATAGAATTCTTGGGTCATATGATAAACTATAAATCATATATAGGTAAAATATATTATCCAATTATAATTATCAACTATATATAATTACATGTTATTTATATATATTTTATTTTAAAAGGTACTACCATAGTGTTTTTCAATGTAGCTGTACTATTTTTTATTCTCACAAGCAATATAAGAAAATTCCAGTTATTACATGTTCTCACCAATACTTTGTATTATCAGTCTTTTAACTAGAATTTGTCCATTTCATCTAAATCATTAAACTTATTGTCATAATTTAGTTTTGCCCTATATTTATTATCATATTTAGTATTAGTAGTTAGTATTATGTGATATTTGCAAGCTGTGACTTTTCTATCAGGGTTACTAGATATTGAACAATTTTATTGATATTTGTGAAGACAAATACATGTTTTCATTGATTTTTTTCTATTGCTTGCTCTCTATGTCACTACTTTCCACTGTTTACTATTTTCTTCTATGTACTTAGTTTTGACTTTATTACTGTTATTTTCCAGATTCTTGTGGAAACTTACACATTGCTTGTATTTTTATTTTTATTTATTTTGGTTTTTATACATTGCCTTTAGACCTTTCTTCCTTCCTTTATAATAAAGCATTTTGTGCTAGAAATTTCCCTCTAAGACCTGCTTTAGTTAAATTTCACACATTTCCTGTTGCATTTTCACTTTCATTTAGTTTAAGCTATTTTCTAATTTTCCTTGTGATTTCTATTTAATCAATGGTTCATATAGAAGTATATCATTTAATTTCTAAACAGTTAGGAAATTTTAATATATCCTTTTGTTGTTGTTATTGGTTTTTAATTTTGTTCTATTGTAGCCAAAGAAAATGTTTTGTATGCTTTCAGTTCCTTTTATATTTACTGAGACTTGGTTTATGACCCAATATAATTAAGATGAATATTCCATGTACACTTGGGGTTGGGGGGGTGGAATATTCTGCTGTTTTGGGGAATAGTATTTAATAACATCAATTAGGTCAAGTTGATTTATAATATTTTTTCAGTTTTTCTATATCCTTATTTATGTTTTTGCTAGCCACTGGAACAGGAATGCTAACCATCTACTGTAGTTATAGACTTATGCAAGAAAATTAACTTACATACTAATTACTACTAGTAGTTTTGTTTTCTTGCATTAGTTCTATTATTTTTGCTTGCATGTACCTCTGTTATTAGGTAAATATACACTTAGGTTGTTATGTCTTCTAGATGCATTTATCTGTTTATCCTTACAAAACATACCACTTTGTCCCAGGTAATATTCTTTTTCCTGGAGCCTTTCTGAAATTAATAGAGCCACCTCAAAGTTTTTAAGATGTATATTTACACGATATATCTCCTTTTCAACGTTTCATTTTTGTCAATACTTTTTTTAAATTTTGGAATGTATTTTAGATATAGAGAAAAGTTGCAAAAAGTAGTACAAAATATGCCTATACACCCTTCACCTAGTCCCCCCCCAATATTAATATCTTACATAACCATGGTACTTTTATCAAAATTTAGAAAACTAACATTGATACATTACTATCAACTAAATTCCAGGATCTGATCCATTACATGGCATTTATTGATCCTTGCTCTTTCGTTTCTTCTGGTGTTTAAAAATTTCGCACTTTTCTTTGTTTTTCATAACCATGACAGTTTTGAAAAGTACTAGACAAGTATTTTACAGACTGTCTCTCAATATATGTTTGCCATATGTATTTTTTTAATGATTATGATATTTTTTTCATGATTATAAGAGTTTCTGATTTTTGGAAAGAATACCACAGAGGTGAAGTGTGCTCTCATCACATATAGCAGGAGCTTAATGATAGCAATGACTTAGCACTGGTGATGTTAATGTTGATCAGTTGATTAAGATAGAGTGTTTCAGGCACTCCCTGTTAAATCTACCATATTTTTCCTTTCATACTCTATTATTTGGAAGCAAATTCCTAAGTCCAGACCACACTCAAAAAGAGGGGAATTACCCTCCAGTTTCTAAAAGGAGGTGCATCTATATATATATTACTTGAAACTTTTCTATAAGGAAGATTTGTTCCATCTCTCATTTAGTGGTTTAATCATTTGAATTTTTTTAACGTTTTTTTTGAAACAGGGAGAGACAGAGCATGAACAGGGGAGGGTCAGAGAGAGGGAGACACAGAATATGAAGCAGGCTCCAGGCTCTGAGCTGTCAGCACAGAGCCCGACGCGGGGCTAGAACTCACGGACCGCGAGATCATGACCTGAGCCGAAGTCGGCCGCCTAACCGACTGAGCCATCCAGGAGCCCCAGTGGTTTAATCATTTGTACACAGCAGTATGCACTCAGCATATTTATTTTATACTTTCAGTTATGATCCATTATTACATTATTTGGTTGCTCATATTCTAGTTTTGACCATTGGGAGGTCTTTCATGTTGTCTTCTGTCACTTTGACATGCCCCGCCCCTTTTTTTAAGCATTTCCTTACTTGCTGGCGCTGCAAAATGTTCCAGGTTCATTTTGTTTCCCCTGAATTAGGTCTAGAGTTAGAAATATGCCTAGTAATAGTAATTTTGTTTCCTTTTTTTTAAATGTAGATCCAAGTTTCTTGCCTATATCATTTTCTCTTTGCCTAAAGAATTTAACTTTTTTTTTTTTCAGGGAAGATCTGCTGGCAGTGAATTGTCTGGGAAAACCTTTTATTTCACCCTCACATTTGAAGCATTTCTCTAGATAATTATAAATTGGTGATTTTCTTTTGTTCTGTTTTTCTTTTTACCACTGAAAATGTCATTCCACTCTCTTCTAGCTTGCATGGTTTCTGGTGACAAGTGTGCTGTAATTTTTATACATTTTTGCTTTTTAGATAAAGTACTGCCTTTTTTCTTTTCTTTAGGTAAAGTACTTCTTTCAAGATTTTCTCATTTCCTTTTTTTTTTTTTTTTTGAGTTAGAATATAATATGCTTCCAGGTGTATATGTGTGTGTGTGTGTGTGTGTGTGTGTGTGTGTATCTGTTTGCTTGTCCTGTTTGCCATCCGCTGACACTCCTGCATCTGTGGTTGGGCATGCATGACATTAATTTTGCTTAGTTCTCAGTTATTATTACCTCTTTATTAACTTTTTTACTTTCCTAGTCTCTATGTTCCTTCTGGTATTCCAGATAGTGTCCCACAATGTTTGGTTGTTCGGTGTTTGTTTTCTTTCTTCCTCTCTCTCCTTTTGACTTTCAATTTAAAAAATGTATATTTGCCTATCTTGAAGCTCAGTGATTCTTCAGCAATGTCAAATTTACTGATGAGTTATCAAAAGCTTTCTTCATTTCTGGTACGGTGATTTTTTTTCCTTTGTTTAATTCTAGAAATTCCTTTTGATTCTTAGTTTTTCCTCTCTCTGCTTACATTTCCCAACTGTTCTCGCAAGTTGTATACTTTTTTCCTTAAAGCCCTTAACATATTAATTATAATTATTTTAAATTCCTGATGTGATGATTTCACACCTCCTGTATTTGATGATGATTTGGAGGATGATTTTTCTCTTCAGGCTGTTTTTTTTTTTTTTCTTGCCTTTTGGCATGCTCTGAAGCCTGGGTATGCTTTATTGGATAATAGAGACTATGATAAATAGGCCTTTGGTATCAGGATTTGTGTTAATCTGGCTAGAAGTTGGGCTGTGTTTAATGTCTGCTGTGTCTATAAGTGCCAGAAGATTCAAATGCCTTTAGTGTCCTTTAGGCTTCCTTAAATAGTCCTCTTCAGAGAGAGTCTGTGTCTTGCAACCATTTCCGTTATAATTCACTGTTATTATGCTGGAATCCTGCTGGGGTGGTGGTAAGGTGGTAGAGGAACTGTTTCATAATCCTCTGATTAAAATTTCAGTCTTTTAGTGGACCTATGTCTCAGGACTGTGACTTTCACAAACGTTTCTCCAGTGGCAGAGGTTTGTTGTTTTTTTTTTTTTTTTTTTTTCCCAACCCCCGTTGAGTATATTTTGTTAACTTTTTCTCTTAGCTGAGACATAAGGCTATAAGGAAAAGAGGTGGAAGGGATTTCCTTACCTGATTTGTGATATGGCTCTGAAAAAGTCCTTTCTCTTGAATAGTATTGTTATGAAAGTTCTGAGTATATTCCACAATGATTACTAGTATGAATTGAATTGTGCTCTGCACCCCCCTCACCAAAATAAATATGTAGAATTCCTAACTTCCAATACCTGAAAATATAGACTTCGTTTGGAAAAAGGGTCTTTGAAGATTCAGTCAAGGTAAGATCATTAAGGTGACCTGAATCCTCTATGATTGGTATCTTTATAAGAAGAAGGAAATCAGGACGCAGACATGCAGAGAGAATGCCATGTGATGACAGGGGCAGAGATTTGAGTGATACAGTCACAAGCCAATAAATACCAAGGACCAATGACCACCATCAGAAGCTAGAAAGAAGCAATGAAGGATTTTCTCCTACATATTTCAGAGGGACCATGACCTTACTGACACTTTAGTTTCAGACTTCTAGCCTTCAGAACTGTGAAAGAATATGTTTTAAGCCATACCTATCTGTGGTACCTTGTTATGGCAGACCTAGAAAACTAATACAATTACTCTTCCTTTCCCCAGTAGACCCATAAAAAAACCTTTCTTGAATCTTCACCATGGTGACCTGGTTGGGTTTCTGGATGTAAAACTCACAAACATTTGGGGGTCTCCTTAAGACTACAAGGCTCAGCAGTTTCTTAGTCTCATGCTACTCCACAGGAAACTTCTGGGAGTTGATCAAAAATTATCAGTTAAGTGTTCCTATAGGTTTATGGTTCACAGGGCTTCCCTTCAGGTAAATTAATTTTAGCTGCATCACTCTGGATGTACCTGTCTCTCCCAATATCAGAGTGTTGGACTGTCCTGTGTCCTTAGCTCTCTAATAGGTCCAAGAAAAGTCACTGATGTCCAGTTTGCACAGCTTTTTCTTGTTGTAATGATAGAATGAGAGTGTCCAAGCTCTTTACACATCAGAACTGTAACAGAAAGTTGAGAAGGTTTTTTAGAAACCAAGATCTGAATGCTAGGTGTGCTCATTGCTACTGGGGTACCACTGGCTCTAGGTTATCTCAGTGGATGGAGCTAGGAAATATATGAATATATTGCCCCCAAGACTGCATCAATGAATTCTCTTAGCTTTAGTTTGTCTAAAAAACAAAGTTTTTATTTCAACTTCATTTTGAAAAGTATTTTCAACATATAAAGAATCCTAGATTGATCTTTTTTTTTTTTTTCTTTTCCATTCTCTCACTCAGCACCTAGTTGTCATTTCATTTTTCTGTAGTTTCCATTATTTCTAAATATCAGGCTATGGAAATACTTCTACATCATTTGTATATAAAATTTCCTCTGGCTTCTTTTGATTTTTCCCTTTTGTCATTGGCTTTTAACAATTTAATTTTGATGTCTCTCAGTGTGGATTTCTCTTTGTTTATCCTACTTTTATTGAATCTATGGATTTACAGATTTAATCATATTTGGAACAACTTTAGCCATTATTTCTTCAAATATTTATTCTGCCACTCCACCACATACCCACTTACTTGGAACTCTAATTACATGTTTTAGTCTTCTTTATATTGTCACAAAGATAAGTAATTCTCTTTTTTTTTCAATCTATTTATCTTCGTATTTCAGCTCAAATGATTTTTACTGTTATGCCTTCAAGTTTATTGATCTTTTCTTCTGCAGTGTCTAAGCAACTATTGTGGTTTTTGGCTGTACAACTCCCATTTGATTTTCTTCTTTCATCCCTTTCCTTATTGTGCTCATGTTAGTTTTATAAATCCTTGAGCATACACACACACACACACACACACAACGGATATTTTAAAGTAGTTGTTTAATAATTCTATCATCTTTGTCATTTGGGGCCTTTTTTTTAATAGACTGATTATTCCTCTGATGACCATTCTCATTTTTCTGCCTCACTGTATGTCTGTTAATTTTGGCTTGAATGTCAAGCTCTATAAATACGTTTTTGAGTGTTTGGATTTTATTATATTTCAAGAGAATTTGTTTTAAAATGCAAGTAAAATACTTGTGAACCTGGTTGATATTTTCAAGAATTGCTTTTAAGCTTTGTTAGGATGATTCTAGATTTTCTAAGTCCCATGGAGTCTCACACTACAAATGTAAAGCAACACACAGAAGGAGATCCTCATGAATATTTCTAGAGTGCTTTTCCCATATAGATCTATCCCACCTAGTAATCTACGCAAATTCTAAGTGCCACAATTTACCAGAACTGCAATTTTTTCTCCTTAACTCAGCAAGACTACTCTTCTCTTGGGTTTTCCCTACCTGTACCACAGTCTAGTCTGCTTTTAGACAGAAATCTGGGACATATTATAGGGCCTATTATATATATATATATAGTATATATATATATATATATATATACATATAATATATACATTTTTTTTTCCTTTATGTCAGGGCCATATGCTTGTACTGCCTGAGATCTAATGACTAAGAAAAATTGCTTCATGTATTTTGTCTCATTTTACAGTTGTTTATGGAAGAAGGGCAAATGCACTAGTTACTTCTTTGGAGCTGGAAAAAGAAGTCTCAAAAATAGAATTTTGAGGCAAGACAGTAGTCATAAGTTCATACTTATTTAAAGAAAACATTTAAATTTTCAAGATCAATTCATTAATTCTGACAAATGTCGGGACTACTAGGCTTAGACAATTTGTTTCCTAGAGTACAAAGAAGGTAACTTTTCATCTATCCCATGACACTCAATGTCCTACTTAGCAGAAAGATAGTAGAGAAAGGAGAAATCTTTTAATCAGAGAAATTTTGAGAAGAAAAAAGTAGAGAGCAGACTATGTATGAGTTTAGGTGAACAATGTTCCTGTGTTTTTTACTTTACCAGCAGAACCTGAAGCTTAGTGATAATTATTAGAGGTTTTAGAAACTTTTCACTAGGATGGAGGAGCCTAAGATTGTGGAAACTCTTGGGATATGCCTTCCAAGAGCAGGGAAGGGTAAGGGCCTCTAGAAGAACCCTTGCCTTCAGCTAGGCACCACTTTCAGAATTGTACACAGAGGCACAGGAGCAAAGGCATGGGAATGGTGTTTAGTAGTATGAAGGAAAAAGGTCCTGGGCAATGATCTTGCTTCTTTAGTCTCTGTGGGAAAATCTGCCTACCTTGGGAAAGAGACCCAAAGATATCAAAGGGAAATTAAATGGGGAGAGTCCTCGTCCTCAGACACTAGCTTGTTTTCTCATTTGGGGAAAAAGGACAGAACAAGTCATACTTCACTTACCACCAGTCCAAGGAGCAGCAGAAACCATGTGACTTCAAGCAAAAATATAGAAGATGCCACATCAAGTTGCATCACCCTTAGGCCATAAGACCACTTTTCCCCCCACATGAATCCATATCATTTTTGGGAGAAGCCAGTGTGGGAGTGGCAGGCTAGAAATCTAAAGAACTCTGGGGTGCCTGGGTGGCTCAGTCAGTTGAGCGACCAACTTCGGCTCAGGTCATGATTTCACGGTCCGTGATTTTGAGCCCCGTGTCGGGCTCTGTGCTGACAGCTCAGAGCCTGGAGCTTGCTTCTGATTCTGTGTCTCCCTCTCTCTCTCTGCCCCTCCCCCACTCATGCTCTGTCTCTATCTCAGAAATAAATAAATATTAAAAAAAATATTTAAAGAACTAAGCATGTTCCTAGTCCTTCAAAGACTGAGTTATCTAGAAAGAATGCTTAAATTATTAAGTCTGTCTACAATATTATTGGAATTGAAATACCTTATTTAAAAAAAATTAGTGTTTATTCATTTTTGAGAGAGATAAAGCATGAGCATGGGAAGGGCAGAAAGAGAGGGAGACACAGAATCCAAAGCAGTCTCCAGGCTCTGAGCTGTCAGCAGAGTCCAGCACAAGGCTCAAACTCACAAACCGTGAGATCATGACCTGAGCAGAAGTCAGATGCTTAACCAAGTAAGCCACCCAGGTTCCCCTAAATACTTTGTTTTTAAAAGCAGGCAAATATAAATAAATAAAGCAAATGTTATATAACTAGTGATCTGATAATATGATAAGAGTTTTGATAACAATGAAGAGTAGATGGTATGGAAACATAGGAGAATTATAAATTAATTGTAGCCAATACACTTGGAAAATCTCCATGAAGTGGATAGTGCCTAAAATGGGCCTTAAAAATTTTAGAATGACTTCAGGTAAAGATAAAGAGAGTAAGGCATTTCAAGTGAATAAAACAACCACAAGTACAGTCAGGAAATATGAAGATGTTTCAGAAATAGCAAATAATCTAGTATGTTTAAAGCTAAACCTCTTGAATAATGACTCTATTAAAGTATATTGAAGTTGAGTCAATAGTATTAAGTGATATACTAAGAATTTTTAACTTTGTCATTATTAACTTAAAAATTATTGTTCTTGTAAGCACTTTTTTAGTGCCAAGCTGTATTAGTCATCTATTATTGCATAGAAAACTACCAAAAAGCTAATGACTTCAAATAACATACATTTATTATCTCCTAGGTTCTGTAGGTCAGGAATCTGGTCATGGCTTCATGGGGTTTTACAAAGCTGAATTCAAGATGTTGATTGGGAAGTATTCTCAACTGAAGGCTCTCCTCAGAAAGAATATGCTTCCAAGCTCACTCAGGTAGTTAACAAAATTAATTTCCTTGAAGTTATTAGGTTGAGGATCCTATCTTCTTGTCAGCTAGAAGACAGAGTCTACACACAGATCCCAGAGACCACTCACAGTTCCAACATGGTTGCTTACTTTAACAACCAACAGAGTCTCTTGAACAAATCTGCTAGCAATATGGAGTTTTATATAATGTAATGGAGTCATGGGAATGGCATCCTTTTACCTTTGCTATATTCTACTGGTTAAATGCACACTCAGGGGATGGGATTATCTAAGGGTATGAACACCAAGATCAGGGATCATGGGAAGATGTCTTAGAAACTGTTCATCACTCAAGCACACTGTTAAGAATCTTAAACATATTATTTCAACCAATCCTCACAACAAGCTCTAGCAAGCAAGAAGTGAGAATATATCTAAAATGAACATATTTATGATGTCTCATGCATAGGTATTATAAATCATGTAAGACATATTATAGCTTTGTATTTTAACTTAGTATTCTTGACAATTTAATTTGTTGCCAACTTCACTTATTTCTATGTCAGTGAAGATATATATGTGTTGTCTAGCTATTCTATAGTATGATACATTGGGATGAAGTCTAGGTATTTTACTCTACTTATAACTCTGATAGCAATACCTCCATAAATTAGATATTATTATCCTTATTTTAACACCGAGGAACTTGAAATACAAAGAAATTAAGGTATGTTTTAAAGGTTATTCAATTAGTAAAGGATAAAGTTGGAAGCCAAATCCAGGCTTGTCTCTTCTCAACCATTGCATTTCTAAATATTGTCATTTTTTAGTGAGAGAAAATCATGCAACTTGATCTTTAGGATAATTCATCCTGGAAAGGTGTTAACAGGTATTGGATACATGAAGACAAAGAATACAAGCTCCACAAGGACAGAAACCATGAAGGTTTTGCTCACCACTGATTCCTAGGTGTAATGTGTGGTATGTAACAGTTTTCAACAAATATGTATTAAAGAAAGTTAGGAAAGAAGGGGGAAAAGTAGATGAAGAGAAAGTAGAAGTAATATGTAGAAGTATGAGTTTTTTAGTAAGACATGTTGATATCGCTCTTTTGACCAATCCTAGGAAACAGAATACAACAAAATCTTGCACTAAATTATGTGCACAATTTCTTACTTTACCCCAGCCCAGGTCCTTACTTTTGCCCTGAATCTCATTCTATCTCTGATATGTCCTAAATATAATAATCAGAAAGGGAATAAGTCTGAAATATGGGGGCAGGAAGTTATAGAGACAGTGAGCTGCACACTTATATATTTTTTTTCTTCCCCTACTAATAGAATCCCCGTATCATTTGGACAAATAATGTGCACAGCCAAAACACAAAATTCTCCAATTCCCATAACAGCTAGAGTGGCAAAGTGAATAAGTTTTAATCAATGAGGTACAAGTCAAAGTTGTTGAGAGAGATTTCTTGGAGATTTTCATAAAAGAAGCAGGGCAGATATCTGTGAAAAGCCCCTATTTTTCCATTTCTTTTTCTAGCCAATGATATGGTTGGAAGGTGGGAACGCTCATGGCTCCATTGGCTGTGAGATTGCCTTGATGATAGAAGGTCATGAATATAGGTCATGCCAATAGAGTCTGGATTTGTAATGACGGTGGAGACACCATATCAGCTCTGAATTTAATTCCAAGCTCAATTTCAAACTTCTTTTACATGAAAGACAGAGTGTGAAATAAATTTCTACCTTGCTTAATTAAGCCAGTATTATTTTGTGATAGTTGTTACTGATAGTTGAATCTCAGTCTGGCTGACTTAAGATTCAGACATCTCTTTATTGAGAATCATGTATAGGGTCAGGGTATCTATTATAAAATATAGTTCCTAATTTTTAAAATGTTTAATATTTTTAAGTCAAATATTTCTGCATCAATATAAATAAATCAAAGTGGCCATAGCTAAGGTAGATATTTGAAATATCTCTTCCCTAGTCACATAGGTAAACCATATTCTTAGCCTCCCTTGCAGTTAATGTGTCCTTATGACTGAGTTCTGGCCAAGGAAAAGTGACGTGTACCACTTCCAGGATGGATTATAAACGTTCAACAGATAATGCTCCCTCTTTTCCTTATTTCACTGAAAGGACAGGACTGGTAGAGGCACAAAATGGAAGAAGCTTAGGTTTCTGAATGACTACACAGAAGACCACTAGAATTGAATTTTTATATAAGGAGACATAACCTTCTCTTCTTTTAATCCTTTGAGATTTGGAATTATTACAGTAGTTTGCCTACAATGACTAATTCAGCTGAATTCAATCAGCAGTGTCAGAATCAAAATATCCTGTAACCATAGCATATAAGTGCTGTAATGAGAAGTCTGGGCTCTGAAAACTATTAACACTATGATCTAGGGGGACTAATTTACTCTCTCTTATCATCTCCCCATCTCTTATCATCTCCCCATCTCTTATCATCTCCCCATCATCAAATGGGGGGAAATATCATCTATACTAGAGGGTTACTGAAAAGACGAATTGATATGATTTACTATTCTACTTTGAATTCACATCTTCTGATTGAGCTGTATTGTATTCCATCACAACACAATCTCAATATATCTAAAAATAAACTCATCATGTTTCCTGTATTAGGTTGAACACAATGACAACAAAAAATCCAACCCAAACTGGCTTGAGACAAAAAGGAAAATAATAGACTGTGTAACTGAAAGTCTAAGTAAGGCAATAGGTGCAGCTTGATTTATAGGCTGATATAATTAGACCTTGCTCTTTATTTCTCATTTCTATATTGGCTTCATTTATGGACTATACCCTTACAGAAAAAAAATGATAGGCAACAGCTCCAGCCTTCACATCATTTCTCAGTAACATCAGCCATAAAGTAATACCTTTAAAATGTTGAACAATTAATATAATATACAAAGCAATACAATGCAGTAAAATTAGAAATCAATATCAGAACATTCAGCTCTGCACTTATTAGTAAACTAAAAGATACACTTCAAAATAAATAATGGTTCAAATAGTAAGTTCATAATCACTGATGATATTCTTCTGCTTCTGATTAGGATATAGAAAGTGAAAACTCCCTAACAAATAAAAACAGCCACATATAAGATACAAAATCAGTTTTTGAAAGTTATCAGAAGCCTCAAAGTATAAAAATACCAAAATAAGTTAAGGTTAAAATCCTTTCTAGGATAAAAGATCACTACTCCTATTTTCATTCCTGGTAGAAGGAAACTACAACATATCATTTTTTTTCCCAAACAGTTAATATTCCTCTAACAAATTTACACACAAATGTTTATATAATAAAGATAATAAGGATTTTATAAAATACTTTCCTAGATATTTACATTTCTGATGTTTTTCATTCCCTTCTGAAGATCTGGGCTTCCATCTACTATGAGATTCTTTTCCTAAAGAACTGATTTTTTTTATCATTTCTTTTTTTTTAATGTTTATTTATTTATCTTTGAGAGAGAAAGACAGAGCACAAGCCAGAGAAGGGCAGAGAGGGAGGGAGACACAGAATCCAAAGCAGGTTCCAGGTTCTGAGCTGTCAACACAGAGCTCAATGCAGCGCTGGAACTCACGAATTGTGAGATCATCACCTGACCAGAAGTTGGTCGCTTAACTGACTGAGCCACCCAGAAGCCCCTTTTATCATTTCTTATAAAACCTGTATAACGATACTCTACACTAGGTTGTATACCACACATTTCTATTCTCCCCAAAGAAGGCATGAACATATGAGAAAAATCAAGAACAGATGACCAAGGTAATAGACTTAAATACAACTATTTCAATAATTACAGTAGGTTTAAAAATGTTTTAATGTTTTTATTTTATTTTTGAGAGAGAGAATGAACAAGGGAGGGAAAGAGAGAGAGGGCAGCAGAGAATCCAAAGCAGGCTCCAGGCTCCAAGCTGTCAGTACACAGCCTGACAGGGGCTTGGACTCACAAACTACGAGATCATGACCTAAGCTTAAGTTGGACGCTTAACCAACTGAGCCACCCAGGTGCCCCAAATGACATTAGCTTTAAAGGAATAAACACTTCCATTAAAAGGCAGAGATTGTCAAATTGAACTTAAAATGTAAGATGCCTTGTTTTCTATTTACAACACTATAAAGCTATAAAGATCCTTAAAAAGCTAAGTTATTGAAATAAGAAATGTAAGAGACATGCCCCATCTTTTTTCTAGCTTATTTAAAGCTACAAGAACAATGTGTTAGTGTTGGTTAAGGGATTTCTGAGCAAAATCTACACCAGAAGAAGTCTGCTTGAGTGGGGATTAGGCACCTTTTTTGGCCAATATATTTAAGTGATGGAGTGGCCATCATCTGGCAACCATAAGACAAGTGTGAGGAAGAAAAGCCAACATACTTAGGATAATTCAGCAGAAAGATGTCTGAGCTTAATTTTCCTGATTACATTAATGATCTGAAAAACCAATGCCAGCAACTGCTTAACTCCACACTTCTTATGTAAAAAAGAAATAAACCTCAATTATGTAATCACTGTTATCAAGAATTCTTGTGATTGCCATCAAACCTATTTCTAACTATCCTACTGTCTAAAAAGGGAGGTGGTAGAAAAAAGTCTGGAAAACCTCCAAAAGCATGGAGGTTAAAGAACACCCTACTAACGAATGAGTGGGTCAACCAGGCAATTAGAGAAGAAATTAAAAAATATATGGAAACAAACGAAAATGAAAATACAACAATCCAAACGCTTTGGGATGCAGCGAAGGCAGTCCTGAGAGGAAAATACATTGCAATCCAGGCCTATCTCAAGAAACAAGAAAAATCCCAAATACAAAATCTAACAGCACACCTAAAGGAAATAGAAGCAGAACAGCAAGGACACCCCAAACCCAGCAGAAGAAGAGAAATAATAAAGATCAGAGCAGAAATGAACAATATAGAGTCTAAAAAAACTGTAGAGCAGATCAACGAAACCAAGAGTTGGTTTTTTGAAAAAATAAACAAAATTGACAAACCTCTAGCCAGGCTTCTCAAAAAGAAAAGGGAGATGACCCAAATAGATAAAATCATGAATGAAAATGGAATGATTACAACCAATCCCTCAGAGATACAAACAATTATCAGGGAATACTATGAAAAATTATATGCCAACAAATTGGACAACCTGGAAGAAATGGACAAATTCCTGAACACCCACACTCTTCCAAAACTCAATCAGGAGGAAATAGAAAGCTTGAACAGACCCATAACCAGCGAAGAAATTGAATCGGTTATCAAAAATCTCCCAACAAATAAGAGTCCAGGACCAGATGGCTTCCCAAGGGAGTTCTACCAGACATTTAAAGCAGAGATAATACCTATCCTTCTCAAGCTATTCCAAGAAATAGAAAGGGAAGGAAAACTTCCAGACTCATTCTATGAAGCCAGTATTACTTTGATTCCTAAACCAGACAGAGACCCAGTAAAAAAAGAGAACTACCGGCCAATATCCCTGATGAATATGGATGCAAAAATTCTCAATAAGATACTAGCAAATCGAATTCAACGGCATATAAAAAGAATTATTCACCATGATCAAGTGGGATTCATTCCTGGGATGCAGGGCTGGTTCAACATTCGCAAATCAATCAACATGATACATCACATTAACAAAAAAAAAGAGAAGAACCATATGATCCTGTCAATCGATGCAGAAAAGGCCTTCGACAAAATCCAGCACCCATTCTTAATAAAAACCCTTGAGAAAGTCGGGATAGAAGGAACATACTTAAAGATCATAAAAGCCATTTATGAAAAGCCCACAGCTAACATCATCCTCAACGGGGAAAAACTGAGAGCTTTTCCCCTGAGATCAGGAACACGACAGGGATGCCCACTCTCACCGCTGTTGTTTAACGTAGTGCTGGAAGTTCTAGCATCAGCAATCAGACAACAAAAGGAAATCAAAGGCATCAAAATTGGCAAAGATGAAGTCAAGCTTTCGCTTTTTGCAGATGACATGATATTATACATGGAAAATCCGATAGACTCCACCAAAAGTCTGCTAGAATTGATACATGAATTCAGCAAAGTTGCAGGATACAAAATCAATGTACAGAAATCAGTTGCATTCTTATACACTAACAATGAAGCAACAGAAAGACAAATAAAGAAACTGATCCCATTCACAATTGCACCAAGAAGCATAAAATACCTAGGAATAAATCTAACCAAAGATGTAAAGGATCTGTATGCTGAAAACTATAGAAAGCTTACGAAGGAAATTGAAGAAGATTTAAAGAAATGGAAAGACATTCCCTGCTCATGGATTGGAAAAATAAATATTGTCAAAATGTCAATACTACCCAAAGCTATCTACACATTCAATGCAATCCCAATCAAAATTGCACCAGCATTCTTCTCAAAACTAGAACAAGCCATCCTAAAATTCATATGGAACCACAAAAGGCCCCGAATAGCCAAAGGAATTTTGAAGAAGAAGACCAAAGCAGGAGGCATCACAATCCCAGACTTTAGCCTCTACTACAAAGCTGTCATCATCAAGACAGCATGGTATTGGCACAAAAACAGACACATAGACCAATGGAATAGAATAGAAACCCCAGAACTAGACCCACAAACGTATGGCCAACTCATCTTTGACAAAGCAGGAAAGAACATCCAATGGAAAAAAAGACAGCCTCTTTAACAAATGGTGCTGGGAGAACTGGACAGCAACATGCAGAAGGTTGAAACTAGACCACTTTCTCACACCATTCACAAAAATAAACTCGAAATGGATAAAGGACCTGAATGTGAGACAGGAAACCATCAAAACCTTAGAGGAGAAAGCAGGAAAAGACCTCTCTGACCTCAGCCGTAGCAATCTCTTACTCGACACATCCCCAAAGGCAAGGGAATTAAAAGCAACAGTGAATTACTGGGACCTTATGAAGATAAAAAGCTTCTGCACAGCAAAGGAAACAACCAACAAAACTAAAAGGCAACCAACGGAATGGGAAGAGATATTTGCAAATGACATATCGGACAAAGGGCTAGTATCCAGAATCTATAAAGAGCTCACCAAACTCCACACCCGAAAAACAAATAACCCAGTGAAGAAATGGGCAGAAAACATGAATAGACACTTCTCTAAAGAAGACATCCGGATGGCCAACAGGCACATGAAAAGATGTTCAGCGTCGCTCCTTATCAGGGAAATACAAATCAAAGCCACACTCAGGTATCACCTCACGCCAGTCAGAGTGGCCAAAATGAACAAATCAGGAGACTATAGATGCTGGAGAGGATGTGGAGAAACGGGAACCCTCTTGCACTGTTGGTGGGAATGCAAATTGGTGCAGCCGCTCTGGAAAGCAGTGTGGAGGTTCCTCAGAAAATTAAAAATAGACCTACCCTATGACCCAGCAATAGCACTGCTAGGAATTGACCCAAGGGATACAGGAGTACTGATGCATAGGGGCACTTGTACCCCAATGTTCATAGCAGCACTCTCAACAATAGCCAAATTATGGAAAGAGCCTAAACATCAACTGATGAATGGATAAAGAAATTGTGGTTTATATACACAATGGAATACTACGTGGCAATGAGAAAGAATGAAATATGGCCTTTTGTAGCAACGTGGATGGAACTGGAGAGTGTGATGCTAAGTGAAATAAGCCATACAGAGAAAGACAGATACCATATGGTTTCACTCTTATGTGGATCCTGAGAAACCTAACAGGAACCCATGGGGGAGGGGGAGGAAAAAAGAAAAAAAAAAAAAAAAGAGGTTAGAGTGGGAGAGAGCCAAAGCATAAGAGACTGTTAAAAACTGAGAACAAACTGAGGGTTGATGGGGGGTGGGAGGGAGGAGAGGGTGGGTGATGGGTATTGAGGAGGGCACCTTTTGGGGTGAGCACTGGGTGTTTTATGGAAACCAATTTGACAATAAATTTCATATATTATAAAAAAAATAAAATAAATAAATAAATAAATAAATAAAAATAAAAAGGGAGGTGGAAGCTAAACAACAGTAACCTTCCATTCCCCTGGCACCATTTTGACAACATTCACAGGTTTGATAATTCCAAAGAATAAGGCAGACAGGACAAAGGGATTCTCTGTGCAAGTGGTTTACAAACTGGCACCATCATTTTGGAGAACGATTTAACACCAATTTAGTAAAGGAGTTGAAAGTCAGGTATATCCTACCACACAGAAGTTAATCTTCAATTCTCTAGAGCAATGCTCTCATATTGATACAAAGAGATAGGTGGGAAATGTTTATTGCAATGCATTGCTCTTAAGAGTAAATAATTGGAGGCACGTCTGGATGGCTCAGTCAGTTAAGTGTCCGACTTTGGCTCAGGTCATGATCTCAGTTTGTGAGTTTGAGCCCCATGTCGGGCTCTGTGCAGACAGCTCAGAGCCTGGAGCCTGCTTCATATTCTGAGTCTCCCTCTCTGTCTGCCCCTTCCCCAGCTCACTCTCTCTCTTTCTCTCTCTCTCTCCCTCAAAAATAAATAAACATTAAAAAAAATCTTTAAAAAGATTAAATAATTGGAAACCTTCTGTATATCCACCAGTTAAAGACATGTTAAAATAAATTGTGCTATAGTACTGTGGTAAGACAGTATTCAACAGTTGAATGAATTAGATGTGTATGTATTAAATACATAAATCTGGAAAACATAATTTTGAGTTACAAAAAAAGTAACATGCTGAAGGATGCATGTGAAAGATATCATTCATGGAAATTCTTAAATTACACAATCATATATTGTTTATGAACACACAGATTGCACTGAATTGCTAGTTGTTGCTTGAAATTCATTCTCCCTTCTTCATAGTGGAAAGAATTTTAACTGAAGATAGCCACTGAATAGACATTACATTTTTCTTTTTTTAATAGTTCTTTTTATTTATTTTTATTTTTTTAATGTTTATTTATTGAGAGACAGAGCATGAGCATGGGAAGGGGCAGAGAGAGAGAAGGGGACACAGAATCTGAAGCAGGCTCCAGGCTCTGAGCTATCAGCCCAGAGCCCGATGTGGGGCTCGAACTCACAAACTGTGAGATCATGACCTGAGCCAAAGTCAGAGACTTAACCAAGTGAGCCACCCAGGCACCCCGACATTACATTTTTCTACTTTTCCTATTAGAACCTCAGACAGCTTTTATTTATGTTGAAATATTTATTGATATTTATCATACTAAAAATTAAACTCAAGGCATTAAAAATATAATTTCATTATAAAAAGCATAATACATTTTTATATTAATATATTATTATATGAAAAAATAGCTTTAAAATAGATTTTAAAAATATAATGTTTTTATTTATTTTTGAGACAGAGAGAGACAGAGCATGAGTAGGGGAGGGTCAGAGAGAGAGGGAGACACAGAATCCAAAGCAGTCTCCAGGCTCTGAGCTGTCAGCACAGAGCCCGATGCAGGGCTGGAAATCAAGAACTGTGAGATCATGACCTAAGCCTAAGTCAAACGCTTAACCGACTGAGCCACCCAGGCGCCCCTAAAATAGATTTTTAAAAATTAAACTAAAAAACTATTGAACTAAATAAATAAATAAAAATGAATTCATTGAAAAAGTGGCACACTTACTTTTTTTTAATGTTTATTTATTTTTGAGAGAGAGAAACAGAGCACAAGCAGGGGGAGAGGCAGAGAGAGAAGGTCACAGAATTCGAAGTGGGTTCCAGGCTCTGAGCTGTCAGCACGAGATCCCAATGCAGTCTCTAACCCACAAACCATGAGATCATGATCTGACCTGAAGTCAGACACTTAACCGACTGAGCCATCCAGGAGCCCCAACATTTTTGAAAATCTTTTTAACATATGACTTTATTCAAGACAAATATAGTCTCATTTGTTTCTACATTCAGTCTATACTAATATTGTTTTTTTAAGATACATGAAGAAAAATTGGTCTGATGCAGATACATAGTTGGAAAAAGGCAGAGAAGATTACGGACACCTCGGAAGAATCCCAGCGACTCCAGGAACCCAGATTACACTTTCACAACTGTTACTTTAAAGATGGTGAAATAGCCATATCCCATGGTTCAAAGCAGACTGCCTACCCTGTACCTTCTACCATCCTATAAACTGCTTTGAGAGAGAAATAAACTTCGATCTTCTTTGAGCCACTGCGTTTTGGGGACTCTTGGTTAGAGAAGCTTAGTTAATACCCCTTGTAATAGACAGATGCATAAGCGCAGTAGAAGATGTGATCTGGAAATATACACACCCACCACAAATCATAATTCAGGAAGGGTACAAAGGGACTGAAAGTTTACCTGTAATGTTTTCTTCATTCTCAAAATGTATTTGAAGAGAATATGGCAAAGAATCAACCTTCTTTAAATATGCATAGTGAGCTCTTGGTGATTATGAGGTTATTTTCCATATATCTGAACACTTTTATGAAAAAAAGGAGTGTTTTTTGGGGATCCCAGCATAAGACACTTGACTCTGTATTTAACTGCATGTGTCATTATGCTCTCAAAGGGGAGAGGTGAAGGTCTCAACATATTTCCTTAAAAACATAAGTTCATTGAGCCTATTAAATAATTCTATAATTACACATAGATTTTGAGAGAAATTAAAAGAATGAAAATAAAATGTTTGCCTAAATGAATGCATTGAAATTCTTTTACGCTCTATTATATTTACTTTAAGTTTCTTAAATAAGAAGCATATTTTCCTAGGGTTGGCATATTAGCATATACTTTCGTGGTATTACTGATTTAATGTTCAGTTTTAATCTTCAGTTTTAAGCTGAAGATTTCAAAGGAATTTACAATTAATAGTAATCTTACATATTACAGGCATTTAAATTTGGAAACCATGTTAAAATCCACTATTTTCTAGAACAGTAACAATAACCTTGTTCATTAGATAGGACAAGAATTATTAATATATGATGGGGAAACTGTGACCTGTAGCATAATGTGATAAATGCGCAAGGCCAAATAGCAAGTTATCTTCTGCATGTAGATGTCAAATGAATTTTTCATATTAACCTTCCTTCTCAAACGCCTTCATTTGAAATTTTCCAACACATTTTCCCTCATTTCCCATCAGCCCAAACAAGGTTGCTTGCCATTCCGAACCAACAATCACTGGCAAAAGGGAGAGATAGAGACACTAGCCAAAAAAAAACCAAAAAACAAAAAACAAACAAACAAACAAACAAACAAAAAAGTTAGTTCTAAACTAATCAAGTTCCATTTTCTGGTATTGTTGAAGGTTGGGAGCCACCCTCCCTGAGCACACTGCTGCCTGGAGCCAAAACCAAAACAATTCCTCTTAAGAAAAATAAAGAGAAATGGCCACTGGGGGAACACCTAACAGTGTCTTCCACAACAATCCTAATATACTTTTATTTAAATTCTTCTTTTGTGCTAGGTGATGTAAGGCAGGAAAAAGAAGTCCAGGATGCAAATGCTGCCCTCTAATTATGTTAATGAGAGGATCTCCACCATTCTCCCAAACTCCTTGAATTTCATTCATCTTTCTTTAGTTCCTTTGAAAACACCAACCAGTTTGTATTATATACATAGTCACATGGCTAGAATTTTGCCAAAAAAAAAAAAAAAAAAAAAAGGGAGAGAGAGAGACATTTACACTCATTTAGATCAGTTAAATTTCATCCACTGATTGTGAATTCTTTGAGAACAGTTTAAACTCTTTTCTTTACCATTTTCTTTCTAGAGACCCAGCCAGTGCCTTGCACATAATCTGTGTTCAACATGTCTTCTAAAATGTTAAATCTTATAATTTCATACCACTTTTCATCACCTCCTTTTCATCTCCACTGAAACTCTCCCTTCTAAATAGAAAGATTTATTTCCCCATAAAGTATCAAGGTAATAAGCCATTCTTATGTAGTATTGATTTCGTGCCAAGCACTCTTCCAAATATTTTATTTACACTATATGTATAGCCACCCCCCACCCCCAGTCAAATGAGTAGGAGGAATCACCCAGAACAGCCTGAGTCTGGAAGTTATGAAGTCACTGTGTTCTGGGCATCTTTAGACTCAGAGCTTGCAATCACAGAGAGAGGAAAACAAATGTCCTACAAAAATAATAATAATAATAATAATAATAATCCTACCTATATGTTACCACCACAGTGAACAGACAGTACAGAAGAGAGACAAATGACATCGAGAAAGATTCCCTTCTCGCCTCAATTCATAAGCCCTGCAATGCCACCCCCCTTCACCCAGTGATTCGTGTCCAGAGAACTCAGTGGGCCAGGCAGTTACCTCACACTAGACACAGGACACCCATGGCTGTGGAAAGTCCCCTGAAGTCACTGGAACATACACAAGAGTGTGTGTCTATGGATATAAATATAAAATGCTTCACTCACCTCGGCCCCCAAAAATCTGCCCTTATTTGTCAATGCTACCTTGGCTGGGTCTGGAGGGCAAGGAAAGCAGAACATCTTGAGCAGCTGATGCTCCAACAGATGCAGGAGAGGCACGTGTGTTAGAGATGGGGAAGAAACTGGCATGTATGTCTATATCCTCACCTTCACCGTCCTCAGAGTCCTGCTGGCAGATGCCTTTTTCCCAGGAAGTTCCCAATACTTTCTGTTGGGTTTTTTTTTTTTCCCCCTCTGGCTTAGTTGTTCCCTGTAAAAATAGTATTATCTCAATTTCTAAAAGGCAAACTGGAGAACAGAAAACAAAAATCACTTACAGTTTTCTTCCCTATGTTTTTACAAATTGACTTGTAGTTTGTGTCTAGCTTTTGTTCTAAACATAAAACAGCAATACGGAAAAACATCCATATGATATCTAGAGGGATCATATAATCTGTTTGATTCAGGAAAATTTTGAGATTGAAAGGGCGCTAAAATTCATCACACAAATTTTTGAAATTTCAATTTGTTGATGGATAAATTAGTTCCATGACATTGATGTACCTAAAAATGGTACTATTCAAAACGTATTTTCAAAAATAGAATTCGCCCTAAAAAATTCAAGTATCAGGTATCTATGTACATTAAAGTATTTAAAGTTACATTGAAATATTTTTTTAAAAACTTCTTTAATTACCTGAACTCAACAAATTAATGAATAATTATTATTTTTGCATAATATAATGAATAATTATTATTATTGTATAAGTTCACAAACTACTAATTTTCTTAGTTGTATCTGTTTCTAATACCATGATAGTGGTGTTTCTTGAATAATTTATTTTATTCAGTATGATATAATTTTAACTTTTTCAGACCATTGGCTGAAATATTTCCCCAGACTTGCATATTACTATTAATACATTTTAAATTGTTGACATTTTCAGTTGAATCTTCTCTATAGACAATTTTTTTGACTGAGAAAATATTCCCTTCAGAGCACATGAAATATTTCATAAGCTCAATGCAAAATCTGAGAAATAGGGGAATATTCTATTCTACTTCAAAAAAAATGTGTTAATATTTCAGCCATGTATCTTCAAAAATATAAATATTTTTATAAGCCAAAACTCATTACGTAAGTTGTCTCTTTTTTTATTTTGTTGAAAGTCTCACCAACCTTAGATACAACAAAATAAAGGTCCTTCTCAATTTTATTTCATTCTAAACCAGAATATAAATATATTCAATATAAATAAGAGCTTCACTAAAAATGAAAAAATCTCTTTCCACAAGTTTACCTATTCTTAAACACAATTCAATAATTCTATAATTATTTTTTTTTTTTGTTTTACACAATTTGTACCTTTGTCGTTTGTTTTCTTCCTGTCTGGCTTTTATAGGGATAAATGTCAACATTTTCCTCTTTGTAAACTTTACTTTCAGTAATTCCATTTCTCCAAAAGTTTCAAAGCTGAAGTTTTTTAATGTTTCTTTCACTGCATACTTACATGAGAAATTTTCAAGCTGATTTTGAATGAGATGCAAGCAAAATATATACATCTCATTTAGAAAAGTTCAATGCCATCACAGGATACTTAGGTTTATTTGCAAAACGCTTCTTACAAATTCAAATATTTCAAAAACTCAATGGGTCACAAGCAGTGCAAAGAGAAAACCTCAGATTGCCGTGCTGCAGTATTCTTTGTTTTTATATTCAGTGTCAGCTTTCTCACAAATTTCTCTGTCTAAAGGGGGCACTTTGACTTAAACATTTCTTCATCATAAGACATGTAAGCAATGTGGACATTTTTCCACTGTGCAAGCAATAGTGTCACGGACATGCCCATCTGCCTTCCTGGGCCATCTCATCCTCACTGCTTGAACCATCGTGGGGGTGGCATCAAGCTGATGGCTGCAGATCTCTAGTGTTTTAGTCTCCTGCCCTCCATGGAGATGAAAGCAGGCCATGACTCCAGCTGCCTTTGCGTTTCCCCATGCTCAGTTGGGCATTTCTAAAGTAACCCCCCACCTCTCTGCACACAAGGGTATAGTCAGCTCCAGGATGGGGAAGGGAAGACTGGGATTTGCTCTTGGTTTCTTTTCTTCCTCTCACAACCACTGGTGCTGGCAGGGATGGGTTTCCCCTCTTCGTCTTCCTAGGTGACCAGTATCTTCCTTAGACAAAAAGCTGTTGCCAAGTCTTTCAGGCCTTCATGCTAGAGTAGGAGATGGGGAATTCAGAGACCTTTCTCTCTCTTAGCGAGACTGGCTTTACATCTCCTTATTATCCTCTGGACATAAAATTCCTATGTGGGTTGTCAGAAACCGAATACTAACTTTTACTCTCTCTGCATTGCTGTGGTATCCATCCTAATTACTCTACTTTCCACTCTGCATCTCCATCAACAGTAAATGAATGCTTGGGTAAAAGTCAGGCATATGAAAATGCAAAAGAGATAAGCGTATCCATACATCTTCCAAATCATCACCCCCTCTTTCAATATGTTACTGAAGGAATAATTAGTGGGTCGGGACACTTGGGTGACAGTCAGCTGAGCTCCTGACTCTTGGTTTCCACTCAGGTCATGATCTCACGGTCAAGGGATTGAGCCCTGAATCAACACCACCTGAATCAGCTTGAGATTCTCTCCCTCTTTCCCTACCCCTCTTCCCAGCTCACACTCTCTCTCTCTGAAAAAAATTATATATATAATTAGTGGGTCAAAGTAGGTATGTATGAATGTCATCAGATGATATTGACAAGCTGAATTATAAAAGAATTTCCTATAAATGAGAGTGCTAGTTTCACTGTGTCCTTGTGAGGATTACCATTTTGAAAAATTTTTGCTAATTTCAATTCAAAAAATAATCAAGGAATAATCTTTAGATTTCTTTAGTTTTATTTTTTATTTTAACCTCTAATTCTGTAGGCAAACTTGAGCTCAGGAGAGATGCAATTTAATAACCTGATCTGGGGATATAAAATGACAAGGCACTGAGCAAAACCAGAAGGAAGAGACTTTTGTTACTAAGATCAACAGCTTTTTCGAATTTCACTGTCATTTGAAAACAGGCTTGATTACCTGGGTGACTAGTCTGACTACTTAGCAATGAAATGATTTCTTAGATTTGCTTAGCTCTTTCAGGTCTCCAAAGTTGTTGCCATTTTAAGTAAATGATTTTACATTTCTGTGAATGCTATGAAGTTTTATTAATTCCATGTCATAGCCGAACTAAGAGCCAGAGAGAGGTCTTCAGCGATTTGCTCAAAGTGGACAGAAAGAGCAGAATGAGAGGGAAGGTCAGTCTAAATTGGAATTCTGGCTCTACCATTAACTGGTTCTGTTATATCGGAGAATTTCTTAACATCCCACGCTGTTTCCTCATCTGCCAATCAAAACTAGTAAAGTTCACCTCCGGGCTGTAATAAGGGATAAATATCACAATACTTATAAAGGGATTTTTGTTCCAAACTTGAAAAGGAGCAGCCTGTTAATGAACGATTATTCTCATTGAGGGACAGGACAGTTGCTCATTCTCTTATAGTCCATTGCCTTTTCTTTTCCTTTTAAATAAATCTTTTTACATTTAGAACAATGACTCACTGCAATACCTGTTGTGAGGCCAAGGACTAGCAGAGATAAAGAAAGAAAAATCAAACCAAAAGGGACTCTACATTTGAATTTACCTTACAAAATAATAGAATCATAAAAAGCAAGAAAGAACTAGAAGAACAATGCATGCTCATCTGTCTAACTACCGACAGAAACATAGGTGTGGAAGGAAAAGAGCTGGCCCAGAGTTCCACAGGGAGTAAACTGCAATCAGTATTTCTTTTAGAGCCCCGGTCTCTGAAATCAGATCCAGGCCTTTCAACACAATGTGCATTTTCTCCTTCTCAAACCTGGCAAGAAGAGCCATAGGTTTTACCAGTGAAAAATGAAGAGATGCCAAAATGCCAGCCAACCCCGCACACTTAGTGGGGATCCACTGAGTGCCAATGCCTGTCCCAAGCGCTCTGGGGGATAGGGCTGAGTAAGGCACGGTCACTGCTCTCTTGTCTAGTGGCGGAAGCAGGCATACACACAAGTAACTTGATTCCAAGGCAGAATGTGATAAGTGTTATCTTAGATCAGTGGAGGAGACAGGTCACACGACTGGAATAGCATGAAGTCAGGCCTGAGGCTGAGGCCATGCTGTTATTTAGGAACGCTATCAGGTTCATCTCACAGCTTGGCAATGGTCCCAAAACCCTGTAGCTTCTTGTCCTGGGTATGCTGGGTCATAGGATGTTCCACTGCCTCTCCTGGAGCCTACTGTGAAGGCCCCTGGATCTGAGAGTGTGTAAAGACAGGTATAAAGAGAGGTTTGTTCCACTTTTTAAAAATAAATGATCCTAGAATGCCTGGCACAACAGAAAAAAAAACATGGCTGCTTCAAGGTTACCTCTCTTCTCTCCTAGCGTGTCAGGAGGTGGCAAATGTCAGAGCCTCCAGTTTCCTCTCCATTCAGGAAGTGAACAAGACCAAAAATATTAAATTTGTTTATTTTTCTAGGCTAGTTCTTATCTCATTCAGTTTTGCCTTAGCTGTCTGCAGTTCTTTCTTGCCAAAGGGGACAGTGAGGTTCTGGAGGACAGAGCCCCTCTGACTCACCTCAGCTCCCACGGCACCCAGGGAAATCTTTATTGCATTAAATATTCGGTCAAGTGCAGCTGACTTGAACTGACTCTTCTGCTATTCCTTTAACTCTTCCCCATTTCCCCACTTGCTGACAACTTTTCCAAAATGGCTTCAAATGCAGAGTTAAAAGAGAAAGAAAAGATCTTTCTCTAGCGAATATTGCATTGTGTTAAACAGATTGCAAAAAAAAGCAACGGTGAGGAGAGGAACTAACTTGGATAAAAAAGGGAAAGAGGACTTGAGTGAAAGCCCAGAAGTCTGAGCTCTGCCCTGGCTCCATCTGTCCGTAGGCTCGCTGTTCCCCTCCCTGAGCTTCAGCCTCCTCAGCTGACAGACAGCAGGGCTGAGTAGGTTTATTGCCAAGACTTCATTTATTTTGAGTGCTCTATCATGTTAATTATGATTGCTTTTTACACTATTTGCAACAGTAATAATAGTGGTCCAATAATATAAAATTTACAAAGCACTTACAGATTCACTATTCTCAAATATCCAATGTAGAGGGAGAACGGTAAGCTGAGAAGCCCTCCGTTCCAAGCCCTCTCTGAAGCAGACTTGACCTCTAGAGCTTAGTCTGGCCTAGATCAGATTTCTGTGGTCACACTCTGATCCAAACCAATTGGTAGGGCTTTGGAATGGATGAGGCATTGCTGTGAATGCGTCCAAGAGACCCACAACATTGTGCTTCTACGTGTGCTGGCCACACCCACCAACCAGAGCTCAAGGAAGGCTTCAGGCGGAAGACCCTTCTCTCTTCTTTCTCCTTTACTCAGCCCTCACTGCCTACTTCTCATGTACACTTACGGCTTTAATCACCACCTACTAGTGATGATTATCAACTCAGGAAGTCTAACCTGAACTGGGCTTTCGGCTACCAACCCATTTTTCTAACTAACTCATCAACATCTGTATTGTGTCCTTGAAACTCCGTGTGATCCACTCCATTGTCATTGACTTTCATCCTATCATCACGTCTTCCTGACTTCCCTGGCTCCTTCCGCATCTGCCTTGTTAACTTGGCTCAAAACTTCTGGTTCAGCTCTGATTTCTTTTCTTGGTCTTCTATTGCTAATCAGTGGCTGAGTCCGGCAGGTTTTCCCCTGGCAGTATCCTCCCCTGCCATACTTAGACCTCATCATTGCTTACTGAGACAAATTCTTAACTTTTACAACTATTCTTCCTGGGCTATTAAACTAGCATACACTCTTTTCTAATCATGCTGCGCCTCTAGTCAGAAACACCAAGAGGCCCTCCACTGCCCACCACATAGGCCATTTTTTTTAACACTGGTATTCAAGGCCTTCCACCATCTGGTGCAATCAGCTTCCCCGGATATGTATCCTGCCACTAAGTGAATTGTGCATTATTCTCCATGCATGCTCTCCCTTGCCTTTATTTCTGTAACACTGTCAAGTTGTTCAGAAAGTCCTGCCCTATTTCTCCCCCCCATTCTTAGTAAAACATAATTCCATGTTTCTACCTTTTCCAAAGTGCAGCTTGCATGGCCCCTCTCCCATTACACATTTCTCAGGTCAGATGTGTATGCTCTCTGTCTTCTGAACCTGTCTTTTTGTCTTTTTCTTTGTAAGAAAAGCACAGATCTTATTTTGCCTTGTTCTTTGACCATTTGTGTGGGAGCACGCTTCCAAAATGTTTTTTTGTTACTCCAGGTTGCATGTCAGTGTGCATCACTGGGGAATTTGACACAGCAAAGAGCTCACTACAGCTTAGATTGAATGGGGGTTACAGTGAGAAATCAGAAATAGAAGGGACATGAAAGAGAGGAAAGAAATCGAGAGCCATCATGGTCTTTTATCTATGATTTAAACCATGATTTCAGCTTGGAGGATACAGTTATAACACAGATACCCTGCACTGAGTTTCATAGAAGTGCTGTTTTTACGACAATCACAAAATGCTAGAATCAGGTGGAACTCATGAAAAGGTGAAGTTTGATGCAAGGGAGTAATTTACTCCAAACCACAAATTTCAGTCAGCAGCTGAACTAGGACGGGAGCCATTTATCCTGATACCTAGGCTAACCTATATCTACTATTTTTCTTCTCACTACTTTTGACCCAATTAACTATAAGAATGTGGAAGGCCAGAATGTCTATATTTAAGTAATATTGATCTTGGACCAATAGGTGATCGATTGGATCTCCAAAGCTCACCCCAAGTTCTCCCCTTACCACAGGCAAATCATATGACATTTAACTGTATGTAACTTCCAGACAGGAACTGGAAGTTTCTGGTGCACAGAGCCTCTCAGACTCCCGTTTATCTCATAGCACCTAAAAGATGCTCTGCCTTATTAAATATGCAAGCAGTGATCAATTGAATTGCTACGATCTTCTGCTATTCCACAGTTCTTTTCTATGCTTCAGCTTTTATTATAATTACCAAGGGGTCTCTGACCTGAACTTGCCAGGTAAAATTCCTCTTGCAAAATGTTGCATTTGTTCTATGCAATCCTAATAGTCTTTCAACCCCCTCGCATAAGAATCTGGCTCCTCAACCCGAAAACTCTGGCTTTGGGACATGAAAGGAGTACACTGTGCCTACCTAGTCAGCCCTTAGTGCAGGGACAGTGTGTGCCCTGGGCCAGAACCTGGCCCGCTACCTCAGCATCTGCACCTGAGCCAGGGGAGCAGAAACGTGGCCACCTGGTCCTTACCCTCTCCTTCCACCTGACAGGAAGATAGTTTAAGCTTTCTCTTGCACAATGTACTGGAGGCGGAGGAGGAAGGCAGACGAAAAGAACGGGTCAGGCTGATTTCATCAGCCAGCAGCCGGCATCAATATTTCTCAAAGATGTTTGGCAGCCTACACACAGCGTGCTCAGGCAGAGTCCATGTAGCAGGACACACGAGTAGTGGCCTCCTTTCCTCTTTTCACCTTTCTCCTGGCCCCAGGCAAGGATGTTTTCTTTTTTGGAGCAAAAATTGAATGTGAACAGAGTCTATGGACTTAACTTCAATTAACATGGAATTTTCTTCAATACCAAGTTGTTAACACTAGATCTTTAGAAAGAAGTATGCCATGCATTCCCCCTCCTTTAAAAAAAAAAAGTGTGTGGGCGTGTGTGTGCACACAATAGTAATATGCTCCCTATAGAAATTTTGGAAATTTTATTATATATGTGTATCTGTTTATATACATATAAATATGCCTATAGTCAATGGATCATTTGATATAAACAATTTGCAACTTTTTACCTAAACATGTATTAAAAATTTTAGTTCATGCTAGTAAGTTTTCTTTCACAGCATGATTCCTTGGTCACATAATACTACATCACAGATCTATAACAAAATGTACTTAGTGTTCTACATTGTTGGATATTGGGACCTCTTTTCCTGGTTAGTATATACAGCACCTTGATAAATATCTGGTACAAAATCTTTTTCTGTTATGTGTATTCATATTCATTTTCTTAGACAGAGTTATTTCCACTTCATGAGATATGACACCAAGTTTGAATACCCAAATTTACCCAGCAGATCACAGATTGGACTGTGGGAGGTCAAGGCAGCTTGGGAAGAACGAAGAAGCAAAGAACGGAAATAAAATTACCCATCTTCTGGGCTCATTATAATCCACAGGTTACTGCTTCCAAAATTCCTGCATATTAAAGAACTTACCCCAGGACTCTCTCAGATGTTAATTGATCCATAGTTTCAATCATCCCTTTAATTACAGTCCTAAAGCACACAGAGACCCATGTGGATCAGTACATCAGCCATGACAAGTTCAACTAGCATCATTCCACAGGTGAAAGTAATTAAAGAAATTTCATTCTTCACTTTCAACCATAGGTGGATTTAAAAGGGACCCGAATAACCAATCCACAGCAACACTTAACAAAAAATTTCAGTCGCTCTACTCCCTACTACCACTCTACTACTCTACTGCTCTAATACCATTCTCTTAGGCTCTTCAGTACATACATCATTTTAATCCCCTTCCTAGCAAGAAGAATCTTGCTCCATTGGAAGAGAGAAAAATGGGAAAGAAAATGCAGGATTCTATTTGGTGGATCAGGGTATAGAACTGAGTGTTAGTAATGTTTGTCCTGTCACATAACCAGTCCTCAAATATTTACTGAAACTGGACAAGTTCCTAGAGGGAATATGAATTAAAGAATAAAATTTCGATTATCAAGAAGTAGAGGGGCACCTGGGTGGCTCATTCGGGTAAGTGTCTGACTTCAGCTCAGGTCATCATCTCATGGTTCATGAGTTCAGGCCCTGCATCAGGCTCTGCACTGATAGGGTGGGGCCTGCTTGGATCCTCTGTTTCCCTCCCTCTGTCCCTCCCCACCTCTTCCCTCCTCTCTCTCAAAAATAAACAAACATTTGGGAAAAAAAAAAAAAAGTAGAACTAACTAGTTGAGGAGGCTAACAAATAATAAACTATCTGATAAGAGGATTGGTCTTCCATTACAGAAAGACAAAGATTGTTGGTTACTGGTCACTTGTCTCTGTTGATTCAAATTGGGAAAGGGACAAGACCCAGATCTTCAATGTCATAAACAGCAATTTATTTAATAAATATGGGCAAAGACATTGGACACCTAAGCCTAAACACCAGGAGTTAGATCATTAGATTTTTTTAAGTATTTTTTTTAATTAATTTATTTATTTATTGAGAGACACAGCCAGGCAGGGAGGGGCAGAGGGAGTGAGAGAGACACCCCAAGCAGGCTCCACGTTGTCAGTACAGAGCCCGATGTGGGGCTCAAACTCTTGAACTGTGAGATCATGACCTGAGCTGAAACCAAAAGTCAGATACTCACTCAGCTGAGCCACCCAGATGCCCCTAGTTATATTTTTTTAATGTTTATTTATTTTTGAGAGAGACAGAGACAGAGGGACAGAGACTGAGACGGGGAGGGGCAGAGAGAGAGACAGAGACAGAGACAGAGAATCCAAAGCAGGCTCCAGGCTGTGAGCTCAGCACAGAGTTCCACACGGTGCTCGAACTCATGAACCCTGAGATCATAACCTGAGCAAAAGTCTGAGGCTTAACCGACTAAGCCAACCAGGTGCCCCTAAAATATAGTTAGATTAATAATAGACTCATGCATGAAATGGTGAATAAGGAATTCAAGGAATTACATAAGCAACAAGTGTCAACGTATTTTAAAATAGAAAGATAATGTTTGAGGGTTTCAGGAAGGAAAATGGGAGGAAATTGGAATTTGAAGGCTTTTTCTTTCCTTATAGTTCAAGTAAAGTTGCTAAGGGATATAGAATTAGAGTTGTAATAATAATCTTGAGGTAACACCACTTTAAAAATGAACTTGGACTCTACTTGTTCTTATTTCACAGGCATTTGGTGAGTATCTGCAGTAAGTTAGAAAATATGTCAAATTCTAGTGATAGGAGATTCATGAGACATGAAAGTTCACGTTACTGTAGGGGAAGACAATAATTTTTGTATTTACTTGAGCTTGTCACCTTAGTGACACATAATACTTCAAGCTCAACCAAGAGTTGGTAGGTTTGATACTACTCTCTCTAGCTTACCCATGAAAACAGAACAAACCACACCAAAATAAAAACAAAACTGAGTCGGGGTTTTTTACTTGCTGTAAATTACACAGGGTTCCAAACCATTTTCCTTATCCTGTACTCCCATTATTGCTACAGAATGTTTCATACAAATGAAATAAACTTTAGGTCTTCGATCAGCCATGATTAGTTATTCAGCTTAGTAATTGCCCTGATCATTTTCATATTTTATTTCTTAGATATTTGTCTTTTCCTTATTTTAGAAATTCATTATTCCAACAATTAAGTAACAGAGATCACAGCATCTGGGAATAAATTTCTGCTTTCTATGACATTTACCAAGAGCCAAGGAGTTGGCTTAGCTCATTAGTCAGCTCTGCATAATTTTCCATATATTTCATTAAATTTTGTACTGGAACATTAATTTTAATTTATTTGTTCATGACTTTATAACTTTAAATAAGTTTTAATCTAGTATTTTTATATTATTAAAATATGTATTAAAATAAGTACATAGCAAAAATAAAATGTGTATTATTAAAATATATAAAATGCAATTTATATTAAAATATTATAAATATATAAGTTTATTAAATATATAAACTACATTATCATATAATTATATTACTATATACTGTATATAAATATTAATAAGTATTAATAATACATAATTTGTTGATATATAGTATCTTATTTGTTATAAGATATAATGCATAATTTTAAGAATACATTTTTTAAATGTCTGATAGAAATTAAATGACTATAAATGTACTTTTTGTATGTATATTAACAAGTGAACAAGAAAGATCTCCGATATCCAAAGATTTGACAATTAGTATAAAATTTAAAGACAGACAATCACAGTTTTAGGAAATGTTTATGGAGAAACCATTGTATACCAGGTATGGTCGACACTTCTGCACACCTTGCCGCATTTAATTCTCAAAACAAGACTCAGTTTGAGTTCTAATCCCTATTTCACAGATGAGGAAATGCTCTCAGAAATGTGTTTGAGCTCAGCTAAGGTCATGCATCTGGCAAGCGGGAGAACCAGGATGTGTCTCAATGAATTACTTTTATCCCAGAAGTGGGAAGTGGGAAAAGGAGGAGGCATCCACGACATTATTGTCTTGTGTTGCTTGAGTTGGTCACCATGACCAACCTACCGCTATGAATGAAATGTTAGCACCTCCCACTGTCCTCTACTTATTTGCTGATAGAGCTCAATTTTGGAGCTACATTATGGGGAAAAAAAAACAGTTTTAAGCCCATTGCTAGTGTAACTAACTTAATTTGTCTTCCTTATGGATTTGCTTTAACTCAGCAACTGATTTCAGCTGTTCTTATGCTAATGTGTAGCCTCATCATAGAGGACACCAGCAGTCTTTCGCTCTCACTCTCACCATTTCCACCCCCACAATGTACTTTTTTCAATAAAACAAACCTCCTAACAGAAGGTACTTGTGAGATTTCCATCTCAAATAATACCATCGATTGATAAAATGGCATCTTTCTTCTGATGAACCTAAAAGATTCTTGCAAACATTGTTAATAACAATACGGCTTCACTCAATACTTAGGGCATAAACTGGAGGGCATGATATCTACCATTTATTGAGCATACTGGATGCATTTCAGGCAATTCCCTTTTCATCTTCACAGCTGGGTATCATCAGCACACAGACAAGGAAAGGAAACTGAGTTCAAGCTGAGAAGGAACTCACCTGAAGTCATACAACTAGTTAGTGGTAGAACAGATGCAATGTCTGATCCTAAAGTTAGAGAACCACATACTATTTATAAGAGAGAACCACTTACTATTTATTGCTTAATTTTTCCCAACTTCCAAGTTTCTCATCTTTAAATGAGGGCTGTTAATAGCTGTCCTGCTTATTCCACAGTCTGTTTGAGGAGATCAAAGGAGCTAATGGATGCAAGTGAGACTATTTTGCTAAAAGCATGAAGCCACATGGAAATACAAGGTTTTCTCAGTCTATCTAATGGATCTCTCTTATAATTGAGTAGGGGCTTTAGTTTTCTTTGATGTAGCCACCAACCTTTCAGAGCAGCATTCGGACTACAGTTTGGTTTCAAGCTCAATGTAAAGGTAAACAGCAATGCATAATTAGTGTTTGGTATGTCTGACAAACCTACCCCACCCCATTCACAGCGGCCAATCTTGGATGAGGTGGTTATATTACTCCAGACTAAGGGCACCCAGTGTCTACCACACCTTAATTTAACTACATACAGTTAACATCACTTCGCATAGGGGAAACACTTCTTACATAATTTGAAAATGGTAAGGTGCTAGGACTACTAGAAAGTGTGCTTTATGAGTCAAAACCTAGATTTTATACATGGCTTTGTTACTAATTAGTTGTAAGTATTTAGGCTTTTCATCTTCCTGGGCCTCATTTTTCTCATCTATAAAATCAGAAGATTAGACTGGATAATGCAGGTACTTTGTGACTTAACCGCCATTTGATGGAACTTACCAAAATGCCTATGCTTAGAACTGGTGTCATAGAGACAGGTGAGACTATAATCCCTGCGTCAAGAGTCACAACATCTGATGGGGGTGACAGACATAAACTAATAATAATCCAACATGGTATCTCTAATGGCTCTTCCAGTTATATGAATGTGCCAAATGAATGTGTCCCCCCTTTTTCACAATGTTTGTGTGAGCACACACACACGCACACACACATCCTCATACAGGACCAAAATAATTACAGAAAAAATCAAGCAGAGACAGACTCCACAGAGCTAACTATTAATTAAAGAAGGGTTATTACAGAAGATCGAAGAATGATATTTACTCATTGGTTTCATTTCTAGTTACTTTGTCCATACCATGAGAGGTTTGTGAAGGGCTTGATGCACTTCAGTAAACCTTAGTGAAAAACTGTTTCCACTTCGTTTCATAATTACTCGGTCAGTTCTGAAGCTAACTGAATTCTCAGGTCTGCTCTGGGATGTCTTCTGTCATCACAGCAACCCAGGGAATGACTTTCCTTGATGACTCTGTTCCTTGTATGCAGGAAGAAATTTTGAGGATTCTCTAAGCACAATCACATTGCAGACTCAAGTCCCAGGATTCAGACTTAGAGGCTCTGAGTACTGTGTCTGTTACTTACTGAATACATGTCTGATCTAAAAACAAACAAACAAACAAAAAAACCTGACCCTAGGCAAGTCACTTGATCCCTCTGGGCAAGAAGTTTGTTGTTTTTGTTTTTTTGCAATTGAAAAATGGTGATCACTTTTGTCTACCACCTGGGAAGATTGGGAAATTCAAAATGCTTGCAGGCTTTAAAGAGTTTCAGACATGTCAGACTGGGGTATATGTCTGGAAAGGTCAAATGAGAAAGAGCGGTAAGTGTTGGGAGTGGGAGGTTTCAATAAATAACATGGCCACAGTAGTTCAGACCTACAGGGCCCTCGGAGATCATTTAGTCCCATATCCTCACTCTAACCATGAAGAACAAAGCCCATTAGAGGAAGGCCTAATTAAGACTTGTACCATATCATACTTGTACATATTCTAGCCAAGTAGTAAGAATTAGAAGTAACAATTACTCATACAGATATTTCATGAGTTCAGAAATGTTTAGGACAGTGACAGTTTCAATAATTTTTCTTTTGGGGCGCCTGGGTGGCACAGTCGGTTAAGCGTCCGACTTCAGCCAGGTCACGATCTCGCGGTCCGTTAGTTCGAGCCCCGCATCAGGCTCTGGGCTGATGGCTCAGAGCCTGGAGCCTGTTTCCGATTCTGTGTCTCCCTCTCTCTCTGCCCCTCCCCCGTTCATGCTCTGTCTCTCTCTGTCCCAAAAATAAATAAACGTTGAAAAAAAATTTTTTTAAATAATTTTTCTTTCATTTTATGTTTTGTTATTGCTACAGTACTTACACACACTACTGATTCACTGGGCAATTCCTTTATAGATTTAATTTTATGCTCCAGAAGTATTCTGTCTCAGGGCAAACTATCTCTCAAGGTAATAAGGCATAACATTATATATGTTATGTATATACAAATACATATATATATATATATATATATATATATAATTTATATCTATAAGTACTTATTTTAGAAATACCCAGTGTTCTGAATTCCAATAACTGTAGATTTCCATAACTTCCATTAAGCTTTTACACTTGGAAGACGAATATATCCTGGTGCTATTTGGGGAAACTACCTGCCTCTAAACCAAATCAGGCATTTCCAACCTGCCTTCATTCACTTTATTCACTCATAGACAATTTCAAGAGAGAATTCTTAAGAATTCAAGAAGTTTTTAGAAAAAAAATTATCCATGAGTCTCCCACATTTCTGTTCTTCCGCTGAGCAGAGGCACTAACTAGCCTTTATTCCAGAATATTTTTCAAGGATGTTCATGTTTTGAACAGCCTTGGAAGATGGTGACAGTGTCTCTATTTCAACAAAGGGAGGGCATGCTGTAGATCAATATGAAATAATCAGATCCCCTAAATTCAGAGTCCCTCTCCTGTAATGTACTCACTGTGGGGGTAGGTGTCACCAGGCCCTCTTTCTACTGCCCTTTAGGACCTGGGCCTCAGGGAACCAGTATGAAAATGCTGACACAGGTTATTCTCTCAGTATAAGAAATTGTCCTTCTTCTCTGAAAAATAATCTCATATCCACATCCATAAACTATCAATATCCATAAACTGTGGCAGGCTAATTTTCTAGCTTACAAGTAAATCTCAGACCCTTTGTAGTTCTCAACACTGGTTATGGTTACTTACCAAAATACCTTCCATCAAAGAGAATCAGTTCAATCCCATGCCTATTTGATAAATATCGGTTTACAATATGCACAAGGTGATGCCACACTAGCCAAAGCAAGGTGAGAGGAAGTTTGGGAGAAGGTTTCCTAGATCTTTATAAATCAATCGGGAAGGGAAAGCCAAATGTGATGCCTGTAACCATTTTAGTCACCTTGCTTCAACCCTGGGGGTGACAAAAAACCCCACATGGAAAAACGTAGGAACAAAACTAGAGAGAAAAAGAACCATCCCTGACTCAAGTTGCTGCAGCCACTGTCACTGTGTTGGAGAATGTATTTCCTTATTGTTTATGGCAATTTGCTTCAGGTTCCTCTACGTTCTTTTACCCAAAAGCAACCCAACTGATACAGTAGCCTCTGAGAAATGTCTCTTACTGACTCACCACGCATTCCTTCTTGGACCTACCAAAATGAGACTTCACCACTACACTGACCCAGGTCACCAATTATTTTATTTTAATTCTTGTTATGCTAGACACACAGAAGAGAGCATAAAATGTATAAGTAAAACTTAAAAATTAAAACCACAGCAAGCCAAAATCACCACTCATATTAAGTAAATAAAATATTCACAGCATCCCACCACAGAGACCTTTCCAAAATCACAATCCCTCCCTGTCCTTCTAGAGATAACTAGCCTTCAGAATTTTGTCATAAACACTTTCCTGCAGTTTTCATAGCTTTAGCCCCTAAGCATGTCTCCCTACAGTACAATTTAGCTTTGCCCACTCTTGTTCTTTTTTTTTTAAATATGAAATTTATTGTCAAATTGGTTTCCATACAACACCCAGTGCTCATCCCAACAGGTGCCCTCCTCAATACCCATCACCCACCCTCTACTCCCTCCCACCCCCCATCAAACCTCAGTTTGTTCTCAGTTTTTAAGAGTCTCTTACGGTTTCACTCCCTCCCTTTCTAACCTTTTTTTTTTTCCTTCCCCTCCCCCATGGTCTTCTGTTAAATTTCTCAGGATCCACATAGGAGTGAAAATATATAAATGTAGTCATGTTTTACGCATTAAATGTAGTCATGTTTTATGCATTTTTGTCCAGCTACTTTGCCCATTTCTATGTGTCATGCATCATAATTTTTGTGTAAAGCTTTCATGTTTCCATTTGCATTCATGTAGATTATCCCATTGCATCAATATGCCACCATTTATTTAACTATGCTACTTTGGTGGGCATTTAGATTGTTTTCGCTTGAGAAAATAAAATTTCAACTACCACATTCTTGTAAAGATATCTGGGTACTTATTCCCCAAATATTTTTTTTAGGTATATACCTAGGAGTGGAATTTCTGGATCACAGGATGTACATATTTTCCATATTACTACAAATGTCAAGTGTTTTCCAAAGTGGCACATCAATTTATACTCCCACTAAAGTATATGAGATTACCCATTGTAATGCATTCTCTGCAGCACTTGATATTGTAAAACTTTTAAACTGTTGATACACAATTGAGGTAATCTTATTGTGTTTTTAATTCGCATCTTTCTGCTTACTAATTAAGGGGAAGATCTTTTCACATGTTTATAAGCCATGTGGTTGTGTTTTGTTGTGATTTGCTTGTTTAAATGTTTTGCCATTTCTTTATTGAGTGGTCTGCTTTTTAAAATGTATTCGTAGGAACTTCCATATTCTGGATACTGGCTCCAGATATGGTGGTACAAATATCCTCTCACATAATATGTGGCTTCCTTTCATTTTTGATATGGTATCTGGATGATATAAGGTCTAAATTTTAATACAGTCAAATCCATGACCTTTTTCTTTGTGGTTACTACTTTGGAGAATTTTTTTTTTTTTAAGTAGTGAGAAATAATTTTCGTGTTACACAGAGAATGCAAACATTTATTCTATTTCTCAATATGGTCTTCTGTTTGGTATACATTACTTCGGTTTACAAAGCATTGCTGGGGTTTCTGGGTACCAGCCTTAGAGTGGCCCACAGGAGACCTGTCAGTCCTTGCTTCCTCTTCACAAGCAAAGCAGAGTGGTCCTCTGACTTGCCAAGGTCATGGTTATGGGTGGAGCTGGAATGGGATCCTGGTCTTAGGGTTCCTGTGTACTTCTTGACTCCCAGGGGCCTCTGAGTTACAGTGTCTCCCTAACAAAGGGGAGGTGTGGTGGGTTAAGATGGGTAAGTGGATGGATTCCATGTGGGGAATTTAAAAGCCCTAACACATTCTAGTGGAAATCAGAAAGCTATGGTGAAAGAGGCTTGGAACCAGTCCCCAAAGATTTTATTCCCATGGGGACCTGGCTGACTTCACTGTCATCTTTTAACTTCCTCCATTAAGCCTTTGTTACTTCTGTCATCAAGTCCAGGGTTACACATGATACAGATGAGTAGGGTCCCTGCTGGGATAAACTGACTTTCTGGACATACTGCTCAGAATTCTTTTATGGTGTGTATCTGGGATTCTTAACACATCCCGAGAAAACTGATCTCAGAATATTTGTCCTAAACAGGGAATACAATGACTCTGGACGCACCTAATAGTGCCTGTAATTACTAAATCCCCCAACCGGATCCCATCCTAACTGGGCAATCAGTTTCTTCTGTGTTTACTGGTTTAAGAAATCCCTCCTTTAACTGAGATCACAAAGAAATTCTACATTATCTTAGAAAAGCTTTAAGGTTTTGACTTCCACATTTAAGGTTTCAATCCAAATGAAATTCATGTTGTTCATGTTATGTAACAAAAGTCAGCCAACTCTCTTAGCACCATTCATTCCTTGCTTACCCCCGATACCATTTCTTGTTACAAATGAAGTGTCCATATGTGGAGATCTGCTTCTAAATTCCTCACATTGTTTGTTCAAAGGATAATGACACCACCACTCAACATAAAATAAACAGACAAAGCTGTTATTTATCGTTTACTACAGTAAGAGAGAAGTCATCTCATCAAACTAGTCTCTGAGAAGAACAGCTGATTTTCTTTAAGGTTTTTAGGAAGCATAAATTTTCAGAAATGTAAATGATATCTGGAAATGTGGTTAATTCATATAAAACTGCTGTTATTCAGATTGGCACTCAGAAGTGGGTTTACTGAAATATGTCCATCACTGATTGGTCAACTCTCAGAAAAGAGGGATGATACTGATTGGTTGGTTTGCAAAATTGTGTTTACCAAGGCAAGTTATTGTTGATTATTTGAACGAGCTTAAAACTGGCTCAGACGACTATTTGTTACCATGGCTCTAGAATAACCAATCTTTTCCTAGTTTCTTTGTGGGAATCCCTAACACATCAGTTCCATTGGTCTACTTGTCTAACCAGGTACCAATATCACACTGTGTTAATTACTATACCTTTCTGATGAGTCTTAATACCTGGTACAACAAGTTCTCCCACTTTACTCTTTGTTTTTCAAGCCATGTCTTAGGTATTCTTGTCTATTCTATTTCTGTATGAATTTTAGAAAATGCTTTTTAAGCTATATATGTACAAACGTGATTTTGTCTGTATTCTATTAAAATTCCAGATCAATTTTAGAGAATTACTTCTGTGTGGTACTGAATGTTTTAATCCAAGGATGTGCTGTATTATTTCCTTTGTTGAGACCTTCATTTATGTTCCTCAAAAATTTTTGGAATTTTCTCCCCCAGAGATATTATACGTATTTTGCTAGCTTTATTCCTAGGTCTATCATATTATTTTATAGTACTGTTAATGGATATTGTTTAGTTATCTTTAAGGTATTTATTCCTAGTTTAAGTATATCATGTTCAGATAACATGCTTTGTTTGTATTTAATCCTTGAGCAATTGTTGACACCTGCTACCAAAATTCAGGTCAACTTTTATAAGTAACTGTATTCATATGTACTCAGAAAGGGTGACTATTGAGCAGTTGTTGGATGCAATGTTCTATACATCCGTTGGGTCTAGTTTGTAACAATATTGATTAACTATACTCTCTCCTTACTGAGTCTTGATCTGCTTGATCTACCAATTACTCAAAGAAGTATGTTAAAATCTCCCACTGTGATTGTGTAACTTTTTATTTCTCTTACAATGCATATGAATAAAAAATTGTAACTTCCTGGTGAATTAAAATGCCTATCATTATAAAGTGACTCTCATTTGCTCTAGTAATGGTTTGTGCCTTATACTTTGTCTGATATTAATATCATTGTCTTTCAGTTCGTAATTTTACAGTATATCTTTTTCCATTCTTTTTGTTTCAATCTATCTATATTTTTACGCTATAGGTAAACTCTTGAGATAATATTAGTTAGTTGTCTAATTAATATGGCACCCTTTGTTTTTAACATTTATATTTTAATATTTTTACTTATCTGTTTTAATATCTTTCTTCATCCTTTCTATTTGTACACCTCTATATACTTTCTGTATACTTTTCAATATACTTTGTCTCTCCTTTTTTACCCTCCTTGGAATTTTTTAAAATTATCTTTTGCTATTTACTTGTTTGGAAGTAATGTATTATTTATTTGTTCTTTTAGTGGTTAATTGAAAAAAAATACAACCTCATTAACATATCAAAGTGTACATTTCATTAATACTCTTACCTTACTCTCTTCCTGAATAATCTAGGACCTTAACATTTTGCTTTCACCATAACCTTGATGTATGCGCTGCTGTTTTATGAGTTTTATTGTGTTTTTAAAACTTCCTAATTTATTTTCCTAGACCTCACTCTTGTAATATTTCTAGACCTTGGCAAAGATGGGATGTCTGACCATAGGGCATCATGTGTTCACGTAGCCAGAGCTGCCCATCATGAACTAGGTTCCATAAGGCTCACCAAATCATATGGTCTTTTAGATTCAATAACAGTCAATTATCACATGGGGATTTTATACTTGTAATTAGACACAAGCAGTGCTAGAGGCCATGAGTAAGCTACATGAGCAAGTATCTCAGAAGCTCATGCCATTCACCACTGTTACTCCAATACTTCCCTCTCCACTCATACCTCTGGTTGTACAGGAGTCTTCTATGGCAATCTGATAGAAAATAGAAAATATTGAGCTTACATTATGAATAGGTTGGCTCCATCTGTGGATACAAGCTGAAAATAGAAAGCAGCTGTACTAAAGTTCCAAACAAGAGTAGCCAGGAAAGATAGTTGTAAGGAGGAATCTTTCTAAAGGACACAGCTTGGGGCTAGTATACCTAATCATCAACTTTGTGTGGAAAGAAAGTGGTCCGAAGTAAGAATGTATAGAGATTAATGGTTAGTGGCAAAAGCTTGACTGGTTGCTCCGAAGCTTAGGAGACAGAATGGAAGATCAATGAGGTTTAGAGAAGCTTATGGATGGACTAATGGAAAGGGGAAAGAAGCATAAAGAACTCTGTATTGTAGGTTTTCTTTTTTTTTTCTTTCTTTTTTTTTAATTTTATTTAAATCCAAGTTATTTAACATACAGTGTAATAATGGTTTCAGGACTAGAATTTAGTGACTCATCACTTACATATAATACCCAGTGCTCATCCCAACAAGTGCCCTCCTCAATGCCCATCACCCATTTAGCCCATCCCCCCACCCAACACCCCTCCAGCAACCCTCAGTTTGTTCTCTGTATTTAAGAGTCTCTTATGATTTGCTTCCCTCTCTGTTTTTATTTATTTTTCCCCTCCCCTATGTCCATCTGTTTCATTTCTTTAATTCCACATATGAGTGAAATCATATGATATTTATCTTTCTGTGGCTGACTTATTTCACTTGGCATAATATACTCTAGTTCTACCCACGTTGTTGCAAATGGCAACATTTCATTCTTTTTGACTGCCAAGTAATATTCCGTTCTGTGTGTGTGTGTATATATATATATATATATATATTCCATTTCTTCTATATCCATTCATCAGTTGATGGACATTTGGGCTCTTTCCATAAGAACTCTGAATTGTATGTTAATGCCCACCAAAGAGCACCTGCCACAAAAGAGTCCCCAACAACCAACTAGATAAACTAGATAACCAACTGACCAGTTGATGTCAGCCAGTGTCATTCATTGTACCCTCCAAGTTCTGCCCAATGGCATAATAGATCATGGAGCAGGTGAGGTAGGCTTGGAGATAATGAATGGACCCAATATCATGGGCTCTCCCTCACCACGACTGATCTAACTACTGCCACCATCTAGGACTTAACATTCTAGAAAAGAAGCCCAAAGCTAATCCCAAATATAACTGCATCACCTTGAGATCAGGTCATCACGAGGTGGTTAGTTGATTCCATTGTACCCCTTCCATCATGGAAAAGGCAAAAATTGGTACAGGTTGGATCTGACACATTTTCTATGTATATGTTTTTCTTTTCTGCAGGCAGAGGCCTCACCAACATCACTAACCATGGACTAACAGAACATTTGATGCACAGATACAGGACCCCACATAGCACTGAACCATTGAAGAACCAAGGATCCAAATCTGCAGCAAATGAAAAGCACCAATGGCACATAATCTGTGGTCTTCTGACATATTACATGCCCCAAATACTGCTAGCATAAAAGAGTAATGGAGTGTTTTTTGAAGCCAAAGCTAATGTACCAGGTTAGAAATGGTAACTGTGAGGTTGGAATGGCATCCTTGAGGAAATAGTATATACCTCAGTGAACGTCCATTCTATGGCACTGTCCCCAGTAGGTAAAATATAGGAGTATAGGAACCAAGGAATGGAAGTAAGAGTGTTCTGGCTTATCATCAATACCACTGTTACACATAGGGAATATGTGCTTCATGCTTCTGCAATGTTAGTCTTTGTAAGTCTAGAGTTAGTGTCAAACAAGATGCTACTTGAAAGAAATGGTAAATGAAGAAGGTATCGTCTCTCACACTTTATAATGATTGAGAGAAACAGGAAAGTTAAATATTAATAATAATAGTAGTATAGGGTACTATGAAAGCACAGAGAAGAGTCTCCTAAGCCAAATAGATGTGGTGTTTTATTTGTTTGTTTTTTGGGGTTTTTTGGAGTTTTTGGTCATTTTGTTTGGTTGGTTTGTGTGGGAGGGAGAAGGAAGGAGGAAGGAAGGTAGGGATTAAAAGAGAATCAGAAAAGGCAGGAAAGACTTCCAGGAAGAGATAATGACTGAATTGGATTTTGTAGGAAAGAGAGCAGTTAAGCATGCAAATGTGAAGGTGAAAGGCATTCAAGCAAAAGAGAAACTTAACACAAAGAAGGTGTATAGATTTCAGTAAGTGAAATGGACTTTGAGAGGGAAAGGAATGTGCCAGAAGGTTAGGCTGCAGAGGCAGAAGGAGGGCAAAGCAGAAGCCTTTAATGTTAAGAATGCCTGGGGGCAATAGGAAGCCATCAAAGGATGCTAATCAGTAGAATGAGGGGATTCCTTGTGAACCAAGCAAATTGAACTGAGAAGGCTCATTCCTGCGTACCTTGTCCTCCCTCCATTCAGAAAAGAGACACCCTCCTTTTGACAACAAATCCATGTCTTCTTCAAAAGATTTATAGACTTCTGGAGAAATTCCAGTGTAATACTCCTGAGATCAGAACCAAGTGTTCTTGAGAGGGAGAGAGAGAGAGAGAGAGAGAGAGAGAATCTTTACTTTTGAGAGTGTTTTTTTTTTTTTTTTTTTACTTTTTTGGAGGGGAGATGATTTTTGGAAACCCAAGCGCTGATTACAGAGGCAGGGGTATAATTATTTCAATAATGAGTTGTCTCAGGAACCAGAATTTCCATTAAGAAAAGAGGACAAAGGAAAGCTACAAAATCCTCCTGAAGTAGAATACTGGGTTTTAGTTCTGCAAAGAATCACAAATTAGTGAAATCAAGGGCAACAACTTTGCCCAGAGATTCTTTCCAGTAAATAAATAAGATCACAAACATATACTTGCTAATAGGCTCTCAGTTAAAAGGGACTCCATTTTTGGGGCCATTAAGGAATATTAGCACACGGGCAACACTTTCTCATTTCCTTTGAGATTTCAGAGTTAAAGCCCAGATGCATTAGAAATCTTGTTCCATTGAATATTACCTGATGTGCCAGCTTCCCTTTGGACTCTTGGTATTTATCATTAATCCCTCCTTTCTCCGTGCTCATGCAGCACTTTTTGGCAACCCATCCCTGTATCTGTCTTAACTCACAGGACTGTGAATGCATTAGTCGGTAGGCCTTTTCGGTGAATTGCAAGAAACATGGATTTTTAGTCAGAGGGAATCTGATTTCCAACCTTGCCACCGGCTGGTGGCCTGAGGCAACGGAACCTCTCTGAGTCTTGGTTTGCCAATCCATGAATTGGAGACAGAAGACCTCTCATGACATGTTATTACTGTGTTCCTTTAATAAGTGGTTCTCAGCCCAACCAGACATTACAATCACTTGGAGAAGCTTTCGAAAAGACCTTTGACAGGATCTCACACGCGGAGATTCTAATTTAGTGGACTAGGGCATTAGTACTTTCCAAAAGCTCCTCAAATGATTCTAATGTACAGCCAGAGTGGACAACCACCACCAGAAACCAAGCCATCCCAGCTAGGAAACACGGACAGAATTAGATGAGCATCAAGCTGCAGGGCACTGCTCTTCACACTGACCTAGTGGACAGATTAGAGGTAGGTTAGAGGCTCCCTTTCCGGAGTGCCCGGGTGGCTCAGTCAGTTAAGCATCTGACTCGATTTCGGCTCGTTATGATCTCACGGTTCGTGAGCTCGAGCCCCACATCAGGCTCCATGCTGACAGTGTGCACCCTGCTTGGTATTCTCTCTCTCAATCTCTCTCTCTCTCTCCCCCCTCTCTCTGTCCTTCCCCCACTCATGCTGTCTCTGTCTCTCTCAAACAAGTAAACTTATAAAAAAAAAAAAAAAAAAGTATCCCTTTCCTCTGCATGCTGGTGTCCTTAGATTGTCCCAGCAGTGGGGCTGGGGGTAGAATATCAATTTCAGACTAGCAAAACTTTATTACACTGAGAAGAAAAAAATGAGAAAAAGAGTAGGGAAGGGGCCTGATCACTTTATTCCATCTGTGGTGGAACAGACAAAAGGCCCAGAATTGCTGCCTTGTAAACACCCCCAGACCTTTTGCAAACAGTAGTCCCTGGTAGGAAGCTTTTTCTCTTGCTTGGAGGCCTGGAAAAACATCTTGTATTAAGCATAGGGATTAATATTTTGTGATTATTTCCAAGGAGTCGGGAATTGTACTAAGCACATGCACAGCATTCATGCCCCCAGTGTCAGTCTGTAAAGGGGTCAGTCTGCCAGCTCTCAGTGGGCCTGACAGGGTTGGGAGGTTAAACACGACCTCCCTTAAGGACCGCAGGATAGACTCCCTCTGCCACACACTGAGATCTCTCAGCTGCCAGACTCCTCTAGGCCACCAGGCCAGGCAGTTCTCAAACATTAGCACCCATCGGAGTTACATTAGGGACTTAAAATTAACCATATAAAAAACCATGAGCTTAATAAGTGTTTTTTTCCTTATATTTATTCATTTTTTTTAAGAGGCAAAGAGAGACAGAGAGCATGAACAGGGGAGGGGCAGAGAGAGAGGGAGACACAGAATCTGAATCAGGCTCCAGGCTCTGAGCTGGGGCTCAAATTCACGAACCGTGAGATCACGACCTGAGCCAAAGTCAGACGCTCAACCAACTGAGCCACCTAGGCGCCACAAATCGTACTAACATTTTGCCCACCTATTAAGTACAGAGATTTTTCTTAATTTTAATGACGTGCAAATAGAAAAATAAATTAGGAGTTATGAAAGTATTCTGTCACAAAAGAGAAAAAGGACCCTTGCTCTGAGGACTTGGAAGACTTACACATACACACCCACATGCACCCCCCCTACAACATACACACAGAACACGTGGTTATCTCTATACCTCTGGCTCTTTCACGAATGCTGTTATATAGGATTTTAATTTTATAAATCGCTTCTTTCTTTACATTACCAAAATGTAATTAGGTAAGAGTTTATAACATTTCTATATGCTGTTATTTTATATCTGTTTAGTATAATATAGTTTCTCCTTTAAAAACTGATTATTATTACTGTTATGAATTATTGTTGGAGACTTCAGAAAGCATCTTGCTTCTTGCATTCAAAGCTGGATATATATCTAATAACGCTGCCTAATTAATTTCATTGTGTAATTATTTTTGATATCTTACTGTACTATAGACTTATATGTTATTTTAAGTCTTTCATTACAACTGTGTCCTGTTGTGCCTAGAAAACTCCTGGTAGTTGTCAAAGAAGCAAGCGACATATTTATTCTTTAAGTCTAACTAGAACTTACCAAGTTAGAACTACCTTATGCTGTATCACACATATTTATATTGCATATATTTGTTTATTGCTATTGTAAACCAAACCCTATATCTTATTTGGGCAATTCTTTCTTCCTAAAGATTGTTTAGAAGAAAAAAAATCAGACAATTTTTAAAATTATGAATAGTCAGATCAATGAGGAAAAATCCCTGTCAATTATTGGAATAGGTTATAAAACTACCATGTGATATTAGCATAATAATAATTTCAGTAAAATATAATAAGTTGCCAAGATATAGATCCCATTATAGACAGAGAGGCACTGAAAATCAAAAGTAGAGATGTCGATGGATACATAGACTAGGAATTAATGGTTACAATTTGGATAAAAATAATTTAGATCCTTATCTCATCCTGTAAATTCTTTACTTCTATTAACATTAAAAATGTTACAAGAAATTAAATCATGGTCAAGTGTATGGACAGGAGAGCATGTTCCAAAATTATCAGTGATAAAAGATGTGCCTTTATGAATATACACAGAGATAGATAATAGATGGTAAAGCATTACTGATCTTTCTTGATAGACCATTTTTATGTGGTTAAAATTAAAAAAAAAAAACTGACAGCAGCCAAAAAGAATAAAATAATCTGGCAAAAACAGATTCTGAAAATGTGATAAAAACAAATACTTGCTGGAAAGGACCTATGAAAATTAATATGAAAATAATAAAGCTCTAAAATAAAGGGGATAATAAACTTATAATAAAAGGTCACAAAGATGGAAATATTTTCACCTCATTAGCAATCAGAAAAGACAAATTAAAATGATGAGATACAACTTTCAACTACCCAATTAAAAAACATTTGAATGGGGGCAACTAGGTGGCTCAGTTGGGTAAGCCAAGTTCAGCCAGGTCATGATCTCATGGTTCATGAGTTTGAGCCCCATAGTGGGCTCTCTGCTGTCAACAAGGAGCCTACTCGAGATCTTCTGTCTCCCTCTTTCTTTGTCCTTCCCCACTCATTCTCTCTCTCTCTCTGAAAAATAAATAAGCATTAAAAAAAAATTACAATGATAATACCTAATGCCATCCAGTGAGCAGGGCAATAGGCACTCTCATCAATTACTGTTTAAACTCCTTCGGAAGTAAATTTCAATCATGTATAAAAAATATTCATTCATAGTGCTTAACATTTGGGGGAATTTATCCTAAATAATTTCGTAATAAATGTGGATTTTTTGAAGAGAAACTTAGCCTTGCACCCCATATTCATGTTCCCTTTCCGAAGGGTGTGGTTGTTACTGGGAAGTGACTGTCCAGCCCCTTTTGCAGTTAGATGGAGCCATATGGCTAAGTTCCAGTGAATGGAATGGGGGAAGAATTAATCTAAGCTACTCCCAGTACTCGCCAGATTCTCCAGGTTCAAAGCTTAAATTTCTATTAATGGTGCACAGCCTCAAACAAGTTATCTAGCACTTTGTGCCTCAGTTTCTTCATCTGTAAAATGAGCTCTATAGAAGTGTCTACTTCATAGAGTTAAGAGTTAAAAATGAATTAGCACTTCATAAATTCTTAGACCAATGTCAGGAGACCAGTAATTCAGTAAAGCATAAGCAAGGCCAGAGGCTCCAGGAATGGAAATATAAGGTTTCACCCCAGAGCAGATATTGTCTGCTTTGGTCCCTAGGGTCGGTTATGGGTATTAAACTGAAGGAGACTCAGACTTCTTAGCATGTACCCTCCTTTTTCCTGAAAATTCAGGACAGCAGCGTTGTGATCATTAGGCAGTGTTCACAATGGCACGGAACCTGTTCTATGATTCAGCAGACCCTCTCAGGGACATCTCATCACTGCAGATCTGGGAACATCAATCACCCTGATCCCTCAAGAGAACCAAAAGAAGGGTTATCTGGTTGCAGCTTTCCAGAGAATTTGGGTATGAACCCACTTAATGTCCATGAAGATGAGATGTTACTTATATCAGTAAAGGCCTGTGGCTAGAAATTGTGATAGGAACACAGCTAAAATAGATCCTCAAGAAAACACCTTTATTGCCTTGAGCATATATTTGCCTGGCAGTAACCATTATCTTTCAAAACTTGATATACTTAACAAGCACTTATACAGCGCTTAGTATGCAAAAAGCATTGATTTAAGAACTACACCCATTAATTCATTTAATCCTCATAACAAACCAGCAAGGAATATTCAGTTATTACCCATATCTTACTGATGAGCTTAAGTAGTTTGCCCAAGGTTATGCAGATAGTAATTGATAAAACCACAATTCGAGCCCAGAGAGTATGACTCCCCAGTCTGTTCTCTGAGCTGCCAAGCTCTCTCACCGATCTCGCCTCTCTTGCTTCTCTCCCCATGCCAAAGAAGATGCCCATTAATGCTATTTTTAATACTACTTTATATTAGTATAGCATAATTTTCAATTTGCATAAAGCAGTCACAGTGATTAGCCACAGATTCTCACCATGGTCCCAGGAAGCAGATAAGATTGTTACTGAGTCTCATTTTCCATAAGAAATTTAAACTCAGAGAATCAAAGTAATGTTCAGAGGAACACATATCTGAAATTCAGATCCTGGTTATTTGACCACTGATCCATAATTCTTTTCTTCACTCCACGCTGGCTTTCTCAATTCTCTATTTTCCCTTAGGGAGAATTGAAAATAAGATTTTTTTCTTTCTTTCCATTCCCTTCAATATTAGGAGAGTGATTATATCAAAGAGATTATTTTTTTTTCTTTAACCCAGAAAGTTAAGCAATTCTTAAAATTACTAGGAATGTTTGATTTCAATCTTTTCAGGTAACCCATTTACTTATTAAGAGTCAGAAGGCTTTTGAAGCTTGACACAATCGTACAGGATGACTGGGTAGAACATGGCAGTCCCTTTCCCCCTTCATCTTCAGCCAACGCATTGGATTGCATCTTTGCCAGCTAGTGAGGCAAGCATGTTGGGACAGTGCATAGGCAGGAACTGAAAGATGGGTAGAGAAAACCCTGGGGCTGCAAGAAGGGGACTGGGTTCCAGTCCCATATGAACTCACAACCCACCGGTGGAGCCTCAGCCAATCCATTGCACTTTAGACCTCCATCTCCCATCTGTTGAATATGGATTTCAAACTAGGTCATTGCTGAAGTCCTTCCCCACTTTCCAACTCCTCTGGTCATCTGAGACCTTCCTCTGGCTTTTCATGCAACTTAGGAAATGTTGGGTCTCAGTTGCCTCATCTGTAAACCGGAGTCATGATATTTATCACGATTATCTCTCTGGATTGATGAAGTATCAAAGAGGATGCTAAATACAAATGCCTTTAAATACAACATGTGCTTTGTAACAGGCAAATAGTTACTACCCTTAAATAAATAGACTAAAAAAGGTAATTAATATTTCAGCAAGTGAAAGCATTGCTACCAATCTTCATAAAGCCCCTAATGGGTTAAATGCTTGGACATCTGGTGAAATACTAGCCTCAGCTGTTTAAGTGACATCTTCTTGGGTCAAATTTCTCTCCTCTCTCCAGTCCATCTGCTCACAGCTTGTCATGATAAACACTTCTGAGTTACAAAGCAGAGAGTACACAGCAACAAGAGAGGGACCGCATCTTGGATCTTAATTAGACAATAATATCAGAGAAAAACAGCACCCAGTCATATATTTTTCATTCGCCCAACCCCACCCCACACTGCCTACCCACCTCTGCTCCATCCTTCTTTGTCTCGTGTGTTACAGCCACATGTCAGGCAATAGATAAGCGGAAGGTGAGAAATCAAAGCTAGCCATAAGTAACAGAAAGTGAGAGACAGCCTAATGGGTAAAAATAATGCCAGGTGGAAGATCTAGGTGTCATTCGTCCTTGGTTCAAGGAAAGTAGAATGTGCTATGTGATTGATACTCTCTAGAATAGAATTATCTCAGTGTAGTGTCCCAGGGGTCAGGGCACTTGGCTTATCTAGGCACTGTGGTGATTTGTTCTGAGACCTCAGCAAAAACCAGTGAATGTTCAGCCTCAGTTTCCTTATTTGCAAACGCAGGTGGTGTTTGGTGGTAGCAATAAACAGCTGTATCAGTGTTGTCATTACACTTACATAAAAAAAGTCTGTGACAGAGCTTGGCACATAGCGGGTGATAAGCATTTTTTTATTGACTCTGAATCTGGTATGCTGGAAAGAGCACTGTACTAAGAAGTTCTTACACGCCCAATGAGGACTTTGGCCTTGTAACTCCTTAGGAGTGAATCAAAATTTCAGAGAAAGGGAGTACAATCTTCAGCACTAGGATTAATATTCCTGGCTCTGTTTGCTCTTATGGAAAATGAGGGAGTTATTTAAGTATAAGTTCTCTCCTTGCCCAAATGTTGGGAGCATCCATGTGGTGGCCCTGAATGTCTGATTACTTTTAAAACCAAAAAATTGTGCCATTCCAAATGTATTTTGTATGACTCAGCATACTCTCAATAGCTACTTCCTCCAGCCTTGAAGTAACTAACATCAAATGACCTCAGTAGCCATTAAGTAGATTATGGTGCATCCATACAATGGTAATAGTGGTTATTTCATAATGGTGCAATTTCAGATGATGATTTTTAAAAATTATCCTTGACTGTAATTTGTTATTAATCTCTCATAAAGAGGCATTCCTTATGTACTAAAAATGATAAAAGAGAGAGTTGTCCAAACCAGTAGGAAAGAAAAGAGTAATGTTAGCAAGAGTCAGCTGGAAATTGATTCAGCACTCTTTTTTATTTTTATTTTTTTTGAAAGAAAAAGAGAGAGAGAGAGAGAATATAAGCAGGGGAGGGCACAGAGAGAGGGAGACAAAGAGAATCCCAAGCAGCAGGCTCTGTGCTGTCAGGGCCCAATGAGGGGCTCGAACTGAAAAAACCATGTGATCATGACCTGAACAGAAACCAAAGGTCGGATGTTCAACCAACTGAGCCACCCAGGTGCCCTGCTGCATTTATTATGTCAGGTGCAAAAAATATAATCTTGCCTATAGATGCATTCTTTATCAACAAGGTCATGTGTCTCCTCCCATTGGAAGAAAAATGTGTGTGTTCTGGGACAGTCCCTAAAAGAAACTGCATCCTCTTTCTCTAGCTATGCAAAGCATCAAATGTCCTTATTCATTCATCTGACCAACAAGTACCCCTCCACGTGGCAAGTATTTTGTGCTGTGGGATCAGGATACATAAATGAATGAAATTACTTCTGCTTTCAAGGATGTGAAATAATGGGAATTATCACACACTGCTGGTAGGAGAAGAAACTGGCACATCCACTTTGGAAAAGCAGTTTGATTAGTTGTTACAATGAGAGATGTAATTCCTTATTTTAGGACTCAGCATTTCCACACCTAGTTCTTGAATATATGTGAGTATTGCATGTGTGTAAACTTATGGTCCGAAAACAAGCATGTTCATAGCAGCCTTGTGTGTAATAGAAATGAATAAACCAGAAACAACACAAACGTACATGTGCACAAATTATAGATGCAAGGATCTATATTAATGAATTTCAAATACATAATGTCAAGTCACAGAAGACCAAGTGTAATATGATTTCATTTATAAACAGATCAAAAGAGTCAATACCAAACAATATATAATTAGGGACACAGATGTCTGTGGAAACTACAAGAATGAAGAACAACTTTCAGGAGAGTGGTTACCTCTGGGAGTCGGGGAACAAGATTATTTAATAGATGAAGAGCACTGGGAGAATTTCGAAGGTATTGAGAATGTAATGGATATATGAGTAATAATTGAATTATTACGCTTTATGCCATATACATGTAATGTATACAGTCTTTGTATGAGTAATAATTGAATTATTACGCTTTATGCCATATACATGTAATGTATACAGTCTTTGTATGTATAACATTTCAATTAAAAATAAAATAAAATAAAACATGGGGTGCCTGGGTGGCTCAGTCAGTTGAGCGTTCGACTTCGGCTGAGGTCATGATCTCACAGTTCGTGGGTTTGGGCCCCACGTCAGGCTCTGTGCTGACAGCTCAGAGCCTGGAGCCTGCTTTGATTCTGTGTCTCCCTCTCTCCCTCTCTTCCCCTACCCCACTCGAGCGCTCTCTCTCTCTCTCTCTCTCTCAAAAATAAATAATATTTTTTTAAATTTATAAAAAAATAAAATGTAAAAACAAGTGGGACAAAATATACAACCAAAAAAAAAAAAATCAATCTTGCCTTTAAAACCCAAATCAAACATTTTCTGCTACATGGAGTCTCTCCTCGTCTCATTGCTATTTTCCCTCTCTCTTGTGATTGCTTTTCCTATTTTTTCTTACACTTGTCTTCCTAGAACTTTTAATTTCTACTTTATGTGAGCATAGTTTAAGTCAAGATCTTTTCATCTGGAGACTGCAAACATCTTGAATTCGGGATCTGTGTCACTATCTCTGCTTCACCTACAGCAACTATCTCGGGAATCAATCATGGTATAGTAAACAGATATTGGGATTGCCCTCAAGACAAGTTAAAATCTTGATTTTATGACTTACAACTCATGAGATGTTGGCATCAGCTTCCACTAAGGAATGCCAATAACTTCCACCTTATCAGAATCATAAATTCAGGATTTTTCTAAGAGCTCATTGAGATACTGTTTACTAAAGCATTATATGAATGTCTTTTCGGGCCCTGGAACAAATAGTTGTTAAATAATTTTGATACAGCGTAACTTACGTTTCAGGCTGGTAATAAATATGCGAGAAAGAAATGTGCTTTACAAAGGATGATGTGAGTTGTTTAAGTGAAGGAAGGCACTGAGTCACCCAGGAATGACCTGCCTAGGAATAAAGAGTTCACTAAAAGAAGTGAATGAGAATTTGTCAAAGTTGCACATTCTGAGCCAGAAGGGGCTATTGATCACTTTGCTTCCCAACCCTTTGTGAGAGGGAAGTTGTCAAAGGCCAGTGTACTTTGGGGTCATGGAGAATTATAAAGTACGCGCTCTAAGACACAAAGAGGAGCTGCTAGGAAGCAGATGCCTGACAGATCTGATAGCAGCTAAAATAACAGAACCTGCTTTTACCATGAAATGAAGTCAGTATTTGTCAACACTTTCCTCAAAATATAAAATTGGAATTTTTTAGACTTACTATTCTAGACAGTGTTAGAAAACTTGAAAATTGACTTCCAGTTTGTTAAAAATATTTTATAATATGTTCTAAAGGTGTTTACTAATACGTCGCTGAAAAAGAATGTTTAAAGAGAATAAATGGGGAGCAATCGGATTTATTGTATTTTAAATCTATATGTATTAAAATGTCTACTTGGACTAGCATTTTCTGATTTCCAAAATGCTTTAGGACACATTTTTTTATTTAAACATCGTGAAGTCAATATTATAAATCCCATTCAATACAAGACAGGTCTGAGGTGTAGACAGTAAGTGACAGAGCCAGTTTCAAAACGTACCTTTACTGAGTCCAGATGCCACCCATTTACCTTGGATAGATCACCTCCCCTCTTAGACACTCAAGCATTTTATTCACATGTAAAAGCTCTGCCTGGCACATAGTGAGCATGCTTTACATACTTCTTGAATAAATGAACTCATTCAACATCTTTAAAGACCTACTATACATCAGACATTTTTTTAAGTTTATTTATTTTGAGAGAGAGAGGGAGGGAAAGAGAGAATCCCAAGCAGGCTCCACACCGTCAGACTCCACAACGGCACCACCGTTAACACATTAACCCACGGGCACCATGCGGAGCCCAATGTGGGACTCGAACTCATGAAATATGAGATCACGACCTGAGCCAACATCAAGAGTCAGAAACCAGAAAAATAATGAAGAGGAAAATATGGAACCCAAGAAAGAGACGTTTCGATCCAGGAGTACAGGGAAGCCCCAGGATGATGCCCTTGCAAGAAGACATAGAAAACAAGAAATCATGACTGTAGCTGGGTTTCAGAAACCCTGGGAGAAAGAATTTCAAGGGAAAAAAAGAAGAAGAGGGAGGAGGAGGAGGGGGAAGAGAAACGGGAATTTCTTATAACTGACTGTGTGATCAGGAGCCCCCAAATGTGGGGATATGGTAAAGCTATGCTATTTGATTTTCAAAAATAAAAGAATGTTCATAAAAAAAGAAATTATATGGAATCATGGTATAAATATAAGTCAACTAAAATGGAGCATAATATTGAGCAATTGATGGAGTATAAGAAAAGTGAATCCAGTTAACACAGATTCTGGGAAAACTATCCACCAAGTAACCCAAAGGGGTTATTTTATTAGATTTCTAGAAAAGGAAATCACTCCTAAAACACTAGCATATTTAGTCCTGAATTGAACAAGATTTATAGAATCGTATTAATGGCATCTGCTTATTGGTATTCAACTTGTAGAGTCAACTTCCACCCAAAGTATAAACGTCAGTATCATTAGTTTCAGAAGATAACACAAATGTCAACCTTGAACATGCTGGTGAACATGCTGGTGAAGGGGAATGGCTGACAGAAATTGGAGTTGGAAGGGAGAAGTGGTGTGAAAATAAGGATAGGGATCCTAACATCCTCACTTTACATAGTGAGGAGACAAGCAGTGCTGTCTGAAGTTGGTAAAGCAAGAAACAGAGATAGAAGCATTAAAGTTATATAATCTTAAGTAGTATAACTAACATTTAAAATGCAATATTATCAATTGAAGAACTAAAAGTAATAATAAAAGTATTTAAATATTAGGAAAAAATGGGAAATAGTGTAATAATGTTAAATTCTCATCTTATAAAAATAGAATCAATAAGGTATCATGTAACATTTACAAATAAGAGTACTAGAGATATGAACACATTAACCCAGCAGATGAACTAAACCCATAAATGGTTAAATGTCCTGGACAGTGTGAAAGGATAAGCCAGAAGACATGATTTCCTTGGAGGACTTTTTGTATTTTATTTTTCATGATGTGCATATAATCTTTAAAAATATATATAAATAATATTAACGGCAGAAATTTTTAAAAATTAAAAATCATTAGACATATACCCATAACTTTTACACCAGGATGTTAATTGCAGTATGTTCATAAAGTTTTATTTTCCTTTTCTTCATAAAGTTTTTAATTGGATTCAAAAACATCCATCAATCAAGAAGCGAATATTATAGATCCTGTGTAGAGTTTAATGTAGCCTTTATTTATTAATGTTTATTTTATTTATTTTTTTTTGAAAGACCGTGAGCGGGGTGGGTGCAGAGATAGTGGGGTACGGAAGATCCCAAGAGGGCTCCGCACTGACAGCAGTGAGCCCAATGCAGGACTGGAACTCGCAAACTGGAAGATCATGTTCTGAGCCCAAGTCAGCTACTCAATCAACTAAGCCACCCACATGACCCCAATGTAGCCTTTCAGTAATGATGTGGAGGGAATTCTGACATTGGTGGGTTTCGAACAAACGCTGTTGGTGAGGGAAGGGAAGCTGCAGAATAGGTTCGGTGTGATAGCGTCTATACAAAGCACAGGTTTCCATTTCTACAGGTACAAATGCATAGAGGACTTCAGGGAATACTGGTAACGGGTTAACCGGAATGGTGAAGGGGAACTTAAGCCGTCTTCTACTGTTTGTTAATTTTTTCTTGACTTGTTTTTTTTTTAATTCAATATTTGTTTCTACTTTTTATTTTGGGAAAGCAGAGTGACAAGTATAATAAACCCCTATGTATGCATCTCCCAGCTTCAAAAATTATCATCATAAAAGCCAACCTTATTCTATCCATCCCCCTACACACTACCACCCTTGACAGAGAATTTTGAAGAAAATCTCTGATGTCATATTATCTGTAAATACCTTAGTATATACAAGATAGTGATCTAGACTTAAAGAAAATATTCATTTAACGCCATCAAATATCCACTCCGTGTTCAGTATCCCAATAGATTCATGAATGTGCTTTTTCTACAATTTGTTAGTTTAAGTCATTATATGATATATATTGGTTTTCTAATATTTTAATTTGTGTCATGAAATATTTAAAATACAAAGAAATACAGAAAATAATGAACGTATGCATATAAACATCAACCAGATTTATACATCATTTGTAAACATTTTATTGGCCTTAGAATTTAAAAGAAACAAAAATATATTTTTGTGAGAAAAAGCATAATCATTCTTTAAGAAATACATTTTTAAAAACATAAAAATACTAAGAAATAAAAAGTTCATGATACAAATTTGTCCTACATCTCTCTGAAATTTTATTTCCCTTTTTTCTCCCCAAAGATCATATCTGTCCTGACATTAATATGTATCCTTCCCATCATATATTTTATGAGCTTAGTATATACATAAGCAATTACAAATAGTACCTCGTATTATTTTTTTTAGTTTTAAATGGTACTATGTTGCATGTATCCAAATGTATCTTTTTTACCCTCAACATTATGTTTCTGATCTTTACCCATTTTGATACACGAAGATTAAGTTCATTTATTTTAATTACTGCCTCAAATTTTGCTGTTTATATAGGCATTCTCCTACTCATGGACATTTAAATTATCCCAATGTTAGTGTTATATACTCTATCATAATGATTTTTGAGAGAGAGAGACAGAGAGAGCCAAAGAGAGTGTGCACACACTCCAGTAGGGTGGGGCGGAGAGGAAGGGAGAGAGAGAGAGAGAGAGAGAGAGAGAGAGGAGAGACTCTTAAGCAGTCTCTGAGCACAGCACAGAGACTGATGATGCGGGGCTTGATCCCACAACCCTGGGATCATGACTTGTGCTGAAGTTAAGAGCCAGACACTCCACTGACTGAGCCACCCAGGTGGTCCTATCATAATTATCATTCTTGAACCTATATCTTTCTGTAGATATGAGAGGTTTCTAAGGAATATAGCTAGAAATGGATTTCCCAGCCTAAGATATGTCATTTTCAAACTTACTTGAATTTTCCAGTTGTGCTCCTAGGTGATCTCCCAGTTTCCCCTATCACTAGCAGTATATGGGCTTCCTTTCACCACATTCTCATCATTCTTGGTATTTTTCAAGTTTTTAATGTGCTAATCTGATGAGTGTAAATGGCAATTCATTGTGATTTTGATGAACTTTTCTCTGATTGCTAGAGAAGTTTCTTATATTTATGGGCCTCTTAGATTTCCCTTTCTTTGAAATTCCTTTATTAAACATCTGTTCCTATTTCTATTGGGTTATTTGCCATTTTCTCATTGGTATTGGGAGTTCTTTATGAATTCTGGACACAATTTTTATCATTCATTATCATTTATTTGAGTTGTAAGATTCTTCTAGTCTTTAACTTGCTCTTGAATTCATAGTATCCTCTTATAAAGAAATTTTAAATTTTAATGTAGTCAAAATTAATATTTTCCTTTTATGGTATGTGCTTCTGGAGATTTGCCCAGGACATTCTTTCTAATTCCAATATCATTAACATATTCTATGTTTTCTTCTAAACTTTTATAGTTCTGAGTTTTATATTTTAATTTGTAAAATAAAAATTTATTTGTTACATTGATAATTAAAACTTAATGTCATTATTTTAAAAAGAGATAGAAATATAAAATTATTCATGATTTTAGACCTCAGAAACCAAGTACTGGTAACATTTATTCAATTTACTTCTTTTTATTTTATATATATATATATATATATATATATATATACACACACACACACATATGTATACACACACATGTATATGTGTGTGTATATATATACAAAATATATACATGCGTATATATATACATGGCACCCTTTTGTATATATAAGTGAGATGATATATTATTTTTATTTTTATATTGTTTTATACTTTTTTATTAAGTAGCACTTAATTTTATATATACATATACAAAGATGTATATATATATATATGTGTATATATATATGTATGTATATGTATATTATGTATAGTCATTCACAGAGAGATTGAGGCTGGAGAATCCAGACATGCAAGATTTGGACAGGGAACTTGCATGAAAATTTTCCCTTATGGTATGTATTTGTGATACATGCAACCCAAACCAAGTATATCAATTAACTCTCTTTTTATACACTTCTATGTGTCCTTCACTGTAGAAACGTACATAATCTTCCTAGTAATTGTTATTCGTATTTTTGCTTCCTCCACTAAACCATTTGCTTCTTGATGTCAGGGACAGATCTCACTCATCTTTATATCACTAATTGCCCCAGCAAATAGTAGGTGCTCAAGAAATGTGGAAAGGAAGATTGTGAAGTGAATACTGAATTAATGAGTAAGGAGATTCAAGTTCTAGTTCAATAAGTAGCTACCAAAGTACTGCCTTTGGACAAATTTCTTCGAAGACTCAGTCTCTTCATGTGCAAATTGACAGGAGGGGAGTAGATGACCTATAGGTTTCCTTCTTCCTCTGACAATCAGACTTTCTCATTCTTTAAAAAGAAAAATGTGTATGGGGCCCATAAATATTATTTAAAATATTTATATTTCATGATCCTATTAAGTAACACAGTCTTTCAACAACCTATGACATCTAACACTAACAGGTGTTTACTTAAACACAGATGGAAATCGTGGTCCCTTAAGACTGCCAATTTTTCAGTAGAGATGTCCTTGCAGGTTTGGATGGATGAGCTGTTTTCTGGTAAGTAGCCATCAGAATACCAGAGAGTGAACTTAACATAAGATACCCATTGGAGCTCTCTTACCACCGAGATTTCTGGCAGGACACAGGACCAGGTCATTTCCTGGCTAGTTCGCCTTTCCATCTGTCCCCTGGACTCCAACTTGCTAAAGGGAGTTTGTGATTACATCTCCCTCTAGCGACTAAAACCTTGGCATAGTGCAAAGTCTCCTGTGGCACACGAGAAAAAAATATTTGGCTAGAAAAAATATAAATAAAAAAGATAACATAGGAGTCCTTTGATAATTCAAGGAGCAGTCTCTCACTGTTTCTCCGCAGGAGGAGCAAAGTTCATCATGCATTCCCCTTGTACTGAAGGAACTAATGCTCAGGATGCATTTTCTTGGTGTGTCTGAGAATCAAATAGTCAGAAGTCTTCCCCATTAATATAATGCACCAGACTGACCATCAACCAAAGTCTCATATAAATATAAGATTGGATAATCTCCAACACAAATATACAAGAACATAACCCTTCTTCTACTCATTGTATATATAATTGACCACAAAACTGGTTCTGGTTGACACAGCCATGGGATTTTTTTTTTATACTAAGGGAATAAGAATATCAGGAATACAAGTTTTCAATTCAATCATGTATATTTATAAGATAAATTAATAATAATAATTGGCAAGATGAACTCAAACTCCATAGTTGGAAAAGTAAGACAGGCCAGAGAGCAGGCACTTCATCTTTTAGGATCATAATGACCTCCAGGAAAGCTGGTAGAAATGATACCTTTTGCATCTGCACCATCCCTTCAGCAATACCCCATTGTGGTTCAAGGGAAAATATTAGGCAAACAGCTACTTTATTTTCTCCTTATTCTGTTTGTGGCAAGTACTGTTGTGATTGTCCAGTTCTTATCACAGACAAAATAAGCAGAAAATCTCCCCTGCATTGGCATAGAACTTGCTAGAGGTCTCATAAGCAAGGGGCCAAACCAGTGATATCACTTTGCAACTTGAACCTCAGAACATCTCACCTTTCACATCAAATACCCTAATCCCTCCATTCAGTACAACTTCAGGTCAAGGGATTAGAATGTCCTGGACCCTAAAGAGAGTGTTTGCCATCACAAGCAGGTTCATTTCAGGAAACTTCTTTTCATTAAAACTCTTATATCTGAAATGGAAGCTAGGAATTGGGCTCTGGAGAAGAAGGGATTTTCACCAGCTCATTGGGAAGTCCCTCTGATTTCTAAGTTCCATTTCTCAGTTCATTTTACCAAGCTTTTAATACAGCTGGCCCTGTCATTTTAGATCAACACAACCAGGTTTTCTTCACAATTGACTTTGCAGATGGGCAATTAAAGAAGTCAAGTTTGTGATTTCTATACACTTGTCATTGGACTGGCCCAGACGTTACATACCAATCTGTCAAAATTCTTAATTTTACAGCAGGGAAAACTAAGGCCCAGAGTGGGAAAAGAGTTCCCAAGATCACACAGAAAGGGCTAGCAGTAGGACTAGCAGGCAGCTCTCAGGATCCCATGGTCTTTTGTGCCATGTTCCATATTCTGTTTTTGTCTTTTTTTTCCCCCAAACCAGACCAGAGATCACATACCCAAAAATATGTAGATTTATTTTCATCTCTTCAAAATAGTCTTAGAAATTTGCAGATAGTTCAATAACAATACTTTTATTGGATACTGTTACACTCTTACTTAGCATTCCTCTGGGCATTATACCGAGTCTATGCCATTGCTAGTGATTTCCTTAGCCACAACTGTCAGCTCATTAGAAGCCCCGACTGTGTTTAATTTTGCCTCCAGTACTTAGCATCCTTTTTCGTACATAGTAGGTCACGACAAACATTTTTTGAATAAAGTTAGCTAATATTAAAAGGAAAAAGATCAAGTTCACAAAATCAATGCTGGAACTGAGTAGTCTGCAGCTTAGGATTCAGATTCCCTGTCTAGAGTGAGTCTGGCCCAAGGAGAAATTAGAACGTAGAGACTACGTCTTATTCACCACAGAATCTCACAACACCAACTCCCAATTCTTCTTGCACAGGAGGACAGCTCTCCCAGACATTCAATAAAGGTTTGATGAATCACGGAGTAGTACGTAGGAATTTGGATAAAGGCAGGAAGTATTTTTTTACAGGTTGCTGAAATAAGAATGTAATGGTAATATTTCTTGGTTGGAAAATAAAAAAATAACTTGGGCTCCTATCAAAGTTACAGCCCTCACCCAGCCACTGTGAACCATGACCTGGGATGAAAAAGCATTGTATGGACCACTGATTGTAGTAGGAATTGACATCTGCATTTCTTTAGCTGACAACATCCTGATCCCAGAATGTTGTTAAAGAAATTTTCCCTTGTCTCAGAGTTTTCTCTTTTGCAAAAAGATCTCATCTTGCTCCTTCCAAGATGCCATATGTACTCATCACCAGCAGGTCTAAATACCTATAGTAACTTTTCTGAATACCTCTTGGTGCTGGTTGTGATTGGTGTTTGGAATTACATATATTTATGCTCTCCTGGGAAATCAAATTATTAGCAAATGCCATCTGGGAATAATGAACCATGGGGTATTTTCTGAAAACACACACTCACATATGTATGAATTCCAAGGTTATTAGATAAATGTGCTTGGGCAAAACCAATGCGACCTAACTACCCAGGGATGTCCCTCTTTAGTCTATGACTAAATAATGAGACTCGGACTCATATTTCCATCTAAGCCCCTATTCTATTGGGAATAAGAGTGAATGAACCTTAACTTTTGCCACACATTGTCCTGGGTAGGGGTGGAAATGTATAAATCCTGGAGGTAAATAAACTTCAGGGTTTTGAGTTGCCATGTAGTGTAATTAAAGATATAAAAAAATAAATTCAATTTTGGAGGTAACTACCAGAGTAGTCAACAGTGCCTTGGGAGTTTTCCCACCAGCCAAAATTATTTTTCTTTATGGAGAAATATTCTTGAGACATTTTATTTCATTCCTTAAGGGGAATTTCCCCTATTTGAGATTTTTAATAGTCAGTGTAACACATAAATATATATACATATATATTTATGAAGTGTGTTTTTTCGCTGAGGTTGTTTGTGGAAGAGACACAGAGCTGGTTACATTCAGTCCCATCCATATGAAAATATGGGAAGGAACTTTGTTTTCCACACTGTTCTGTTTTTCTAGTTGTCTTGACATAACTTGCCATCTAGAGTGCCTATAAACTGTATGAGCAATTAAAATGAGTGTGCCCCGCCTGGGTGGCTCAGTCTTTTCAGCATCTGATTTCAGCTCAGGTCTTGATCTCATGGTTTTGTGAGTTTGAGCCCCACATCGGCTCTGTGCTGACAGCTCAGAGCCTGGAGCCTGCTTCAGATTCTGTGTCTCCCTGTCTCTCTGCCTTTCCCCACTCATGCTCTGTTTCTCTCTCTCTCTCTCTCAAAAATAAATAAAAACATGAAAAAAAAAAAAAAAAACGAGTGTACCCATGTGGGACAAGTCAGATGAGGATCCTGCAAATATCAGGACTGAATGAATAACACTTCTGTGGGGAAGCCAATGAGGTACCTTGCTGGTTGCGATCTTGTCAGCTAGATGCCAACAAGAAATACAAATTAAAAAAATAAATAAAATAAAATAAAATAATCCTCAACCCAGGCAATGTACATTTCTCATTCCAGGGAAAATTGAGGGAAAGGCTGTGGCTTCGATTGCGCTCCTATGTAGCCCCCAAGCCACAGCCAGCACAGGCTGTATGTCGAGTGTGTGTACCAGTAAGAGCTGGAGATTTTCAGTTGCTGATGCTGCTACTCTGCACGACTTCTATTCCCATGTCCTCTTGAGTTCCCACTCACATTAGCACCAGCTCTCTTTTCCTCCACAACCCAAGGTATCCGATCCAGTCTCCAGATGAGAAGTATTTCCGGTCCCCTTCCCATACCATATCCTCTCAAATCTGATTTTAAGCATGTGTATCCTACCCAGACCCCTGATATTAAGGCTTTCAAAACTCCAAAGCTAAGGGCTAACTCTGTTTTTCTTTAAATTTCTCCTAAGTCCTCTCTTCTTTGATGCCATACAAAGAATGCCTCTCTAGCTGAATGGAGGAGGAGTCAAAGGAAACATTAGGACTAAAAGTCACTTCAAAAATATTACCTTATGATAACTTGGACATGCACAAAGAGAGAAAAAAAGGGATATAAGCTCAGAGCAGTGTTATTTTAAGACAATAGAGACAAACAGAGATCAACTGGTTTAATCCTTCCATCTATAGTGGGGATAACCAAGATCCAGAGGTAACAAGTGCCTTGCTCAATCTGACAGTGTAAGCTATTGGGAAATATTCATATTCTTATCAACTTAGTTTAGAGAAAACAATATACACTTTCATGTTGGTCAAATACATGTTTTAATCCACATTGGAAAGGGATTTTTTAAATTAGAATATGAAATTAGTAAATTGTGTCATTAACCAGCATGTGTGATCTTGATAACTATTAAACATCTCCAATGGTTATCTGTAAGTCAGGAAAATATTACACTTTGTACACTTGTTATAATCAAACTGCATGTGAAATATCTAAATATTTGGCACGTATTGGGTGCTAAATAATTCATAGTTTTGATCTGTAAATATCATATTCATTTCTTCATTTATTTATTTATTTATAAATTGGTAGTTTATTAAGATTTTTTTTTTTTTTTTTTTAGAGAGAGAGAGAAGTAGAGAGAGCATGCACGGGGGAGGAACAGAAGAAGAGGGAGAGAGGGAATCCTAGCAGGCTCCAGGCTCAGTGCACAGCTCAATGCAGGCCCCAATCTCACAACCATGAGCAAAAATCGAGAGTCAGATATTTAACTGACTGAGCCACCTAGGCACCTCTGTAAATATCATATTTATAGTCATAGCTTATCATATGAATATGTAGATGAAAGATGCTAGCTATATGTTTAAATAAATAAATACTTAATAATATGATGTTCTGAAGGCTAGAATATCCTTTAAGAGGCAAGGTTAACCCAAAATACTCTTTTTTTTTTTCTTGAGAGAGAGAGGGAGAGAAAGGCAGAGAGAGAGAGAGAGAGAGAGTGAGAGAGAGAATCCCAAGCAAGCTCTGAGTGGTCAGTGCGGAACCTGATGCAGGGCTAGAAATTACGAACTGTGAGATCCTGACCTGAGCTGAAATCAAGAGTCAGACACCTGACTGAGCCACCTAGGTGCCCCTATCCCAAAGTACTCCTGAACCTCTATTATTCACTTCCAAAAATATGCCTTAAGCTAGGAACACTGGAACATTTACAAATAGAATTTTCTGACTTTTTAGTTAAGATAATTCAACCAATCAGAATACTTGAGTATGAAAAGTAATAGGATACTAAAGATAGATAAAATGTATAGTACCTTTTTTTTTTTTCTTTTAGCACAAGAAAACTGAGCCTTCCAGAGGGGAAATGACTTTCCCAAGGTGGTAGATCAAGGCTTATAGAGCAAGGCTTAGAAGCTCAAAATCCAAATTCATTTAAATTGAGTCACAGTATCCTCTCTGTCCCATTTGTAACTTAAGAGCTGGGAGACATAAGCCTCAATCTTAGAAGGAATCCAAACTGTTCATCTGCCTTCGTGCTACACCTGATATCAACTGTCAGATGTACTATAAGTTGCCTTATACAACTCTTTAGACTCACTCCACACCAATAAAACATAAATTACAAGAAATATCTGATTCCCCCAAACTTCTTGTCAGTGGATTTCTTGTTTGCATCAGCTTTTTTTTTTCTTATTTCCAATGCCTTTTAAAACTATCCAATGTCTTCTAAAACTACCTAGTTATTGACATGTTATTTCAAAATCTTTTTAAAGCCATTCTTTTGCTTTTTTTGAATTTCCACAATTCTTTGTCATTTGTTCATTTTTATTTGTCCAGATATTCCAGCAAGGGGGAAAACAAAACAAAACAAAATACAACAACTGATTTCTTTACCAGTTTCAACCTATTCCTACAATAAAGTAGAAAGACTAATTTTCTCATCACTTCCTTCACTTAACCAGGTTAAAAAAGATAAAAATAAACAAATGCAGGAGTGATTCAGGAATAACAAAGAAATTTTACCAAAACAATCCCAATCACAAAGACACAAAAATGCTTGTTAAGTACACAGGATAATGGAAAGACAGTGAGAACTGCCTTTATCATAGACACACCTGAAATATGTTCTCAACCCAGTCATATTCAACTTAACAAAAAGATGCTGATGTTAGACTGGTTTTGTAAAGATTTTTCTTTAATTGGACCTCACCCATTTATAATCCATGTAAACAGACGTAAAGACAAAGGACAACATTCTCAGCATCAGTACCTGGTAAACATACAGTATAAGTGTAAGTAAAAATGCCAACAGTGAGACTCACGAACAGGTTCAAACACCATAAGCTCAGCTCCTGAGAAAATAAGAGTTGTAGCCCCATGGTTAGGCAAAGGGAATGTTTTTTTAGAAATAAGAAAATTCTCGGGGTGCCTGGGTGGCTCATCGGTTAAGTGTCATACTCTCGATCTCTGCTCAGGTCATGATCTCACAGTTCATGAGTTTGAGCTCCGTGTCAGGCTCTATGCTGACAGTGTGGAGCCTGCTTGGAATTCTCTCTCTCTCTCTCTCTCTCTCTCTCTCCCCCACCCCACTTGTGCTCTCTCTTTTTCTTTCTCTCTCTCAAAATAAATAAACTTAAAGAGATCATTTATAAATAAGAAAATGTTTCCATCAGCATGAAGCACAGTCAAAAATTATTATAACTAATGTTTGTGACATGACACTACAGAAGAGAATTCGCAGGGCTGGGGGGAATCTGGCCAATTATTTTCTAGTTTACACTTTCTGATTTTTTAGAATACATTTTTGCTGCATGAATTTGGCCCTTGTGTCTCCCAGTCTTAAAATAAAATTGAAACAATGTTTTCAATTCATCATATATATGCAATGGAATACTATTTGGCAATGAGAAAGAATGAAATCATGCCATTGGCAGCAATGTGGATGGAACTGGAAGATATTATGCTGAGTGAAATAAGTCAGTCAGAGAAGGACAGACATCATATGTTTTCACTCATATGTGGATCCTGAGAAACTTAACAGGAGACCATGGGGGAAGGGAAGGGGAAAAAATAGTTACAGAGAGGAAGGGAGGCAAACCACAAGAGACACTTAAATACAGAGAAAAAACTGAGGATGGGGCTGGGGGAGAGGGGAAAATGGGTGATGGACATTGAGGAGGGCACTTGTTGGGATGAGCACTGGGTGTTGTATGGAAGCAATGAATCATGGGAATCTACCCCCAAAACCAAGAGCATACTTTACACACTGTTTGCTAGCCAATTTGACAATAAATCATATTTTTTTTAAAAAATTGAAACAAGGGGCGCCTGGGTGGCGCAGTCGGTTGAGCGTCCGACTTCAGCCAGGTCACGATCTCGCGGTCCGTGAGTTCGAGCCCCGCGTCAGGCTCTGGGCTGATGGCTCAGAGCCTGGAGCCTATTTCCGATTCTGTGTCTCCCTCTCTCTCTGCCTCTCCCCTGTTCATGCTCTGTCTCTCTCTGTCTCAAAAATAAATAAACGTTAAAAAAAATTTAAAAAAAAAAATTAAAAAAAAAAATAAATAAAAAAATAAAAATAAAAAATTGAAACAATGTTTACCTCACCTGTCATTTGGTGTAAATTTTGAAGAAAAAGCAAGAGAATGTCTTAAAGGTAGTAACGGTAAGAGAGAGGTATCAAGAATAACTTCCAGGTGTTTGTCCGGAAGGTCTGGAAGGATGGTGTTGTCATTAATTGAATCAGAGAAGTCTATGGAGGAAGCAGGTCTGAGATTGATTTTCCTCCAAAAGACAGTGCCCAGCTCAATAAGCACATGTATCGGAATCCGAAGGAGTCAGAACTCTGTCTAATCCATCATTTAGCCCAGGCCTAGCACAGGTGGAAGATGCTTTGTTGGATTCTTTGGCAACATATCTGTATGTATGGCCACTTGAGAGATTTCAATATGAAATGAATCTCTTTCTAAGAAAGTTCTTTATCTTCCAATAAGGTTACCTGCAGAAACATGGATCATGGTTATCTAAGTGATAGACTCCATTTCATAGCATACTTGCACCTTCTGATTATTTTATTGTTTAAAATATACTTTTTATTGATGGAAAGTAAACCCTTTTGATATGTATTAGAAAGTATACCCAGAACACTATATTTTTAAGTGCCATAGACTTTTACACATAATCAGAAGACAAAATTTCAGCAGGAATGAAGGACATAGTGATTGAAGGACCAAGATCAAAGCAGTTTTAACATGATATTTTTCTATTAAAAATTTGAAGAATGCACGGCACCTTTCTGGCTGACAAATTCCCTTCCTTAGGAACTGTAGGGGTGATAAATTATTCATCTTTCTTATTGGGAAGTCAATGGATATCTAAGATGTATAAAGAAAGAAATAGAAACTGCAATCTTTTATTTAGAATGACAAAGGTATCTAGCAAAGCAATAAAAAATGAAGATCTGTAAATCTCAATCAATGCTGAGAGGAAGTATAGAATTTCATAGGAGGGAGTCATTAAATATTACGTCCATTGCAGATGAAGCAGAAAACAGACGACACACTATTGTTGAAGAGAGTTTAATGAAAACCAACTTACAAAGCTTTGGACCATGTTTAGGTGAAACAATGAGGGATGATAAAGTACCCAGATTCTACCCAGGGTCAGGAGGAAGAAGCAATTAGCAGTACCTGGAGTGACCTATAGTTGTAGAAGAGGGTCACTCGTAAGAGCTGTGGCTGAAAGGAGATATAGCCATAGATAGGTGCCATTGTCCACCCATGGCCCAACAGAAAGGTAGCCAGTAGGACAAATGCCCTGCCTTTGAGCTCCTGATGCTGTCCCCCATTGGACAAATCTATTTGGAAGACACAGGGCGTGAGAGTCTAGACAGTGACATCCAAGGTCAGCCTCATAGGTCACAGTGCAGGATAAAGAATACTAAGGAATTAACTTGGAGAAGCACAGAGAATTTCAGCACAGAAAGTCTGTTTAATATGGGAAGCTTAAACATACTAAAGCCTGGGAAAACACATGATGTCTACAGAAAGACATTATTAATAGCACAAATTTTGTCTTTTAAATATATATACTAATAAAGATTGCAGTAAAGAAAAGTGTAAACCCTTGAATTTCATTTCAGTTACACTTTAAATATTTTCGATTAAGGGGGATCTGGGTGGCTCAGTTGGTTAAGCGTCTGACTTCAGCTCAGGTCATGATCTTGCAGTTCATGAGTTTGAGCCCCGTTTCGGGCTCTGTGTTGACAACTCAGAGCCTGGAGCCTGGTTTGGATTCTGTGTGTCCCCCCTCTCTCTCTGCCCCTCCTCTGCTCACGCTCTGTCTCTCTCTCAAAAATGAATAAACTTAAAAAAAATTAATATCTTAGATTTAACTTCCATTGTGTTCAAGTAGTATCATATTTAGTACTTTTTATAAGAAATTATCATATAATATCATTAAAATGTCTTCTATTATTCTGTCCACCTACCTATCTCTTTATTTGGATTATCTCTATTTACTGCACCTACCTTCCTACCTATCTATCTTGTGTTCTGAGACAGAGAAGTTGACAATAGAGATAGGGGTGAAGATCAATTACTAGAAGATATCACTAGGAGATTCTGTGAGATAAACAGGAGAACGTCCCAAACATACATTGAAGAAACTGAATTAAGTACCAGATAGCAGAAGGTAGCCAGGATAACTAAGAAACAAGAGCATAGGGAAGGGTCACAGAGAAAAAACAATGCATTATGTTAGGTTGAGGTCATTTCCTTCTGAACAATTACCATGGGTTCCTATTAAACTTGCTGGTTGTTCCCCACATTGTCGTATAAATGCTACCTAGCTCCAGATGCAAACTAATCTCACAGTGTTTTAGTTATATCTTCATTGTATCCCTTCAGCATACCTTGCCTGGTTTTAAAATTTACATTTTTAAATTGTATGTGACTCATTAAATTCTCCATTTAATCTTTTATTTTGAATATTTGCATGAATTCACAGATTTTTATTGTATTCTATGGCTATAATCCAATCTTACCATTATTATTTTTTATGTCTAAGTTGTCCCAGATTGGGCCTATAGGAACCCCTTCAAGCTGGTTTCTCTGTCCTTTTGACATGTCCCTATCATTCTAAAAGTACTTTCTTACTTTCCAGAAGTAAGTAAACTTTACTTTTCCTGGAACAAAATGTTCCAGACTCATCTTGAGCTTTCTCTGCCCAACCCCTGGAAACAGCCATTACTTCAAGAGTATTCTCCATTTCCTTTTAGTGGAGAATTCTATTTCAAAACCAAAATCTAAGTGGTAATTATACTCATTGATACGGCATATCACTGCTTCCCTCTTGGTACATAACTATAGAATGTACACACACACACACACACACACACACACATTTATACCTATGTTTATTTATATATCTAATAGTCAAGCAACCTATCTATATTGAAAATCAAGAGTTTACACTAACATGATGGTTTTCAATTTGCTTTTTCCCTTTCCATATTTATAAGTCACTTCTTTAACAGTGAGACACTTGGCTCCCACTATACTTCTCAGTTTTGCTTTTTTGATTAATCTTCCTATATGTTAAAAATCTCCCTCCCCTGCTACCACATACACTCACCTTCCGCTGCCCGGGCTCCAATGTTCCATGTTGAGCTTCTCTCTGCAGACACACAGAAACTCTCTTCATCCCTGTTGGGGTCCAACACCCTGTGTTGGCCTCCATACTGTGCACTAAGACACCTCTCTCTCACCAGGTGGGCTCTGAAATCTCTTTCAAGGGCACCACATTTTTTTCTCTGTTCCTGATATGGACGTTAAACTTGCTTTGGACTGAAGCAAAGGAAGAGAGAGAGAAATAAGAGAACAATTTCCTTATTATTTTAAATGCCTGTGTTATAAAAAGATAGGTACAAAATCAATGAACTAATTTTCAGTCATAAGAAACATCTAAAAAAAGAACAGCGAATTAAAAGAATGGAAATACTAAAAAAAAGTAAGTGCGGAAATCAGTAGAACAGAAATTGTATAAATGGGGCAAAAATCAATAAAAGCAAAAGTTGGCTCTTTGATAAACACTTTAGTAAGACTGCTAAAAAAAAAAAAAGAAAAAAGAGAGAGAGAAAGAACACTAATTAGCAATATCAGTGATAAAAGAGGGGATACCACTACAGACAGTAAAAGAATAATTAGGTGATATTATGAATAATATTATGCCAATAAATTTGACAAATTATATAAAAAGGACAGATTCCTTGATAAACACAAATTACTAATATGAATATAAGAAGAAATAGAAAATCTGAATGCCATATATTTATTAAGGAAATTGAGTTCTTGATCAAAAACCTTCCCAGAAACAGAGATCTGGTCATAGATGGCTTTGTGAGGAATTCTAGCAAACAACTGAGGAAGAAATAATACCAATTTTTCAGAATATAGAGAAGGGGGAAACACTTCCCAAATTATTTAATGAGATCAGCATAATCCTGATACCAAAATCTGACAAAGATATGATAGGAAAAGATAATTATAGATTGATATAACTCATGACCAAAAATCTCTAATAAAATTTTGGCAAATAAAATCTAGAAATATTTTTAAAAACAATCTATTGTGACTAAGTGATTTTTAACCTAGGACTATAAGCCTCACTTAATAAAAAGTCAATCAATGTATCTTACCATATAAATAAGACCAGGGAGAAAAATCATAAAATTATTTACTGCACCTACCTTCCTTCTCAATAGGTGCAAAAAGTCATTCAGGATAGAACTCTGAATAAACCAGGAACAGAAGGAAATTTTCTTCAATCTGACTCTGGGTATCTACAAGGTAACCTACAGTTAGCATTATTTTTAATTGCAAAGGACTGAATGCTTTCTCTCTAAAAGTAGGAACAAGGCAGTGGTGTCTCTCCTCAAACTTGCCTTCATATTCTTAGTGGGAGTCTTAACTGCAATAAGACAAAAAATAAAAATAAAAGATAAAGATGGAAAAATGGGAAGTAAAACTGTTAACTATTCATAGATAACATAAGTGTTAACATTAAGAACCCGTAAAATTCACATGCAAAAAAAATACTTCTAGAATTAATTATTTACCAAGTTCACAAGACACAAAGTTACTATTCAAAATCAATTGTCTTTCTACATGTAAGCAAAGAAAAATTGAAAAATGAAACTTAAAATAACATTCAGTATATCATCAAGCATACCAAATATCTTGGAACAAAGCCAGCAAAAGATGAGAACCATTATCATTGCTGAAAACCATAGAATATTGCTGAAATAAATAAAACCTAAAAATATCAGAGAGATATACAATATATATGGATCGGAAGACAGTATTGTTAACATCCTCCCTCCCCAAAGCAATCTCTTAATTCACTGAAATTCCAATCAAAATCTCAGCAGGATCTTTGCAGAAATTAATATGGTAATTCTAAAATGTATGGAGGAATGTAAAGGATCCGCGTCAGCCAAACAATTTTAAATTTGTATCCTGTAGCATCTGTAAGGTTCCTGAATCAGGAAGTGACAGTTGCCACAATAACAGAGTGACCCAGAGGAACGAAATCCAAAAAGAGAAATTCAAAAGTAAAGATTCATGTAATAGCTATGTGCTTACTATGACCTAGACATTATTTAGGTACTTCGTGTGTATTATATCTTTTTGTCCTCACAATAACCCTGTAAGGCAGGTAGAATTAGTACCTCTCTTTTACAGGTAAAGAAACTGTTAAGTAACTTGGCTAAAGTCATAAATCTATTAGATGACAGTCAGAATACAAAATAAGTGCTTCCAGATCCAGATAGTATCCATAATTGGAAAGAAACAGATAAAGACGGCATTTACATTCCATACCCATATAAACAAGCTGAAACATCTTCACCTCCCAATGTATTACCAGTATCTCTAAATAAGAGATGCTGTTTGATTATAAAGTGACACCTTGCTCTTCAGTGTATAGACTACAAACATGTTTCCAAAATCTTTCAAAATGGTTGAATGAACAATATTTTTATGGAAAGATTGAATAAAAATTTAAAAGTAGAAATACAATATGCTACTAAGGTAGAGGTACCTAGGTGGCTCAGACAGTTATGCGTCCGACTTGGGCTCAGGCCATGATCTCGCAGTTCATGAGTTCGAGCCCCACGTTAGGCTCTGTGCTGACAGCTTAGAGCCTGGAGCCTACTTTGAGTTCTGTGTCTCCCTCTCTCTCTGCCCTTCCCAGCTTGTACTCTGTCTCTCCCTCTCTCAAAAATAAATTAAATATTATTTTAAAAAAATTAAAAAAAAAATTCTGCTAGGGCCAGATGAAATCCCAAGTGATTATGACCAGCAGTTATTCAGTAAAAAGGACAGACATGGACATTCTCAGACTTCCATTCATTACAGCAATGTGAGTCCATATATTAAAGAATTTTGAAAGAATCAACTTTTACTATTGTATGAGGATCATCCTCAGAAAATAAAAATGTCAATAGGCTTTTCCTGTGTTAGTAAAACAAAAAAGGAAAAGAAAAAGATCAATTTCCTTATTTGCACTGAGAAACAAACATGTCATTAAATATTCATTCTAAGAATATTCATCCCGCCTTCCTAAAGGGAAAAAAAGGCTACGAAAACTCAGCTATTGCATTTGAGGAATTTACAGTTTAGGGAGGGAAAAAAAATGTACACGGCAAAAACTGAAATTACAGTGAAAAAGGGCTAAGGGATGACTATATAAATTGCCAAAGAATAAATGGACTGTGGAGGACGGAGGAAGACTACAGTCAGAGATGGAGAAGGAGACGGCAGTTATGAAGACAGCATGATAAATCAATGTCAGGGCAAGAAGAAGAAACGCATTCTGGATAAGGGATCACCATAATCAGAGAAATGGTGGTTTACAAGCATCCAGCACGTTAAGGGAATTGCAAGTGATTCAATATGGCTAAAGGAAGATGTGGTCGTTGGACAGGCAATGGGGCTCAGCAGGCAAAACGTGCAGGATCTGGAGTTTTATCCTGAAGGTATGGAACCGTTGGGGTAATGTATTGATAACAGATCATAATCTGGCCCAGGTTGGAGTCTGGGTGATAATTAAAAGGCTAACGTAGCAGTTCACAGGAAATATGATACCGACCAAATCTAAAGAAACAGAAGTGAGACTGCAAAGTGAATGTGAGGATACTCAGGGGGCAGAGTCAACAGAAATGAGCAAATCATTAATTTAGTTAATTATGAAAGTGCAGGGACTGCAGGAGAGAAACAGGGCTGATTCAGGGACTGTGGCACAGTAACTAAATGAACATAAACCTTGTTAAACCCTTGATCATCCTTCAAATTGTAGACTTCTAGACCTAAATTAAGAGAGGCCAGAGCATAACAGAAGTAGAACCGCTAGTTTCTTAATGGGGATTTCACCCACACTTCTTTTGCAAATTAAGCTTTGATAACCTAAGAACCCTGACTTTTCTAAGCTTTGACTTTTATCAAATGACAGAATGACCCACCACCAACTTTATTCGGCATTTTTAACTTTACCCAGAACCTGAGATGTCAATTTGCTTTGTCATAAAGACCCAGGCATGTAATTCCTTTCTAAACATTGTTTGTGATTCACTGTCTAATGATCTGACAGTAGGTTAAAAAAAAAAAAAAAAAAGAAAAGAAAAGAAAAAGAAAGAAAGAGAAGAAAGAAAGAAGAGAGAATGAAAGAGAGAGAAAGAAAGAAAGACAGAAGAGAGAAAGAGAGAGAAAGAAAGAAAGAAAGACGAAAGAGAAAGAAACAAAGAAAGAAAGAAGGAAAGAAGGAAAGAAAGAAGAAAGAAAGAAAGAAGAGAAAGAAGAAAGAAAAGAGAGAATGAAAGAGAGAGAGAAAGAAAGAAGAGAGAGAGAAAGAAAGAAAGAAAGAGAAAGAAACAAAGAAAGAAAGAAGGAAGGAAAGAAGGAAGGAAGGAAGGAAGGAAGGAAGGAAGGAAGGAAGGAAGAAAGAAAGAAAGAAAGAAAGAAAGAAAGAAAGAAAGAAAGAAATTGCCATAGAACAGATGAAGGTGAGGCCAAACAAGTGTGTTGAACGTGAACCCCTGCTATTCCACCTGTAGTAAGTTATTTTATTTAGAAGTTTCAGGTTGAATGAGTACAAAATCCCCTGCAGAAACAGAAACCGCCCACCCAGAATGCTCTCTCCTCTTACCACAACCTACGGGTCTTACTCTGTGCTGCTGAAAATGAGCCAAGTACTTATATGACTTGACACTGTTGGCATTATTTGCACATGGTCAAGGATATTATGCACAAAGTGATGTTCCCTTTCTTGTCTTCCTTCCCCTTCTACCTCTGTTCCTACCCTGACCCCATTCATGATCTCAAGTAAGCACTGGAAATCCAGCTTCACACCCTATGTTGGGCTACTGCTTTTGAGGAAACTCCCTGACCCGGGGCCCCTGTTTACCTCTGAGGAATACTAGCACAGATTGGTAGTTTACTGGGAATTCCCAGGACTGAGGATCAAGAGACCTAAGCCACCATCTCTTAACCTCACCTCACTTCTAGTTTCTGTTCCCTAAAGTGGAAACAGTCATGCCTCAGCCACTAACTATACTACTACATGTAAAGTGCAAACCAAAGAGGATGATGTTATAAAATGGTCTTTGTAAACTGAAGCGCTACCCAAACGTGAGGAGTTAGCATTGCCATCTAGCCTGCCTCAGCCAGTTTATCTATTTTGTCTGAATGACATTCAGAGCAAACTGCAGTTTCTTCTTCTGCGTGATGTGGATACAAATACTGCCTTCACAGAAAGGTTGGGAGGACAAAATGAGCAGACATGGACAGCATATTGCACAAGCCATGAAAACATGGGACAATGAATGAGAGGTGCTACTCTTGGTAGAACTGTTGCTATTATTAGACCTGCTCCTCCAAAGTAATCAGTATGTGATCCTAGCCAACCTACGGGCTGCAGATGAGGACCATACAGAAGGGATGTTGTGATCCCACGTGGTGTGTGGGAGGTAGGAGTGTGTTGCCTGTCTAAGTGGTAGGTGCACCCCAGGCCATGGCCCTTGCTTGCCCACCGCTAGTAATAGGGCTTGGTGAAAAAGCGAGGCTTAGCTTTTGTTTAGAATCAAGCCTCTTGGAATGAGGGCTGAGAGAGCATCGTGTGTGTCTTTTACTGGCAGTGAGCTTGAGCTGTCCCTTCTGGCCCTTCCCCTGGGGATGGGGGATAGGGTCGCTAGAGACAGGTATCGTGATCTTTTCAGGTGTGGGAACTGTTTTGCCTTCCCTTGAGTTCAGATCCTAGAGCCTGAGAATTGGACATGTCCTTAGACATCATTGAGCGTAATCCATCATTGAGCGTAATCCAGACGGTGAGATTAGGCCCAGAGAGGGGAAGTGACTTGCTAAAGTGGTACAGCTTATCAATGGAGAAACCAGGCCCATCTTCTGACTCTCAGCTAGCGCTTGCTTCCTTTTCCATCCCACATTCAGTTAATTTAATCTCTATTGGCCCAGACCACCTTGTTGTTGGGTTTCTGAGGCTGAGCACCTGGGTGGTTTCTTATCTGAGTCCTGGAAGGCAGCCAGGCATGGGGATGCGTAAGGGTGGCTGACTCAGACTTCGGAACACTTTGTGCCGAAGGGGCCAAGGTATAGTCTGAAAGGAGGGTGTGGGCTCTGGGCACTTCCCCATAGCTCTGAATTTTGTCAGAGTGGCTGGGTACGTGATGGGGAAGGAGCGTGGTCTCACCCTGCAGGGCTCCTGCTAATGAGTTCTGGTATATACAGAGCAGCTTTGATTACTCACCCACCTGAGGATATGCTTAGCCCAGGGAAGCTGAGCAGTAAACTAGGGGAGCATCACTCTGTATGAAAGAACTGAAAGAGAGCTTTGCTGTTGTGGGGAAAAAATCCTTATAATTATGCATACATTCACTCATGTATGCAAGAGATATTTATGGGTTACCTGCCTCATGCCAGGAGGTGTACAACTAAATGTTCAGGTCCACAAAGGCAAATAACATGAGCCTTTTTCTCAAAAGAAATGAGAGATGGCCAGTAAGAGCCCAATTTTATATAGTGAGAATGTACTGTGGCAGTGCTACGCCCAAGATGTGCAGAAGCTCCAGGGGGGACTACATTGCGTGTGTTCACGTTGGCCATGTGTGCAGAGCTGAGGAAGATTTTCCTGGAAATGATGTTTGAGCTGAATTGTTAAAGATACAGAGGAGTGTAACATCAGAGGTATGACTAGGCTGTTTTGGGGAATTAGTCATTCAGTACATGTGGAGCACAGAATCAAAGATAAGGATTGTTAGACGACACTTGGCATGTCACTATCAACTCATCGTACGAGTGTTCCATCTCACCTTGCTACTGAGCAAATGAAAGCTTACAGAGATTAAGCCATTCTCTCGACTCAGGAGACACCAAGCACCAAACCATGGTTAGACTGGACCTTCATTTCTCATGCGCCTCTTATCCTAGACTCTGAAGACTCTGATGGGCAAATTTGAAGAAGGTTATCTTCAAGTTTCCCTTAACTTAGAAACGGAGCAGTATTTTGGAACCTGAATCTTATTTTCTTATGGAAACCGTGGCCTATATGTCTGCTAGAGATCCAGGTTTATCCCAGAAAAAGTTACTTCATCCATAATGCACTTATAACACTGTACCAAAATAGTTAGCAGTAACTGACTGTCAAAGGTAACCAAGTCTGTGTGGGAAAATGTGCCTCAATATGGAATGCTCTGGAAACCTCATGCTCACCTGCCTGACGTGTGAGATGGAGGCCTCAAGATCCTACTGGCAGGGTCCAGGGGGATGGGGTGTGAGAATGCAAAGGAAGAATATAGCCAGGGGCAATGAGGTCCCAGAAAGTGTAGAGCAGAACATCTTTTCCAGAACCAATTCCCCAAGGATACCTCTCAGCTCTGCAGTCTCTATAATCATCCCATCCCTTCCTTTCTCAGGAAACTCTTCCATGATGTCACTTAAAGTATGGCATGTTTCTCCTCTTTAATGCCTCACAGTTCCTCTTCCTCCTGAAACAAGCCCCTCAAACTTTGGAATTCTCTTAAAGGGAATTTTTGTCAGAAACTGTAAGAAATTAAGGAATGAAAAGACCTCCCATGCCCCTTCCACACATACATTTTTTTTTTTCCATCAGATCCTTTGGAGAAAGTTAAAAGTGTGTAATCAGATCCACATTTATGATAGAGCCACATTTTGGCTAAGGATCTTGGGCCAGTTTAATTTTAGTGCCCAGTACAAAAGTGTTTAGTAGGTTTTGTCTCATATTTACTTTGAACTTTTTTTGTTAAGTTTATTTATTTATTTTGAGACAGAGAGAGCAGGGGAAGCAGAGAAAGAGGGAAAGAGAGAGAATCCCAAGCAGGCTCTGTACTGTCAGTGCAGAGCCTGATATGGGGCTCAAACTTGAACCGTGAGATCATGACCTGAGCTGAAACCAAGAGTCAGATGCTTAATCTGCTGGCCACTCAGGCACCCCTACTTTAAACTTATTAAATACAAACAACAGAGTGAGACAAAGCCAGCGTGTGGGTGCTTCTTTGTGTCTGTATTCCTGAGGAGTGCTGTTGCCATAGTCCTGGGTGCTCAGAGACAGAAAATGGGAGAGAGAGGGGAAAACACCAAAGACCTGGCTGGCCATGATATTACTGTCCTTTCACCAATCTTATCTTCCTGCTCTAACATATATTCATCTTATGCTTTAGCATTTTCGAAAAACGTTTAAGGACTTAAAAAAAACTTTAAGATATAGTTCTTAAGTGTGAATTATGGATTAATTCAACATATATACTGGGAAGAAATCTCAGAGATAATCCAGTGCAATTTATTCATCCTAGAGATAAGAAAACTAAGGCACACAAAGATAATTCAATTGGTTCAGGTTCATAAAGGTAACTAGAGGGGTATTCAGAACCAGAACTCCTAGTCTGCTTGTCCCACATAAAACCCCTTTGCAGCGTCATACTTCCACTGAACTTTGCAGTCAACGGAGCACTTTCTTATTCGTTAAGCTTCATTATTTGTTACTCACAAAACTCTAGGTTTGTCCCACATCAGATTGGTTAAAGTGATTTGCCTAAAGCCACATAGTCAAATAAACAGAACCCTGGTCTCTCATATTCCAATTTCAATGCTTACAGAACTGTAAAAATGGCTTTGTGGGATTCCCCAGAAAACATTTAACTCATGGGATACGCTGACAATAAATCATCAGTGCAGAAAATTTCTCTTTTGGGTAGTCCCAGATAGCAAAGAAAAAAGCCCCCAAATCAAAAGTGTAAACACAACTCTTCTCAGAATGAATGTTAAATGATTCATCTGGTTTTAGTTCTTTAAACAGGAAAAATTGTGTATAGCCCATCGCATAGCAATTCAGAACTTTAAACTTTAGCCTGCCTTTATTGAGACACAGGGCCTAGAAAGTCAAGAATCAAGAATGACTTTCTCTGCCTCGTGTAAAGAACTGTGATTCCATAATGTTTCAACGATTTTGTTGTTCGTTTTAGATCATCATGCCACTGGAAGTCCTAAAAATAATGTGGCTTTCTATAACATTTTAATTAAAAATAAATCCTCACATACATTAACTCATTTGGTTTGACTCTTCTTTGGAACAAATTGTTGCCCTTGTTCTTGCTATTACCATTACTATTATTATCTCCTCATTGGAGATAAGAAACAGAAGCTCCAAATCTCAAAGGTAAGAAAGGGGAGCATAAATCTAGATTTTCTGATTCTAAAGCCAATAGGTTAAATATTACTACTGGAACATTTAAACAATCTCTGGTTTTATTTGCGTAAGTCTCATAGACAAACATGTTTTGGCAACTACACTCCTATACAGCACTTGTATGTTTACATATCAATTTGCTTCTAGGTAAACAGTGGCCCTACAGATTTGAGACCATCGGATCATTGTGTGCTAGATAATGAAGGCTTTTGCCATGAATACTACAGCTGAAAATTGGTTTCCAAAATGTATTCATAAGTCCTCATCTACCAAATACAAGTTTCCAGATATTTTTCCAATTTCAATATGTTCCTCAGTTAAACATGAATTATATTGAAAAAAAATTAAATGTGTAAATTTGTGTATGTTCCTCTGGACAACAAAGATAAAAAAGAAGAGATGATAGAAAAAAAAGATTGTATCTAAAACTCTCCAAAGAGTTTACTGCCCCTTTTAAAACCTATTTTATTATTATTATTCCCTTTTACTTAGTGTAAGGTTTTGTTAAATTTGATTTTTAAAAGTCCATGCTTAACCTAATTTAGTGCAGAAAATAAATCCCACCCCTCCCACCCGGGTTCCAAGCAAGTAGGTTTATTTTCAGTTGTCTGAGCAGATGTATCTCTGGACAAGTCCTATATGTAATAGATAATAACAGCCAGAGCACTTTTATCTTCCTGGGACATGATGAATCTGATAGCAACCCATTGTTACGTAGCTCAAAAAATACCTTACGAATGTTGAACACTGTAGTTTGTTTCAGCCTCTGTGACTGAGAGCTAGGGGAGGTTGTTTTGGGAAGGTCGACATTTAATTCCATTCTGGAACGGCTCTCAGAATCAGGGAAACTAATATAGCACTCAGAACTCATTTTTAATCATCATTAGGCACCAGTAAAAGACAAAACAAACAATATTTATGAATGAAATTTAACGTCAATAAAACAAAACCAACCAACTTCTAGGTTTAAAAACTTATCTCCTTAAAAGAAAAAAAAAGGAAAACTGTATTTTTATCAGTAACTTAAAAAAAAATTATTTTTTCGGGACGCCTGGGTGGCGCAGTCGGTTAAGCGTCCGACTTCAGCCAGGTCACGATCTCGATCTCGCGGTCTGTGAGTTCGAGCCCCGCGTCAGGCTCTGGGCTGATGGCTCAGAGCCTGGAGCCTGTTTCCGATTCTGTGTCTCCCTCTCTCTCTGCCCCTCCCCCGTTCATACTCTGTCTCTCTCTGTCCCAAAAATAAATAAACGTTGAAAAAAAAATTATTTTTTCTTGTTAGGATGTTTTTCTTTGCAAATAACAAAAAGCCCATCAAATGCACAGATCTTAAAAAAAAAAAATAGTAGAGATCTTCTTTGACTCACGATGGGGTTAGCACTTGATAAACCTACGGAAAGTTGAAAATACCTTAAAGTCAAAATTGTTCTTAATACACCTTACCTACAGAACGTCCTAGCTTAGCCTAGTCTGCCTTGAATGTGCTGAAAACACTTATATGAGCCGACATTAGTGGGCAGAATCACTGAACACAAAGCATATTCTATATTAAAGTGTTAAATATCTCATGTAATCTACTAAACACTGTACTGAAAGTGAAAAGCAGAATGGCTGGATGGGTACAGAATGGTTGTAAGTGCACTGGCTGTTTGCCCTCACGATTGCCTGGCTGGCTGGGAGATGTCGTTCTCGGCCACCCAACAGCATCACCAGAGTACTGGACCACATATGCTAGCTAGCCTGGGAAAAGATCAAACAGCAAAGCTCGAAGTACGGTCTCTACTCAATGGTGTACCCCTTTCTTTGCCATTGTGAAGTTGGCAAATCCTAAATTGAACCATTATTAAGTGAGGGACCATCTGCAATTCAAACAATAAGGGGTTTTCTATCTCCCCAAGGGAGTCTTGAGGTCAGCAGTTCCAGGGAAATCTAGTAGTTCTATGGGGTAAACCCATATAATATTTGACCACAGACACCACTGACATTAAAAAAAAAGCCAGATATAAAGTCAATGTGAGGGGTGCCTGGGTGGCTCAGTCAGACAGGCATCCAACTTTTGATTTTGGCTCAGGTCATGATCTCACAATTTGTGAGTTCGAGCCCCTCATTGGTCTGACATTGTGCACAGCCTGCTTGCAAGTCTCCTTCCCTCTCTCTCTGTCCCTACCCTGCATGCTCTCTCTCTCCCTTTCCCTTTCTCAAAATAAAAAAACTTCAAAAATTTTTTCAAAAATAAACTCAATGGGAAATGATCAGTAATGTGGTTTACATAGGTAATTTAATATTTTAAGTTGTAATTGTATCCATGATAAGATATTAAATAGCTTATGTATATTTTCATTACTGTGCATGTCATAAAGTATTTATGAAATGCCAAACTCTCATTAGATTTCTAAAATTAAAAAATGTACTTCTAAAAAATTAAATAAGCCTAATTTCAATTGTCCTAATATTTTTTTTTTAATTTTTTTTTCAACGTTTATTTATTTTTGGGACAGAGAGAGACAGAGCATGAACGGGGGAGGGGCAGAGAGAGAGGGAGACACAGAATCAGAAACAGGCTCCAGGCTCTGAGCCATCAGTCCAGAGCCTGACGCGGGGCCCGAACTCACGGACGGCGAGATCGTGACCTGGCTGAAGTTGGACGCTTAACCGACTGTGCCACCCAGGCGCCCCTCAATTGTCCTAATATTGATAACAAGATTATGAAGCGTACATTTCAGAACTTTACTTGTTTAATAAAAAGAGTACTAATTAGTGATATTTATCCTATAAAGATTATTTTAAATCCTTAACCCACATACACTCAAGCTTGGTCTGTGCTATTTTGAATTCCTGGAATGGCAAATACACGTAGGCCTTCTTTTCTTCCCGTTAAGTATAATTTTTTTTAAAACAGAAAAGTGATTATGTTCTCAAGTTAATGGATATTGAGTAAGAGTCAATTAAATGGTGAACTTAGTGCATGTACCCACCTCCTTCTCATATTTGACACCTTTAGGAATCACTCTATGCACATATGCAAGTGTGTCTATATACACAAAATTACAAGCATAGAATTGTATATGAAGTACTTATATCTATTATATACACAGACTTTGGATCAATAAAAATGAGTTACAATGCCAAAAAATAAGATCCAACTGTGTTGACCAGAAATTATAATATATTCGTATGTGTATGTATATATATAAAATACCTACTCACAGGATTTGATTGCTGAGAAAATCACAGCTCAGTGCACATAAAAGGAAGTACTACCATAAAAAGTAGAAGTGGCTCTAGATATGTATTTGCCAAGTTTGAAGGTAATAGACCCTTAGAAAGGAAGTCTTCAGAGGCAACTTTCAGGATAATATATATAGAGAGAGATCTGTCCACATCTCTCACTGCCCAGGCAATAGATTATGCAGTAAAATAGGCTTCTGCTCTAAGCAAAAGTACTAGCTTAGACCTGTGGCACACGGTATAGGACCTTGGATGATGGTCACATTTAAAAGGAAGAGGAAATCCTCGTATCTGCAATGCTAGATATTGGCACAATCTGACAAACAGCACATTTCTCTCTCTCTTTTACAATTTGAAGACAGGCTGGAGGGCACAGAAATCCTATGCTCAAAAAGGTTAACATTCTTAAATATAAAAATGAAGAGACAAGCTAGAATCAACGTTTGAGGAAAACCAATAACATGAGAGTCACGGACTTCAATAAACATGAGAACTAACACTCAAGGAAATAGAGTTCTTAGTGTAAAAGCATACTCTGAAAATCATAATTCGTATCTTCAAAGTCCTAGAGTTTACCCCGTTGATGGATCAATAGCTCTGTTGTGAAAAACTACCAATTAAATATCTTGAAAATGAAATGTGATTGCCAAAATCAAAATCACAATAAGTGGACTGAATAGGATAACCACAGATGAAGACAAATTTGATAAACTCTTCCAAAATACAGGGGAAACAAGGTATATAAGAAAAGTTAAAAGATAAAGAAAATAGTTCCAAAATTTTAATAATCGTCTCAAAAGAAATTTAGAAAGAGAGGAGCACCTGGCTGGCTTTATCAGAAGAGCATGCAACTCTTGATCTTGGGTTTGTGGGTTGGAGCCCCAGTTTGAGTGTAGAGATCCGAAAAAACAAAATAATAATAAACAAACCTAAAAAAAAGAAATTTGTAAAGATAAGTGGAAGAAAATGTAATGGAGGTAATAGCTTGGTAACAACACTATTATTGCTGCCACTACTAATGATACAAATTCTGAGAACTGAAGACATGATTTTACATTTGAAAAGTCTACCAATTATGAAGCAGGATGAAGAAAGATGTCCCCAATCTTGATACATGAAAAGTGAGAGTGGGGAAGAAACTGCCATCCTAGAAATAAGAGTCAGATCATCAATCCTGGATAATAGAACACAGTTAAGTAATGTCTTCACAATCTGAAGAAAAGCTACTTTGATGTGTGTGTGTTTTCTTTTTTTTTTTTTAATGTTTATTTTTGGAGAAAGAGAGAGACCGTGCTAGCAGGGGAGAGACAGAGAAAGAGGAAGATAGAGAATCCACAGCAAGCTCCCCACTGTCAACGCAAAGCCCGTAATGGGGCTTGAACTCAATCCCGTGAGATCATGACCTGAGCTGAAGTCAGAGGATTAACCAACTGAACCACTCAGGACCCCCCGATCTTCTAATTCAGCAACCGACTAAACTATTATCTAAGTGTAAGAACCAAATAAATTCACTTCTAGCATGCAAGAACTTGGAGGTTAGCATCGCAAAACCTCTCTAAAAAGAATTGGATGATATAGTCCACAAATTTTTAAAAAATAATAAAACCAAAAGGAAGATTCTAGGTACAAGGAATATGGATGAGCACAGAAGTCAATAAACTTAGAGTCTAAACAACCATTTATTATCACAAACATTAATCCGTATTTGAAAGCAAAACTAAGATGTTCAATAACAGATGTGTCAGAAAATTGAGGCTAGGCAAAGGGAAAAAATGGAAGGAAACTAAGTTCTTGTGTAGCTCAAGAACATTTTTTTTTTTTAATGTTCATTCATTTTTGAGAGGGGGGGGAGGGTCAGAGAGAGAGGGAGACACAGAATCCAGAGCAGGCTCCAGGCTCCAAGCTGTCAGCACAGAGCCCAACGCAGGGCTCCAACTCACGAACCGTGAGGTCATGACCTCGGCGGAAGTTGAATGCTTAACCGACTAAGCTACCCAGGCGCCCCTGCAAATATTATTTTGTTAAAGATTATTCTAGTTTTGGGGCGCCTGGGTGGCGCAGTCGGTTAAGCGTCCAACTTCAGCCAGGTCATGATCTCGCGGTCCTTGAGTTCGAGCCCCGCGTCGGGCTCTGGGCTGATGGCTCAGAGCCTGGAGCCTGTTTCTGATTCTGTGTCTCCCTCTCTCTCTGACCCTCCCCCATTCATGCTCTGTCTCTCTCTGTCCCAAAAAAATAAATAAACGTTGAAAAAAAAATTAAAAAAAAAAGATTATTCTAGTTTTAAAAACTTAATTATGACAAAAAAAAAAGAAGTGAAGTCATTATGTCTTAACTATATATTTGAATATAGATAGGATTGTGAACCCTTAGCTAAAAAGATGAGCATTTGATTTCTCTGACAATTACGATTTCATCCTTCCTCCCAGCTTGTGGTTTCTATTAGTTTTACATTGCTAATGTTTATGAACTATATATTCTGTTCTTCTATCATAATTAGCAAAATTATTTGGCATTCATTCTGTTTTTAAGTGGAGTCACTACTTACCAGAAGTTATGTTTTGTTTTGTTTTGTTTTGTTTTAATCATGCCTGCTTCATTTCTGAGCTCTTTGATTCATCCTTTAACTGGCTAGATATCGTCAAGAAGTGTTTTCCAAAAGGATTCACGTGTGCTACGCTCCCTGGATTCTTTCACGTGTGAGAATGCCGGCCTGTAAGTGTCTTTATACACGACTGGTATTTTGGCTAAGACAATATTCTTTAGTCACACTTTCTTTTCTTAGAAACCTGAAGACACCGCTCCATCGTAATCCAGAATTGAATGTCATTGGATCAGTGTCTGATTTTGGCCTGGTCTTTTATCCCTTGTAGATTTCTCTTTCTCTAACTGGATGCTGGAACGGTTCCCTCATTATTTTCCTGCAGATTGTTTATTGTCTTTGTTCTTTTTCAAAAAGATAAAATATTACAGATCCAATTTAGCTGCTCCTGTATCCCTTCCTGATTCGATTCCCACTCCCGATCTCCATGGAACCTCTGTGTTTTGACTTTGTGTTTATCAACTCTCTGTCGGTTCCTCCACTTTTACTGCTGAAATCCCACATTATGTTTTTGAGATGTATCCATATTTCTGTACGTGGCTTTTGTTTATAAGTTTTAACTGTACATTCTCTTAATAGATATTATGTTGTTTCCAAGTCTTCACTAATGTAGTGCTGCAGTAAATATTATAGTATATGTCCCTTAGTGCACAAATACAAGGGCATCTCTTGGGGAAAAGCCGACAAGTCAAAACATATGTTTACCTTCAGCTTTATTAGAGATCTCTAAAGTAGTTTCACCATCTTATTTTTCCACCAGCGGTGTAGAAGAATTCCCATTTTACCACTTACTCTTAAAATAGTATGTGACACACAGCAAAGTATCACATAGGTTCTACTGTTATTTTGATTGAAGTAATATCTACCTCATAGCATGTGTTGAGTTACTTTTTCTTTATACATTGGTTACTATATGCATGATATATTTTTTCAAGTTTTGGTAAAAATTATCATAAAAACACAGGTCCTACATATTCTGAAGGGAGTATTTGATTATCAATTCAATTATTATCATTGCTATTAATTCATGTTTATACTTTTTTTTTTCTTGAGTCAAATTTATAATTAACACTTTCTTCTAGAAAATAGTCATCTTTTTGGGGTGCTGGGTGGCTCAGTTGGTTAAGCATCCGACTTCAGCTCAGGTCATGATCTCTTGGTTCATGAGTTAAAACCCTGTGTCCGGCTCTGGGCTGACAGCTCAGAGACTAGAGTCTGCTTCGGATTCTGTGTCTCCCTTTCTCTCTCTCTGCCCCTTCCCTGCTCATACTCTGTGTCTCTCTCTCTTGAAAATAAATTTAAAAACATTAAAAAAATAGTCATCTCCTCTTTTTATTCCTAATATTTGAAAACTTAATCTTTAATACCTTTTTAATATTGATTATTGAAGATTTAGTACATTTATTCATTGACTTTTCTCTCTTTTCCTTGACTAGTTTGGATAGAGTTCCATCTAATTTATATTAGCTAATTTTTGTTTTTTCTTTTTTTTTTTTTTAAAGAATTGGCCTAGGATTTTTTTGTTTATTTTTGTGTCTTAAATTACTTTTTTTTTTACCATTTGTATTTGCTTCCTCTAAAATTCTGCAGTTTTACATGGTTTCTCTTTTGTACTTTCTTGAATTAAATGTGATTTGCTCATTAACTCATAACTTATTTCCAAATGTGTTTCTTCATTTGCAAAATGTTACTGTTGTGTGTGGGTACAGGCATTTTCTTAAGTAAATGATTTCTAATTTAAATCCACTTTGGTTCAAAAACATGATGTTGATTCCTTGAAAGTTGATGCAGCTTCCTTTCTGACTAACTGCTTATATAGTAATGAAAAAACTAGTTTAAGTAAACTAGTTAATTTTGTCTCTAAATCTGCTATGTTTAGAGCTAAATTTTGTCTGATTGCTAGATTTGTTGCTGATACATGTGTGCTAAAAATCACCCATAGCCATTATGAATTTGTCCAATTCCTCTTGTGAATTAAATATTTTCAGGCAATATTGTTCAGAAACTACAAGCTGATGATTGCACTCTTTTCTTGATAAGTTGTTGTGTTTATCACTATCATTATCATTATTATGGTGGTGTTGTGCCTTTCTTTTAAACTAGGATAATGATCTATAGTTTGTATTTTAGGAAATATCTACTGAATTATCGGACATATTTTAGGTTGCAGACTCATTTATATTAAAAGTACTCTTGTTTCAGGGGCACCTGGCTGGCTCAGTTGGTTATGCATCTGACTTCAGCTCAGGTCATGATCTCACGGCTTGTGGGTTCAAGCCCTGAGTCGGGCTCTGCGCTGACAGCTTGGAGCCTGTTTCCAATTCTGTGTCTCCCCTTCTCTCTCTCCAACTTGTGCTCCCTCTCTCTCTCTCTCTCAAAAATAACATAAAAATAAATAAACATTTTTAAAAAGTACGCTTTTTTCATGTATTTCCCAAAGGTGCTCAGCAGTCCCATATCATGAAAATAATTAACTGTGGGAATCCATGAGAGATTGCATTGAATTAGTGGGGTGGTGGCAGGGGTGTTAATGATGTATGTATATACACGCATGGCATGCATGCATAAATATTATATAACTGGCATAATTTAGGATTAGATAAGTAAAACTTGGTAGACCTAAAAGCTTTTGAAGTATGGTGAGGATGCCATGCTATAAGTCTTCATAATTTTAGAAAATTTTCATATTCCATAACAATTAATAATACAACAATCTTGAAAAGATTAAAATTCTTTCTTATCCAAGTTAAACCTTTCCATCATAATCTTGAATGTGATATTAATTTACTTAAATTCTTACTTCTAGAGAGTTCTACAAACGTCAGTGATATGCTTGTTGGAATTCTCATAATTTCTGATAAATTTACTTTTACTTTTTCTGGTATCAATATGTACAGTGACATCTAATTAATTAGTTGAATGATTATGAATAAAGGGTTTATTTGAAACAACCCTCTTTAAGGCTCTGGAAAGAGGAGAGTAAAGAGCAATATTTATGGACTTAAGAAGCTCACACTTTGGGGGGTCCTGGGTGGCTCAGTGGGTTGAGCATCCGACTTTGGCTCAGGTCATGATCTCACTGCTTGTGGGTTCGAGTCCTGCATCGGGCTCTGTGCTGACAGCTCAAAGCCTGGAGCCTGCTTCAGATTCACTCTCAGCTCCTCCCCCACTCGCACTCTGTCTCTCTCTCAAAAATCAATAAATGTTAAAAAAAGAAATTAAAAAAAAAAGAAAAAGAATCTCACACTTTGATAGTAAAGACAAGCAAATAATAATGGTCCCATGTAAAGAATGGTATGGAAGCACAGACAAGGTTGGAGTTAAATCCTGCCAGGGGTTGCTAGAAAAGGGGCTTGCAAATGAAATGTCATAGGATTCAAATTAACGAATCAGAAAATTTCAGAGAGAGGTTAAGTGAAGCAAGTTTGTTTCATTAGAACAAACTCTGTGAGCAGAAGTGAAGAGGGGGGAACATGCCTGTGCCCAGTGTAGCTGGATTATGAGGGGCAGAGCAAGAACAGTGACTGATGCAAATAAATACATTAATTAAGAGTAATTATCAGGGTGCCTGGGGGGCTCAGTCAGTTGAGCATTGGACTTCAGCTCAGGTCATGATCTCGTGGGTAGCGAGTTCGAGCCCTGTATCAGGCTCTCTGCTGTCAGAGCAGAGCCTGCTTCAGATCCTCTATCACCCTCTCTCTGCCCCTCCCCCACTTGCACTTTCCCTCAAAAATAAACATTTTTTTTTTAAAGAATAATTTATCAGTATTTTGTCTAACACTTTTTATGATGCTTACTGTCTGCCAGGCACTATTCTGAATTCTTTACATATGATAATTTGTTTAAGCCTCAAAATGACTCTGTGCGATAGCTACTGTCATTATGTTCATATTACAGATGAAGGGACTAGAGTAGAGAGAGGCCAAACACCTCCCAAGGTCTCAGAACTAGAGAGTAATAGAAGTGGAATTAAAATCTAGGTATTGGGCTCCAGAGCCAGAACTCTTAAAGACCTACACAGTATTGCAAGTAACTGCACACAGAGGGAATTTTTACAGGATCAGCTGCTATCATAGGAGAACATGAAGATTTCATTTATTTTTCCATTTCTTTGGCATAAATGATTCCCTTGGGATAATAGTGATTTATAGGAACCATCCAGATACAAAGGTAGGGAAACCCAGATGGGAGCTGACAAGAACCCTAAAACCTGACTAATTTATTGTCATTTTTTAGAATGGATTATTGGTTTTCATTATGAAAAGCTAACCTTACACGCTGTGAAAGAGACTGTTAAAATAAGCCCTTGGGAGAAACCCCAGAGTAGGTCTTGTCAGCTGCTCCTGTCACTGTGCAAATGCAAACTTGTGAATTATTTCAGCCCTTACACAGCCCTAAAGCTCTTAGGGGCGAATGGTTTTATTTAAAACAATTTAAACCCACTTTAACTTAATTTACCATTGTATTCTTGAGTTCTGGCCTACGGCCAAGATCTTCCCAGTCCTAATTTGGTCCCTAGTTGAATTCAAATTTTAAATGGTATGTTCCCAGTGAAGCTCACTCCAATTTCATTTACATCCTTAGGGACTTGGGAAGGGTCTGACCCTTTAACTTTCCCATGCTTAAATGCACTGTAGTGAAAAATGCAAACATATCTTTCCAAATAGGGGTCTCGTTAACCTTGTCAACCTGAAGCCTCTTTAAAACTCCAAAGTTGATTTTCAGAGACTGTGTCCCAGAGCTCACATCATTGACTGTTTCCTTTAGCCACTTTGCTGATAACTCAAGTCCAAACCCAGGTCTCATTTCCAGCCTTTCCATGATTCTGGGTACATCAGTATACTGGAGATTCTCCCCAGGTCCTCCACATTCTCCCTCTCTCTCTTTTTTTTTTTTTTTCATATTAATGTACTGTTTTGCCCCTCTGAAATATTTTTGCCCATTCTCCTCACCCCAAATTTTCCAAAATTCCACCCTAATAGCAAGGCCTCTCTCGAATACCATTCTTCTCCTGGAACTGTGCTCTTTCTCAGCTTTACATCCAAAATGCCTTTGTAAGGCCTCTGAGAAAGCATTCATCAAACCCACTTGGAACTGTATTACCTTGTATTAGTACTTACCAGAGGTGTCCCTCACCTTTCCAAATATGAGCCCCCTGACGGTGATACACATAATCCATACCAAAGCTTTCACAGTGCTCTGTATAGAGCAGACACTCAGTAATTGTATCTGGAATTGAAAAACAAAATAGATGCGTTGAAATGTACAGTTTTATATTTGAGGCTAGAAGGAATAGCGAGGAGATAGCCAAAAGGACACACACCCACAACAACAACAACAATAACACTTGGATTCAAAGCCTGGCTTTACCACTATAATTCTGTCTCTGAGTCACGGGAGAATTAGATCATTTCTAAGGTCCCTTATAATATTTAGAATTTGCCATTCTATGATTTCTCGACTACTATAATGCACACACAACACTGATTACTTCTATCCCAACACCTAATCCAGCTTGAAAAAGTCTTAGACTCTGATCCACGAAACCTTGTCATCCAAGGTCCCTAATGGATCTACACAGTATAGCCTGACATTCCCTGGCATTTTTTGGCAACTATGAAGACAGTAACACCAAAACCAACAACAAAAACCCTCTTTTAAAGAGGCTTTGAATGCAGATTCCGAACTGAAGCCTCATTTCACCAGAGAAAAAACGCAGGTCCAAAGAGGTAAATTGTTCTCTCCTGTCACACAAATAGTTACTAACAGAACACAGGCTCTAACCCTGAGCTGTCACCAACCAGGAAGAGCTTTTTTCCATAGGAACTAAGAATTAAAATATTTGACGTAAATGGCTGAGATGAAGTTAATGAAGAGGAAAAGCAAAGAAACAAGGATGTGTTTAGAGCCTCATCTGGGGTACTTAACCGTGGTGGAAGTAATCACTGGGTTTTTGAAAGGCACTATAATTGTAGTATCTATGAATTGTAGTTCAAACATGCAGGTGGGAAAGACTTTTAATTTTCTTTATTTTTATATAATTCAATCTACTGTATATATTGAATTCCCATTCTACCAGGTGGTGGAAATGTAATCTTGGTCACTTTAGGGTTCCTCTCCTTTTCCCAGGCTTTCAGGTAAGCCCCAAAGGATCCCATTTATGCTGTTGCACCAGGAAGCATCTGATCCTCTGCTGGCATCTAATCGTCTACCGAGACATCCACCATGAATCTGATTCATGTCCCCAGGTCCATGCAGGTCCCTACTGTCATCTGTCATTCTCATAGCCAAGAGGCCTGCTTCTCTCTGTATGTTGCCTTGCCCCTCTGCTCCTCCTGGGCCACATGGAGCTTAGGAGACTCTGTGAGGCTGAGGCCCTATTGACATATGTGGAGAGAGCAAGATGGAGTCACTCTTGTCAAGCAATGGCCTGCGTCAAACAGTGAGTGACACAGGCAGCGAAGGGCAGGTATCGCCAAGACCAGAACCGGCTGATGACACACACAGAAGTGGTAACTAGTCAAAACAGAGGAGGTCTGCAAAGGCCCAAGACTGATTAAATCCCTTTAAAAATGGAGGAATTTTGCTCCAAATGTCAGACTTTTCAGACACTGGCCCCTCTACCTCTGACCACTTCAAAAAGGCAGCTGCCCGATGGATCTGTGAGAAGAACAGAGATCCTCCTCTGTGGAACCATAGTAAGCAGTAAGCTCAGGGAGCTGACCCCGACCTGACTGAGGCCTCTTTCCAAGCTTGTGCTCACAGACTGACTCTGCATATGGTTTGTTATCTACCTTCCCCCTGTTCTCTCTTGTATGTTGTGTGACTTGCTTTGTGCTTTGCTGTGATGCGGTTAAGAAGCCAAGTTAAACAAGTGGTGAAATGTCACTGAGTTTGGAATCCTGAACCGGATTTATAATTATGTTCACCTTGCTTTTTGACTGAATAAAGCTGACATCGTGGAAAGGCACAGCTCATGCGTGCGACTTCACAGCGTGCTCATGATAACACACCATGCAGTTCTTTCCACGTTGGGTTGTGCCTCTCACCTAGGATTTCCTGAAAAGCAGGACATAGGCCTCTCTCCTCTCCAATCCAAAGAAGCTGTATGAAAATTCAGTTGTCCTTCCCAGCGTCTGGGTCTGGGGCAGAGAAAGCCACAAGAGTAGCTTTTGCAGGTTTCAAAATATCGACATAGTCTTTGCTTGGTACTCAGTTCTCTCCTCACATAAGGAAATATTTTCTTTCTTTTCTTTTTTTTTTTTTTAACTTTTGGTTACACAAAATTTGAAACATATGCAAAAGTAGAGAAAATATACTGAACCCCATGGACCTGTCCCCCAGATTCGACAGTCTCAAACTATTCAAAGCCAATTTTGTTTTATTTATACCCCAACCCAATCCCAGCAGTAGTATTTTGAAGAAAATCCCAGGTATAATACCGTTTCATTTGTAAACGTTTGGGTAATTTCTTGATGATAGGATTATTTCGAAAAGAAAAGCATAATACTACTATTACAGAACAGCAGAAGAAATTTTTAATATTAAATATCTATTTGGTGTTCACATATTTTACACTTACTTAAGACTCTACAAAATATGTTTTTTTTTTAATTTTTAATGGCTATTTTCATTTTTGAGAGACACAGAGCATGAATGGGGGAGGGGCAGAGAGAGAGGGAGACAGAATCCGGAACAGGCTCCAGGTTCTGAGGTGTCAGCACAGAGCCCCACACGGGGCTTGAACCCACAAATGGCGAGATCATGACTTGAGCGGAAGTCGGATGCTCAACTGACTGAGCCACCCAGGTGCCCCGGAATATTTTGTTTTTTAAACAATTTGTTTGAATTGAATCCAAATAGACCACATTTCTATTGACTAATAGGTCTTGTAAATGTGTTTTTATCTACCAGTAATGGCTCCATAAACAATCTCTGTGCCTCCTCTCAGGAAAATACAAAAAAAGAAAAAAAACGAAAGAAACAACAAAAATCTAAAAACCTTTTCCTTAAAGAAACCAGGTCATTTATCTTGTACATTTTTGAGAAATCCTCATCTGAACCCTAGGTGGGGAAACTCCCCCATCTCCACTCCCACATATACACATTCAACATTTCATCAGACATCCTCCTCGATCTACTTTTCAAACTCCTTTCCATCACTCCTTGTATTTGTGTATGGCACATTAAGCCCAGATTGGTGTGTTTTAACACAAGACAAACGCACGTCTTCAAGTAAAGCTTAAAACAGGTGTTGCTGAGTTTCTGAACAGCATCTCCCCTTCATACAGTGATACAGGCGCCTGGGATCTTTTGTGTCCCCACCACGTCTAACATAAGCCTGGTGAGTTTGCCGAGCAGGTGTCTCATTCCAGCCAGCCAGCCAGCCAGCCAGCGGAGAGGGAAAAGGAGCATGCTTTATCCCATCTGGAGGTGGTATATATATATACATTTTTTAATGTGCCCAGCCTGGATATGCTGCACACCACTTCCGCACAGGCCCTAGAGCCACTCTTCACTGATAGAAGGTTGGGATTTCACATTTGGTTTTGTGCTGGGAGGAAAAGAAATGGGGTTTGTCTCACATTGGGCAGTCTCTGCTTTTCTCCAAAGGCTATTGTTTTGAAGTTCAAAATCCAATATAATAGCCTTTATTTTTTTCCCCCCTCATTCTGCTATTATCTCTTTCCCAGTTAATAAACTTAGATTTATCTACTTTGGCCAGGTAGCATCATGATGTTAAAGGAAGTATTAGGGTTGAAGAAAAATAGTATCAGGTATAACTTCAAACTTTTTCCCTCCATGCGATGTAGCATTTTTTTTTAAGTTTATTTATTTTGAGGGAGAGAGAGAGAGAGAGAGAGAGAGAGAGAATCCCAAGGAGGCTCCATGCCATCAGCATAGAGCCCAACCAACACAGGGGTAGATCTCATGAACCATGAGATCATGACCTAAGCCCAAATCAAGAGTCGGATGCTTAACCAACTGAGCCACCCAGGCACCCCGCAATATAGTATTGTTTTAAGACAGGCTTGTGATATACTTGGGTTGAGTTTGAATCCTTGAGCTACCATTAAAATTATCTAGTTGTGTAAACTTGGTCACTTTAATTTCTCTGAGCTTTGCTTCCCACATTTATAATACTAATCATTCATAAGACTGAAGTAAAAATAAAATAAAATAAAATAAAATAAAATAAGCAAAGGTTTTAATATAATGCATGATATAAGGTAGAATATCAGTGAATGGTAGATAGTAATAGTAAAGCAAATAATGAATTTTCTCAAACTGGTAAGTCATTCCCCTTTACGTTAAGCCTGGTATTATAGACCAAGCCTCTATATAGGTATATCTAATTGCTGCATTTGGTCATCAAAATCTACCCGAAAAGATTTGAATATTTGTCTCCTCATCCTAAGTATGAACAACGACAAAAATCAGAAGTAGCAGAGTTAATTGAGCTACAAAGTGACATAAAAAGTTGTTATTTTGAATACCGCAGATTGTATTATGTACATTATTCACACTCTTAAATGGATTATTTCCTTTGGAAAGGGACTCCCATTAGAATAATTTTTATTATTGTTCTGATTCTTGTTCTCTCTTTGTTTTGTTATAGTTTGTTTTACTTTGAACTTGTCAGCTATTTGCCTGCTGCAATCTACATAGCTGAAGCTCCAAAGGCCTGGAAATGAGAATTTGTCAAGGTAACTCTTGCCTTGCCCTTCTCCACTGCCAGCCTGAGGGATCCAGCTGGAAATAAGAGCAGCTGCTCTTGGTGCCCTAGTTTAACACACTTCAAACACAACTTCAGCTTTATCCTGTTTTAAGTACAGACATTTCAAGACCCCATGGAATGGGACACGACCCATCTACTTTATATTTGGATGTTACTTTTACTGAAGGTAGGCTGCAGGGGTGGGGGAGGGGAAGGAAACGATGGAGTAAAGGCCTATTAATGCCAAGTCAATGATATCTATATTTTTAGAGTACCTTTCACGTCCAAGAATGTGTCCACTATATCTCAGTATTCTCAGTCACATCTGCCCCTCAAACCTTAGGTGGATTTTAAAAAAACAAAAAAAGTGAGACGCGTTGTTTCGTTTGAGTTGATAAAAAGGTGAATCTGGCTGGGAATTGGACCTGGCCGGCTTTGAGGGTTACTCTCCTCCCAGAGAACCTTCCTTCCTTGGGTAAAAGGGAGTCACCATTCCACTGCTCTGCTAACAGCCTATTTTTACGTTCAGGAAGTAGAGTTATTGCAGAATCATGAGAATTGGATATGGAAAGAATTCACGAAGCAATCCATTCCAACTTCAGGCCACTTAAGAAGAATTTTTAGTCTGCTCTTCCTTGTTGTAGCCACCACATTCCTCTCTCTGTGCACTGAGCTGATTTCACCCAAGGCTACAATTCTGTCGATTTCATAAACAACAGCAGGGAGGTGTTAACAGTCTACTCACAGTTCCATTTAAATAGATGGCTTTCCATGAAAGAGATTACATTTCTACAGCCATTTTCTTTTATTATTTTTTTATTATGTTAATGTTTGTTTATGTTTGAGAGAGAGAGAGAGACAGACAGACAGAGTGTGAGCAGGTGAGGGTCAGAGAGAGGGGAAGACATAGAATCTGAAGCAGGCTCCAGGCTCCGAGCTGTCAGCACAGAGCTCGATGTAGGGCTTGATCTCATGAACCATGAGATCATGACCTGAGCCAAAGTCGGATGCTTAACCAACTGAGCCACCCACGCATTCCTACAGCCATTTTCTTTTACAAGACAGTCATGTTTTGGTGAATAAAACACAAAATTGCCACATACTGATGAAAATATATACATGTTAAAAATTAAATGAAACAAAAATTTGATGTAAAGTACTTAAATCAATGAACAATGAGACACCAGTCAAAATATAGGTGACACAGAATCCTCACCCTTTAAAATAATGGGATTAGGGGCGCCTGGGTGGCTCAGTCGGTTAAGCGTCCAACTTCAGCTCAGGTCACGATCTCACGGTCCGTGAGTTTGAGCCCCGCGTCAGGCTCTGGGCTGATGATGGCTCAGAGCCTGGAGCCTGCTTCCGATTTTGTGTCTCCCATTCTCTCTGACCCTCCCCCGTTCATGCTCTGTCTCTCTCTGTCTCAAAAATAAATAAACGTTAAAAAAAATTTTTTTTAAATAAAATAATGGGATTCATCTTGTCATTATCACTCTGAATATCTATACAAGAGCCAAATTCGAGCTATTTAGTCAGAATGTCAGGCAAAAAAAAAAAAAAAAAAAAAAAAAAAGTGAGACCTTTAAACTAGTCTCATAATTTTACTTACAATAAAACAAGGACCTACAGAAATGAAGGAAGTTGCTTAAGAGCTCCCAGAAAATTAGTAGTGGGATTCTTTAGTGACTCACAAACCAGGGGTCTCTGCACTATAGAATACTATTGTCAGTTAATTGCTTAGAAACTCTGTAAATATCTGACTGAAGTTTCCAAGTATCATTGCTACCAGATAGATTCAGCAGGATTTGGTACAACATCTGGTGTATGAGAAGTCTGTAAAGAACCTATGATTACATTGAGTTTGTGGCGAAATGGTTGGGCCTGGGAAAATGACCTACTTGAAAATGCCTTGACCTGACCAGAAAATAGCCTCTGAGGATGGAAATCAACAATGTGATGTTTTAGTGCCATCCCTCCCTCTGAATTGTTGGGTGTGAGTTCTGGTAATTACTGAACTTCTCTAAAATGAAAGGATTTAATGAAATCATTCCTAAGGCCCCTCTGCAAGCTCCACTAGTTTACCCAGCATAGATGTTCTCGCTCAATAAATACTTATTAAAGGAATTTTGCACACATGTCAGTGGAAGATTCTTTCATCATATAAAGTTCAGAGCATGTCTTTCATTGGAAGAAATTAATGAGGAAATGTTAACCAGGCATATTGATTTATTTTACAAGCAACTACACTCTATATAATCTTTGTGAGGTTATGCCTTAATGTTCGAGAATAATAAATACATGCACTTAGTTCTGAAAAAGTCAAAGACTTGAAAAATAATGTAAAAAGTAAGTAACTGCCCTATTGAAATGGTTTCTATTCATAGTAAAAATTTTAGGCTAGGAATTTACCAACATGGGAAACATAAAATGAAAGATAAGAAATAAAGGTGTGGGGGTGACTACAATGTTGGGGAAATCTTTCAATTGAAAAGCTTCTGCCACGGAGTCAAAGTCCTGTGAAGGAAAAGAGACCTGCTTGCTATAGGCGAGTATCTTAATACTGCACAGAATGTCTTCAACAGTCCACTTCCTTACTCTTTCCTCAGCAAATCCTTTTCAAAATTGTATTTTGAGATGTTTATCACCATGGAAATGTGTTTGATTTATAAATTATGCGACATGGTAAATCACATTTGTTTTACAGAAATGGGCATCATTGTCAATATTTCTAGATGGTATTTATTCTATACAAATCCTTATTGGTATTCACCCTAAATATTGAATTGTTTGATATTAAGAAATAGAGGTATAATAAAATGCAGTCTAAATATCTGTCAGACAGGAAACTTTCATAACTTAGAGATTAACAGAAAAAAGTTTGACTCCCTTTTCTGAAGGCTCCAGCCTTGTGCACCTACTTTAAGTCTTTGATCACAGCCCTTGTAACTCATTACTGTACCTTCTCGTTACACCCTTGATTTTGTCCACTGAACTTGCCTTTGATTGCCTTTGAGGACAGAAACCATCTCATCTATCTTCACATACTCCAGAAAGTCCTGTTTCCAAGACATAGGAAATTTCCTTTAATGAATGAATAAAAAGCAAGTTATATATCTTGGTGGTATTATCATACTTACTCTCTGTGTGGAGTTAGCAAAGTCCACTACCCTCTCTGATCCCAGATCTCAAGCATGAAGCATGGGAATAGCAGTGATTACTTGGCTAGCTCATAGGGTTATTGTATTCATTAAAGGAAAAAGGAGCCTGCTTGTGTATTTTAATTGTAATTGGCCCTATAAAGTGAATTATTAATCGTGCTTTCTGTGAGCCTGTGCTATTTATCCTTCAGGCTGGTTTAGCTCAGAACATGGATGTGAAGGATAGAACACTGCACAGACTCACAGAGTCTGGTCACTTTCATTCTGTTTCACACTGATTCTTCTCTCACAATGGTTACCTTTCCCAGATATGTTCCAGTCTAATGCCTCTCCATGCCTAGTGGAATTAGTGCCTTTCTATCAGATTGCCTCTCTCCGATCTCCTTTGGACATGTTACTTGCTGAATAAATCTGCATTGATTGACTGATGAACTTATATTACTTTCACTGTCCTGGTCTCTGTCTCAAAATCCCACCCTTTCTACTTTCACAGTTATCCTGGCGAACAATCGAAAGCTCCCTAGAGCCCAGCCTGGGATCACTATGTACAGCATGCGGCACCACCACATAGGAATCAAATGCTCGATGGTGTCTTCACATTTCTATAACTTAGAGCCACTGAGGACAGTGGAAATGATCAAGTCCGCTATTTTCAATGTAAGGGTGAGAGAGAAGAGCGAGAGAAAGAGAAAGAGACAGAGGAAGGGCACTGTTGAAGGTCATGTAGTTTATTAGTGGCAGAGCTGAAATTAGAACTTTAGTTTCTCAACTCCTAATTTAGAGCTCTTTCCACTGAACGATTCTGTCTCCTTTTCTAGTACTAAAGTTTGAAATACTCAGAATTGTTCAATACCTTTAAATGGCCTGGTGTAAATTCCAAGGGCCATTAGGCTCATTCCTCCTGGGGTCACTGTGACACACAACCCTAAGCCAGCCATTTGCAGGCCAACCCAGGGACTAGGAAGGGGTCTGTGTTATGGAGTGTGTGTACATTGGTTACTACAAGTATCTACAGTTTTAAGAACTCTCTGTGGATCGCATTTCCCTGCAAGTTGCACTGCAGTGACCCAGACACAACACTGACAGCTGTGGGGTAAATAAATAAAAACAGAGTATTTTGATCCTAATGGAGGGGGGAGGGGTAGTGAGAGGTTGGGGACAAGAGGAGAAAGGGGCAGACAGAATGAACACAGCACAGCTGTGAAAAGAACAGATGCTGGCCAGGAGAGAGGGAGAGAGGGAGAAGGGAGGAGAGAGAAGATTAGGGTTCTGCCAATGTCAGAAATGCTGAAGCACTTGGAAAGGGATGCACATACTTGGGACAGGTGGGAAGTGTTTACATTAAAACCAGAATATCAAATGCCTTCCTGAATGCTAGCCAGCTCATTAAAGACCCAAGTTGACCCAAGGGAAAAAGCTGAAGTCCTTGCCCAGGGAGCCCATTACAGAGAAAGCCTCCTGAATTCTTTATATTCCATTCAAATACTGGATATCAGCTGTGTGTTGCTGGATATCAGCTGTATGCATCAACACATTAGGCCTTATGCCAGAGGATCTCAAGGTGTGGTCCCCACAAGTAGCATCAGCATCACTAAAGAAAGTGACAGAAAAGCAAATTTCCTGGGTCCATTCAGACCTACTGAATCAGAAATACTGGGGGTAGGGCCTCAGAGGTGTGTTTTAACAAACCTCCCAGGCGAGTCTGATACATATTCAAGATTGGGAACCCTTGTTCTCTTTGCATGATACCTTCCAGCTTTCTCAGGATTCTCCATAAACCCATCGCCCCCAGGCAACAGGCCTCCACTCAACCCTGCACCTTGGTCTATCTGGGATCTGTGGGACCCATGCCCTGACATTACCAAGCACAAATCTCCCATAGGAGAAACAGAGACAGGAGACTCTACTCCATGTACCTTCAGCAGTTAGAGCAACAGACCAACTAAACCCATAGGACAAAAACCCAAAATCCATGCATTGGGATTCCATTTAGTAAATGGTGTCCAACAACCGCCCCCCCACACACACCGGAGATGGCCTAGTGCAAGGACAGCACCTCAGTCTGAAGGCCACAGTCTTTGGCAGTGCCTTTCATTAAAGGAATACGTTTTCCATTAATTTACTGAAACTGAGCATATCCGTGTCTAGAGATTTGGAAAATCTGGCATTAGGAAGTTCAGTTTAACACGAAGAAAAACTTATTTGCTAACCCTTGACATTATTTTTAGGTGTTATTGATACAGTGGCTAGGAATCAAGACATGCAACTTTTTGTGCTACCTTTTCTATGATCTCTGACCCCTGGAGAGTGACTCTTATTTTCTCATCCTGACTTTCCCCTCCTATAAAATGAGGAGCTTGATTACAGAAGATACTCAAGGTCTTTTTTTCAGCTTTAACAGATGATATCTGTAGTGGAGCTGGCTGGGTAGTAGAGCCAATTAGAGCAATTAATTAGGTGAAGGTTCTGAGTTCAGTTCTCTGGGTGGTCTGTAGAGTTTGGCTCGGTATGGTCCATCCTCCTTTAATGAACATTGGTTTCTAAAGGACTCTGGTGGTTCAGTGTATGGCATGGCACCAAGATATCAGTCACCACGTAGGAGAAAATGACTCAAAGTACATACTGCTTTGTACCCAACAGTGTTATGGCCTCAACTGGAAGAAAATCATAAAATTATTATCAAAGAAGCTATCTTAGAGGCAGACTAGAAAAGAGTTTATAAGCCCAGGAAACCATCTCCTGATTTTTCAGGACATTTTTCACTAGGTTCTGCCCTTGTGTTAAACACCTCAACATAACCAAGTTGGTTCTCACTTTGCCAAAAGATGCAATTCTAAAATCAAAGAATGTCAGAACTAGAGATTCCTTAAAACAGAGAGTAGGAAGGAATGACTACTTAGTCCTAATCCTGTGCCAGAAGCTATGTTACCTGCTTTCCCATGACTATTTTACTACATTGAAAAAAATCTAGGCTTACCCTTCTCAGTTCGCTGATGGGAAACCAGAATTCTCAGAAAATAAAACTAAAGTGGAAGGTCCCATGAGGACTTAAGAGCAGACCCAGGACCAGACTCCCAATCCTGGGGTCTTTCCAATCTGCTTTGTTCTCTTTCCTGATATACCCCGCCCCTCAACTCACTCACTTCCAAAGGCATATTACCTTTCCAGAAAAATTAGAGGTGATACAGAGTGAGAAAAATATTGAAAGGAAAAAAAAAAGTCCTTTTGATTTTCCACTGCTACTGCCCACTATAAAAACAACTGCATTTTAAAACTTGGGAATAATAAAAAACCTCCGAGGATAGTTAAGGATTAGCTCTAAAGAGCACCCAGGCCATTATGTCAGTGGCAGGAATTCAGGTGTGGACCTCCAGAAAAACTCTGCTCTTCCAGACTCAGGGATCACACAAGCCACAGTTTAGAGATGCTGAATAATAGCGATACAAAAATGTGTCTGTTGCCTACGATGTGTCAACCACTGTGACACTGCTTAACTCAACCCTCAAAGTAATCCATTAAAGGGAGATAGGGACTGTTATCTTTGCCATTTCAGATTGGGGAAACTGAGATTTAGCAAAGTTACACAACACACTGGAATGCAAACAGCTTATAAGTGCCAAAAGCAGCATTTGGACCAACTTTGTTTAATAGTCAATCCTGAGCTTCTTACCACTATTTTGTTCTCCCCTTGAAAATAGATGGCGAGGACACCTGGGTGGCTCGGTCAGTTGGGCATCTGACTTTGGTTCAGGTCATGATCTCATGGCTTGTGAGTTTGAGCCCTGCATCGGGCTCTGTGCTGAGAGCACGGAGCCTGGAGCCTGCTTCAGATTCTGTGTCTCCCTCTCTCTCTGCCCCTAACCCACTCACATTCTGTCTCTGTCTCTCTCAAAAATAAATAAACATTAAAAAAAATTAAAAAAAAAAAAAGAAAACAGATGGCGATAGTTAATACACATGCTGTCCTTCAGGGTTTATAAATCTTAATACATCCACCTTATTTAATTCCTGTAAAAATGAGGGGAGGTGTCATGTTAGGAATCATTAAACCCCATGCAGGAGATGAAAACACTGAGGCCATGAAAGGCCAAGGATCTGATCCTGGGCTTTAGGTGGAAAGCACAGAAAGAGAACTTCTTGAGCCTGAGGACACTACATGTTCCCTTACGCCACAATGGCAGGCCAGGCTAACCAAGTGGAGATCATAGAGATGAGTCATGGTCAAGCCTCAGCCAGAGTCACTACACATGGATCTACTCTCCACTGGCCCCTGGGGAAAATGAGAACAGGACACGGTAGTCCTCTGAGGTCATGGCAGTGTAATACTCTTCTCACTACTGAGTTCCACTGGACTCAGTAGTGTAATACTGGTACACTGGTACCTGGTAGTGTAATACTCAGGGCTCTCTCTTCTCCCCACTGAGTTCTCACAGGCAGTGAGACCCTAGTCATTCCTCTAAATATAAAGGGGTAAACAAGAGTGAAAAAAAATCACAGAAGATGGCTGATCTTCCTGATAATCTGCAAGTAGTTGGCTTCTTGTTTTTCTATCTATAAATGGACCAAGGAATCTTTGAGCTCTGACATTTGCTGATTCCACTAGCCTTGGGTGGTCAGTTGAAAGGGAAGAGTCAGGACTCCTCTGCTTCTCCCTTATCACAACCTCCTCAGTTACAAGGTCACGGCCGCCATTCCTGTTGGTTCCACACCACTAAGTGCCACACTCTCCTAGCCATTTCTGCAGAATGCGTTCTCATCACACTTTTTGGCAAAGTGCCTTGTGGTCTGATGAGTCCACATCACACATTACGGTACATTTCAAAGACAGAATATAAATAATTATATTAAATTTACTCCTTCACCAACATTGATTTTTTTATATGAAATGTCCCCCGTTTTACAGGAAAATGTCATAGATCCTGGACTTCTTATCTCTAAAAAAAAAAAAAAACAAACATATAATATTTAAGTAGAGGGGGGAAACAATTTATATGAACAGAGTTCTTGAACTATTCAAATGCTGATTAACTTGAAAATTTTTCACTGAACTTTAATAGACAGTAAAATTCTTTTGCAATCACTCCACTGCTATCTTAAAATATCAGGAATTCATCTTTTTCCTTTTGAGGGGTATGCCCATACTTAGCGGCCATCAAAACTCTTTATTACACATATTTGTAAATACGCACAACATTTCGACATACATACTGTCATAGAATGCTAAGCTATAAATGCATAAGCACTGATAAAAAGCCCCAAATGCAAGAAGAGGTGATTATTAACCTCTTTTCTGTTGATAGGAGCTCAGGCAAGGTTTTTAACATTTTTGACATTGCCTGCAAAATGGAGATAATAATCTTCACGCTGCCTCCTGCACAACGTCACAGAATTTTTGTAAAGATCAAAGCGAATCATTTCTATTAAATAATTTTGAAAATAATATGACATTGTACATGTGAGCATTTTTACTATATTTATCTCTTTTTAACCTCCTCCCCAACCTTGCTTCACATAATGTTAGTCTACCATCCTATCATCGATATTGCTCTTTGACCATTTTTTTATGTCTTAGGAATATATGACTATTTAATCTTGTTGCATAAATCTTTTTATTTTTATTGCTTATTCTCTCAGTTACCTGTAATTTGTTACTACTATGCTATTGTCTGAACAACTGGGTATGCTAGTTGTCAAGCTTTATTAAAGAGGTGCAGATCGTAATATTAAATTTATTTATTTATGATTGAAGAGAATCATTTTTTCTTTTCATTCACCTTCCCATTAACCTATGCTTTTTAAATGGTTTTACTAGAAAATATCACGTTCAATATTTTCATCTGAATGTTTAGTCAAGTAGCCTAATTGGTTGCCACACCAAAAAAAATATACATTATTATTATTTTTCTTTTCGTAAAGAGTAAAGGAGGCAGCAATCACTGGGGCCACTTGGGGTGTCTGCCTACCACAGCCAACTTAAACCTACTCAATTAGCAATTACACATGGACACACACACAAGGCAAGACAATACCTCGTGCCAACCAAAATTTTAATTGTCTTACTTATACGATGGTGGCAGCTGTAAGATTTTGAGAAAGACATTTCTTCTCTCTGAGCCTCAGTTTCTTATCACTAAAATGGGGTTAATAATACCCTTTATGGGCCTTATAGGTGACTGTTAGGAACAATTGTAACCATGGGTATGAGCGCAATTGACAACCTGAAGAAAGCGGCCCAGGAGGGAACGGGTGTGTTTCCATGCACTCTTCGGCGCTGATGGTGTTTGCAGGTAGACCTCAGTCAGTCAGGGCCCAGGGCCGGCATTCACAGTCCATGAATCATCACTCAAGCCCTCAGTCACAACGTGAAAGGCAAGACTGGGCTGTTCTTTTATTTGTTGTGGTTTTATGCCCTTTCAAGCCACGCCTACCTATATAAGAACCAAGAACTTATGAGAAATTCATTTGAAATGCTTGTTTTATTGGGTATAGCAATGTTAGGTCCAACCCTTTCATGATAAGCTCGAGTTGATTTTGTTAACGGCTTGCATCTGGTTTCCAAACCAGCCCTTACATAACCCCAGTGAGTCCTAATTCAGCCTCAAACTTTAGTAAAGACAGAAACCTCGCACAGCAGGGCCAAGAGCCCCTGTTCTTACCAACCTTCAATCAGCATAGCTTGGGCATTCAAAGCTATTCGAAAGGTACTAGTGTTTCACCATTTAACAACCAAGCAGAAGCATACAGATTCTGGCATACAGACCCTGGGCTCATTCCCATAACCCAGTTCAAGAGCACAGAGACCACAAAACTATTGCTGTGTGTGCCACAGCAGGTATTGCCGTGATCCCCGGCTTCTGGATCATCACAGGGCCAGGGAAATGTTGAAAAGCACAAGGCCTCGGGTAGCCTCCAGGGGAACTACTGGAATGTTGTTTATCTTCAGACCGCAACAACTGGTCCAGTGTTTCACAACAGGAAGCTCTGTCCTGGAGCTCAGACATTGAAGGCTTAGAGAAGCAAGGCCTGAAATAACCCCCACTTCTCTTCTACCTCTGTCTCTCTACCCTCCTCCTGGACCCCTCCCCAGCCCAAGAGTTCAGATTAAAAACAAAGAAAGAAAGAAAGAAAGAAAGAAAGAAAGAAAGAAAGAAAGAAAAAGGCACAGCCAGCCAGGGCTGTGACCTTGAAATAGATACAGCGTTCCCAGCAGCTTGCAGTTAACTTGATACTCTAGCTGGGATGGGAGACAGCCTGATCCAACAGGGCTTGAGGTGATAGGGAAACCAGAAACTGTGCCTCCTTTTATTGTCTTAACCCCTTGGTTCATAAAAATTGCCCCCCCCCGCCTCTTTTTTTCCTACAGCACCTGTGTTTTTAGAAGTTCAGATATGTTCTCTTGTATGAGAGAAAGAAGAAACTGATTATGATTCAAATTATAAAATAATTGTCCATGCCTGGTAACATCATTTTAGCTTCATGCGATTTAGGGAAGTTCATTTTTAAAAGTCATAATAAGTGGCTCTGTGATCTCAGACAAATCAATTAAGGTCTGTGAACTTGTGTGAATGCTCGGAGGAGAGACGACAAGGCCCCTGGAGTGGACGGCAAGGCCCCTGGAGGAGGAAGGTTGCGTGAGCCTTGCACGTTCCAGCTCCAGAGATCTCTGAATCTCCCCAGCGGAGAGTACAGAACTAGGAAGAATCTCAGCGTCTTTGTTCTTTAATGTGATAGGAACAGACTGACAGAGAAAGGAATCTTTACACACCAGGCCCTGAGCTGGTTCCTGAGCTCTCAGAGTTAAAGGAGGGACAAATGGACCTGTGGTATTTATGAACAGGTCTCGTCTGACTCTGCACAACCTGCTTCAACTCAGCTCTTCTTTCCTGAGTAGAGAGAAGAAGGGAAGCTGGGCCCAGGAGAAATGTTCTTCTTCTGGACATGCCAGATGGAGAAGCACTGGACCTAAAGATGGGTGACTTCATCATAACTGTTTCAAAAAAACAAAACAAAACAAAACAAAACAGTGGTGCCTGGGTAGCTCAGTCGGTTAAGTGTCCAACTCAATTTCGGCTCAGGTCATGATCTCACACTTCAAGGGTTTGAGTCCCATGTCAGGACCTGCACTGACAGCTCAGAGCCTGCTTGGGATTCGCTCCTCTCCCTCTGCCCCTCACCCACACATGTACACACACACACACACACACACACACACACACACATACACTCTCTCTTTCTCTCTCTCTCTCTCTCTCAAAATACATAAACATTAAAAAAACAATCATGCCACTTCATGTCCAACTCCTTCTTGGGGGCATTTAAACCATAGGCCGTAGTATGCCTACTTTCAGAGAAACTGAATCAATTCATTCAATTCTTCAGCAATCACCAACAATTGCCCTGTCTAGGGCATAATACAAATCAACATTTTGTACTCAGGAAAGGCACAGAGAAAATAAATAGGTTAAAAAAATAATAATAACCTCATATCAACCAAATAAAATACAGGTATAAGTAACAGGTGATGGGGAGAGAATGTAGAAAAAACACAAATAATTAATTCCAGTTGTAGGTTTCAAAAAGACCTTCATGAAGTTGGTGCCACTGGACCTGACCCTTAAGGGACAGGCAGGTTTTGATAGGGATAGTATGGGGGTGAGCTCATTTCAAGCTGAAGTCAAAGAAGGAAAAGAAGTGTGGAAAAGCATGAAAATACACGTGACACATGTGGAAAACAGTGACAAATTAGTCTTGAGGTCATATGGGTTGCAGACCACACCTTTCCAATCCTCCAGAAGGACTCTGCTCCCACTTGCAAACTGCCTTCAATAGCACCGTCTTTTTGAGAGCAGCATAGCGAAGAGCTTAAAAGCACAGGCCCTTGGGGCGCCTGGGTGGCGCAGTCGGTTAAGCGTCCGACTTCAGCCAGGTCACGATCTCGCGGTCCGTGAGTTCGAGCCCCGCGTCGGGCTCTGGGCTGATGGCTCAGAGCCTGGAGCCTGTTTCCGATTCTGTGTCTCCCTCTCTCTCTGCCCCTCCCCCGTTCATACTCTGTCTCTCTCTGTCCCAAAAATAAATAAATGTTGAAAAAAAAAATTAAAAAAAAAAAAAAAAAAAAAAAAAAACACAGGCCCTTGGTCCAGCTGTCTGGGTTCAAGTGCTGGTTCTGCCACTGACTGCTTGTGTTACTCTGAGCAAGCCGGCTAAGCTCTCAACCTTGGGTCCCTCTTCTATAAAATGGGGATAATAATACTCTCTGTTGTGAGTTTAAAAATAAAAGTAAGGTAAAACGCTTGGCACAGTGCCTGGCACGTGGTAAGGACCCAATGGTACGATTTTTGTCAATATTTTCCTGTTTTATTTCCCTTATTATATAAATATTCCTAAAATCTAAAGCAACATCTATTCTTATTTTACCCTATTGGCCCAGAATTTAGAATAATGCTTTACACAAAAATAGGATTTCTATAAACGCTTAAATGAATGAATGAGCTAACTAATAAGAAGTGAAAAGAGCAAATTTCAGATCAAGATTGTCCTATTATTGGGATTTGACGGACTCACATCATGTAACTACACAACTATGTTAAAGCTTTTCTGTTTTATGAGTGCTAGCAGGCATAATGCTTGTGGTTAGGGGTGCGCAGGGAAACACCTCGAGCACGCAGACATAGGTAGGGCGTCCTTAGACCTGCTACAACTCCACTGCCTGGCCTTTCTCTCTGGAGGATGCATGCTTGATCTGTGGCTAGATTCTAACTGTAAAATAAAAATAATTACAGTGACCACTTAACAGAGTGAACTTTTTAAATGACTCCAAAAACAAACAGACAACCAACAGCAACAAAAAACCTTTGAAAAGGCATTTGGCTAAAACTCAGCGGGGATAATGAAGTGTCCCAGGATGCCACAGAGAATTGAAAGAAACATTAACATTGTAAATAAGCCACTTTCACAAACTCCTGTGTGATTTCTTGCATTCTGGACAGACTCAGAATCAGAGATGAAAAAGCAAGGCCAACATCAGCAGCTATGCGGTAATCAAAACTTTCAGATGCTTATAATTTACATTGGAATACTCAGAATATATAGATAACTAGTTCTTCTGGATAAGTAATGGGTTGCATGAAAACATGCACTCCTTTCTAAATTTCCATGCAGGCCAGCTAAAACAGTCCAACCCCTGGGAAGAGCAAAAGGTAAGGATGCAAAAAATAAACCCTGTATAGAATGGACGGAAATTTTCAGAGGAACAAATAAAGAGAATTATTTTTTTTAAATGTTGTGACAAATATCCTTGTACTAATGGCTTTGAAAATGTGTGTGAATTAAAAAAAGAAAAGCTAAAAAATAAAGGGGGGCACCTGGGTAGCTCAGTCAGTTGGGCATCCAACTTCGGCTCAGGTCATGATCTCACAGTTCGTGGGTTCGAGCCCCGCGTCGGGCTCTGTGCTGACAGCTCAGAGCCTGGAGCCTGCTTTGGATTCTGTTTCTCCTTCTTTCTTTGCCCCTCCCCTGCTCGTGCTCTCTCTCTCTCTCTCTCTCTCTTAAAAATAAAACATTAAAAAAATTTTTAAAAAGAAAATGTGTGTGAATATTTCTGTATGACAGATCTTAAACAGTAGAACTGCTAAGTAAAAAAAAACAAAAAAAAACAAAAAAAAACTACTCAGTGTTTCAAGTAGCAAGTTACACTTCATGTCTGCACAGGGGGCCTATCTCTGATACCCAGGTGCATAGAATCTACTGGATTTTAGGCCATTCTCTTTAGAAAAAGAATAAGCCACAAAGTGGAAACAATGCATCCATCCATCAATGTTAATGGATCAACAAATTTTAGTATAACCACGTGATGGACTACTCCTCCACAATAAAAAGAAAAAAACAGTACTGATGTACACAGCATCATAGGTAAATTCCCCAAAATATGCTGAGTGAAAAAGGTCAGATTAAAAAAAAAATGAATACATATCATAAATACATATCATATCATAAATACATATCATATGTATGAATACATATCATAAAATATGTAAATGTTTTATAAATACATATCATAAAAATGTAAACATATACGTGTGTGTGTGTGTGTGTGTGTATACACACACACACACACACACACACACACCATTTATATGGATGTGAGAGAAGATTGTTCACAAAGTGACATGAAGAAACTTTTGGGGCCAAAAGTTGGCCATCCTCCCCATCTTGGCTGGGTGGTGGTTACATGTGCAAATATATTTGTCACAACTCTAATCATATCTCAGTAAAGTCAATGGAAATATAAAAGAAGGGGGGAGGGTGTGTCACCAGGATTCAAATGTGTTTCACATTACATCTGACCCTGGATTCTAGTATTTCCTTTTATTGCAATAGCTTCTCTTATTTTATTACCCCTTCTTACTTTTTAAAAAGTGTTTGTTTAATTGAAAGAGAGAGAGAGAGAGAGAGAGAGAGCATGCACGATTGGGGGAGGCACAGAAAGAGGGAGAGAGAGAATCCCAAGCAGGCTCTGTGCTGTTAGCCCAGAGCCCAACACAGAGTGCAGTCCCGAGAACTGTGAGATCATGACCTGAGCCGAGATCAAGAGTTGGACGCCTAACTGACTGAGTCTTACAGGCATCCTACTCCTTCTTACTTTTCTAAGAGCTGAAATATCAATCACCAGGCCACATCTAGGCTCTTCCAGGATTGCCAAGACCGTGAATTCTGTTGTTCTGTAATCTGTTACACGCAATGAAAATTTAAAGGAGTCACATTCTGTACATATTGAAATACTCGTTCCTACAGAATGTCCACAGTCGATTCTGGATATTGGAAGACATTCGGGTGTCTTCTTGCCCCTCCAGCCAGCCTGAAATACTAACTATTCCTATTCTTCCATGCTCCTAGACATTAAAACATGTTCCTCTTTCTGCTAAACACAATCTTCCATCATTGCCTTCTTGCCTAAAACCTAATTACCTCTAAAAGTTATCTCTGAGGTTGACTGCCACTATCTCTTCCTCTCCCACCTCTATTGTAGCACATGGCACCACGTTCTTCTCACTGGTTTCCTGGACTTTCACTCCTATGAAGAGCTCCTGGAGGCCAGAGCTTTGCCCACATTAACTTCAAACCCCCCAGTGACTAACAGCAGCCAATACATAGGAAGTACTAAAATATCATTTGCTGAATTTCTGGGAAAAAAAAATAGTAATAATGACTACCCAACTTCTAAACTCTGGTTTGGAAACTCAAAGAGGATGGCATGCAACTATAAGAGCCTGATTCTACATTCTACATGAAGTTTTATGCATGCCCGAGTGGCCTCACTATAGTCTTTTTGTTTGTCAAAAGAATGTCTGAGGCCAACTTAAGTACACAGAGACTGTAATTTTGCTGTGTCGATCTTAGCTGAAACCAAGGTGCATTTGCATGAGACGGTAATCACTTAACTGCCTTGCTACTAAGAACACTAATATTTTGGTCTTTCCAGACAGGCTCGAGAATGTGATTAGGAGCCATTTGAAAAATGACACCTCACAGTAAAATGGAGCTTTGTGGCCGCTTCTTCAATCCCAGCTTCTGATCCTTTAACACCTCCTTTAGAAACATTTTTTCCCTTTTCTTTTGCATGTTTATAAAAAGGCACGAATAAGAACTGTCATCTGAAACTACCTTTACCTGCTGAATTATCCAGTATTTATTTAGGCAATATTCAAGTCTCTGTATTTAAAATAAACCTAAAATCTTTCTATATAGAACCAGCCAATGAATTCTATGCTAGATTATGTAGTCAGCCATTATTCTTTCTTTGCCAAATACGTATAAACAGAAAATTAGGTCATGAGTGTTGTCCGCATTTTTGGCCTTGCCCCTATCTTGCTGAGCCTTTACAGAAAGCATTTGTTTCAGTGTTTTCACAGTGCCATTACTGGCTAAGACAATCTCAGGTTTGGGCAGGAACCTGATGTTGGATCCTTTCTATATAGTTCTCTGCCAAATGGGTATGGAATTTCTGTTTGAAAACACGCTTGACAGAGAACTAACTAACTAGCTAACTCACACACTGACCCACTCACTCCTGGGAGCAGAGCTCACCCATCTTTGAACCACACTGGCTATATCACCCTGTGAAATCATTTTGTCTTGATGTTCTATACCATTAGTCTTAATTTGTCCCTTAGGGCTACAGAGCACAAATATCATCTGTCCTCCACACCAGCTCTTCAGATATGTGAAGATGATAAAGATAATTCCACTGAGTCTTCTGCAAGTGACTTCCTCACCAAAGGTGGTGTGAGTCATGCTTCTCTGAGGATTCCTCTGATTGTCAATGTCAGTCAAAAGTCTGGTCCCTAGATCTAAGAGCTGCCATCCACATCTTTTCTGACAAAACAAAAGAGCAGGACCATTTTCTACTTCCCTCATCGATTAACATGAGCCCCACATCTCTTTCCTTGATCTTGTATTTCCCATTCTGCCTTCAATTTGACCTTCCAGTTCATTCTTCAAGGTCATACACTCATCCTATTGCCTTTTCTTCACACATGCTATAAAATGTGTGGCACATAAAATATTTCCAATACAGAAAATTGCAATGCATTCATACACAATCTTCACTAAAGCTCCTGTTTTTCCTGGTGGCAAAAAACAACTTGATATTTGCCATTCTGGGTAATATTAGTCACTTTAAATTTTAACTCTATCCATTCATGATTTGCCTTCTATCTTCTTTCCCTGAGTGTGTTGAAGCTCTGAGAAAATTTACATTCATCATGCAGAAAAACTCGGGGCCTATGCTGTATCAGTGCGAGCTGGTACTAGCCAAGACATTTCCATTTCTCTCTACCAACATCAATGCCCTTGGCCTCTGCTGCCTTTCCCCCTTACCAACCCCTCCACCTGTACACAGGATCCCACCTCCTCCTGAAAGTAAAACAGACATCCAACCCTTAACATATCTCACATCATTTCCTGCCATCTGACAACTTCAAACCTCCTTTTTCAGTCTCTCCAAGCTCCGGAAATGGCAACCCTATCGTTTAGTTACTCAGACCAAAAATGGTGGACTAATGTTTGACTTTTTCCCTTTTCCTCATAGCCAGCACTTATTCTGTCATAAAATCCTGTTGCTTTTGTCTTCCAAATGTATCCAGAGTCCAACCACTGATATTGGTCTATACTGAAGCACCCTGATCCAAGCCACCATCCTGTCTCTCACCCTCTTCAGGTCATTGCCTAATGGCACATTCCCTGATTAGCATATTTAAAATGAACTACCTTGCTTCAGGACCCTTCATCAGACTTTATTTTTTTTTTCCATTGCACTTTTCAATTTCTTAAGTATTCCTTTATTGTGTAGATTTTCTCTTCTTCTCCCTCTGGTCCCATCACCAAAATGCTCAATGAAGACAGGGATTTTAATCTATTTTCTTTTCTATTCTTTTCTTTTCTTTTCTTTTCTTTTCTTTCTTTCTTTCTTTCTTTCTTTCTTTCTTTCTTTCTTTTCTTTCTTTCTTTTTTTTTAATAACTGTAAGTGGCTCGAACAGTACCTGACATTTGGTCAGCACTCAATAAATATTCACTAACTGAAATCCCACAGGTCTCTTGACCTGGTTTCACATCACATACTGCTTTGACATCATCTTTTACTGACCAGGAAACTTCCTTCCAAAAGTATGCATCAATGATTTCTTGATACTTTCCATGCCACTCCAGAGTTGCAGACACTTCTGAGGCACATCTTCGGTCTTCTTTGTCCAGACATGAAGCAGCACCCTTCCTTATCAGTTCTGTTCCCCTGTGCTGGACTCTGAAACCTGCCAGAATCCTCTCAGAAGTTAGGCTCCTGGTCACCTGCCTCTGAGATCTGTATCACATCTGAGGGAAGTGTAATATTTACCTACTCACCTCTCAACTTTTTCAAGTTAACCGCTGAGTAGGGAAGTCATTTCCTCAGAAACCTTCCTGAGCTTCTCACTAGTCTGGCCACCTCTCTTCCTCATGCCCAGATTTTTACCTCCTCATGGTCAACATGGAGACACTTCTATGCCAAAACTAATCCATGCCAGGCCCTTCATTATTGATTTATAAAAGACCCAGGCTCATACACGTCTCACAGGATTTTTCTCTGACTTTTTTTTTTTTTTAATCTTTATCATAGGCTTCAGAAAGCCTGCTTTGAAACTAAAAAGATGAGGTTTTTCTCCTTTCTTGTGTCTGAGCTTCTTCAGCAACCATTCATCCTGAGGTCACAAGACTCAAGAGAATAGCCCCAGGATCCAAGTATTGGAAAGAGATGAATTCATCAGTTAATATTTAAAATCTTATTCAGGGGTAACTTGGGTGGCTCAGTCAGTTAAGCGTCCAACTTTGGCTCACGTCATGATCTAATGTTCATGTGTTCGAGCCCCGCATCAGGCTCTGTGCTATCAGCACAGAGCCTGGAGCCTGCTTTGGATTCTGGGTCTCCCTCTCTCTGCCCCTCCCCTGCTCATGCTCTGTATTTCTCTGTTTCTCAAAAAATAAAATAAAAATGTTAAAAAAAATTAACAAAAATAAATAAAATCTTATTCAGCTTTCCAGAAAACAGGAAGGTTGAATTCCTTGCCAGAAAGGAGGGGCTAGCAAGCATTTATAATCTAGAATTCTCATATCCCCCAACCTTTAAATCATCCAGGTGCTCTTGCTACAGAATTACAAAAGACATGATCAGAAGACCCTACATGATACCTATTCCTATATTATTAATCTCCCATCCAGGTGAAATCACAGGACTCATTACTCCTGTCTGACTTACCTCCTATCCGGGTGAGTTGAGATACTCATGTGTAATTTATAAGAACTCCTCTTGGCCCCTAAGATCTCAGATAGTAATTACTGGCCCTGCACAGAACTGGATCACCATATGGATGGGATCTTCTAGGGATGCACACTCAGTGGGTATCCTGGCAGGCCCATGATGGTGAGGAAAAGGGAGTCTAGGTCACTGCAAAATGCACTCACGTGTTGTAGCAGTCTAACTTGAATGTGTGGACATTCTCCTGGATAAAAAATGAGGATGCTCTGAAAAAATGCATGCCAGAGTAGAAGGCTATTCCACCTCTACTTGTGTATAAGCCAAAGCAGATTTCCACTACAAATGAATCTTAAAAATATGAAAGTACTGAAATGAAACATCACTGTTAGTAATATCCTTATTGATTGATATTGAAACGATGTAGTAGTGTTTTCTAGGTCCTGGCCTCAAAATCAGGTGAGTGAGAGGGTGTGTAGCCACTGGGGAAATATTAGGAAAGTCCCAGGACTGGGGACAAGCCAAGGGTGCATAGTCAGAACAGGAAAGACCATTATTATGACTTCAATGAGAGGGTACAATGAAAGAGCTGGTGGAAAAAAAAAAAAAAAAACAAAACTCTCAGCAACTAGGAGAGACAAAAGACAGCAAGGAGGAAGACTTATCCAGGGGTGTTGCTTTTACTGCATTTCTAGCCCATCTCTCCTCTGCACCCCAGTTCTCCATATCCCACTATGAGCTCAAGTAATGCAAACTCATTTTCACATCAGCAAAAGGGATTAGGAAAGTAAATCTTCAGAGGAAAAAATATCCATGATGTCTTTTAGAGTTGCAAGCAATATAAATGATTTTTTTTTTCGTCTACTCTCCTGTATTATTCATGCCTCAGCTCCCTGCCATGGCCATGAATAAATGAAACTTAACCAATGTTGTTTGGTCCACAGTGGCCCAGAATCACTCTAGAAGCTGAAGATCAGCTGCAACCCATTCCAAGGGCTCACAGAGTGTGAATGTGAAGGCCTTGAAGATAATCAAAATCAAAATCAAAAGACTTCCACAGCCTTTACAAACTCCCGTTGATAAACAAAAATTCCTATACCCATACTTAATTGCATTTGAAATTCAAAGTAAATTAAATATTGTGACAAAAAGGCAATTCAGATCAACGGAACAAAGTGTTATCCTGTGTATATATACCACACATTTCCCTCGAACTTTTATAGACCCTCCTTTAAGAACTAAGGTATAGATCAGGAATTGGCAAACTATGGCCTGCCACCTGCTTTTAAATGGCCCATGGGCTGAGAATAGTTTTTAAATGTCTAAATGGTTGGAAAAAATACAAAGAAGAATAATACTTCATGGTGTGTAAAACTTATATGAAATTCAAGTTTGTGTCCATAAGCGAAGTTTCATTTGGAGTCCAGCCATGCTCTCCTGAACCGTCTGTGGCTTGCTTTCTCACATGGCAATGGTATAGAATATGTATAGCACAGATCACCTGGCCTGCAAGGCCTGAAGTATGCACCAGTGAGCCTTTATGGAAAAAATTATCTGTCACTGAATCTCATCATGTAGGGTCTTTTCTCATTGTATTCCTCGGCCCAGAGTCCCAGGGATAATAGGGTGCAAGCCAGCAACTGAGCAGGCCATGGTACCAAGAGCCACTGTTGCAGGGTTTCAGGAGCATAAATGAATGTTTCCTAAGGAGAAGAAAGGAAAAAAAAAAAACAAAAAGCTAGACAAAACAAAAATAATGCAACTAATTATGAAGGTGCTCTAGCAAATTCATTTCGCCCTTGCACATGCCCTGTTGTTTGATATGGCCATGTATGTAATCCTCTGGTGTGAATTGATGCTTCACACCCTTTGGTGGGAGTACGCTTCTGCCCTCTGTACCCATCCCACCTTGCTGCAATCTAAGAGCCACCAAGTGGGGAGGTGGAACACTTCACGTGAAGAAGGGCGCTGGGAAAACACAAAAGAGGGACTCTGGGAGCTGGGGGGAGTTGAACTTGGTTTTCTGCTGGAGGCTACATTTTTATTTTTACTATTTTTTTTCTGACTGGCACGCGTCTTCTTTGTTTTGAATAATGGAGATAATTATACACTCAAGGGATCACACTCTAAACCCCTTGAACGATTAAGAAATCTTATTGCGGGCAATCATGAGAAAATGTAAGGGAGGATTACCTGGAGAGACAATGGAAATCATACTTCTTCAAGTCGCTTGCTTAGCAGAGAGACCTAATCACTATTCTCCCCTCTTTCCCATGGCCTTATTGTTGATATTCCAGATCTCTCTCAGGGCAAGGCAATGCTGTCTCCTAAACCCTGTTCATGTGAAGTCAGAGATTTGGATGGCCCCTCTTGGGAAAGTGCTACCTCAGTGACTTTGATCCTGACCTATGTAAGCTCCCACTTACCAGCAACTGGGAGTAGAAGGAAACCTTTCATTATGTTCAGGCTGCAAGATTCTTTGTGTAGGGAAAGGGATTCTGTGGCTCATTTGCTCAATTTAACAAATATGTATTGAGCAGCTTCCCCATGGCAGACATTCTTCTAGAAGCTGGGGGATAAAACTGGAAAAAGTATAGTCCCTGACCTTAAGGGCCTATGTCTAGTCAAGCCAGATAGACAAAGAAGTAGAAAATTCAAACATGTCATGAAGTATACAAGAAAAGTAAGTACAGATTATTCAGGGGCTGCCTTGGTGGAGCTAAGCAATTTGAAGAGTCCGCTGAATTAACTAGGAGAAGAAATTAGAGAAGGCATATGTCAGTCCCATGTGAAGGCATGCAGAGGAGGGAGAACATGGGTTGTTCAGAAAACTAGGTGAGAATGATCAAACCTTGGGAAGGGGAAGAAGAGGCAGGTAAATTAGGAGGGAGAAGGCCAAAGGATGGGGCTAGGAACATCAGCCAATGTGAATCAGGAGGATAAGGAATGCATCTTTCAAACCTGAGGGGAATGCAGAGCCTCAAGAGTTTCTTAATGACAGCAGGTGATCAGATGACATTTGCCTCTTTTTGTTACCATCAAACATCTCTCCCTAGTTAAGGGCTACATATTTTGACCCGTTATGCCCTCAGTTGCATGGTGTAAACATAGTAATGATAGCCAGTACATATTGTGTTAACATGTTCCTGGCACTATGTTAAGCACTTAACTTGAATTTAAATCATTTAATCCTTAAAGTAATCCTATGAAATAAAGAGTATTATCATCTCTGACAGATGAGGAAACTGAGGCACAGGGGTTAAACAGCATGCCTCAAAATGTACAATTCTTTCTTTTTATTTTTTTTAATGTTTATTTTTGAGAGAGACAGAATGTGAGCAGAAGAAGGGCAGAGAAAGAGGGAGACACAGAACTTGAAGTAGGCTCCAGGTTCTGAGCTGTCAACACAGAGCCGACGCAGAGTTCTAACCCATGAATAGTGAGATCATGACCTGAGCTGAAGTCGGATGCTCAACTGACTAAGCTACCCAGGTGCCCCAAAATGCACAATTCTTAAGACAAGGAGCTGTAATTTAAATCAATTCAGTCTGTCTCCAGAGCTCAAGCTGAGCATGGGCTTGGAAAGTAAAAAAAAAAAAAAAAAAAAAAAAAAAAAAAAATCAAAAGTAACTGCCAACTTTGATTCTCAGCAACCGTAATCATGGGCAAAATTTTGCTGGCTAGAGCTTTCCTTGCATTTAAATGAGAAGGACGGGTTAATAACCCTCTTCCTTAAGTCTAATATCAAGATATTTTATTTCTCATGAATGTCTGCAGAAAAACAGGAGTTCAGCATAGCAATTGGACTCTTGCTGTCCCTAAGGCAAGAAACAGAGTTACAAGAAATCAACCATATAGAAGACATGCAATCTCTCTCAGGGATAATTCCAAATCTCTCTCCTCATCTCCCTCACTATCAAAGCCTTCTTTCTAAGGATTGGGTTGGAAATCCAGTGACAGAGTGATTTCCATAAACACATGTTGACTGTAAGTGGATCAGAAAATACAATACCTCTGTGACTTCTCCCCCCATGTCACTGTCATCAGGTTTTGTCTTCTTTATGGTCCATAAGCAGTGACAATAATCCAGGCTATGTTTTCTCTCTGTCAATTACACTTTAAGTTGATCAGGGTGAGACTTTTCATTAAAGAAAAATCAACAGCTCTGAAAAGGCAGGTGTTAAAGCTAACAAAAGGATTCAATGTTAAAAATGGCTAATATGTTTGCTAAATTTGGAGGGGCCAATAGGTGTCCTTTCCTGAGTTTATACCATTATAAATCCATAGTATAGAACTGAAGTCATGGTTGAAAGAAGAAAGAAAGAAAGAAAGAAAGAAAGAAAGAAAGAAAGAAAGAAAGAAAGAAAGAAAGGAGGGAGGGAGGGAGGGAGGGAGGGAAGAAAGAAAGAAAAGAAAGAAAGAAAGAAAGAAAGAAAGAAAAGAAAGAAAGAAAGAAGAAAGAGAGAGGGGAAGGAAGGAAGGAAGGGCAGGGAGAGAGGGAGGGAGGAAGGAAGGAAAGAAGGAAGGAAGGGCAGGGAGAGAGGGAGGGAGAAAGGAAGGAAGGGAAGAAGGAAGATCTAGAGAGGGGTAGAGAACCATCCCATTTTAGTGTACTAAGGTTACTGGGGCACCATCCATGTTTGGTTGGCTTTTGATACTGGAAACATAACTCAGTGGTCTCAGCTTCAAAATTCTTAGACTTCCTGGAACCACAGGTTTAAAGTCTTGGCAAGCTTGAGTCATGGCTTCAGTCTCTGTTTCCTTAGAAAAAAATCTGAAGAGCAAGTGATTTATGGTATGTTCTTCTTCTAGAAGAGCTCTCCAACCCCTGGCCACTGAATGGACTTTGAAATATGCCCACAGGGAGCCTTTATCCAAGGACAATCTCTGAGTGCTTATTATTCACTTTACTAGTGTAGAAGCTCTTTAATCATTGTCTCTGCATTTGCTTTAATCTAGAAACTGTCAATTTATTAGCTCGTAATGTGCCTGAAGCTTCTCACCATCCTACTGGAGAAAGACTAGTATAAATTCAAAAGATGATTCTAAAAAAGTCAGATTGATGTGAAAGTAAGATTTAAAAAAGACAAACTAATATAACAATTATGGTAGAAAACTAAATTTTATTTTGGGGAAGAAGCATTCTATATTTTAAATGGAGGTAGACCTTTATTTTCTTTTTAACTCCAGCCACTACCTAAAAGATTTTCAGCGCCATTCATATATGTATGTATATAAATAATCAGAGCATCAAGAAAAATAATATTTATGATATAGGAGCCAACATAGTATAAGACCAAAAAAGTCAGTCATGGGGAAATGCTAAAAAGAAGGTGACATAAAGGAGTCTGGAGACAAAGGACTGAAAGAATGGCAGTGTCCTTGGCTTCCAGATGGGACCTAAAGATTGGTCTCAGCTGGCCTAATCATGAGACTCACTGTACTCTACCTACCGGATTCCTGATCTGTTAGTTGCTATTTGTCTCGTATCTCTTCCCAGAGTTGTTTTATTCTCAAGTACAATGTTTACTTTTTTCCCCCTGACAGAAGAGACCTTAAAGATTACCTGGTTCAAGTAATTCACTTTACAGATGAGGAAACCAGGGCCCCAAGAGGTTAAAGTGAATTGTTCAAAGTTGCCCAAGTAGGGAGTACCACAAACAAGACCAAAACCCTGGATCTTCTAACGCCCAAACCACACTTCCTTCCAAGAGCCCATTTCTCCTCTCAAATAATCACCCCTTTCCTCTTCATCAAAGTGGTGATTTCTGCAAAGGCAGAGAAATACTGCAGGTAATTGCCAAATGTTACATGCTAAAATTAGCGATAGGGTACTATGTATCTATATAGAATTACTGGAAAGTGGGAGGATGACAAAATCATCATGTTTCTTTCCAAGAGGCTCTCAATACAGACTTCCAGCACACTGGCTAAAAATAATAGGTTCTGCCTGCCCTGTCAATTGGCCATCCTGTTATTATTTCTTACCAGAAGTAGAATTTAAGGATTCAGGGATTCAAAGGATCTTAGAGATAGTCTGGACCTACTTTCTTATATGGTGAATCAGAGTTGAGGTTCAAGGAGAGAGTCTTACAAATCAGAGAAATATTAGAATTTGAAGGGATAATATTTAGTCAACTTTATGTTTAATTTGGAAAAAGAGATGTACAAAAAGTATTTAACTATTGTCATACCTATGCTTCCTACTAGCCATCTTTGACAACTGTTCATATTTTGTCATATTTATTTCAAACATTTTTATTTTAAGAGATAAAACTATGCAGATATAATTGAAATACTTTCCCCCCAACCCCAATTCTCACTGCCTTCCTTGTCAACCCAGAGATAGCCAGTATTAGAAAAATTTTTGTAAATCCTTGTAATCTACTGTGTATAAAATTACATATGCACATAGAGATACAAATGGATAATACACATTCTCCACTAGTTCCGGGGGTTTAAAGATCCTTCAGTCAAAACTATTCTGATTTTGTCCACTTGTACATTATTTTTCCTAGAAATATTCAGTAGAAAACTACCATAACATAACAAAATTGTAGACTATTTCAATCTAACACATCCATTTAACAGACAAGGTCAGATATAGTAAGTGACTTTCCCCGAGTGTCACCATTTGGTGAGAACCCAGATGTCCTCCCCCTATGCCCATCTCTACATTACCTTTTCCCTAGGAAACCCCACCTGGTTGTCTTTTCCCCCCCATTTCAAGTGCTGTGGATGTTTTGCTTCATCGTTTCTGGAAAGCCACATTTCTCTCTCACACCTCCATTCAAAAAAGAAACAATTCTGGGGTTGAGAAATCTCATACCAGAAACAATATACTCTTTAACTTCACACTTTGTTCTCAACAGCAAGGCAGCCAGGCAGACACCAGGCTCAGAAACCATTATGAATCTGTCAGCAATTAGAATTCTAAACCCTATTCGGTTTTTACTTGCTTCAATCAACTTGTCACTGCAGTGAGGATTATCTACTTTCTCAACATAAACATCAACAGAAGTGAGTGCAATGGCTTGCGTCCTTGGCTAAGGCACTGCCAGGGAGAATGTTAAATAGCACATTCTGCAGACAGGAGGGATCTAGGGCCTTAATGGGCCATAATTAGAGGGGGCAGAGACTGCTAGCCTTTGTGTAAGGCTTCAGAATTCTGCTCTTGAGGATTGGGAGACATTTTGGGAAATGCAAGGAGACTATTGTCTGCTTCTCCCTTCTCCATTTCCTGAACTACAGAAAGGAACAGAAAAGAATGCATCCATGCAGTGTTTGCACTCAAATTCAAAGGACCCTGGGGATCATGCCGCCCAACCCCCTCATTTAAAGGGTTAGGAAACTGAGATCCTGACAGGGCAAGACCAGGCCAAGGTTGAACATGTGACAGAACATAGTGTCCTGACTCCCGGCCCTGTGCTCTTTCCACCTCACCACACTCCTCTGCAGGGTGGGGTGAGGGGCAGAAGGAACCTGGGAAATGAGATGCATTCTCCTCCCACGCCAAACGTTCTTACAGATTTCCATTTTCACCTAATGGTGCAAAAGACCAAGCAACAAGTATAATAAGTGTGAAGACAGAGCAAGCCCTGGATGCCAGGGACACCTAGAGGAGAGCCTCATTGCACCTCAAATCTATAGGTATATAGGGACACAGGTAGAAATTAATTTAATTCCTTTCAACAAACTATTTTGTAAGTTTAAGGAAGTTAGACTTGGGTGTGTAGAGACAGAGAGTTTGGCATCTTGTACTACAAATAATAGCTAACATTATGTATATTAACTTAATCTTCATAACAACTTTATGAGGTCAGCATTATTATTTTAGTCTTTATTTTACACATAAAGAAACTGAGGCACAGAGAATTGGCTAACTTGCTCAAGGTTATACATACGGCAATAGCAGAACTAAAGCTTCTAGATGGTCTGGTAGATGGTCTGGCCCTGGAACCTCCACACTTAACTACAGGAGTGGGGTGACCAACCATCCTGATTTGCTTGGGACTATCCCCAGAAACCCCTTGGCCCTTGAGAAACTGGGAGAGTTGATCATGTTACACATAACTACACTAACTCTTTTGTGTGTCAAAAACTAAACCCAAGCTTTAAGAAGTGACCCAATTAGTCAGGTTGCCATACCTGTCTTCATTCCCTTTGGTAGGCTGTGGTCAGAGAGAAGAACTTAAATGTTAATATGTGCCAAGTACTATATTGAAAAATTTTCGTGATTTATGTCACCTGAAATCTCACATGCACCTTGGATAAGGATTCCCTCCAGCTCTACATGCCTATAATCCATTAATTCTAATAATTGGAGCAATTCTTCCCTCCATAGGGACTTTCTATTCCCTACTAATAGATTTTTTTTTTTTTAAAAAGAAGAAAATATCAGAGAGGATTGGGTCAGTTGCATAAAGTGTCAGAGTTAGCAAGTGGGAGTGCCAGGATTTGAACCCAGGCAAGCCCGACAAATATGAAAATCGTACCTTTTTAGGTTTTTTTCCAGATATGAACATTTACACCTGGAAATTCCTCTTTCTGAGTAGAGATTTGTGCTCCCTCCTCCTTTCCACTTAGCCAAGAGATAAAGAATCAACTGGCCACAAACTGAGCCTACACCCCACCTCCGTGCTCTGTCCACACTATTTCCCCATCTTAGATTTTTGCGCCTCTACTGTTGTGCACGTATAAAATTCTTACCCATCCTTTAAGAACAGTTCGAATACTACCTTCCATAAAAACCTTCTGTGAATATCCTGGCTTAAGTATTCTATCTTCTTTCCCTAAAAACCCTTTACCTTTTTAAGATAGGTATCTTGACTCACCTTATTCTAGAGTCCCAGAGAGCAGAAACAGGAGGAAGTCACGCTTGGCTCTCTTTCTGTGTTGGAAACCCCACCAAGGTCTTACCACATTCTGTTTCCCACTACCCTCCAATACAAAAAATAGCACCTTCACACAGTCAGTAGTCAGTAGTTCAGTCAGATAGCTTATTGAATGACTATGTGAATGTATCAGTGTGTTTAGTTATGAACTATGGTGGATGTACATGGAAATTTGGATAATGAAAACAAATGTCCAGGATTTTTGTATACATCAGGGGGGAATTTATTTGGCACTTCTAGACCAGGCTCTACTCTAAAACTAAAGCAAAAGATTACTTAAGGCTAGTTGATTTCATTAGGTACCTACTTCTATACAAGTTTTCTTAAATATTTCACAAAATTACTTGGTGTTAAGAATAATGGTTTTGAAATGGTTTAATAGAATAAATACAGGGCAAGGAATACAGGGCAGTTTCGACTTTCTTGGTAATAACCCAAACTCACTATGTGACCTTTGGTTCTCCTTTTGCCCAAACGGTAGGACGGTGGTAGAATTACATTATTTGTAGGATCCCCTCCAGCTCTACATGCCTATAATTCATTAATTCTAATAATTAGGGCAATCCTTCCCTCCATAGAGACATTCTGTTCCCTACTGCTACAGCCTTGACATTCATCAAATTCAGGATTAATAGTAATATCAATAACAAATTGGGAAAGGACTGGTTGAAGCTACCTGATGAAAAAAGGGTGTCCTGTTTAAAGGAAGGAAGCCAGAGATTCTGAAGGGACGTGATGTGTGAAAATGCAGGATGGGGGTTTAATGAGTTTGAGGCGTGAAAAACCCAAGCTTCAGGACCACATTCTCTGGCAGTGTTGAGCACGGCATGTTTCCATGCCCTCTGTGGCCGAGTTCTATTTTAGAATGTACTCACGCCTGAATCGTCTAGCACAGCTGTGACCGTCTGTTAACTTTTCAACACGATTCTCCATTCAAGCAGATGGCTCTTGGGTTTATTTTGACAGACCTGGGGAAAAGGCAGCTAGAGGGGTTCAAACCCAAAAACCATCAGAGAGTCAACTGATGGCAAAGACGTGGAATTAACCGAGATCGAGATGCAGCAAATTTAGCCCAATGAACCATGAAAGATAGAAGACTCCTCTATGAAGGTCAGAAGCAAATGGTATAGGGAGCCTCGCTGGATAGCCCCTCCTACCAAGAAATGTTTCATTCAGCAATTGAGAGGCTCTCGAGATTTCTCTGCCATTAACGTTCCTTTCTAGCTAGGACATAACCCTTAAGACCTTAACCCATGGAAAAAATGAAAGCACAGATGAGTGGTTTCACCATACTCCCACCCTTCTCCCTTCTGGAATCCCTTCCAAGGCCCAAAGTGCAGGGCTGTCAAGTCCTGCCCTGAATGCTTTGGTTAAGTGGATGCCCAGCCCAACTGAGGAAGCTGTGTCAGGGTTGGGTTAAGCTCTCCAGCTGCTGGGAAGGGCTGAAGCGGTCACCATGGAAACAAGACCCTCATCAATCATTTAGTGACTCACAAGGGGACCACTGAGATGCAAAGGGGACTAGAGTCCCTGAAAGACAACACCTTTTTCCTTAAAAAGAGCTATCACGCTGCATTCTTGAAAAACCAAGCAGCCATTTCCAGAACAAAGTGGAAATGGCTAGGGTTGCTTCTGTCTCCTGAATTTAGGCCTAGATGCTGTGTTCCCTGAGTCTGTGAAGGCAGGAAAGCCCCCATCTGTGTGGATGTTGCTGTTGCATCTAGTTCTATTTGACACAACTCAATAGCAGAGGGAGAAGAAAACTTTGGGTATTATCTAATCAAAATTCTCACTTCTTAAAGAAATAACTGAGGGATCAGGGGGTGAATAACTTGTCCAAGGACCACACAGTGAATCAGTAGGAGACCCAGGACTACAGTCAAGGCCTTACACTGCAAATCTGTTACTCCTTCCACCTTCCTGGGATCAGAATGGATTTTACTGTGAAGCTAATAAAGATTATATTCAAAATACTTCCTTTAATGTGTCCCTTCCAAGGTTGTGAGAGGGATCTTAGCAATGAATTCCATTGACTTTTTCTTTTCTTTTCTTCTTTTCCTTTCTCCCTTTTTCTTTTCAATTTTCAGAAGTAAAATATTTTAACTGAAATTGGTTAAAAACACTTCTCCTTTCTAGGGGTGGCTGGGTGGCTCAATTGTTTAGGTGACTGATTCTTGATTTTGGCTCAGGCCATGATCTCGCAGTTTGTGGGTTCGAGCCCCGTATCGGGCTCCATGTTAACAATACAGAGCCTGCTTGGGATTCTGTCTCCCTCTCTCTCTGTCCCTCATCTGCTCTCTATCTGTCTCTCTCAAAATAAATGAACATTTAAAAAAATGCAGAATTCTGTATCTCCATTGTCACCTTCCCCTCCAGTTGGGAGCTAGAATGGCCATGGGCATGTGGCTAAAGATAAGATGAAGTAGGTTAACATTTATTTGGGGGGTTAGTAAGATATAATTATGTGGTTCCCAGTCACTTTCATGAAGAGTTAAGTTATTGTTTACCTTGATAAGGACTGGTCTCAAAGAACATTTCTACAACTAACTAGCACCAAAATTCAAAAGAAGGGCATGGCCAAAGTTCAGTTTCCTGGTGACACAAATGGGTCCTAAGGCATCTAGCACAAGAAACATGAGGATAATACAGAGCAAGGTTTAAAACTGATAGATTCAGGAGGCAGTCTGTGAAAATTCTTCCAAATCTCATGTCTTACACGTGGAAGAAACTTGATAGATATTTTTCAATATCGATAATAAACCGTGAAGCTATATGAAACTTTTCTAAACTAGAAATAATTTTATACAAAACATTTCAATCAAGTGAAGAAAAATAGAATTATCTGTTCTCTTTACAAAAAATAATTTTAAAACATATTGTCATAGGAAGAAGTAATCAACCAATATATAGTCAACAATGGGTTTGAAAACAGTGTTAAAGGTGTGTTTTTAAATTGAAGTATAATTGACATAAAATGTTATATTAGTTTCAAGTGTACAATATATGGATAGATGTGTTAATTAATAAAAGTATTATGTTATTTTCTGAATTTTTTATTTTGTAGTATTTGTCAGATTTGTAATCGCTACTTTTTTTGTAATTGACTGAGATGTATTTTGTCATGCAAAAATATTCATTTTTGTGCCCAATTTTGTATTATAATATGATATTATTTTTTCTCAAAGAGAGTCCATATGTCATATAAACTGAATGAAATCTGGATCTGTCCCCTGTCTGCAATGCCTCTTTAATAAGGTTGCATTAACCATAGGATTACTCCAAATGACAGGACCTGTCCTGGGTGGGGTTTGTGGGTCAGAAACCCATATTTACTGTACAATCACTCTAGCACTACTCTCACGGGAATTAAGCAGTTTAGAAGAGCGTTCAGAGCATTTTACTCTGTGCATAGGAACAGTCTCCCAATGCCAATCTATGTCAATTCCATTGCTGGTAACAGTGCCTTTTAACACTTCACTATTACTCATCAGTGTTATGTTTGTATATTGCTGATCTCCCAAGCAACCAAACCACTTAATCTCACTTGATTTTACCAAATTCAATTCATCTTCCAAATGGGCACATTTGTGAAATATCTCTGGGAGATAAGTTATTCTAGCCCTTTTTACAGAAAGAGAAGACTCAATCACAGTAATGAATTATTCAAATTTCAACTATTCAATTCTATCTCTGAAATATTCTCTACTAAGAGACTTGCTGTGAAGGTTAAACAAGATAACATATATGAAATATCCAAGTCCTGACACTAGAGCATGAGTGCTTGGTAAATGTTAGTTTAATGTTAGATGATTCTTTACCCATTCTTTGCCAGCTTGAGTTCATGAAGCACCCAGATGCCTGGAGGCATTTCTACAGTTCCTTGAAAGAAAATGTGATCACCGTATGCAAGCTTTAAATTTCTCTGCTCCAACATGAACCATGGATTGTAAACCTGAAGCAAGAAACCCAACCCATAAACTTTTTGAAAACTTGAATGGTTAGAAAACCTTAAAGAGAACAGATTTGTGAGGTGATATCTTGTCAGACAACCTAATTGATTCTCAACGTACCTACTTCCCAGTTACATGGTATTCATCAAGTCATTCTATTTATTACCACTTTGATTTCTTTCTCTGCAAAACAAGGATATTAATAATTTATGGGCCTGTGAGAGAATCACAAAAATAAAATATATGATACATTTGAAGATGTATAGATAATGAGTTGTTATTTTTGTACAGCAAAGATGGAGAACTAATGTTGAGAAGCAGGTAATTTGTCTCACCTCCCTCCTTCCACTTTCCTCAGAATTACTAAGTATACTGATGAGAGTGACACACTTAATATGATTCCAGAACAGAATGTTAATGGATAACGTAAAAGCAAACATGTACTTGACAAAAGGCAAAAAATAAGAGTTGTCCAAGAAAATTTCACCAACATCTTTGTTGTCACAGAGCGCAGATGAGATAGAAACTAAAGTTGATAGAGAGATCAAAGTGAACACATATCATTTATGAAATATAATCAAAGGAAAGGTGAAAATAATACACATTTAAGGAGGAAAGGGAAGTGTGAGTAGTGTATGTGATTTAAGTCATGTTCTTCCATAGATGAAGTCAATAGATAATACCTGATGTTGATATATCAATACATAGAAATATAAGCATATTGTCAGAGTTTTCAGGGTAACTACCAGCAGAACCAGAAAAGCTCTAAAAATAAGTTGCCATTAAACTGGAAGTTGGAGATGAGTTGGGAAGCTGCTGGTTTCCAACAGAAGCTCTTCTGTATCATTTTATTTTCTTTAACATTGGATGAAATATGGAAGAAAAACATAGACAATTCAAAAAGGCACACGTTCTGGTTTGTCTTTGGTGACATCAAGATAACCTCAATATTCAACATTTATGTTATTAAGGATTTAATTTTCAGCCATCTTTGTTCATCATTCTATATGTGTTATTCAAAAGAATAGCCATTGGGCACAGGTGGCTAAATGGAATTTAATTAATGAAAATAAACTAAAAATTTTGACTTCTAAGTCTCATCTGCCACATTATATGGCTCGTGGCTACTGTGTTAGCATAGAATTGTGGAAGTTCCATTATTACAGAAAACTCTACATCCCCACTCTAAGCAATCTCATCCACATGTAGTTTTAATGACCACTCATTCTTGGATGACTCCTTGATCTTTATTGCTAGCCAAAGATCCTCTCTCTTGAGCAACATGCCTTCAACATGTACCTGATGGGTAGACAGGAGTATTTTCATTTGATGTCCCATAGCCCTTCATGCTCAACTTACCCAAATCTGGACACGTTGTATTTTCATGAAAGTCACTTTTACTTTCTACATTCATTACCTGTAGCATTGGAACCATCACCTAATGAGAAGTCATTAGAATCAGATGGCTGGTATTCACTGCTTGCAGGTCATTTTCCCTGAAACCAATGGCAGTCTGGGAGAGCCTCTGTTCATCACTTCTTCTGGATACCCCTCTTGTGGCTATAGTATCTACCAGGTCATCATGTCCTGCTTATTCTAGGTGTGGCCTATACTTCTGCTAATTGAGCTATGTTCTAAAACCATCAAGCTCCTGACTGGCCCTCCACTCAGCTGGTCTTAGGGTTGTTGTTTTTTTTTTTTAACCCCAGCAAAATGCCATTTCTCACTTTCCATACTTAGAATACATTCGGAGTATTGCTATGTTTTCTTGATGTAACCACAACAAAATCTGGAGCATTAACAGGGTTTTGCTAAAATCAAAACATCATTTCTTTCTAAAGTCAGGGAGAAAGCCTAAGTTGAGCAACTGCTCTGTAAAACCAGATCACAAAAAGGCAGTGGTTTCACAGAAGCTTAAACACATGCTACTGAGATGGGTTGAACCCAAGATGCCTATGGCATCAATATCATAAAAACATATCTACTGATTACATGATATTTAAAGGTCTATGTTAAAGGAGAAATCAGGGTGCTTCAAGGACTTCACAATCAGGCAAGAAAGCAGTCTAGTGGTTATGTTTAATATAAGCGAGGATCCAGTAGGATGGTCAATTCAACAACTAACTTTGTTCTAGTGGGCCTTTTGTATTGCAGAAGTTAGATAGCTATATATTATAGTCTCAAGTTCCTTCACAGCTAGATTTCTAATTTAATCCAGGCCTTCCATCTACAAATACACAATCCTGGATACGTTTCTTTGCCTCTTCATGCTTTGCTTTCTTCATTTCAAGATGGAGGTTGTAAATTAATATATTCTTGACATATTCATTGATACAGTGTATGAAAAGGCCTTAGCACACTGCCTGGTACTCATAAACACTCAGTAAATTATTGCAATTATTAATAAGCAGAAGAAATGGAACATCCTTCCCGTGTCCTGCTTAGGAAGAAGGGGGCAGAAAGTGTCACATTTACTTTTCTCGTGCAGACCTAGCAGATGCAATGTAGGTCTGGAGCCAGCAGGTCTAATGGAAGCTCCTGATCATTAGATTGTAGTTAAGGGGTGTGATTCTGGTGCCTCTTGTTGGGATAGCAACTTTCTAATTGCTTAGCTTCCTACATATGGCAGAGATAACTAATCCTTTGGTGGACAAATTTTGCAGTGTTGTTCTGAAAATCACTTCTAGAGTTCCAATCTAGAGCTTGTGCCTCCAGGCTTTCTTTTTTTTTTTTTTATTATATGAAATTTATTGTCAAATTGGTTTCCATACAACACCCAGTGCTCATCTCAAAAGGTGCCCTCCTCAATACCCATCACCCACCCTCTCCTCCCTCCCACCCCCCATCAACCCTCAGTTTGTTCTCAGTTTTTAACAATCTCTTATGCCTCCAGGCTTTCTAACAATGCTGTAAGTACTTAATTCCCTTTATTAAAACCCTTTTGTTTAAAATATGAAATGGTTTATATCATGTAAAATGAATCCAACCTGAGATGGGCAGAATGGAAGTAGTGTCATAATGTCTCTGCCATTAACAAGCTGTGGTGGCTGTGTGAGGTCTGTGTGGCAGTAACCGGATCATGTCATTATTCCAGGTCTCCGTTTCCTTATTTATAAAATGGAAAGTAGTACTGAAGTAGGACATGAAAATGGCATTTGATTTATTCTGCTCACTATGAGGAATTTTCAAAGACCATAGTCTTTCAAGATCCCCCATGAAGTAGATGCTACAACTGTACATTTTCAGCATTATCAGCGTATCATATGTGCAGCTATCATACAAAATCATTTATAAATCCAGTGCAAAAAATTTCCCTGACCCATTGGTTATAGGGAAATCTCCATGAAGCCAGGTGTGGGGTGAGAAAGAGAAGAAAATGTAGTAGGATTAGGTATCATGGTTTTCTGGGATGCTTATTCATGCAACTTACACATGATTTCAGAACCTGCTTGAGACTTACCATGTATATGACACCTCCAATTAATACAGAGTGCTGCTGCGCATGTCCACATTTTTGACTTGGGTGAGACAAAATCAAGTTCATTATGGGCAGCTAAATCTGTGCTGCAACTTGGTAGCTTATGGTCAAGTGTTCAAGTCTCTACTAGGACCCAGTAGCAATTCAAAAGGAAATTTGCTATCTAAGAGAATGGAATATCTTTGCTCAAAATCCTAAGGTCTACTCAGTGATTCATCTACAGGGGCTGGCCAAAGGTTCCATGCAGTATCTCAATCTGACACAGATACTTCAAGCAACACTGGATCAGCTGAGTGTATAAGCCAAATGATAAAACAGCTTGCACTCACCCTAGGCCTGTTCCAGGTCCTTCTCCTATTCTGTGCCCCATTCAAAACAAGCAACTGTTTGCACTCAATGTACAATGGGTTCAAGTAGCAGACGCAAATGAGATATATGTTGCCTCCAAAATCTAAAGAACCCCTTTAGGCACTGTGGCTCTTCCTTTGTACAAGGAGGGCAAAATTTTGCAATTTGCCTTTGGACGTGTATCTTAACATGTCCCAGACCATTGATCCTCTAGAAAAGTCACCAGTGTGACTTTTGGTGACAAAATCTGGGGGGGGGGGGGGCGGTATATTTCCACACATGTGGTACACAATTGTTAGAACAGTTTCTATTCCCTGTTCACCTGGTTAAATCAGTATGGTATCATCAGTGAAATAGACCATTGTGATGTCTTACAGAACTGAGACGTGATCAGTTTCCCTTTGACTAAAATACGACATAGGTTTGGAAGGTTGATATAATCCTGAGAGTACTGGTAGTCTCAACAGCTGAAAGCAAACTGACTCTGATGATCTTTAATAATAGGTGAAAAGAAAAAAAAAACGAAAACAGTATGCCAGGTGTCAGGGAATGCATTGTTCTGCTTAAGCAAAAAAAAAAAAAAAACATATATATATATATATATATATGTATATATATATGTATATATATATATATACATATATATATATATATACACGTATATATATATATACATACATACATATGAAGGAGGAGGAGGAGGAGAAGAAACCTCCACACATCTGGATTCAAATTGTAGCTGGAGTCAGCACTTGATTAAAGTGTACAATAATCCATTCTCACTGTTTGAAGACTTATAACCACATTCAGTTTCTAACAAGTAAAAAATGTGTGATTCATGAGTAGGTAAAATATGCCCTCAAATAATTATAGGTTTTGCTAATTTATACCAACAAAAAAACTGGAGAACATGAATGGAAACCAATGCTAAGGATATCAGAGCAGAGTAGAAGAAATATAATACTGGAGCAAAGTTTATTGATTACAGTGCACCAAGGCCACAATTCTAGATTCAAGGTATAAGAGCCACTAAAAAATGGCTCAATTTGTTTGCGTGGTGAATTGTATTAAACATGGGGCCAAAGGAGGTATATACTGAATGAAGCTGAAATTCTCAAGGAAAGCATCTAAAGGCTAAAATGGATGATTATATAGGATCCCACCTCCCCTCTATGTTCCCTCTGAACATCCCTAGACACTTTCTTCACCAAAGCCATGAGAAATACATTTGTGAGGGGAATCTCAACATGCTGAGGACATGGCTCCATTGTGACCATTCTTTCTAGGCCAGAAATGACCATGGGAATTGTTGCCATTGAACTGGGCAATTTGAATTCAGTGAGGATAATGGTATCCTGGGGTAACACGTGCTGATTCCAGTCATGCTTCCATTCACTCCTGTGTATACAGAGCAAATAAGACTTGAGTGAGCTGCTCATCTATTTTTGCTCTAGGAACAAAACAATCAACTAACCAATGCCAAAGACATCTGTGGATCAAACCATTCTGACTATTGCTTTGGCTTAGCTGCCCAGCACGGTAGCCATGCTCACCATGTCCTCTAGATTGAAGACATAAAAAAAAAATAAATAAATAAAAAGACAATCCCACTTAAAAATAATGTTGGTTGCCAGGAAATTTGTCACTGACTGAGGATAAAACACATACTGTAGCGACAGAAATTAACAAATAAATTTAAAAGCCAAAAAGGAAAAGCAGTGATTCCTAGGAAGTAGCATAGGTTTACTATGAGTAATCCATACTAAAGTGGTCTCATTTGTTTCTTAAATTAGATTACTAAATCAAAAAAAGTATGTTATATACAGTATGAAATTGACAGGTTTCATGTAAACACAGTATGATAGAGAAAATGTAAATTTCATTAACAGTAGTGTGATGGCAAATGAAGAAAAACCACACTCTAATCTGCACTGGTCAGGCTATATTTGAATTGCTGGACCAGTGTTGAATACAATATTTTCAAAGAGTTGTTAACCAAACAGAATACCACAAATGAGACAAGGGCAATAAGGGCTCTATATAACTCATCCTATAAAGAACGGTTATAGGAACTGGGGGTTTTGCATCAAAACACACACACACACACACACACACACACACACACACACACACAAAAGCATTTCTTTGGGGAGAGTACCAATTAGCTGCCTTTATTTGAAGTGTGACCACATGGAATAAAAAATTGGTTTATTTTGAGTAACTTAAGAGGAAGATCTAGGATTAAATAGATAAATTTCTAGAGAGGAAGATTTGGGTGCAATATTCAGAAAAACTTTCTACTTGCTGCAGCTGCTTTGCAGTAGAATTAGCTGCCATAGAAAGTCAGAGATTCTCTGCCCTGGAAATATTTTTTTCAGAAGCTCAGCCTGCAGCTGCTATGCATGTTTGGGTTGAGGGCATTCTTGACATGATGTTGACATATTCTCTATCTATAATGTAGCATCCTGACCCTTCCTACCTGAAACTACAAGAGTTCATTACATTGGGACCTATTGTTTTGTGACTTCAATTTAAGCACCCCCTCCCCAACTATGATACACTGATTTAGAAGTCATCCTTTCCCTGGGAATGGAGGTACCTGGGGAAAAAACAAAACAAAACAAAACAGCGGACCAGGAATAAGAAATTGGAAACTCTAGGATCTAATCCCAGTATTGCCAAAAATTCACCATCTGCTTTTTGAGCAATTCTTTGTGAATTCCATTTGGTTTCACCAAGGAGGAGACTTGTAAGATGTTTGCTAAGAACTTTTTTTTTTAATTTTTTTAACGTTTATTTATTTTTGAGACAGAGAGAGACAGAGCATGAACGGGGGAGGGTCAGAGAGAGAGGGAGACAGAGAATCCGAAACAGGCTCCAGGCTCTGAGTAGTCAGCACAGAGCCCGACGTGGGGCTCGAACTCAAGGACAGTGAGATCGTGACCTGAGCCGAAGTCGGACGCTCAACCGACTGAGCCACCCAGGCGCCCCTGCTAAGAACTTTTTAAGACTGAGTGCAAAATACCCCATCAGATACAAGATCTAGTCTCAGGAGCAACCTTACGACTTTGCCTCTCATATTTCCCATTGGTTGCAGCCCTGAAATGAAATCTAGGTCATGCGTTTTTTTGTCTTGGGATTTGAAGCTAAAGTGAGAGTTTAGCAGAAGATATCATAAATTCTTCCCTGTGGCCACAGAATTATTCTAAGGCGTTGCTACAATTCTAAGGGGTTGCTGGAATAAGCTATGTATTGATCAGGTCTCAGTCACTTCCAAGGCATCAAAAGGAGTTCTTCCCTAGCCTCTGGGAAGCAGGTATCTGCAAGGAAATCTGTAGGCCTAGCCCCCTAACTGCCTTAGGAGCACGTTGTGGGAGGCGCAGACCAAAGGTGAGTTTACACATCAGTGACTAAAGTTTCCTGCCACTAAGCATAAGAAGTCACTCATGAGCAGCGTCCCTAAACCACAGCTACAGGATGTGGGCACAAGCCCTTGTATAATTGTTGGCCAAGAGCCAATGAGCATTCATCCCTGTGCAAATACTTGGGCTTTTTTTGTTGTTGTTAACCTTTGAAAACCACAGGCATTAGTCTCTCTTTCTTCCCCTTGGCATGAGTCATCTTCTTTTCTCCAACTTGGTCTCTTGTGTGTAAAGAATTTTTGAGGAGCTTTTAAGCCTAAATTTAATACTTTTGCCCTCCACGGTCCTGCCCTACAAAATGCCAAGCAGAGGTAAAGCTGCCTTACAAAATATCTGCTGGCTCTGCCTGCTTCCGCAGCTTTGTTTGGGCTTTTTGATCAGATAGGAAATCAGAGAGTTCTATGAGTGACCTTAGCCTTTAAGACAGGTAATTTCTGGAAATTCCCCCCTAAACAACGGTGACCTATTGTTTTCTCACCTCAGCATTAACCCAGCAACTATGATGCCCTGATTTAGATAATATGCCTTTCCCTGGGAATAGAGATATATGCAAAGAACAGTGGGCCAGAAATAGGAAATTATAAGCTTTAGAATTTAATCCCAGTACCAAAAATCCACCATCTGCTTTTTAAACAATTTCTTTCCAGTTTCCAGACCTTTGCTTCATATTATGTGAAATGAAAGCATTGGATTGGATGGTTTCTATGCTTCCTTAGCCCCCAGACTCTGTAAATTGGCTTTCTTAGTAATGTTTCAGCACGGGGACTGGGAGAACAGGTCTCAAGGCAAAAAAATCCAAATCATGCAAACTGGCTTCTCTTTTCTGCCTTAGAGAATGGCCAAAGGTCAGGCTTCCAAAGAGGCCAAGTTGCCCACTTGAAGGTCAGGCTTAGCAGTTAGTTACAGCTCCCCTTCTTGGAAACATTAGAGATTTCATTAACCTTGCCTCTGTACCCAAATGTCCAACATCCTGGTGTGAAAATTCAGACTAAACCCACTCCAGCATTTTTTTTCTTTTACTGAGAGGAGATTACAGAGTCTAAATCAACATAAAGAGAATGTTCTAACCATCAGAACTGCCCAAGACGTATCAGGAGACCTTGAGCAATCTGTCAATAAAGATGCTCAAGCAGTTTTTGAAAGGTGACATATTGGGTATTTTCTAGTGGGATCTCCTGAATGAGATAAAGATCAGATAAACAGGATGACCAACCATAAAATTTTTATGATGATATGCCTGGTACTTCATGCCTCTTGTAAATTATCCTATTCCCAACCAAATGTATGATGTCCCTTTTGGAAACTTTATTGGTGTAGCTCAGATGCCAGTCTGAATGAAAAGCCCAAGCATATATTAGGTCCCCTTGTTTGCAGTTTGTATGTCCTGTTGAGTTTAAAACCCAAGTGAGAACACCAAGCGTCAAATGCAAGAATGGTGGGCAGTAGGTCCATAGTGACCAAAAAAATTCTGAGAGATAACTAAATATAGTTGCCTTAAGATGTCCTACATTCTGCTTCCAAGTCATATCACTCTACAGGCCTGTGCTCAATGCTTTTTATTTAGTACAATAACTTAACCTTATTTCATTGAGTTCTTCTCACAAGATCTTTATGAAGTGGGAAGAAAAGGTATCATTGTCTCCATTCTACAGAGGAGCAAATTAAATCCTGGGAAAGTTGAGGTAATTTTCTAAGGTCTCATATGGCTGATTCAGTTATTTCCAAAGGAAAAAAAAATCAAATTGATTTAATTGTCTAACCATTAGCAACAGTTATTTGGAAAATCATAAGGTCTCTAGCCTTAAAGTATTATATCAATCACCCATCTATCAATCCTATACACAATTCTATCTACTTTATCTAGTCCTGACTTGAACACATCAAGGGATGGAGGACTCACTATTCCAAGGAGCAACCAATTCCATTTTTTACATTCCTACCTATAAGAAGTTCTCTCTTATCTTGAACTGCCTTCCAAATTCCTAAATCTTCTCACCCTCTGGTCATAACCTGCTATCGAGGCCCTATGTATCAGTTTATGGGCTATCCACTAGACAGTCTTTGTGAAATGTTAAAAGCATTCCCTTGTTATCTCTGAGCTTGTTCTTCTCCATATTAAACAGCTTTGGTATTATTAAATGCTTATCCTATTGTTAGAGGCTGGACCTCAGGGCTGAGAGATACCTCCTTCGTCTCATCTTCTGCACTGGTGATGCTGCACTGTGTCCTTTAGAGAGTCACTTGGAAACACAGTCTGTCCTCGGTTACAAGGGGGGCAAATGTGCAGAAAGAAGTCTATTGTCAGGTTGATCCTTAAATGGTAATGGAAAAGAATGTGCTGGACATTTCAGATGCTTCTGCCAACAAATGCCACTATCTTGAGGCAAATAGAGATTTTCGGGCAGCAGTGTTATAATAATTTGCCAATTATGCCTGCTTTAGAACCATTGCCAAAACAATCCAACGACTTTTCATTCCACTACTGTTGACAGGACAGCTAAGAATTTCAACATTTCCTTTTACAGTCTGAATAGAAGTTCCCTGCCTTGGGGACTGTAACAATATTTGCCATCAATGGGAGGGGGGAGTGGGTGCTGGGAAGGGGAAAGAGGGAAAGAGAGAGAAACACTAATGGAAGTAAACAAAGACAAAGACGAAATAAAATGATGGTTATTCAAGGTGTGGGTTTTGAATGCCTGCATCAAATTGATGTTTGTGAATGAAACAGAGGACAAATCTTTGAAATTGAGGAAGTTTTTAGAAGAGAAGACTTTAAAAACACTCTGCACAACCCCTCCCTCCACCAAAAAAAAAAAAAAAAGTACAATTTTTAACGTGAATACCAACCTAGGTGTCTCAACTTTGGGTCCTGGGACATTCTTAAAAAGCTGATTATCATAATATTTATGGTGTTGATCATTCAAAGCTTCTTTTCAAAATAAATAGAAAGTAAAACTGAAAAATTAAAAAAGAAAAGAAACTTGAAGAGATGAAAACAGTTAAGATATCTCCTGAGTTGTGTTCAAAATGAGACATGTCGGGGAGAAAAAAAAGAGAAAATATGAGATAAAAGAGCAAAGGAAAGAGAATAAGGTAGGACAGGGTTTTTGAAAATGTGCTCCTCTATACCTTCTGGGACCAAGAGACATTCCACAGAAGGTACCTCTGAGACCCAGAAAAGAAGAAGCCAGGAGCATTCCAATATCCCCCTCAATCTCGGTGGCCTCACTTCTATCTGTTTCACATACTGGGCATCCAAAACAGATTTCAATAGAAGGAAAGGGTCTGCTATTGGAAAAGAAAATGAAATAAATGTTTGAACAAAAAAAATGCAAAACAAAGTGAGCCATTAAAAGTTCTTGAGCAGGGACTGATAGGGCCAAACTGTGCTTTAGAAATCTGGCAACCAAATGCAGGATGGATTAGAACAGTGTCAGCCTCATATCAAAGATTCCAAGTAAAAGGCGATGACAATCATCCAGGTGAACAGAATTAAAGACTTGATCGAATAATATATACCTGTGGATATGGAAAGGAAAAGGAGTTCACGAAAAACTTTCAAAGAAGAATGAACTTTAAGGTTGACATCTGGGCATTGGGGTACAATGCTAAGCCACACATACATTTGGTCCTCCCATGGTCTGACAGTTTGTGTGCTCCAACATTCATGTGCTGAAATCTTGAGGCCAAATATGATGGTATTAAGAGGTAGGGCCTCTGGGAGGTGATTAGGTCATGAAAGCAGGGCCTTCATGAATAAGACTAATGCCCTTATAAAAGAAGATTAAGAGAACCCTCTTGCCCCTTTACTGTCTAAGGATATAACGAGAAGTCTGCACCTGGGAACAGGGTCCTCACCTGACCAGGCCAGCACCCTGAACTCTGCATTCAAGCCTCCAGAACTGTGGGATATGAATTTCTCTTGTTGATAAGCCACCCAGTCTGTGGCATTTTGTAACAGCAGCCCAAACAGACTAAGAAAGATACTAGATGAAATTATCTGGCAAGGAATTTAGATATATCAAAACTGATGGATTTCACGAATGATGACTGTGACCCTAAAAATGCCACAGAGAAACCCAGGATTTGGAAGATGCTGAATATGAGTGGCCATTGAATCATATATATGATCAGCAGACAGAAATACAAAACTAAATCTTGAAGAAGTATCAGGGATGGAAATGGGGATTTGAAAGGCATTCTCATAAAAAGAGTAGCTAAAATAGTATAGTCAGACCCCAGTGAAAGACATCAGAATCAAACGGCTCAAGCTCAAGATCCAAAAAATGCCTACATTTGGAGGACAGAGGAGCAAGAAGCCAGAGACTCTGCCCTCAGTTTATGATCAGGTATTCAATGATAATATTATTTGATAAGCTTAAGAGCATTTATTTTCTGGTTAGGAAATTTGATTGTTCTTATATGAGGTCTGAGGTGTGCATCTATCAGTCTAATCAAGATTATAGATTTCCTAAGATACTAAGTGTTCAATACCATGTAATAGTATTTAAAAGGAACTAAGTCAGTCCAAATATATGGTGGTCTGAAACAGAATCTTCAATGAAGGTAGATCAGTGGATGGCATACTTATAATGCCAGAAGGAGTCTCAAAAACCAATACTCCCACGGGCAAGGGAATAGCCGAGTTTGTTGCGGTTTCCAATGAATGACATCAGCCCCATGTAGGTTTCAATCAAAATGGGTTCAGTTAACACCATCAGTCCCTGTCTTCTTCCAGATCCAGTGGAATTCTTGTGGGCATTCTGGATAGCTGCAACAAGTTTAGACGTGAACCCAGACAACTGAAGAGGAAAAGAAGGCACAGAGTTAGTAAATGCAGAGTCGGTCCAGACACACTTCCTCCCTAGCCAGTCCTCACAAAAGTTGACCACTGTCCTGGGGCTGCAGCTATCCTTACTTCCTTACATAGATGTCATTTCTCAGAATTGTCAACATTGCTTCTGTTAGTCTTTTAATAAATCAATCAATCAATTATGTACATAGTGAAATTATCTGCCTCATCTTGTTTGTTTTTCATCCTTCATAATTTGTACAGCATTTAGTAGTCAGCTTAATAAATATTTGCTGATAGTCTATTATGAATCAGATGCCTGCTGGCTGCTGAAGATTTAAATACAAGTAAGATACAGTCTCTGTGTCCAAAGGAGTAACACTCTAATAATCTAAGAAATGAACTTGGTAAATCATTATACAAAGTTCATGAAAATGACAGCAGGCATAATAAGATGGTAAAGGAATGCAAAAGAGGGAGAAATCATACGTAGGAAGAGGATTAGAAATGACTTCAAAAGAAAACTCTTGAGACAATCATTAAAGGGTTCCTAGAGTTTCAATAGGTGAAATGGAATTAGAGAGGGATTGGTTGGCAGCTGTTTTTTCTATTCAACCCAGCATCCTTTCAATCATTTCAGATTCTTCTTCCAATACGAGTACCTCTTTATTTCTTTGGAGGACCACCCTCTCCCAGTTTAGCCCAAATAGTATAAGAGGAGTCTACTTTAGCATATGGCTCAGGTCTAAGCAATCAGAGGAGTCCATTTCTCTGGTCACAGAGATTGGTGCAGGTAAGGGCACATGACCAATGTTGTTGCAAAACTGATAGAAAGCCTGGAGGTTTTCGAGGTCATTTTACCATGCATAGTGAGAACCTGAGAATGAAGCCAACGAAGGTGGAAGAAGTAAGATACAGAGAGAGATGAATTATTGACAAAATCGTTCAAATTATTAGGTCAGCCTATCCTGAACTTTCAAGTTAAATAAGGGAAAAAAAAAATACTTATTTTGGTCAAGCCAAGTTGAATTGGATTAAGGGGAGGGTAATTCAGGGAGCATTCTGAACAGAGATATAGGGGCGCCTGGGTGGCTCAGTCGGTTAAGCATCCGACTTCGGCTCAGGTCATGAATTCACAGTTCATGGGTTTGAGCCCCGCATCAGGCTCTGTGCTGACAGCTCAGAGCCTGGAGCCTGCTTCTGATTCTGTGTCTCCCTCTCTCTCTGCCCCTCCCCTGCTCACACTGTCTTTCTCTGTCTCTCAAAAATAAATAAATGTAAAGAAATTTTAATTAAAAAAATAAACATGTATAAGCAAGGAAATGAAACAAAAGTTCATGTTTCTATTTCCAACAAGCTCTTTTATATCCATGATCTCTTTCTAACATAAATGTATTAGGTATGTCAAAGAAGGTATCACCATTTCCATATTAGAAAACCAAGGCTCATAAAAGGTAAATGACTTACCCACAGTCACTCCACTTTCTGCAGTATGGCAAAAAAGAACATTAGGAATAAAATCTTATTCACAGTGAGATCCAAATCTGTTTCCTAGGCAACTGGCTCACTAATCTAAATTAAGACTATTAGAGTATATTCCAATATCAATTCAAATTATTAAGCATCCTCTATAAAGTGTCCATTATTCTTCCCATGATTCCAAGAGGAGACCAATCTTTGCTTTAAGGGACTAACATAAGAGTGATCTTTCAGTGAAGAAAGAGAAGCCTGTAGTCTTTCCCCATAACAATTTTCCATGGAGATTTTATCCTGGATACTTAATTTTATACTAAATTGCCCCTGGGCAAACTACTTTTTCATTCCAGTTTCAGTTTCCTTATTAGTAAGGAAAAAACATTTAAAAATTAGAATGTATCGTCTATTGGCAGTTGGCAACCCTACAAAAAAAAAATAAAAGGAAAGAAAGAAAGAAAGAAAGAAAGAAAGAAAGAAAGAAAGAAAGAAAGAAAAAAGTAAAAGAAAAAAAGCCATGCAAATAAAACTTCTATAATTTTATACCTGTGTGGCATTGTAAATTCATTTCCCCTTTTTGAGTCTTAGTTTCTTCTTTTGAAAAGCATTGAAATCTATGAGTTTTTTTTTAGATAATGTCATAAGTAACAAAAATTAGTGGCTATGATGAGAAAACAATATAGTTCGCTGGAGTACCTCAATATCTCTAGGTTTTCAAAATAAACAGATGTATTTCTCTACTTTTCTTTAAAGTAATATTTACCTAATTGAATATGATCAAAACATCAAATAAATAAATAAACAAACAAACAAACAAACAAACAAACAAACTCAGAGGGCACCTAGATGGCTCAGTCAGTTAAACATCTGACTCTTGATTTCAGCTCAGGTCATGATCTCGCAGTTTAAGAGATAAAGGCCCACAACAGGTTCCACACTGATAACACAGAGCCTGCTTGGGATTCTCTCTCTCCCTCTCTCTCTGCCCCTCCCCCCCACACACAGTCTCTCTCTCTCTCTCTCTCTCTCTCTCTCTCTCTCTCTCTCAAAAAAAAAAAAAAAAACCTTAAAAAATAAATAAACTCACTTCACTGAGGCTAAATAATGTAAACTAACACAGAAGTAGGGTTTTGCTTGAGCTTCAGTCTGTAGAAGCGAAGACAGACAGAAGACACTTCTTATTACTCGTTTGCAGTCCCAGCATCCTCTTGGAGATCTAAACATTGCTGTCACTGAGTGACACAAACTATAGTCATAACAGCCTGGGGATTCTGGAAGGAAGGACATCCTTCCTTTCAGCTAATTCCACCAGTGCTTTAGCTGATTGAATAAGAAAAGCAGAAAGAAGTGGTTTTTCTTCAACTTCCAAAAGAGAAAATCAAAAAGGACAGAATAAGTTAATAACATAGGCATTGAATCATTATGGTTGAAAATCATGGAATCTCAAGGTTAGAAGTGACCTTAAGCTTATCAATTCTAGCCATTCATCTGTTGTTTTTGCCTTGACACATCCTCACCAAAAAACTACATCCCTGGACATGGACATATTCAATGATGGGGAACTCACTGCTATCTAACCACATATATTCCATCACTGTGTATAGTGGGAAAATGCTTGGCATAGATGCATAGGGCCAGGTATGCTTCCTTGCCCTATCAGTTACTAACGGTTAGAGTTTGGAAAAACCATAAAATCTCACTGAGCCTTAGTTTCTAGATCTGAAAAGGGAAACTAATAATGGTGATGATAGTGATAGTAAAAGCCAACCTCATGAGATCTGTACAATTTTTATCATTTGTATCATTTATATAATTTTTTAACTCTAAGATGAGCTTTTTAAAAGTAATAGAGTTCCCTGAATGTCAGCCTCAGGAGATTGTTGCGTGAATTTAAGTGAATTATTCAAAAGCAATTTATAAAGCATATTATTTATAGGTACAAATATTTTCATTATTTATAGGCAAAAACACTTTAACTTTTTTCTTTCAAGTTTATTTTTATTTATTCTGAGACAGAGCAAGCGGGGGAGGAGCAGAGAGAGAGGGAGACAGAATCCCAAGCAGGCTCTGTGGTGACAGCCCAATGGTGGGCATGAACTCATGAACCACAAGATCATGACATGAGCCAAAATCAGGAGTCAAACACTTAACCTACTGAGCCACTCACGTGCCCCAAGACTTTAACTTTCTTAGTTCTATTCCCTTCAATTCCATATTTGGAATGCCAATTTCCTTAATACGAATCACAGACTCCAGAAAACATTTTTTTTTGACTCTGATATGAGCTTTTTAAAAGTAACAGAGTTCCCTGGATGCCAACAGATACATTGAGTTCCCCTCAGACACTATAATTTCAAAAAACATGGGTTGAGTATCAAAGTATCTCCCCCAAGATATTTATCAATTATAAAGGGAAAAATACTAACTTTGCAGAGGGGAAATCCAGCATACATCTTAAATCTATCTTAAACAAGTGATCAATGTTACTACTGCTAGTAATAAGACACACAGGCATCATAAGCCTACAATATGATGCAGTGAAGACATAAATCATTTCTGTAGTATCTGCTCCAAAAAAAAAAAAAAAAAAGCCTCAATTTAATCATGAGAAAACATCAGGCAAACCCAAATTGAGAGGCATTCTACAAAAAAACCGACCAGTAATCGTGAGAAGTGCCAAGATCATGAACACAGAAGAAAGACTGAGAAACTGTCACAGTTTGGAGGAGAATAAAGAGACAGAACAACTCAATGTAATACATAATCCTGAACTGGATCCTGGGACAGACAGAGGGATTAGGAAAAACAAAACAAACAAACAAAAAAAAACAGTGAAACTTGAATAAGGCCTGTAGTTTACTTAATATTATTGTACTGATGTTTAATTTTCAGGTTTTGATAACTCTACTATAGTTATATAAGTTGTTAGAATAATTTGAATGCCAGGTACACGGAAACTTTACTATCTTTGCAATTTTCCCATAAGCCTAAAATTATTTCAAAATAAAAAGCCTTTAAACTCTAGATTGAAAGAAAATCGTAAATATTAGTTCCCCAAGATTCTTGAAGTTTTCAATTGATCAAGGAGACAAATGCAAAAGAAAAACAGGTACAAGATGACACCTTTACTTTGTTTCTCTTATCTCTATATTTTTAATACGAACCTATATCAAAGTTATACAAGTATTACTGTCTATTTTTTTTCTGAAAAAATTGTCATTGAATGAATTCTGGTCCATATAATTAAATTAAATCAAAAAGTTGATTTTTGGGGGCACCTGGGTGGCTTAGTCAGTTAACCATCAGACTTCGGCTCAGGTCATGATCTCACATTTCATAAGTTCGAGCCCCATGTCGGGCTCTGTGCTGACAGCGCAGAGCCTAGAGCCTGCCTCAGAGTCTGTGTCTCCCTCTCTCTCTACCCCTCCCCTGCTCATGCTCTGTCTCTCAAAAATAAATAAAGATTAAAAAAAAAAAAAAAAGATCTGTAAAAAGTTGATTTTTGTCCATTGCAAATTTAGCCATTGTTCAGTTTTCTTCTGAGGAAAACAGAGGAAGAGCCTGTGTAGTTAGAATATAGTGATCAAAAGAAAGAGATCGAAATGAAATCTTAGGCCCAAAGCATCCTGTCGGCCATATTAAGGACTTTGGATTGAAGTGATTTTAAAAATAAGTTCAATGATGTATGTTTTGTTGTTGTTGTTGTTGTTGTTTTTAATAATCCTGACAGTTGTATGGAAAATTTACTGTTAGGGTCAAGATTAGAAGCCAGAAGATAAGAGGAGTTTGAAGATCACTTCAGTAGTCCAGGCAAGAGATGATGGTGGCTTGGACCAGGAGAGAAGTGGAGAACATAATAACTGGTTAAATTAGGGATATTATTTGGAGGTAGAGCCATACAACTTGCTGGCATGAGTAAATATAAGGGATGAAAAGAACAGAGGACTCAAAGATGACACCTAGATTTTTGGTCTGAGCAACTGGATAGAAAGTGATATCATTACTGGGTTGGGAAAGCCTGGGGCAGAAGGACTTGGAAGTGGTGAGGTGCAGGGGGCAAGGATTCTGTTCCAGACATGTGGTTGATGTGCCTAACCAGTAAGCCTCTTAGTAATTTCTAATGGCCAATTGGATACATGAGCATGGGACATGAGGAAATAAACAGATGATAAGACCATATGTATAGTTAACAATTTCAAAATAGTAATTATAGATCCTATAGTCAAGAACAATATTCATAAAGTATAAACAAGATAGACTATAGGGCAGGGATTAGAAATCCACAAATTCAGAAAGCTTTGTTGGACAAGATGCTAGGCATCGGGGGCAATGCATAGGAGATCTAATAGGTAAACTGAGGGTCCAAGTGTTTCAGAGATTTGTCCAATGGCTAATCACTAATAAGCAACTGAGCAAAGCCTTGGAATCCCAGTCTCCTGACTTAAGTGTGTTAAAGTCCTCTTTCTATGATATACTGCTATTATGAGCAGTAAAATTATACTATTTAGAAAAGGATTTGTGTTCCTTATTTTTAAGAAGGGATAGGAAAAAATTATACTCAGTAATTTTCAAAACATGTTCCTTTGAACACTAGATTTCTTCATAGGTTGGATGACCATATAATTTATCATCCAGACAAAGATTCTTTTCAAAAGAAAGGAAGTGTCATTATTAACAATGTTGGGATGACAGATATTCCTGAGGGTTTGGGGAGAAGACATGGAAGCCAAGCAGGTAACATCCTCCAGTCCCTGCAATCATACCAATTAGATCTGCTCTATTTTTAACCATTTTAAATATTTCAATTTCAAGATTTTATTTTTAAAAGTCTTATGTTTCTAAAAAATTTTTTGAAAACACCATACTAAGCTTGCCTAGCAACCTCTAGCTCTGACTTGGCATAAGATGCATAGGGCCTACTCAATCCGCAAAGATCTATATTGTCTATACTCCTATTCATCCTTCCAAACCAAACTCAAATACCCTCTCTCTCACAATGCCTTCCTGCATACTCAAGGCAAAAATTAATATTTTATTCTATTGCATTTCACTTTTATCTCCATTTAAATATTTCATCCAGTTTTCTAAGAATTAGAGTCACAAGTGTGGCTGTTTGTCTATGTAAGTGAACCAAAGTTTCCTTACCTTAGGACTATTGTTATCTTGTGCCATATAATTCTTTGCGACAGGGGACAACGTCCTCTGTGTTTTAGGATGTTAAGCAGCCTCACTAGCCTCTACCCACCATATACCAATAGTATCCTCACCCTAAGTGTGAGAATCAAAAATGTCTTGAGACATTGTCAAATGCCACACCGGCAGGGGGATGGGAGGGTGGTAAAATCATCCCCTGTTGAAAAGCACTGAACTAAAGGAAGTATGTATGATATAACATGGGTATTGAGATAAAACAGATCTGGTCTTAAGTTGCAGATATGGCACTCATTAGCTGTGTGACTCTGGGCAAGTTATCCAACCTCTCTAAATTTTATAGTTCCTTTTCCACACAAAAAAGAATATTAATAGCATCAAGTACAGAGGGTGGCTGTAAAGATTAAACCAACTTTAATAAATGGAGAGTTTGTCCATAAGCTCACATGTGCAGGTACACATATTCATGTATTTTAGGAAGAGTTGGGGAAGTGGAATGAAATGAGGCTGGAATTTGGAGTAAGACTGCAAAGGCCATTAAGGAAGCCTATTACCAATAATCAAAAATACTATCAACAAATCTTTGACAATATCACCATCAAACTAGGACTTCTTAAAGACCAAGTTGTAATTCACCACAGCATTCCCATTGCCAACACCCTCTGGACTGCCGGGATACCTTTTCATAGATAAATAAATGCTTTTAGATTAGATTACTGACTGCTTCTCCAGTCCTCATCATAAGCTTCATTTCATGAGAATCCTCCGTGGCCTCAGAATCTGAGTGCTGGAAAGAAAAAGTCGATGCTATTTCATACCCAATGAACTTGGCATCTCATTAGAGTCAGATGCCACTTTATTTCTAGTCATTTCAGTGCTCCCTCTAAAAGGAGGAGGAACCATGAAGACAAAGTGACAAGCAGTGCATTGAAGGAAGGGCAGACAAAAGGCCAAGTCCCCAAACTGGCTCTTGAGCATTTCAAGCACCTGAACTCAGTCTGTGTGACAGGAACGCGGTGTCATCTGATATGAATGCCACCAGCCACATACTTTTCTCTAAAAGCTTTTATACACCCACCCCTGGCTCCTTCTTTTATTCCAGTCTCAAAAACAGAGGGTCAAGTTTTAACAACTCTGATTACATAGGAGCTGTGTGCTGGTTAGGGTAAAGTATAGCGGTGTGTGTGGGTGGGTGGGTGGGTTCGTTGGAGGTAGGGGGAAGTGCTGAATGTTCTTCTGGACTTTACAGCAAGTATTTACCACCTGAGTGACTGCACTCCTGGTTTACTTCGGGTGCTGTCTGCCAGCAGTTCACTGCCCAGAGTCTCAGTTTTCCTTATTACAACCATAACTTGCTTCCTGTTTACACTGGGTAAAGAGACCAGGTTTCATGCCTGCAGGCGTGCATTCCTCTGCTGAGCAGGTTTTCCAAACCTTCAGGCTATAGGTTTCAGTGTTCCTCTATAGGAAATGAAGCATGCGGAGATAAAGAATAAATCCATCCAATACCCAGTACTGGAAACCACTTGAAAAGTCACACAGCTGGATAGAATGTTTATATCATCCTGACATATTTTACCTGGAATTATCTTTATGGAGACACCTTGATTGTGGTATGTTCAGGTATGTAGAGAGAAAAAGGAGGATGAGGCAGAAACTTCTTTCCTCCAAGAGAGGTTCCTATATATCCTAATCCGCACCCTCTTCCTATTCCATTCCCCAACTCTCCCCTGCCAACACATATGCGTACATACACATGCTTTGAATTCTAGCTAAAATGAATTATTCTTTATTCAAGAACATTTCATGTACTTTTGTAATTTGCAGGTTCCAACCATCTTTCTTTTATTTAAAATGTATTTCCCCCACCTCCTTTGATGCTTAAATCACTCATACTTTGAGTTTCACTTCAGATATCATTATACCTGTTAGCTTTTGGACTTTCTTGTTCCCTCTTCTGGGCTCCCATAGAACCTTGTGAATCCCACTCTATTAACAGTCTTAGCATATTAAATTATAATTTGTTAATTACTTTTTTTTTTACCTTCTCCCTGTACTCTGTAAGTGTCTGGAGGGCAAAATCTGTTTTATTCTTCTCAGTATCCCAGTTTACTAGCACGTGGCTCAGTATGTAGCTAGGTGGGTATTCAATGAGTATTTGTCAAAATGATGTGAAGGGAAACGAAAGTTACATTTAATTGCTAACACGTTGGTTCACTTTCATAATCCCCTTGAAAAGAAGGGTAAATATGCCAGAAAAAAGTAAAAAGGATTGGTCTGTAGATCCTTTTGATTTGGTTATAAAGCATTCATGACCATTCACTGTTATTTACCAGCTCTGGGCTCAGTCATTAGTCCCTTCCAGCAAGACTCTCCACACATCCTAAGAACCCAGCAAGAAAATGGTTAAAACAGGGGAGATGAGACTACAAATTATAAATAAAAAGTATGTGAAACAATTGAGGATAATCAAGTTTTGTCAGAAATATAATATATCACATTACATATCACATCAATGAATACACACACACACACACACACACACACACACATAGAATTTCTTCAAGCTCATGTCCATTTTCCTGCTTACTTACAAATTATTTGGGTGTGGAAAGGGAGCTAGTTTATTTTAATACCTTAGTCAATTCACTTAATCACTCTAAGTACCCTCATTTTAAAAACAGAGATAGCTATCTTGACCTCACAGGGTTTTTGTTAGTTGAATTACATGAAAACATGTAAACTGTAATCAATAAATATAGTCTGATTACATAATATTACATGAGATTATTTTTATGTCTTGTAACAAGAAAGTCAATGCCAAAAAATGATTATTTCCTATTCTCACAACTGTTTTATATGAGTAATGCAAAGTATATGCATACACAGATTGGAATAGGTTGGTGAGGCTGAGAGATAAGCAAGAATGTCTGGAAAGAGGCCATTTGACCATCATATTTGCCAGACGTAAAGTGCTATAGAGTTAGTGAGAAGAATAAAAGGAAAAAATAATGTATTTTGATACTGTATTGCATAAATTTGATAGTAATTTTTAGATTAGTTTAGGAGACTTGAAGATAATATGAATTTGAATTTGAATGCAATTAATGTGTTTATTAATACTCTTTCCTATGGTACGTGCCTGACCAACCAATCCCATGACTCAGCTTTGATCCAAAGGTGTATGGTCTGAAACCTCTATCAGCAGCTCAGCTTTCTCTCCTGAGCTTCAGACCTAAATTTCTAACTGCCTGACAACTAACCCAATCTCATGTTCCATGGACATGTCAAACCAACATGTCCAAACCTATTCTTCTTTCAGTTTTCCCCATTCAAATCAATGGAGTCACCATCTTCCCAAGCCAGAAACCACACCATCTTCAACATCTTTTTCTCCTCCACCTACTATATCCTGTAAATTACCTGCTCCCATTAATCCTGTATCTTGAGTATCTCAACATATCTTTATCTTCTCTCCATTCCTACTGCCCTTAAGCCCTTATACCTATTATTTGAGTCATTATGATCATGAAAGGGAATATGTAAGATTAAACTCCAGCTACAATAAATTACTCTGTGTCTAAGAACACTCCTTGTACCTTCATGTGCCTCCACATCTCTTCATTGGATTTAACTTCTGATTTAGTCAATTTAGTGCTCATTTTAAAATCTTTGCATTTTTATCTATTCCTCTATTCAACAGTGCTTTCCACAAAGACATAAATTTTATCTCATTTATGTTTGTATCCTGAACAATAAACCTCTACTTTGTAGGTGTCAGAAGATATTTGTTGAATAAAGAGATTCCAGGTGCTTTATAAGAAAAGACTCTGAGTAAGAATAAATTTGGATTTTTAAGTGTATTTTTTAAAATAAGTTATGGCATCAGATTGTAAATAATTTGGAAATTTTGACTATGTGTAACCCAGCTCTTAGGATTTATTTTCCTATACCATAATAGATTTGCTAAATTGAATTAAATTGCTTCAGGTATTTGATTTAGTTATGCATTTTCCCCATATTTTCTACTTTTTTCCCATTTCATTTATAAGGGAAATGGAAAAACTAGTTTTATATCATCCTTTTAAAATCTTACGTTATGCCAAAATACCCATATAAAAGGAATTCTATATCCACAGAATTGTCTTTCTTCTTATTTATTCTTTTACATTAATATAACTGAGTATTAATCAAAGCCAATTTTGGAAAATATCATAAACACAAATAATATTGTGACATAAAACCGAACAACAAAAGAGAAATTAAGACTCAAAGAACTGGATCAGAGTACTCATCATCTCACATCACAGATGGAGATCACTTGTTTTCAGAAAGAGTTGGGACTTGGGGTGGCCTTTAATAAGAAATAATTTGGCAAACTATTTGGCCAAATAGTTTGGCCAGACTGTTGCCGGGGAGGGGGCGGGGGTGGGAATCTTTGGAAAAATAGTTTAAGGAGAAAAGCCATGAAGGAAATATACTTAACAGATCCACAAAACAGTTTTATTGACTTAAAATCACTAAACAACTGAACAAGCATTCATTATGCTCACATCCACACTTGTTGTGACACACACACACACACACACACACACACACACACACATGCACGCATGATATTCTTACTCCCATCCAACAAGAGCAGTATAAACAGTGAGTTTTCCTTTTACCTTTCTACATTAATTAATTCTATGTTCTATTAACCACAGTCATGGTTTTGGGGGAATAATGATTCTATCCTCCTTTCAACATTTTATTTCTTATCTTCCTTTTAAAATTATTTGATTGTATTGGGGCACCTGGGTGGCTCAGTTGGTTAAGCATCCAATTTCTGCCCAGGTCATGATCTCACAGTTCGTGGGTTCGAGCCCCGTGTTGGGCTCTGTGCTGACAGCTCAGAGCCTGGACCCTGCTTCGGATTCTGTGTCTCCTTTTCTCTCTACCCCTCCCTTGCTCACACTCTGTCTCTCAAAAATAAATAAATGTAAAAAAGAATAATAATAATAAAAATAAATAAATAAATAAATAAATAAATTTGTTTGGTTGTATTTATATGTATCAGAATAAAACAAAGTACCATCAAGAATTAAGAGTAATGCAGTGCCATTTCTCTGTAGCTAATAGAATTTGTTCTTTAATCCCTTACCCTGAATATCTTCTAGCCAAGGACACTCAGGGAATAAGTACTTAATGCATCACGTATAAGGAAGAGGGGACTTGGCTCAGGAAGTGATGGGTGTAATAACCAAGTCACTTGGTATTTATTTTACCTTACAATATGATACAATTACTATTAATGCAAAAATATATGTTATTTTAATGGCAAAAACAAGACCTCCTTTAGAGGAGGGAAATGGCTTTAGAAAAAATACATTGTCAAGCATTTTGAGTTCTATTACCAGGTGTCTGAAAGAAAAAAAAAAAGAACACAAACAGATAAAATACTCTGAACTGTGAAGAAGGAGGAGGAGGGAGAAGAGGAGGAGGAGGAGGAGGGGAGGGAGACAAAATATTTGGGGAGGAGCACGACAGGATCCAGAGGAGCAGAGAGAGGATTATAAAGCAATGCATTAATAATGCATTATTATTAATAAGGCCTTTTACAAACAGAGAGAGCTGATATTCCATGTGAAATTTGGGCCCATTATCATGATTTAAAAAATTCTCACTCCATCTCCCCAAAGGCCTCATGGAGTCTACTCTCACATCAATGCCTTTGTGTAAGTGTTGTATTATTGTCATTGGTTTTCATTTTGTTCTCTTTTGTTGCTTTTGGGTGGTAGAGTCAGGCTAGGGGCTGAAGTTGGACCCTGGGCTGCAGCATCATAAAACTGAGCTATCACAAGATCCATACAATGAACTAATTTAGTGCCTGCAATAGCCTGGAGCCAGAGGTAAGTAAACCTTGAGACCATAAGCCCCTGAGGATGTTTACATAAATCTTGAGAAGACCACTGTCCTTTCTGATAGCAGAAGGGATTTAATCCAACTTCAAGTGTACATTAGGTGAAATTAAGACTCCATTTATCTTCTAATCATGTTTTGCCTCAAATCATTTTTAAAATAGGAGATTACCAATTAAAAATATGTTTATACATATACATATTTGCATGAATAGTGTGTTTAAAATCATGCAGCCACTGCAATGCACGCCATCCAACCACAGAAAGATTTTAGGTATATATTGTTATCTTTTGAATTTACAAGAAACAGAGAGTTATGATATTTGGAAGTAAATGACAGCATATAAAGGTAAACATAGCAAGGACAGAGAAGGCAAGAATTTCTAGGCCTATACACACACTCCTGTGTGTATATGTGTTGAAAATATAAAGTTTAATCTTTCTCTGCATTTACAGCTCCAACCATTTTACTTCCTGCCTACCTAGTATCCTAGCACTGCCTATGTTTCCCTAGGGGAGATGAAAAAAAAATAGAAGGACTTTCCCTGCCACTGATAAAATCTATTTGGGGAGATGAGATTGAAAGACATAAAAATACTCTTAATTGCTTTACTGTTTATGGACCATTTCCATTCACAATATTCGATTTAACCTTACAATGGTCCAATGAAGTTAGGAGGAAGGGCAGTGTTCATTATGTCCATTTTAGAGATAAGACTACCAAGGCCCCAGAAAGAAAGGTAATAAAAATAACCAAGAGCCATATCTGACTTCATATTTCACGCTATCCCACCCACACTCCTTCTTTTGAATGAAATAATTAGAATAATTACATACATAAATTATAAGTACCCATACAGAAATTTATACGTATGGCAAAAAACAGACACAAGTATTGCCATTTTTAAATAATATTACACTATAATTTTTTATAAGAAATTAGCAAGGTGGAAACATCACAATATGATTAACATAAATATTATATATATTTTTATATATAAAACAGCTCCACTGTTTACTAAAAAATTCCTATAAACCTTTTAAAATTTGTATCTGTATAAACCCAGGCTGTATCTTAACTTTTCTTTTTTTTTGAGTAGTACATATTTTAGAAGCAGATAGCTTCACCATCAAAGCTAGTCTAATGAGGCTCAAACTGCCTACCTTACAAATTTCGAGGAACTTCTCACTGGTGTACTTCATAGGGTGCTCAGTGAAGGTCGCATAAGGCACCTCAGTGGACCATGGGTTCCAGCGAGATAAGAGGGACTGCTGTTCCAGACTCCCCCAGTAGATCCTAAGGCCTTCTCCTTGTCTCCTACAAGAAACAAGTTTCCTTAGATTAGCCATGTGCACTAGATTAAAACAAAAAGAAAAGGATGGGAAAGTCACGTGATGTCTCAGTCAGATTTATAATGATGCTGAGTGACTTGCCTACTAACTGATTGTTCCAGAAACTCGGGAGGTAAGAATAAAAGGATACATTTGGTTTCAAACATGATGAGTTCAAGGTGTCATTGAGAATCCTATGTGGAAATGTCTACTTGGAAATGTGACTCTGGTGCTGAGGACTGGGGCCAGGGATGGAAACATGGATATTGCTCTCATGCCAATATTCTGATGGTAAGGGTTGGAAGAAAAAGGGAAAGGGAAGAGTCAAGGTGGTGGGTCAGGAAGTGTATGTGTCAAGGTGGCAGGCAGTTTCAAGGAGAAGAGAAATGACAGCACCTTCATCTTCCACAAAGCAGTTAACACAAGAAAAGATCTGGGACTTCAAGAATAGTAGTGTATAGATGATCCTTAAGAGCGATAATGACCAATTCAAAAAAATGCCTGTGACCACAGCTTTCATATCTCATGGTTCTCTATTATCTGTACACATTCTATCCAGCTAAATTGCAGCAACATACATACCATAGCTCATAAATAAATTGTGTCTGCCTTTTCCCACACTATCGGGTATAGCCCAGGCCTGGATATCTGGTAAATCCAAGTGCAAAGCAAGAGGAAGCTTGGGAATGATGGGAGGGAAGTCGTGGCAGTAGAATGTGGCCACATTGAATAACAAAATTGTAATTCCTGTGGTCTCTTCTTTTACATGTGCCCATCAGAATTTATAGTTTGTGGTTTTAGACATCTCTGAATGCAAAGAGATCCCTGGAGGTTAAGCCAAGCTCAGGTGCTTTGCATTCAATGAGCTTTAAAACTAAGTTGCCTGTAATTCTAAACAGCCCCATGGAACATCACAGAGCTCTCATTTCTTCTAGAAATTAAATCCTGGGATCTAGAATGAAAACCCAGAGCTTAATTGTGGTGCCTGCATAAAGCTGTTACTTCCTGTATTAAGGAATTCCTTTGGGAATGCTATTGTGGCTTCTGTGTGTTTATCCAAGTAGAGATGTGTATAAACACAATCTCACACATATGCATATGCCACCCCTCTTCCCGGTTGGCTGATCTCTGAGATTCTTCTAAAATGAAAGTACGAAAAGAACCTGGCACATTCTACTGCTCTGTTCTCAGATTTTTTATCATTATGTTTGAAAGCTGACACCCAACCTTTTTTGTACTTAATCCTTTACCCACAAAGAAAAAGTGGAAAAGAAAGATATTGTACATACCTCTAAAGTTCTCTTTCTAACCTCTCACCTTCCCAGCTGTTATTCTGACATTTATCATCCCCCCAATATGTTCCTTCTGTTTCATTTCTTCTTTGTTTTTCTTCCTTTCTTTCTTTCTTTTTTTCTTCCTTTCTTTCCTTTCTTTCTTCTCTTTCTCTCTCCCTCCCTCCTTTTCTCTCTTTCTTTTTCTTTTTCTTTCTTCCTTTCTTCCTTCCTTCCTTTCTTTCTTTTTCTTTCTCTCTCTCTCTCTCTCTCTCTCTCTCTCTCTCTCTCTCTTCCTGGCCTGGTAATAAACTCTAAGCTCAATTACTATTCTATGCATGCTGGTTAATGGAGCATTCTGGCTTTAGTCCATTAAGACAACTTGCACAATGGAATCATTTACTGCTTCATATGTCAATTTATGTGCTGGGTGCAATTTTGCTTTTATCCAAAGGCGATGAAAATCTGCCAAGATAGCTTCTCTAAGAAGTACACTTTATATTATTTTACCTTAGGGAAGCCTCAAATGAAGTTTAACCATGAAATTCAAGAGGGACCCTATTTCTAAATAACCAGTCAATTTGAGCATGGCAATGACATTTCTCAGAGATGTAGCATACCTCTGAATATACAAGTTCAGCCAACTTTCTCTCCTGAGCTCCAATGGTGATACCTAAGAAGATAAATCTACAACTAAAAATTCTCTCCAAAGGTAAAAAGGTATTCTCGGCAAAGACCTTAGTACCATAGGTTTATGAAAACCTACCATCTCCTCTTCCATCCAGTGTCATTAGGACAATTGTGGGGAACACAGGTGCCTTTATGACCAGGACTGCTTCATTAGTTACTTATGCTCACCATGCAAGATGTTGTGGGAGGTAACAGTGAAGTGAAAAATGCAAAAAATAGGATGTCAGATAGTCTTGCATTAGAGTCTTGCTTCTGACACTTAATGCTGTGGTGCTATGGACAAGCTCATTTCATTTTCTGAATCCATTTCACCACATGTTCTTTAACATGTCTCCATGTGACATCTCAGGACCTCGGTAACTGTGTAAATGACATAGATGGCTGTGGTCATGACACTACTAACATGCATTCAGTCAAGGACATACAGTATATAAAAGAAGCCTCTGGTTATGGCTTTTGTAGTTTAGAGGCATCAAATTAGCCCCCTGACCACACCTTCTGCTGCAAAGACCATACCAAGCATTGTCCCATCACTCCTAGGGGACTTTAGCACCTATTGTGATCCTTCGCAAACATGTAAAAGCACAAATCAGCCACCATATGATGGAATAACATTTTAATGTTTATAAACTATAGAACGTGAGAGTTAGAAGGGCTCCTGGAACCTAAAGCCCAGTGCTGTCTTTCTGGAGATGAGAAAACTGGCACACAGAAGGAATAGGGTTTTCCCAAAGCATCACTACACACAGAGGTGACCTGGCGAGAGCCTTGGTCTCCCAAGACTTCATTTAGGGGTCTTTTCACCATTCTGGACTCTCACTACAAAGTACATTCCAAGTTATGGTCCTGCTATTCCACAACACAGCCTTACTTCCAATCGACACAGAGTTGAAAGAGTTGCCCTAAGAAGACCATCATCATCTGTGGGCAAAAAGCCCATCGAGAGATCTTAGCTAAAGGTCAGAAATGAAATCTCAGTCTCAAAAGGAACTGTAGATTTTTATATAAGCTCGATATTATCAATTATGAGATTGTAGGAAAATAAGGTAGCCCTGGAAGTGAAGAGGAAATTTACAAAAAAGTTAGGTCATCAGGGTAAGAAGACTAATCTTTCTCACTAAGCACTATGGTCAAGTTAATCAAAGTGGGGGTACAGTCCTAGGTAAATAATGCCAACACCAAAGTATTAAGCAAAGGACAATTTGGTAGCTTTCTTCTCCAAATCATACTGAGTGGAAACCTTGGCTTTGGGCATTTCACAGCACCTTTCTGATCTTTGGGTAATACCCATTTCACGAGGAAAAAGAGGATAATGGATGAGCAAGTGTTTTGTATGCTGTAAGGCATAGTAGCAACTATCAAATGTTGAGTTCCTAGTGTGCATTATAATGCTTACTTGTCCTGATACAAACTTTATATTTTTAATTTTTTTAACTATGACAACAGTTTTTTCGACTTCTTTGGTAGAAATAAATGAAGCTAACAGGAAATAAGATAAAGAATATGACCAGGCTTAATCAGATCACCAAGTCAACAAACCACTGGAAGAACAGAATTACAAAGGGGAGGAAAAATACCATGATTCCTGCATAGACAAAACAAGAAAAGCAAATACCTAGCACAGAGAAGGTGTTGGAATCTTCTACAGTTTTCTTCATCTATTGATCCCTCCTCCCCCGCCTGATTCTGAGTCTCAGAAAACTTTTGTGTTTGGCTTCCGCTTTATCATGTTTCGGTGTATATAATTTCCTATTTAAATCCATCAGAGAGGCTTTCATTTAGCTTAAAACACCCCTACAGCTCTTTTTTCTTCAGACTGAATCAGCATAGCTCTGTAAAAGTTTTCTAATAGGTTAAGAACAATCTTTTAAATCACCTCACAGGTGATTCCCTGAAACAGTCCTAAGATGTTTATCTTCAATTCCAGTATTTAATCAACATATTCTCTGTGCAGTGTGTTGTCACAGGTAGAGAAATGAATAAGACTCAGTCTCTGAATTCTGGAAGCCCATAGGCTGATCATCTCTGGGCCTATTTTACTATCATCTCTTTCACACACCTCAAACAGGTACAAATAGAAAACCGCAAGCCTCATTATAGAATTAGAATTTTACCTATTACAATTTATTTTGTTTCCATTTTTCTCCCCTCAAGGAAACCAGTTTGTTCTGACCTCCATTCCCACAGTAATAGAAGCAAGAAGATCAATGTACCCTTCACTTCTGCTAAATCAAAAAACCTCCTAGAAAGTTCTAGAAGTAAAGGAGATTCTCCATAAGGACTCCTAAGAACTTGGTGGAAGAAAAGTATTTATAACAGCTGGAGATTTTTAGGATTCTAGACTGTCTTGAGTTGGAAGGCCCTTTAAGAGATGTGGTTCCAATTCCTTCATTTTATATATATATAAACCAAAGACCAGAATTTTCAAAGATCAGAGTTCTTCCCTTAGTCTTGTTAATTATGGGTTCTACTCAGTGACTCAGACTCAGAATTTGAGTCAAATATGGTTGTTGCCAGGGTGGAAACTTAAGCAATTACTACTTTAAACCATCATAGCAGCCAAACAGATTTGCCTTCTACGCCACAAAAAGCAAAGGCATCTTGAAGAAATGAGGTTTATACAGAAGAAACTATCATCCAAGGACCAAAGGATCAATCATGAAAAATAAATGTTTGAGCAACACCAAAAAGAGGAGCTCCAAACTGAATGGAGGAAAAACTTTCTTCAATAACAAGTTTAGGAAGACAATACATTATTTTTGACAGGAAATACACCTCTCCTTGAAGTCATTTTCAGCTGAACCAGATAATTATGCCAACCAATCACCAGTTTTGGTTAATTTGCTCATTCCACACATTCTACTTCCTTCAGAGAGAAGCCGTGCAACCTTCTGCATAGCACAACACAGCCATAGCACAACATAGGTATTCTTTCTCATGACTTCCCACTTGTCTCCCATCCTGGCCCTCAAAGATGCTGAGCTAAGGCTTTAAACCACCTGATAGGAGACATGAATGAGGATGCAAGTCTCCAGAAGGAGAAATGGCAGCTTCCATTATTACCTCCACCAGCTGCCCCTCCTTTTTACTCATCTCAAATCTCAAAGTTCCACCACAGAATTAAAAACATAGCTCGAGGCACCAAACCGAGATTTATGAGGAAGCACAGACATTAACTCTTGCTCTAAACTCAGGGCGTGTGCTTGTAAGTATGGGTGAGCAAACAGAGGGAGGCCGCGCGGGGGAGGAGGGCAGGCCGCCAGGGGGAGAGAGCTGTTCAGAACAACACAATATATTTTCTTAATGTCTCCTTTCTCTCTACCTTACAGCCTGTATTGTTGAAAGGCTTCTAGAACCATGAAATGTTAGTCCCTTGCTTATTTAATCTGGACAAAAGGGAGGGGGGGAGGACTGAGTTGGCACCCTGGAGGGTATTCAATGCTCCTTTCTGCTTATTGAATGACCTCAGACGAAATATTTTCCATGACAAGAACCCAAAAGACGCTGGCACAGTGTCAGACAATAAGATTTGCAGAATGTGTTTACATTCTCTCTGTGTCCCCAGGCTGTTCTAACCCATAGGCAGGTGGTGCCTTTATCTGCTCTCTTTGCTCACCTGGCTCCCTCCCAGAAGTTTCCAGGGCCTTGGGCTCAGTGAGATTAACCATTTACTGGCATGAGTAACCAAGAAATTCTGTGGGTTTCATTACTTGAGGAAGAAGTAAGTGATAAAATAAAACAGAGCAGCATTGTCCCTAAAGAGAAAATTCTGGGGCAATGTGGTACAGTAGTAAAAACCTTGGATGACAGGTAGGAGGCCTGGGTCCAAAGGCTAAATCTACCACTAACTTGCTGGATAATTTGAACCATTTCTTCGCTCTGGGATCCAGAGGACCATATACAAAACCAGGTAGTTGAATTAGGTCATCTTTAATCTCCTTTTCTTCCCCCAATAAATTAATATCTATGCTGAAAAAAAAGAACCAAAATAATTTGTATTATACCAGTTGGACAAAAAGCCAAAGGATAAATGAGTGATGGAGAAATTCTCAAATGGCTGCTGAGACCCCATCTTTCTTCTCCTAGAAGAAGAAAGGATTTTAAATTACAGTATAAAAGACCTAGAATTAAACCAAAAGCAGAACCCAGAGAAAGTAGGATGAATACTTATAAAAAGGACTACAGAAAAAGGCTATGGAATCTCCCAGGATGAAAGTCCTTAAAAGAAATGTTTATTTGGTTGGAAAACTTTTTTTTTTAATGTTTATTTATTTTTGAGATAGAGAGACAGAGCGTGAGCAGGGAAGGGGCAGAGAGAGAAGGAGACACAGAATCTGAAGCAGCCTGCAGGTTCTGAGCTGTCAGCACAAAGCCCAACGCAGGGCTCGAACTCACAAACTGTGAGATCATGACCTGAGCCGAAGCCAGATGCTTAACCAATTGAGCCACCCAGGAACCCCAATTTGCTTGGGAACATAAATGTGTTTGTCCGAGAGGTGGGCCATGTTCAGGGCCGAGGTGAAGAAGACTAAGGTCCAAACCAAAGGTACAACCTGAGATTCTGGGACTCACAGTGTGTGTGTGTGTGTGTGTGTGTGTGTGTGTGTGTGTGTGTAAAATAACATACAAAGATATTTTATTTTCTAGAACTGGTATGAATGGATTATTTGGACAGAAATCATTCTATTTTTTAACATTTATTTATTTTTGAGAGACAGTACAAGCAGGGAAGGGGCAGAGAGAGAAGGGGACAGAGCATCTCAAGCAGGCTCTCTGCTACTCCATGATGACAGCAGAGAGCTGGATGCGGGTCTCGAACTTGTGAACTGCAAAACCATGACCCGAGCTGAAGCTGGACACACAGCCAACTGAGCCACCCAGGCACCTCTGGATAGAAATCATTCTAAAACTTACATACTTAATTTTTCAAACAAATTATATTAAAAATAATGAATTCCTTTATAGCTTAATAAAAGTCATCCCAGGGGCACCTGGGTGGCTCACTCTGCTAAGCATCCAACTTCAGCTCAGGTCATGATCTCACAGTTCATCAGATCGAGCCCCATGTCCAGCTCTGTGCAGATAGCTCAGAGCCTGGAGCCTTCTTCAGATTCTGTGTCTCCCTCTCTCTCTCTGCCCCTCCCCTGCTTATGCGTGTGCGCTCACTCTCTCGCTCTCTCAAAAATAAATAAACATTAAAAAAATAAAAGTCATCACAAACCAAATTTTAAGACCTAAAAGGGATATATTACTAATAATTTATATTTTATGTCCTTGATGCCCTAATTTTACTAAAAGTAGGAATGAAGTCTAAAAAGTTACCTAGATTAACGCTCAATCCTAATATTTTCCTATCCTATATGAAAGCCAACTGTTGTACATGAAGAGTAAGGCTATTTACCCAAGCTCTAAAAGACCCTGAACTGCCAAGTTTTTTAGTTCGTATACTGGCTGTCTCTTCCCTCATTGTCAGGCTGTCATTTTTTCTGCTTTCAACATTCCTGACTCTAGCAGCTCGTCTTCTTTTTTTTTTTTTTTTTTAATTTTTTTTCAACGTTTATTTATTTTTGGGACAGAGAGAGACAGAGCATGAACGGGGGAGGGGCAGAGAGAGGGAGACACAGAATCGGAAACAGGCTCCAGGCTCTGAGCCATCAGCCCAGAGCCCGACGCGGGGCTCGAACTCACGGACCGCGAGATCGTGACCTGGCTGAAGTCGGACGCTTAACCGACTGCGCCACCCAGGCGCCCCTAGCAGCTCGTCTTCTAATTTGCTGTTTCTAAACTTCTATTGACAGGGAACCCAGGATGCCTTACTTTGGGAGTCATGGACAAATAATTAAACAAAACAATGCTCTTTCCCCTGCCCTTTCCTGTAAGGGAAATTTATAGCAAAAGCTTTGGTGTCACAGATGACATTTAAGTGGACAGTTAATCCAATAAGGTTGATGGTGAATAACTTTTAGATGGGCATCTAAATGGCTCATGTTTGAGAAAGTCCATTTGGAGTTCTATTATCTGTTAGAATGAAATAAATCAGATCCCAGAATCAATAATGACCATCACCTATGCACCAATGGAGAGGACATAAAATTTTGCCATCCTTAAGTTCATACTCTGCTAGGCTAGCACTGTCATATTCTGTACAAGGAGTCTTAAATTCTGATTTCTCCTTCAAACTGTTTAGGATATAACTCTCACAATACATAACAATCACTCTGAGTAGCAACATCATCAGCAAATCCCTGCTAGTATTTCTCAATAGAGTCTAGAGAAAATGCTCTAGATAAAATTGTAATGAGGACTCAGAGGCAGGAACAACCCCTTAGAGCTGAAGGTTGAACCAAAGAAGGCTTCATTCATTCAGGACACGTTTAGGAGGTCAGAGCGTGGACAGACATAGAGGACATTCAGTGACATAGCTGGTAGGGTCTGCCTATTCTTAGAAGTACTCAGAGTAAAGGTGTGAAGCAGGACTGTGTGTATAGTGATGGAAGAGAAAGGCAGTGAGGACCTCTCTGGTCTAGCTTGTGTTCTTCCTCTTGTAAGCAAATCAGGAGCAGTCTCAAGAAGGACAACAGTAAGCCTGTTCCTTTCCAGAAAACGGATGGAAAGAAACACACTAGAATATTAACATTGTTGCCACCACAGGATTATTTTCCTTCTTTTAAGCTTCTTACTTTCTGGAATGAGCATGTATTATTTTTACATGGAAATGAAGAACTACATATTTAAGACATTGCCATCCATCACAACCAGAGCCCAGAATAATTAGTAGCAGCAGTAGGCTGAGACCTCTACATTTCAGTCCTTAAACAAACTCACAAGTTTGGCTTATTATCTGTTTCACAGAGAGGTCTAAAGCCATCAAGTAGTACGTGGTAGAACTAGGGTTCACATTCAGATCTCTCTGGTTCCACAGCCCCCCATAATTCCATGGAATCCTGTGGATGTACAGGACAGAGACAAAAACAAACATTTACACCGACCAGCTGTGTGTTCCCCTTGTGAGCCTGAGTAAAGACAATCATTATAGAGCTTACATTTTTATTTGTAGTTTCTCCTCACCTGAAATAATCTACCTTCTACCTTTCACCACCACGCCGATTCAAAGAGTTCAGAAAACTAAAAGGGCTTCCTGTTACTTTTAAAATCCAGAAACACTTGCCCAGCCTGTCATTCAAGGCTTTTGCACTATAGCTCCAGCACTCATTTCCAAAACTCAAAGCCACAAGTCCTCAATGATCCATCCAAACAATTCAACTAGCTGAGCTCACAGCATTTGTGATCATTTTCCCAAAATGAAATTATCCTGTATATTTGTCTCAAATCATCAAATGAACTGTGAGCTGTCCAAGAATGGGGTCCATGCCTACATCATATATGTTCCTCCCATGAGATCTTACAGTAATGTTCATTTTTTTAAATAAGTAAACCCACGGTCTGTACTGTAAAAAGTATACACCAAACAGAAAATATTCCCTCCGACCAGATTGATCAGGCTGCTGCTTTTGTCTTTCATTAACCTACATTGCTGAATTGTACCACTTAAAACTGAGCTCTTAAATTGTTTTCTGTTTGTTTAAGGGAGGTGTACGTAAAATGGCATATTTCAGAGAAATGCCCAGGACAGAAGGGGCTGTACCTTTGGTGGCAGGGTGTCTAGAATCGTGCCCTGAAAGCACCGTGTCACAGAGGCTGGCAGGCCAGGTCTATACCGAGGCCCTTCCATGCCAAGAGGCTTCCACGTATAGAGAAGGGAGGGCAACTCTTGCAAAGCTACCAAGGAAAACGCCACATTATAAAGGAAGCAATTCTGAGGAAACTCCCTCTATTATAAATTGGGATATTTGGCAAATCGCCTTAGCCTCAGGTTTGTGTAAGTTTTGGTCTTCTCTCTTAAAAGGAAGTTACTTTTGAGCACCCCAAAAAACCAAGTTTCAACAGGCACAGAGTAGCTAAGTTAAAAAAAAAAAGGCTTCTAAGAAAAACATTTTTCTCTCAAGGGAGATCGAGAGTAGATTGTCTATAATAAATACACAGACAACTAGAGAGACCAGTTTCCACAGACTTGTGGTCCAGCTCTCAGGGGCCTTTGGGAAATAGCCGGGGCTGGCTTCCCAGAAAGGCAACAGGCACAGAGAGCTCTGACTGACAAAAGAAACTCGAATCTTCTCCCTAACACTTCCCCTTGATCCTGCTCCTCGAGGCGGCAAACATTTTGCTTTCTCCACTTTGGAAGAATTTGAAATGGAACAAATTTCAAGAGATTATGTGTGATATACTTATTTATTTTCCCCTTTATGCTTAAGGAAACATTTCATGGGGAAGTTTATTTGTGGTATTCCATATAGTAGGTTATGTAGGCAATAAACGAAAAATGTCCAGGGGCGCCTGAGTGGCTCAGTCGGTTAAGCATACGACTTCAGGTCAGGTCATGTTCTCGCCGTTCGTGAGTTCGAGCCCCACATCGGGCTTTGTGCTGACAGCTCAGAGCCTGGAGCCTCCTTTGGATTCTGTGTCTCCCTCTCTCTCTCTGCCCCTCCCCCATTCATGCCGTCTCTCTCTCTCTCTCTCTCTCTCTCTCTCTCTCTCTCTCTCTCTCAAAAATAAACATTAAAAAAATTTTTAAATATATCAATCTCTAACTTCCATACACAGACATAGTCCACAATCAGCATCACTTTCTCTCTTGGTTACGGTCAACATGAGCCATTCAAACAGTTCAGCAAGAACTGTGTGTTCAGTGGTGCCCCCCTCCATCCCTGCCCAAAGTGATTATGCTCCATAACAGGTCACATTCAGACAACAAAAATGCCCATATGATTTATGAGGTACTTTGATAAAAATAAACAAGTCATGGACTTTGGAGGATGCACCTGGGTTTGACTGTAGGGCCTTCATTTACTAGGCGCCTCGGGAAAAGCACATCTTAGGGCTGGATGCAGTGTGCATGGCACCTCTCATCAGAGGCTTCGAGCACGCTTTTCGCAGAGCTCTGAAAAGTAAATCAGAAGACAAAAAAATTCCGAATTCTCTTGCACTCTTGCTAGTTCCTTTTGCATCCACCAAAAACTGCCAAATCATACACTTGGGGGTGGGGTGAGAAAGAGGGACAAAGAAGGAACATGGGATAACATAATAAGCTATGTACAAAGTTAATAATTCCAGACATTTCATGAAATAGAACTGATTTGCCTACATTCCACCACGTATACTTGCTTTGGGATACAGGAGCTAGGGGTGTGTGTGTGTGTGTGTGCGCGCGCGCTTAATCTTCATGTTGCAGTTGTATTACTTTGCATACATATGAGCTTCATGTTTTATGACTTTGTTTTCACTTAAGATTTACTTCTACCACAGAGCCTTACTTTTCCACCCAGGCCCAGAGCAACAATACAGATAGAGACCTGGGATCCCCGCTCTTATTTTTCAATCCTGGCATCTAGTCCCTCAATGTGGCAGCTTTGCATACATGAGTGAGAACAAGCAGCCCATATCTCTAAGTTCCACCTCAGACCGACTTCCTAAATGGTCACTCTTGGTCACCCTTCAGGCTTAAGTATATATCCACTGGCAGCAGAGCATGCCCTGGGAAGGACAGGCCCTGGAAGCAAATGCAGGGCCATTTAGGCCAGGAATTCTAGGGTCTCAGGTACCCAGAGCATGGCCTCGAACAATGCTTGGCAAACTTCAACGTGTGCTTGAATCACTTGGGGACTCTGTTAAAACACAGATTCTGATTCAGTTGGTGGGGTGGTTTCTAAGGTTCTGGATTCTGTACTTATAACAAGCTCCCAGGTGATCTTGATGTCACTGGTCCCAGTAACAAGTAGCTCAGTGGGGAGGGGCACATGCTGTGGGTAGGCATATCCCCATGTTCCTGGGGGCTCCTTAGCCTGTGGGAATGGTCAGAGCTAGATAAGGATCAAAAGAGGGCTGTCTATGGTGTTGGACTAAGGCAGGAGTCATGATTCACTAGGGGAAGGCCTAGTGGTTTTTATTTGATTGCAAGGCAAGAATCTAAGAGAAGAGGGTTGTGTCAATGATCTATGGTTAAAGGCAAAATCCAAAGCCTGCAATTAAGATAGTTTTCCTATCATATAATGGAATTACAACATAAAAGTTCTCAAAAAATTATTTTTCATTAAGAAACAGACTAGTGGGGTACCTGGGGGGGGGTGGGGGGAGTGATCAGTTGGTTGAGTGTCAGACCCTTGATTTCAGCTCAGACCATAGGGTCATGGAATCCCAGGGTCATGGGATCAAGCCCTGAGTCCGGCTCCACACTGAGTATGAAGTCTGCTTAAGATTCTCTCTCTCTCTGTTTGCTCTCTCTCCTGCTCACGAGAGAGAGACAGAGACAGAGAGAAACAACAACAACAGACACCTAGTTGCTTCAGCCATTCCTCATTTGACCATCTGACAAAGTAAAAATTCCCTGACCAGCCAGGTCACCCTCTCCTGAATATGTTCTAGTTTTTCAGTGTCGTAATTAAAGTATGTAGCCAAGAAAGGAAGACAATACACCAGTAGTGACCCAGTCACTGTGGAATATACCATGACAACCCCTTCCTTCCTTCCAGAAGCTGTACATCAGTGAATTTAGCCAACAACAACATTAGCTGTGCGGGTAACTTACCACACTGCTGACTCACCTGGAGTTCACCATCAAATACAGTTTCTAATTTCTAAGTCTTTTTCACACCTGCTGCTGCTAAAATACATTGTGAAGAGTTGATTTTTTAAACTGACTTTGGAGAGAGTAGACATGGAAAATACAGCTCATAGTTAATTTCCACCTTTGGCACCTGATCTTTCATAAGGAAGCTTTTGATCAGAAACTAAAAGGCAGAACAAACAAATCCTCCCGATGACTTATTTAGGCTAAATGCTCAAGGCAAAAGCAAAAGGAATTTAATGTGTTATATCCTGGTAGGACAGGCATTAAATCACCAGCTCATCATAAAATGTATTTCCATTTTAGAATTAGAATTCCTATTTTAGAATTAAGGGAGGTAGAGCCCAAATAGATAATAAAGAAATTGATGGACAGATGGATGGAGAGAGAGAGAGAGAGAGAGAGAGAGAGAGAGATAGCCTACCTTGGCCAAAGCTTAAGAAATGGCTTAAGTGTTTAAAAAATGAAGAGAAAAATTGTTTAAAAATGAAACCGAATAAATCATCTTTCCACAACATAATTAGGAAGTGATAGGACATTTCAGTATCTGGCAAAGTTAATTCTTTTTGCATTATAAGCATTATCCAAATGGCTGTAAGAGCCACAAAGACAAAATCTGAGCATGGTCTTTAATTAATCTTGCATCATGCATCATACTACAGCAGCATGCACCCCTGGGAAATTCTGATCTTTGAAATTAAAATTTGAATGCACAAACAATTCCCCAAAGATGCTTTTGAGTATGACAGCCTTCTTCTACCATATCCCCACATATTTCTTCAGAGAGCTGAGAAGAAACGAGTCTCAGAATACCAAAGCAGCTTCTTCATAATAATTTAAAGGTCAAAGAGAGCGGACTTTTTTTTTTTTTTTTGCAATTTGAGTGATGCCCCATAGAGTTTATTACCCTTATTGAATATAAAAAAAAAGGAATTCTGGTTTAAAGCCACAGAGACAATATCATTCTAAAGATGTAAAGTATTGAAATTTACCTTAGCGGCAATGTTATTCATTCAATAAATGTGTACTCAGTGAAACTATGCTCAAAACACTGCCCCAGGCAGCATTCATCGACGATAAACAAGGAGATTCCTTTGCATGCATGTTGCTCAAAGTCTACTAGAAAGGACATAATTGTCCTAAGAAAGGAGAAAACCATGAAAAGAGAAGCTATCATTACAGACAGGAAGTTTTCACAACTGACTTGAGGATCAGTGAATCCTGAAAGAGGTGGCAATAAGAACATGCAAAGATAATAAGAAGTGAATATTCAAAGACCCGGAGAATGGGGCACCTGGGTGGCTCAGCTGGTTGAGCATCTGACTTTGGCTCAGGTCATGATCTCACAGTTCATGAGTTGCAGCCCCACATCAAGCTCTGTGCTGACAGCTCGTCAGTTCTAGCCCCAAACACACAGAGGAAGGATGTTCCAAATAGAAGGACATAATGCAAAGGCATGAAATGTGGGGAAGTATTGGAGTTTTTCTACTTCTTACCCTAGGCCAGGTAACTACTGAGTGTTGTCTGTGAGCTTAGTCTTTAACCAGCTCCTTCCTGCTCTAGAATGAGAGAGAAATTTTCTCACCACCACCTGTGTATGTGTTGAGCAATTAGGGATATAGTAGAGAAGCACATAGTTTGCACACAGTAGGCTCTCTCTGGTTAAGTCTTGGTATGGTACAATAAGAAACCTAGCTGCTATTTATCAATCAGACCCTTTATACTCCTCATCTGCACATCTTATGGCCATCTTACAGAGCAGATATTATTGTCTGTATTTCTGAAAAAATTGCAACTCAGACTATTCAAAAAGCCTACCTAAAAGTAGTGAGATATTCTCTTTGGCTTGTTTGACCTCAAGCCCTATGTACTCCCTCCTATAGTACACAGGCCACTCTCCGTCTCTCCGAAGAGGAAGGAAGTGGCTGGTAGTATGTTTCTTCCAGCCAGACTCTTCACAAAAATCTTGCAGGATACAGAGCATCTCAGCAATGTTAGTTTATCATTCCACTCTGCCTTTGCTCATTCTCCTACACCTAAGAAGCCAAGTGGGCCCAAACACAAATTTTACAATATTATATCGTGACATTATGCTTTCAATCTGGCTATTACATAATTTAGAATCGGTTCCAAGAAATAGCTTTTTTCTTTTCCTTTACTTTTTCTCTTTCTTCCCACCTATAGGATCTTACATATCACTGGAGAGGTAACACAGTGTCTGAACACTGGATCCCAAATCTTCACTTTTATCATTCTCCGTAAACTTAAACTCCAGTCTTCAAAAATCACTAATCAGTCCCCCATGGACAGAACCATCTGGTGGGAAAGGTGAACTTATAAGGAGCCATTCACATTGTTTTATACACCCAGTTATCTCTTATTCTGAGAACTTTATATAGTATTCCGAGAAACTGTAAAAGCATGTACAGAGACTGTTGAATGTTCCAAGGTAACTTAAACCTACTGTACTCGAGAAGTTAACCAAGGGGTTGGACAGATAGATTGGAGTTAATAGAAGACAGTGAAAACTCAGCAGAGGAGTTCATCTTTATCCTGTAAGACATTATCCTGTAAGCAACTGCAGGCTGAGGAAAGCTTTAAAAAATATATTTATTTATTTTGAGAGAGAGAGAGGACACAAGCGGGGGAGGGCCAGATGGGGAGAGAGAGAAAATCCCAAGCAGGCTCTATGCTATCAGTGCAGAACTTGACGTGGGGCTCAAACTCATGAACCATGAGATCATGACCTGAGCCAAAATCAAGACTCAAATGTTCAACTGATTGAGCCACCCAGGTGCCCCAAGAAAGCTTCTAGTAGGGGGAGAGATAGGAACTTGACCATGACTTTGATTTATAAAGATTAAATGGTCAGAACTTGAGGGGTAGAATGACTTTGGAGGGTATAATGTAAAGGAGACCAGTTAGGAGCCTCAATGTGGAGAAATCATGAGACCTGGAGCAGGGCAGTGCCAAGAAGAATACAGAGGAGAATGAGGTAGAATTCAAGGTTAAAGATAACAGAATCTGGAGCTCCGGTTGAAAATATCCTTGAAAAACTGTTCAGTGTACCCTTTTCACAACCATTCTACGACCCTGAGGTTTGCATCCCGAGTAAGTGAGCAGACAGCGATGCCCTTGCCCAGAGCAGTCACTACAGGTATGAAAGGGAGAGAGGTTCACTCCTGGGCCAGCTGAATTTGAAGAGTCTGTGGTGTAGCAATGCCATTCTTGACGTTTCTTTGCTCCCTTTCCTGCCACATCTTTCCCCACTTTCCAGAAACTCTGCCAAACCCTCTCCAGGGGTGAAAGAGCTCTTTACTTATCCACACCCCTGATCAGGAAGCCCGCGGTGTTAAGTGCAGCAGGAAAGAAGAAAGTGGCTGCCCACCCCCCCCCCCCCCCCCCGCAGGCATGTTGCCACCACAGCCCTTCCCAGTTTGGGAAGGTGGAGGTGCAAGGTGAGATTCTCCCGTCCAAACAGAAGAGGCCTCCAACTCTTTGGAAATTGGGAGCTAAGCTAAGGTCACTGTCAGAGGAACCCCCACATCACCTCATTTATAACCCGGGGAATAACAAAACAGATACGGGTGGCATGGAATCTCTCCTCACAATCTGGCTTCAAGTCGCCAACTTTAAAGAAAAGAAATTCCTAATGAATGAAATAAACCAATTAGAGAGCTGCCTAAACCAAGCCAAAGCTCTGAAATGGAGGGGGCAGGTTCTTATTAGGCACAGTGATCTGAACAAGGGCCAATACAAGTGAGACACGGGGCCCTGAGATCCCTGAATTCTGGCCCGTCTGGAAGGCAGCCGAATACTCCACACAGTACAGGTTGCTCTCATCTGTTTCCTCACAGTTAAGGATGTCTTTACAAACGATGCTCCCTGATTTCCCTTCCATGATAATCTGGCCAGGTTTCTTTGCTCATTGCCATGTGGTATTTAACTGCCATGTCTGGCAAGAGCCCATTACCAAAGGACGTGTGAGAAAGAATGAAGACTTAGGATAATTCACCACCCTAAAGCTGTCGCTTGGCTGTTTTTGCAAAAGAGTATGTTTAATTCCATATAGAATTTAGGGTTACCACTTAAGTTCTTTTCCTAGCCTGTAACTATTATAAGTTTGAAGAGGAGGGAAGGAGAGATACAGGTGGTGGTAGACATACATTAACTGATCACCAATCACATGCCAAAATCCTTACATTATGTTATTTTTAATCTCTCCAAGACCCTGTGAGTCGTGTATTGTTATGATTGTCATTATTCTTATCTCATAGAAACTGAGAAACAGGGAGGTGAATCTTCCTTCATAGAAGGGAAATTGAGAAACAAGGAGGTGAAGGAGGTTTTCCAAGATTACCCAGGTAGCAAGTCAAGGAAGCCTACTAGTTCCAAAGTGTGGCACTGTTGCCAACCTAATTTAATTGCTATTTTTACAAAAAATTTAATGGGGAGAAAAAAACAGGTAGCAAGTATGGATAAGCAAAAAAAAAAAAAAAAATTAGGAAAATTACATTTAATCTCACCACCCAGAGATAATCACTCTTAATATTCTGCTGTAAATCCTGCAACTGCGAACGTTTTAACTCCCTTTCTGGAGCTCCTACACCGATGCTGCAAAAGCTTTCAAACAAACTACAACTTCTTGTCATCTTCAGGATCATCAAGAAAAAACAGGAAAAATATTTTCAAGTTTTTAAAAAGTTGAGTGGGAGAAGTAGTCATCAAGTCCTACTCCATGCTTGAATGCCGCTGGTGTCCGGAGAATTAGAAGGCATCTGTATTGTTAGTACCTGTCCCCTAGAAGCTCACCTAAAATGGCAGCCATGGATAAGCACAGGTCTGGCCAGAGCTCTGGGAGATCGCTGAAACAGCAGCCAGAGGGGTCCACTGTATTTCCCATAAGTTTGTTGTGTGACCATGGACAAAAAACAATGCCCCCAGCTTCAGTCTGTCCATTTCCCAAGGGTATTTATCACTCTTACTCTCCTTAATTATCAGGATTGTTGTCAGGAGTTAATGACATAAATATTTATGAAAGCACTTTGAAATAAACAAAGCACTATGCAAATGAAAGTTAATTGCCAACATGTCTAATAATTAAGGACCCAACTTCTGAAATAAAGATTTCGCCAAGGGGTAAAGGAAATCATGATACTATCCCTTTATAACCCTAAACCGTAAATTAGTGGCAAAACCATAATCAAAATGTTACCATAAGAAAAAGCATACATTTTCAAAGGCATAGAATACAAACAGTAATAATGATGACGATGATGATGATAATGATGGCTAATAATTATTCCCTTTGACATTCTATTTTCAACATTTTGTAAGTGATTTGCATGGCTTTCTCATTTAATGCTCAGAATAACCCAACACAGAGACATATTATCTCTGTTTCACAGATAAGGTAGCTCCATTAAAATTTACAAAGTGTTTTTACATATAAACCGATAACCTCATTTGATTCATATATCCTTATTAGTTTCTATTTTGTTAGATGATGAAATTATGACCCAAAAAGTCAATTTGCCAAGTTCACAAAATTTGCAGAGGTCAGATTTGGTCTAGAACTTGGTCTGCCTAGGTTTTTTTTTTGTTTGTTTTTGTTTTTGTTTTTAACTAAACTGCCACTGTCTCTGTATTCAGGCACGTAGTCACAGAAAGCTTCCCCATTCAGTTAGCTCTTAAATAACCCAAAGTCAGTACCTATGATCCCTATTTTGAGAGGGAATTTACTTTAATTTTGGCCTACATATCTGTAGAGGTTCTCCAGAATGGCCTCATCCCAAGCCTCTTCTTCATCTACGACAGTTTACCATCAAACAGAGCCAAGCCTCTCTGCCCTGGAACCATTCAGAGATTTTTCCTTAACAAAATCTTGTTCCTTCCAAAGAGATCCAATGGCTCTCTGATAAATGCTCCCCCTGAATTTCTGATTTTGTTGATGACAAACAATATCCATTTTACTGATCCCTAACAGGGCTGAAGACAGCTTTCTGTGTTAGGGTACACCATGGAAGAAACTTTCATCTTGAACACTTCTCTTTACTTCATCAGCTCTATTAATTCATCATCATGAAGACTTGCACTTCAAATATGGATGAATTTAGAGCAAAGGAAAGTACACACAGTATGCACGAGAGGGGCAGTGGTTGGATGCTTTAAAGCAATTCAAGAGGAAGAAACCATGTGAATTCATTCACTGGCAGTAGAATGAAGGGACACATATGGCAAACACTGATATGTCTGATTTGATGAGGTTCTGAATTATATAAAGCAAATCTAGAAATGGACAGGCTAGAAAAGTAGGTTGGGACCTTATTGCAAAAGTCTTATAAGCCAAGTTATGAAGCTGTTACTTCTTCTCATACTCTGCCAGTGGAATATTCCTACTACCACTGTAGGGCCAAGGCCACTTGCTTTGGTCTTTAGACCAAATTCATTTGCAAATTCTTGCTTTATCCTTACCATGATATAACTATGTTTCCTACTGTATTTCATTTATATGGATTGACTTTAATAAAAAATATTTTTTTTTTAATTTTTTTTTTCAACGTTTATTTATTTTTGGGACAGAGAGAGACAGAGCATGAACGGGGGAGGGGCAGAGAGAGAGGGAGACACAGAATCGGAAACAGGCTCCAGGCTCTGAGCCATCAGCCCAGAGCCTGACGCGGGGCTCGAACTCACAGACCGCGAGATCGTGACCTGGCTGAAGTCGGACGCTTAACCGACTGCGCCACCCAGGCGCCCCAATAAAAAATATTTTAAAATCCAAGCCACTTAACACTGGACACAGTTTAGACTTTAGGTAGATAAGGCTGTGGCCTCTCAAAGGTCCTAGCACAACTCCATTACTTGAGATTTTCTGGATACCAATTTGTGAAGCATAAGGAGATAAGGGGGCATCACTAGTGGAATTTTGAGCACAGAGATGAATTGATCAAAGTGATACTTTAAGATAATCCCATAGTGTTAAATTGGATGAATGTGAGGACTGGTGGACACTGGAGGCAGGAAGATCTAATAACCTCATAGTACTCAATATTTATTTAGTGCTGTATCAGACACTTCAGATAAATAGTCTCAACTAATCTTCATAATCCTATGAAGTGCAAACTATCATCATCTCCATTTTACAGATAAAGAAACCAAAGGAAAGAGAATGTAAGAGACATTCTGAAGAGAATATAGTCAGCAAGTGCCTGAACCTCAACTAAACCAGCACAAGTCTGGAGAGTCCAGGCTCTTAACCACCCCATTAAAGTGCACTCGAAACCACCCTAATCATCGAAATGAGAGGTAATAAAGACCCAAAGTAACATCATGACAGTAGAAATGGAAGGGGTTAGGTTTGCGAACTGTGGCAAAGATAGACTTGACAGAATTTGACAACCTGGTTAGATTTGGAGGAAAATAAGAAAGAGTCAGAGATGACTGATTTGTGAAACCTGGATAATTGGGACGATAATGAGGCCATCTTCATAAATAAAGGCCTACAGAAGAGAAGCGGGTTTGTTGGGGAAGCATGAGATAGGGGGAAGATGATGTGTTGAGTTTGAGATGCCTGTGGGGCATACAGGTGGAGACAGCCAAGGGGAAGAAATGCAGGTGTGGAGTGCTTCCCACCACTGGGCCCCCAGACTTGCTAAAGTTTCAATCAGCTATTTTCAGCCTATTTTCAGTCTTAAGCTCCCCCTGAACATCAGTGAATGACACAGGAGAGACTTTTCCATAAATGCTTAGAATCGGAAAAGAAAAAAAAAAACCTACTTACACACAGATACAAGCACCCATAAACTCAGCCACCTCATAATAAGCTGGACGTTTTTGCAAGACCATCTGAAGCTGGTCATTTTCCAAATTCAAAATATTAGGTGCCCAATCAGTGGCTTGAGGATACATGTAGCAACAGCTGAGTAATTCCTTTCTTCCCTGCGGCAAACTGCCCTTGCAGAAGGTGAATTGCCTCCTATATGAACATGAAGCCTCTTTAAGAGTTTTCAAAGTGCAATTTGGCTCCAAATGATTTCCTCTGCCTAGGGTTAGACCTAAGAGGGTCCCCAACCAGGCTGAGGTGGGAAGAGAAAAACAATGAAGGGGACATTGGAGAAGTCCAAGGTTGGCACAGGAAACAAGAGATGGAATACAGAAGCCACAGGGTACGTTAAAAAGCTGACTCTGTGGGTACCTGGCTGGCTCAGTCAGAAGAGCACAGGACTCTTGGTCTTGGGGTTAGGAGTTCAAGCCCCACATGGGGTGTAGAGATTACTAAAAATAAATAAACTTAAAAAAAAGTTGATTCTGTGTTTCAGTTACTAGGGACTTAGGAGCATGGGATTGATTGGGCTTGCCCTTTATAAAATTAAGTGCATCACCCCAAAAGTAAACAGTGAGTAGTATAAAACTTTTTATACTGGTGCTATATGCTATATGAGCCATTCCTTTCCTCCTGCAATATATATTGACCTCTGGAGCTTGCTCTTACTTTGCACTGCAATCTCATTAGAGATTCCAGAAAGAACAGAATATATAAACTTTGCTGTATCAGTTTTTCACAAATAGCAGCATCTGCTGGTTACAGACAATATATTATTCATTAACAACAACAACAAAAAAAAAAGTGAAGCAGCTACCTTATTGGTCTAAATTCAAAAAATTTGGAGAATTTTATTTTTTTGGCTAAACTTTGAATGTGTACACACACATATACATTCTCTCTTCTCTTGCTGTTTTTGATATAAGCTTTCTATTAAAAATCAAAACGCTCATTTCCATGATTATAGCACTGGGTGATAAAGTCCTACCATCGTGGACTTAGTCCTCTAAATCTTTTCCCGCGCTGTCACCTAAGAGATTTTTTCCTTTAAAAATTTATCTTACCAGGGCACCTGGGTGGCTCAGTCAGTTAAGCATCAGACTTCAGCTCAGGTCATGATCTGGGGGTTTGTGAGTTGGAGCCCGGCGTCAGGCTGTCTGCTATTAGTATAGAGCCTGCTTCAAATCCTCTGTCTCCCTCTCTCTCTCTGCCTCTTGTCCATGTGTGTGCTTCCTCTTTATGTCAAAAATAAACATTTAAGAAGGAAGGAAGGAAGGAAGGAAGGAAGGAAGGAAGGAAGGAAGGAAGGAAGAAGATAAAGTTATCATACCTTAAATTGGGGGGGAAACATACAAAGATGAATGCATTTGAGTTATGCTTCAAGAGCTGTCTTTTTATTGAAAATTGTAAATAGTCATTAAATATTTGAATACACAATAGCTATTAAGTATTTAAACAATCATTACAAAAGCCCAGTGAGTTTTCTGGGCAACATTAACTTAGCATCCTCAACCATACTAACATCTGTACCAACAGATATTGTGATGTCCATAGCACTTAGGACAGTAAAGCAACACCAGGACTTCTGAATATCAGTGGCCAGAGCAAATTGCTTCTCTGGAATATCAGTGGCCAGAGCAAATTGCTCAGATATTACAGGCACTTTCCTGAAAAAAAAAATCACAATGCCCTTCAAACTGCTTGGGGCTGTCGCGTATTTCTTGTGTCTTTTCTCCTCTAATCCATTGGCTTCTACTTCCCCTCTCATTTGTGCTCATATCCAAAGTCTACCATCACCAGATTTTCAGATTACAACCTAAAACAAGCTTTTTAACAGCTCTCAGTGAAGTTTATAATCTTGCTCCTTCTAGAGAATCATAAGTGTACAGTAGTATTTACAGGGGAATTATACAAATTGCTTCCATTTGAATTCTAGAAAAGATGCAGACAAATTAAATATTACCAATAAACAGTAAACAACTGACCCTCTGACAGAGTTCTGAGCTAGAGCATTCAATGACATGTGGATTCCTTTATCAGGGATTCAGTGAGCCCTGACTATGAAGACAGTCTGTGGTAGCAGCTCATCAGGAAAGTTAAGGCCCAGGGTAACCAGCACGTGTTTACAATGGAGTTGTGGAACTGTTAGGACATGCGGTTGTACAAATAATGCTATTGGAGTCAGAAAAGATGGCAGTTAATAGGAGTTGGAGCTGAGCCTTGTTTTGTGGAAACGAAGATTCTCAGACCAAATTAAAGTCCATAGTCACATCTGCACACAGATAGAGACTATATGTGCGGCATGCTTTGAAGGCCACAGAAAAAGCATGAGACACAGTCGCTCTCTCAAATGCACTACGTTCAAACTGGAAAGAGAAAACAGTTGAGAGTAAGTAGAGCTAAACCCTGGGCTATGTAGCAGGTACTTTTGCCTGCTCTTTGCATCAAATTCTGTTGAAGTAGCTAACCATCTACAACCTTCTTTTCCTTTGCCATTCTCATACAGAAATGAAAAAAGCTAAAATACTTGATTTCTCTTAGGGTAGGGACACCGTTCCAGACAGTGAGATATGGGAAGATTCTCTCTCTGAAATGAAAAGGCAATGCCTCACCAGAAAAAAAAAAAAAAAAAAAAAAAAAACCTAAAAGCTCCTTGCCTTGTCCTTCTTCCCTTTCTCTCCCTTTCCACCTGTTTGATGTGCAGAACTGAGGTCAAAAGATACAGCACTGTCTTGTAACCATGAGGTGACAGCACGAATACTGTGGTCTCCAAGGGAAGGACAGCAGAATGGGAGGCTGAATTCCTGATGGCCTTGGTGAGCCATCACTGGATACCAGCTCTGAACTTTTTCATAAGCAAGTGTTTAAACAACTGTTAGTCTTAACAGCTGCATACAATCCTTATAACAAAACCGCTTAAGCTCACCCAATTGAAAAAGGCGAGTTCCTTATAAGGATACGCAGATCTCTCCCAAAACTTAATAGAGAATTACAGTCTAACTTCCCAACAGAAAACAGAAAGTGTAAAGCTGCCCAGGAACCCAGCAGCTATTCCTTCTTTCTATCCCAGGCCACATGGTCTCTTATGACTGAACTTCTCTGTGCAGCTATATCATTATTCTCTCTTTGGAAAGAGAACAAGATCTTTTTCTCTGTCCCCATAGGTTCATGGCTAGCCTACAAACCTGGAGTTGCACATCTTCACCCATCCTACCTCAACTCCAATTCCCAATTCCCAACTAGTATCTCTGAATCTCAATTCCACATCCCCAGGCAGGAGAATATGACTGATCCTTTGAGGGAGAACAATCTGCTTCCATGGTCTGGCTGTGTATGACGGGGCAGGGAGTGGGGTAACACAGAATAAACATTTATTCACTTACTTGTAACCAATAACTATGTGTTGAGCTCCTGGTCTGGACTGGTACTGTCCTAGAAACTGGGGACACAGCAGTGAACCAAAATGAGTCCCAGCTCTTTTGGACTTCAGCTTCTGGTTCACGGACTCAGGCAAGAAACAAGCAAACATATAATAGGTGGTGGAAATATGTGATATAGAGAAAAAGAAGTAGGATAAATCAAAAGACTGATATGACAGGGAAAATTACTGTTTTCTATAAGGTGGTCAGGGTTCTGGGAAGGTGACATTTAAACAGAGATCTGAAGAAAATGAGGGAGTATTCCATGTGATAGATATCTGGGGAATAACATTCTAGGCAGAGAGAAGAGCAAACGCAAGGACCCTAAAGCTAGAACATTTGCTTGGCAATTTTTCAAGAAACACCACGGGAGACAACATATCTTTAGCAGCAAGAGCTAGTGGGCAAGTTACAGCAGATAAGTCAAGCAAAGGGTCAGACCATGTCTTCTGGGTCTCCACTTTTGAGAGCAGTACCTCTACTCATGCAAAACCAAGATAAGCTGGAACATATTTCTCGTAAATGCCTACTACCAACTGATATAAGTGGCCTAGAATATGTACTTGGAAAAGAGAAATCATTGTGTGTGGAATGTCAGAGAAGTTTCTATGGAGAAAGCACAAGGCAGGATTGCATAAGAGAAGACCATGGGTTTTGGAGTCAGAAAGACCTGAGTTCAAATCCTACCAGGACCATTAGAATTGCAGGTTCTTCGACAAGAGATTAGCCCCTTTAATTCCCAGGTCAAAGAGAGTTAATGCATACCTTCAAAGATTGTTGTGAGAAAGAGCTATGTTAAATTAGGCACAGTGTCTGGGTTATTTATACACAGAAAGGCACTGTGGGAAAAAAAAAGAACTTTGGTGAAACCCCTCTTTTAGACATCCACAATGCACATTAGTCTGTTAGTACTCTGGAACGGCATTCATCGGAGACCTATTTGACCTCGCACAGTCTGATACTTCTTCACTTACTTGGGGCACTGAACACCCTTTTGATGTGTGTGATTCCGTGGAGCACTTTGGGCCTGATGTCCTCATGGGATGGAGAAGCTGCAATTATGTCTCTCAGTGAACCCTGCAGCACCAAGGGCCCACTTTCCAGAGGCCTGGCAGGAGCTGGCAAGAAAGACTCACAAGTCCAGTCCCCCGACACTTGCCAAACTGCTGGGAGCACCTTTCTTCTCCCAACAATGGGGCTTCCAGAAAATAACAAAGTGAACTCTTAAGAAAAAGTGAGGAATTTGAAAGCTAAAGGAAAAATGGGGGAGGGGACTGGCAGGAAGTTTTCTCCCTAAAGTTAATGGAGAAACATTGTTAAGAGTCAGGAAACACAAACAGGACTACATTGGATGCCCATCTCTATCACATCTGTGTACCTATTTTTTTTTTTTTTATCAAATGTCCTTGATCTGCCCCAACTTTTAATACAATTCTGATCATAGAAGAAGAGGAGTCGTCTCCAGTGATATTGCCTGCTGCCAAAGATGAAAAGAGCAAAGTAAATTTAAAGTATTCGCTCTTCTATCCAGATCTTTGGTTTCTTTAACTGACAATCAGGTTTGGGTCCTGACCCTGCTAGTTACTAACTCTGGGATCTAGACAAGTAACTTAATCTCCCCATGCCTTACGTTTTCTGTTTTTAAAAAGAAGAAACCAAGTTTTACCTCTCAAGGTTATCACAAGTATTAATTGAAAGCAGGGTGACCATCTCTCGCCATGCTCAGTTTTACCGAAAGTTTGTAGAATGACTAACTGGTAGGGCTGACCCTTCCGCATCATAAAAGTACCCTCTCTCTTGGCTTCCATGATTCCATCCAATATTATTTTTAATAACAGTGCTAAAAATATCAATTTCATAGTAAGTAAATCGAACTGCATTCAGTTACTCTCTATTAAGACGTATTCATACAAAACACAGCACTGAGGATTTCCAACAAATCATATTACAAGAAAATCTTATTTTGTTTGTTAATATATATTACTGATCTAAAAGAAATGATTATTTGGCTTGTTGAGAGAAGACTCTGAATACAGCCTGGCAGTCACAAAGGAGGCATTCCAGCCCTGAACTCTGAAAGAAGCTAAATGCCAATTTAATGAATCTGAAAATTATTACTAGTCCATCAGATCTATTGACCCATTACTGTAAAAAACTAGGCACAAGCGTGGTGCACAAAAAACTAAAGTTTGATATAAAAATTAAAATGAATGATCGAGGAACTCCAAAGCCTTTAATAATTAATACATAAACCTCCTGGTAATTTAAATTATGGGCGAGGTACCTCAGACCCAATACATTAATTCACCTTGAGAGAAGTTGACTTAAAGTTTCCTTTTTAGATATGCATGGTTTACTCAGTAATCATAATAAAAGAGAACCACAAAATTCCACATCTACAGCATCACTCACTCTCGACCAGCCCTGGCATGCCAGGCTGCAGAGCACTTAAACCCACACACCAAGAGTTTAACTTGAGCTTGGCTGGGGGGCTTGGACGAGACTTTCACTATTCAGACACAGAAAATATTAATTATCATCAAATCTGTCATTATCTTCCCATCCCCCCTCCACATCCTCGTCTTGCCTATCTGATCCTTTCTCCCTCCAGCCAGCAAAATGAAAAGTAGTGATTTGCCGAGTGGATTGTGGTTTTACTCGAAAAGAAAAGGGGCCAGCTGTGTATGCCTACTAGAAGTAATCAAAACAAGGAGTTGGGAAAGGTATTCCTTGAAGCGCCCCTAGGCATTTGTATAGAAAAACCCAGAAAATATTACTCCATTAAATCAGCTACAAAAGAAAGGCAGAGAGAAAGAGGGGAAAGGGAGAGAAGACAGGGACTAGGGACTGGCGGAAGCTAACAGAACTGCAGTGAGAAAACAAGAGACAGGAGGGATATGGAAGGAGAAATGAGACCAAAACATAATGAGACACAAAACCATGTGTTTAATGCCCTCTCCCCAACTCCCTCTGCCTTTCGAACTGCATGTCTGGGCAGATAAAGGTGTTAGAAGAGTGTGTGGAGGCAGTCACCAGAGTTGGCCTGGCATGCTGAAAAGAACAAACGCCTACCAGCTATGACTTCAGGTGCACCTAGATGACCCACTGCCCAAAATAACACCACTTCATGCATTGGCTGATGCCTAAGATTCCACGCTTCCTGCTTCATTTATTTTGGAAAGGGCTGTGATGCCCACTGACATTGCCCTGGGTTAGGAAACTTTCAGTCTTTTGCAGCCATTTATATTCTCCTTGTGGATGCCTTTCAAGGTCTTTCCTGGGTGCTAGTTTGGACCCAGGGGTAATGAGAAAATGTGAAACTCACAGGTACTTAAGCTGGAAAGAGTCAAATCAGAAAGCTAAAGTCGTCGAGGACAACTAGAATTCAATCCTTGTGAACCCCAAGATGACAATGATTGTTTAGTTTGTATTTAAAAAATAAGGACACTGGAAAAATACCAATTACATTTGACTTTTATATTTATAAGATTATATGTGCTGCATAATTAAGATAACATAGAAAGAGTACCAATATCACACACAAACACACATGCATACAATGCTACATGAATACAGCTCCAGGGTTGTTTGGCTCAGGAGCTAAGTGTCATTTTTAAAAACCAGGTTCTTACAATCCTTTTTCTTTGCTGTCCTGTACATTTCGTGTCCGTTCCTTCATGGTAGTAAGATAGCTAAAGCTATACCTGGTCTCACATGCAGACCCAACAATGTAGAGGTATTTCTTCCCATTTTTTTTTTTTTTTCTAAACCAGTGAAGAACATTTTTCCTTGAAGTCTTTAGCAGACTTTTACTTTTGTGAGTAGTGGTATTGCTTAATGGCAAGGATCACAGACTTTGGGGCCGAACTCCTGGGTTTAAACACAGTTCTACCACTTATTAGCTGTGTTTCCTTGGACCAGGTACTTAACCTCTCTGATCTTCTGTTTCCTCATTTGTAAAATGAAGTTCATAACATTTACCTCATAGGACATTAACTGAATTGGTTTATATAAAGACCTTATGACAGCACCCGGTTCATAGTAAATCTTATTACATGTTAGCTAATGAGCTTGAACTAGGTTACACTCATGCCTAAAGCATTGACTGACAAGGGAGGGAGCTTAACCAATCACTCATCTCCTGGGGCTGGAGATCCACCTTCCATGAATCACATGACTTCTCAGAGGACAGGAGGGTTGATACATAAATGAAACTGGATCTGGTTAGAATGGAGGAAGGGGGTAAGTGGTTGTTGGGTAGGCAATCAACATTGGCTCCTACATGTATTAGAGTCATGAATCCTTATTATAGCCCTGAGACACAGATAGCATCATCCTCATATTACAGAGAAAATCTAAGACTCAGAGAGTTTAACTTGCCTAAGGTAATGGAAATAGCAATGGTAGGGTTGGTACTTGAAACCAGAAACCAGAATGTTTGCTAGTCCTATGTTCTCTCCATAATGGCAATCAACTTCACTTTAATGGAAGATGTAAGGCTTCTCCAAGTCTCCATTAACATAGCTTCCCTTTAGCCCTATAGAGGCACATGCAGAAAGGGTTTATGGTTATCTCTATTCCACAGCTTAGAGGAGGGAGATAAAAGAGGAAGTAGTTAAGAGGATCTACAGGTTCTTTAGTTCTCATTATTGATACATGTATTTAAATGAACTGTGTTTGCACCTCTTCTCACTCACGACACTCATACTTTTAAAAATATATCTTCTCCTATGTTCTGCTAGACTGGAGGGATAAAGCTAAAAGTAAGACCCGGTTCATCATCTGAAATACCTTCTAGGCCAGCACGGTAATAGATAGTCCTGTGAATGGCTGATGCTGATATGGGATTTTGTTAACAGCAAAATCTCTGAGTAGCAAAAGAGAACGTATAATAGTATCACTACCCCTTCTGTCCTCTGTAACCCGAGAGATAACAGAAAGTGGCTACAGAGCCAGCTCAGAGATCTTCCAGATAAAGAACCATGGCCTACCAGAATATTCTAACTCCTTGTTTAGAGAACTATTCCTCTAATTTCTCTGCCTTTCTGAAGGAATGGATCCTGCTTACCTTTCATTCATATATCCCCCTCTGTGACTTTGCTTAGACACCTTGCTAGAGGGAATCGCCTCTCTGTACTATTCCATCCAAAGTCACAATCTACAAGTTGGTAATGAGTCTCTAGATGCAACATAGAGCAGTTATCAGGGGATTCTGCCTCTGTGTGATGAATCAGCTCATGTCAGCTTTCCTCCAAATCAGATGACTTTCTTTAGTTTGGTTTAGTTTTTTTATACTACCTTTCACTGAGGGCTTACTATGTGTCAGACTTTGTATAATATGCCATACATACATATATGTCATCTAGTTTAATCTTTACAATAGCCTCTGAGACAAGTAAAATTATGTCCATTTTACAGGTAAGGAAAATAAAACTCAGAAAGGCTGAATACAAGTTACACAAGTTACTAAGAATTGCTCCAAACAGAAAATGGCAGAGCTACAATTTGAATGTAGATGTATTTAACTCTAAAGGCAATGCTTTTAGTCACTAGGCCATATCTGCCTCATTCTGCATCCTAATCATGTTGCAAAATATATTAGAGAATATTCTAGATTTTGTGAAATCTGCAGATTTACCAGGTGTGCCTTCTGCCTTCAACTGAATCATGCACAGGAATGTTGGACAGGACAGAACAGGGCCCTTGCTATAAGCCGCCAAGCTCTGTCCTCCAGTATGCTAACTGTCCACTTCTGAAGCAGGGGTTGGCAAACAAGGGTGTGTGGCCAAATCTGGCCCACTTCCTAGTAAAAAAAAAAAATTATTGGAACAGAGCCCAGAGCCACATCCATTCATTTATATTGTCTATGATTGCTTTCACTCTGTATAACCAGAATTGAGTAGTTGTGATAGATACTGCATGGTCCATAAAGTCTAATACTTTTTCTATCTTTTACAGAAAAAGTTTTGCTGACCTCTAGTCTTGAATATACCTGATTTCAAATACAGTCTAAAAAGTCTTGACTTGTGGCATTGTATTATTTTATACTCTGTACAGATCTCCTAAGGACACTAGGCATAAGTGCTAGGCACTTTTCCCCTTTTGTATCCATATCTAAACTATTTAATGAGCACATGGACTTTAGTGTGATGGAGAGAAACAGGATTGTTCATAACATCATTTACCACATTACTGAGACAAAACATTTTGGATCTGGATGAGCAATCCGCTCTGTCTGCAAACCAGTCTGCTTCCCAGCCCCAGCTTCCAGCAACCCACACTGGTCTATGGGACCAAGAACTATGATAGCCCTTCTGACCTCTGGACCCCTACTGCTCTCCCCCCAACTTGGGCAGTAGTCACTATCCAAATGCTCACTTTGGGAACACCTGAAGGGATAATCCAGGCTATAGGTTACCCATGTCCTTCACTGCTCCTGAGCCTTGGGGCCACAGCACCATTTTAACTCCATTAAGACAGAATGCCATGGAAAGAAAAGTCACCAAGGCTAATTCAAGCAACCAAGGATATGTGCAAGCATATAATGATAAAGGTCTTTGGTGTTAATGGATGTACCCTGTGAAAAGGGTCAATTAGCCAGGAGACACACAGCCTGAGAAAGCACATGTTCACAGATCTAAAGCAGGTGGATAGATATGAAGAATTCAGCTTTTCTGTGGCCAAAGATGAAAAGAAAAGAAAAGAAAAGAAAAGAAAAGAAAAGAAAAGAAGAGAAGAGAAGAGAAGAGAAGAGAAGAGAAGAGAAGAGAAGAGAGCAAAAAGAAAAAAGCACTGATATGGCAGATTTGGCAAAATACAAGAGGCTTCTAAGAGTTATAGCTCAATAAAAAGTGGAACAGGCTGCCAGAGGAGGTAGTGAGTTCCCCGTTTCTGAGCATGTCAGAGCAGACATTACTTTCCCCCTCACCAGAGAATAGTGATTCCAACATAGAGCATTCAGTTGGACTAGCAGAGCTGAAAAACACATTCTGGTTCATGGATTGATGCTACTGATGCCGCTCATATGGCTATTTTGAAGTTGCCCATAACGTACATAATTTTCCAACTTGACCTTGTTACTCGATTAATTGGCATTCAGTACTTCAAGGCCATAAACTTTCATCTAGTCTTCTCTGTTCTGTACACCAGTCAAATATGGGCTGACTGCAAAGTCCTACTGAATGGCACATTTTGATTTGGGGAGGTTGGAGTCACAAATGAAAAAAAAAAAAAGCACATTAAAAAAACTGCTTCAAATAGAATAGAGCTGTGTTACATTTCCCTTCTTCACTTTATCCTACCATCTGCATTCTTTTCTCCACTGAACTGTCAGATTGCTCAATCAATTATTCTCCTTACTGTGAATGTACTATTTTCTGATACATGTATGTGGTCTTGAAATTCCCCTGGGATCTCAGGGTATGAGGTGCATATGTGTGTGCTAACGGTGACCTCGGAGAGCTGGAGAATTTTATCTGGGGCAAATGCAGCCTGGGACTTACCCTCATCTCATACTCCATTCCTTAAAATCCCTAGGAGGGCTAGAGATTATAGAGGAAGCTGCCTTGGTTGGGCAGAACGCCACAAGGCTACGTGTTTCACACAGACCTCCTGTTCTGTGTTATTTCCTCTCTACCCTTCTGTTGCCAAACCACCATAGTTCAGCTAATTCTTCCCCAAGCAGCATCTCACCCAGTGCTGCAATTACAGTGGAGACAGAAATTTACTTGTAAGTTAAGTAATAAGGAGACCACTGTGATTCATCCTGATAGCGTATTGGGTCATTAAATAGATGATACATAGATAGATAGAGATTTAGGTTTATAGATATAGATATATAGATACACAGATATATTTATTTATTATATACATATATGTGTATATATGTGTATACACACAAATACACACACACACACACACACACACACACACACACACACACAGTCCAGTAATCACCAGTTATTATCCACTAACTAAAAAAAAAGGAAGAAGAAATAAAAATTAGGTGTTTTGACAAAACCATGCCTCTGTTGCATGAAGAGATCTCTGTTGGTCTCTTCCTCAGGAAGCACCTTGCTCAAGGCGGCATGTGTATGTTCCAATAGGAGTACTAAAGCAGTCATCACAAGTAATCCCAAGGCATTATTTAGAATTTCCATAAGCCAAGCCAAGGAAGAATCTAGGAATTCTTAACAATGTCTGGTTTCATACTTTATAGTCCATACACATGATCTTGTTGCCTTAAACACCAGTATTTCAAAGTGTGCTTCAGGCAGTATTTGGGCACTAGTCCTGTGGTCTTGACGTTCTCAGGAGAGAACAGAGAGAAATTATGGCATCATAGCCTAAGAGATTTTGCTCATTGCCCAGTTTTATGGAGATTTGCTTATTTGACTTTCTAGCAGTAACCCAACACTGAATTCCACTCATTTCCCTTGAAACCAGATTCTCCTGACTCCTGCACCCCTATCAATGGTAGCATCCTTTTCCTTGCCTCCCAGACTTCCAACCATAGCCATTTGCAACTGCTATTCTCCTGTTCTTCCACTTGTGCACTTCCTAGCCCCATCTCCCCTCTCCAGCGTGGAGTCAAGATCCTCAGATGCTGCCTCTTCATCTTCATGGGCATTTCACTCACTCACGCTCTCTTCCTCTTTCCTATTCTGATTCTGCTGTGGCAGCCACCTAACCTAACCAATCTCCCCCCTTACCCATCTTCCCATGCAAATCTCCCCGCCCCCCTCCTCGTGCTCCTTGTGTTAGCAATCATGCAAACTGTGGCTGGGGTCTTACTGGAGCAGCACTTCACATTTTCTGCACCTCAACAGCCCTTATCCAATGCTTAAGGTCCACTTCCTGTAACCAACTTTCCATGATCTCCGACTTACCTGAGCAAAGACACCCCCCTCACTACTCATAACTATATGAAAATAGTTGTATTTGCCTCTCCTATTAGCCCAAAATGAAGGCTCTGAAGTATGAGATTGTCTATTTTTTTCTTTGAATACTCAATAGTTTACATGCCCAACCTGGAGAGGGCATGTCAAAAAAAGAAAAAAAAAATTGTTAATGGATGCATTCCCTCATTTAATACTCAGCAATAGCTTCATTGCCATGGAGAATGTACATGCATTTTATAATGACATTCAAAGCCTCCCTTCTTCATCTGGAACCATTCGAGCCTTATCATCATCCACTGTACATTCATTATGCTCAAGCAAAAGTGTACCTACTCATTAGTCTCTGTGGCTTTATTTTTGCTATCCCTTCAATCTGGACCACCATTTACCTCTAACTCTCTCTTTACATCCTAACTTCTAAAAATAACCTGGTTCCATCCTTCAAAGATGTTATATACCACTTTTTTGTTATGTTCCTCAGATGGAGCCATGCTACATGAATCTTCTTTCCAGTGTCAACCCTCTTCAATGGCATAACCTTACTGTGCCTTAAAGCCAAGCTGTCCATATACTTGACTTAACTTATCTCTGCTATTAGAATATGCACTATTTTGGGGCACCTGGGTGCTCAGTTGGTTAAGCGTTCGACTTTGTCTCAGGTCATGATCTCATGGTTCGTGAGTTCGGGCCCCACATCGGGCCCTGTGCTGACAGCTCAGAGCCTGAAGCCTACTTCGTATTCTGTGTCTCCCTTTCTCTCTGTTCCTCCCCGACTCGCTCTCTGTCTCTCTTAAAAAAAAATAAATATTTTTTATAAAAGAATATGCATTATTTATAGCAGGGACTGTATTACTTAGCTCTATATCACCACAACACCTAACACAGTGATGTGCGCATATTCTCACCCAATGCATTCGTATTGCATTTGAGCAGACTGTTTGAACCTGGCTTGAAATATTGCCTCTATGTATGCTGCTTGGTGTCTGAGCCAAGCTGTCAAGTAGAAGCTTGATTTGGAGAAGCTCAGTCAAGGAGGAAAAGGCCTCAGACCTCCCTACAGGCAATGCATTTTCCATCCTCTTCTTCCTAGAGCAATCAAAAAGCACAAATATGTGCAGCGCCTTAACATTAATAAATATTTCATAAATGAGTAGTTTTGTGGATTATAATTATTACAGTAAATTATGACCTCGCTTTTACACATACATCAAAATTCACTAAATTCCTAAGATATGCTCTTAGAGAAACTCAGTGGCTATTATTTGTTTTACAAAAGCACTGATCAAGATTAAATTTAAAGTAGGAACTGAGAACTGTTCATATGCTTTCAAAAATGATCAAAACCATCAACTCTCCAAATTTCTTAAACTGCTGAGGTATTTCTTTTTTCTTTTTTTAAGTGAGTTTCAAAGCCCACTTTCTTTTTTTTTTTTTAATGTTTATTTACTTATTTTGAGAGAGAGAGAGAGAGGGAGAGAGCAAGAACACACAAGCCGGGAGGGGCAGAGAGAGAAAGAGAGAGAGAGGGAGGGAGAGAATCCAGCAGGCTCCATGCTGTCAGTGCAGAGCTCCACACCGGACTCGATCTCATGAGATCATGACCTGAGTCGAAATCAAGAATCAGAGGCTTAACCAACGGAGCCACCTAGGAGGAATTTTATTGCCAGGTTGAGGGACAAGCCTCATTTCCTTTAGTCTAGGAAAAAGATAGAAGATGGCAAGTCCTGGGATTCTTTTGCAAAAAATTTGAATCAGTGATGAAAGCTTACTGGAATTAACTTACAAAATCTTTACTCTGACATCATGGTCTTAGAGAATTCTCAGTGGGCCCCATGCCTCAATTAGTACTCTTTCTACCACAGACATGAGAGGCATTCAAAGTCCAAAAATCAGTGAATTTATTGTCCTGTGAGTCCATGTACTGACTTAAGTTCTGTATAATATAAAAAAAAAAAAAAACTCCCAAGAAAGATTGGCATGGACCTTGATATTTATCCAGACTGGCTGAGCAAATGGCAATTACATTTTTTCCTATTCCAAAGAAAATAATATTTTGTGTAACAGCACTTAGAGACTGGATTCTATATCCCATCATTAAGGGATTTCCCTCCAGTGATCGTGAGATGCCCCATTCACCTAATATTTTCATTTCATTTGAGCTCCAAGAAAATTATCAGAGCTTGGCTGAAGCAGGTGAGAGTAATGCCTATCTTAGTTCTACCAGACTCCCCAGGCCCTGAGCCATTCATTCTTTCCCTAAAAATCTTTCCAGGAATCAATGAAAAAAAAAATTGAAGTACACAAATTTTAAAAATAAAGGATTTAAGGTATCAAGGCATTTGGGGTACAAAATAATCTGTCATCAAGCCATTTTCAACATGCATTTTTTTCACTGGCTTCCAGACAAACACAACATTATTTCCACATAGGAGTGGGCAGACACTGCCTTAGTCACCTTTTTTTGTGCTGGTCAATGGAAAGATCCCAGGGGCAACTTCCAATTTGCCTGGGCACGTCCAAAATTTCTGTGGGTTTTAATTTAATGATTGCTAAAAACATCTTAAGCACAAGCTAAGGGTCACCCTAATACAGTCATAATGTGGAAGAGAATGCTCACAGGGATTTGATAAGACCCAGATGCAGGGAGAATTAAGTACTGATTATCTACTCTAGGCTGACCACTGATGAACAGAAATAGAGGAAGAAAATAACCTGTCATCTGAAGGGTAGACCAGACCCATCAGGTAAGTGCATCAGCTGTTTGTTTTAAAATGTCAAGGACAAATAACACAAAAAGATGCCATTTACATCATCTACTATGGGAAATGAATTGACTCGTTCAATGTCTCATAGGGACAATGGCAACAAAACTGGGACTAGAACCCAAGTCTCTTGAATCTTTCTATGACTTCCAAAATTACACTGCCTGTCACATCCTAGAGGTAGTTAGCCTAGGGAGGATAGAAATGGAGGAAGACATGAAGACTTGATTTTCAAACCCTTCGGGGTATCCTTCCTGCCCCCTTATGTGAGTAAGAAGAACTCCTGTGTGCCTTTCAGTACTCCATGCTTATACATAGCAGCACTTTTCACATCATACTGCAACTGACATTTTACTTGTCTGCCTCTCCAACCGCTCTGTAAGCCCTTGAAAAGAAAGATGTCTTATTTGACCTCTCCAGAGCTCAGCACAGTGTGTGGCATAAGGAACTAAATAGTTGTTGAATTAAGAAAATGACTCTTGATTCTGTGCAGCTATAGTGAAAAATAATAGGACCAATAGATGACAGCTTCAAATAAGAAGATCTTCACTTCAACTCAATATAGGAAAGATCATTCTTACCAGAGCCTCCCAAGAGTGCGAGAGGCAAGGCAGGAAGTAGTAAATTCTCTTTTACCAGAACCCTTCAAACGGGGAGGCTGGATAACCAACCACCTGTCACACTTACTGGAGACAAGAAACCTGCTTTGGATGGTCTCCAATTTAGTGATTTCATGACTATTCCATTCCAGACCCTAGGTCTCAAGACTTATGTCAGAGAAGTCTCTAGCGCCACCTTCCTGTAACCTGGGGTACTTTATAAAGGTCTGTCCTTGCTAGAGCTGACTAGTGGCCTTGCTGCTCTTATTTAATATTGCGGCTTTGCAGTTTAAAAAAAAAAAAAAAAAAAAGAACACTGAATTTATCAGGTGAGGTCTATGATTGGGAAGTCAGGTTAATCTTCCACTACTGAGCAAGAATGACCTTGCTCCTATCCCACGAGAAGCATTATATAGACGTAATAAACAAGGTCTCAATATATGCTAGTAGAGGAAAACATAGACAAATCAAATCTGAAAAACGATCAGAACCTTATAGCTCACCTGAACTAAAATGCTCATATTTAGGCCTCAGAGGGAGACATCTATAACCACATTGCTAGTGCCTGGTAGAGTTGGCACAAAATTCCGCTGATTACAAGGCCAGAATTCTTTTCATTACCCAATGTTGTGAAGCCCACTATAATATAACACTTAATTATACAGGTTCAGGAATACAAGTCAAAGCAGATCCCAAATGTAATAATAGATGCTAAAACTACATATGGGAAAAGCATGCTATAACATGGTTAACCTATGACGTAAATAAATTATAAAGGGATTGATTGTACTGTATTTTTCCCATCAAAGACTGAGCTGTACTCCTCTATCATGTGGGTCATCTGTGCTGTAAACGCTAAGACACATGATTTCATTAGAATCCAAACCAAACGAGGGTCACTGGGGCATCAGGGTGTATAGCAAAGGCAAAATACACAAGCAGTACATGAGGCTTTTGAATTTACTACCTCATTTAGACTGGCCAACTAACCTGCAAAGTCGTTATAATTATCTCTATTTTTAAAGATGAGACTGGGGCTCAGAGACATCAAGTGTTTAACCTGTGGTTATATTACCAGTAAATGACAGAGTCTGGATTCAAATCCACATTTGTTCGGTTCCCAAGCCGGAGCTCCTCCCCAAGGGATCAGGACACCTGAGCCATCCATTCCCCTGTAAATGAATGGGACTTTACATAAGCAACTTTCTCTTAGGGTCTTAGGTAATCTCGAAGGTCCATTCTAGTTATAGAAGTTCTCTGGTGCAATCTCAAATATCCAAGCTTTGAAATGGAAATATATATATATATTGTATATATAATGTATATATATATATTCTATCAAAAAAAAATAATGTGAAACATAAGCCTGCACGATATTCATAACATCTGGATTGCTTTCTTTTCTACTTTCTGCTATGGCATATTTAGCTAGAGTTCTCTGAACGTCGGCACCAAATGAAGACCCTCAGTATTGACGCAACATATTCACAGTTTCTTTATATGCATGGTGTGTGGCCTTAAGTGAGGCATCTACTGCGTGCAGAGATCTGTAAACAGCTGCAGCTTAAACAGCATCATTGTAAATGTAGGCAGGAATTAGCTAGTGCTGAAAGACAAGGCCCATCAAGTTGGTGGGGACAGTCAACACTGTGCACGAAGGCCTAAGACTGTCCCTCTGCCTGTAAGCCTACAGATCTTAGAGGACTAACTAACTAATTTAGAGAAAAGAGCCCATCTCTTCAAGGCACTGTGCTGTTGTGAAAACATCCTAGCCTAGGGATCAGGAGACCTACCTCCATACTGAGGACTTTGGGAAGGTGACTTTACCTTCAAGTGAGCCTTAGTTTCTTCATTTACAGAATTTAAAAGTAACCTCCCTCCTGCATTTATTATAGGATTGTGTGTGTGTGTGTGTGTGTGTGTGTGTGTGTCTGTATCCAAATAATGAGTGCAGTGTCTTGAAGATTCTGGGACACTAAAGTACTGAGAGCTGACATTATCCTTCTCTCTACAGCCAAAATTTTGCCTGATACTTTCACCTCCATTGATTCACTCCCCTCAAAAACAGAGATGAGATTTTTGTTGTAGACTTTTGTTTAGATTCTGGGTTTTTTTGTTTTGTTTTTTGTTTTGTTTTGTTTTCGCAGTCCCATAGTAGGAAAAGTATGGGTTTTGTCTTCAGTTTCATCCCGGGTAAACCACTGGCTGGCTTTTTGTTGCTTTGGGTATTTTTGCTAATCTTTCTCTTCTTGAGTTCCCTGATCTGTAAGATAGGGATACTAATACCTTGCCAGTGGTGATATTTGAATTCACAAGGAAATACTGAAAGAGCCTAACACAGTGTCTGGTCTACAGTGGCTGTTCAATAAATTGTAGTGGTTACTATAATTATTTTCCACCCTTTTCAAATGGCCAGTGACAGACACCAGGAAAGATCACCACACCCCCCCATCCCCACCCTCACCTGCCAATCCCAACCCTAACACCCATTCTTGCTGTGTCACTCCCCTGCTGTGGGGACCAGGGCACACACTGAGTGCTGAATGCATACAGGAATACTCACCCCTTGTCATTCTCCTTGTTCCATGGGCCACCACATAAGCACTTCTACTGCCACCCAGCAACTGCCCAGGGGAACTGCATGAATTTCATATGAGTAGAACTGAAAGGGATAGTTATTTGAGAAGGCTAAGAAGCAATGAGGGGAATCCTGTTTAGAAAGCCCCTTCCCCAACCATGACAACTTAAAAAGGCATGAGAAATTAAATGTTAGTATTGGGTCACACTTAAAACTCCTGACAGGTATGGTTTCTCTAAAACCACTTGGAGTTTTTATCTCCTCAGCTTATTATTATTATTATCATTATAATTATTATTTAAGAGTGCCAAAATTTCAAATTATAAAATTTTAGTTCTGAAGGGCACCTGGAAGATCACAGTCTATGCTTCTATTACTCTATAGATGTTAAAAAAAAAAAAAAAAAAAAAGTCCAGAGAAGAGAGCAGATCGCCAATAATAGCCAATGTCAGGGAGCTCATTTATAGGTCAAAACGCTAATTCCACATCAACTGTCTACCTGGCTGATGCTCCACTCCCTAGATGCTTCTAGAGAGCAGATTCTCTGTTCCTGATGATGTAAAGAGAAGAACACCTAAAAATGTGGGGACTTATAGATTTAGTCAATGAACAACCTCCTTAGTCAATTACCCATCTTTAAGTTCTCTCAGCCTTGCATTGGGGGTCCACAGTTTGTATTTATAAAACAAGGGAGACTGAACCAGACACTCTAAAATTCCTTCAAGCTCCAAAAGCCTGTGTTTCTTATCACTCTCATTTAATGAATTATCATAATAGCACCTTGGAATAATTTAAACGCATCAAAATTAACAGTTTCTTTCTGCAATAAATTAAAACCAAAAACCAAACCCTGAACTCTGACTCTCTGCCAAGTGTCCCCAGGTTTCCCTATCATTCTTCCAGATGGGGTCTCACTGAGACATACCCTACGTAGCCCTGGGGCTCAGCCCAATCTGCTGAACATGACTCTTCTCATTTGTATGTAAGCTGGTACGCATGGGTAGGGTCTCTCCTTTCTGAGGCGATTAGTCAGGGAACATCAGTGCCACCCCTGATGAAAAGGGATCCAAAAGCTTAAAAACAAAAACAAAGTAATACATGGCTGGTGATTAAGACAGGATTCAGAAAATCATGGGAGGTGTCACAGCATGTGACCTTGATGCCGCACGTTCTTATGGAAAATGTATGTTTAGGATGGATCTTGATAGAAGGATAAAAAACACTGAACTCGGACACAGAAGGCTAAATTAATAGGCTTTTACCTGTGTTTTTGCCTTCTGTCTTGCTTTCTGCTATGTGTTTTTATTTGTGTTTTGTTCTGTGTTCTTTTCTTCAGAAAACAAAATGAGTATGTTAACTGGGGTATTTCTGAAGATAGACGATCCAAAAACCAGTTATAAGATTTAACTGTTGATTCTCCATAGTCTCATTTGGTGAAAATGGAAGAAAAATACATAAAATAAGAGAATTTTCCCCACCGAAAGAATAGAAAATCTAAATTGATGGGGCTTGAAAAGCCTACATTTAAGTATTGATTACAACTAATAAGAACAAAGTCAAAAGTGTCCTATGTTTGAAAGATCCAAATTCTCTAGCTTCCCAAACTCTGTGCTTTGGATTCTAGCAAGGATCAGGCTTTTTCAGGGAACTCATTTCTCTCTTTAAAGCCAAATCCCTGACTTGGATTCCATTTGTGCTTCAGAATTCTGCCATTAAGCCACTGAAGACCGCAAGCACTTCCCTAAAGAAATACAGTGCCTCTAACACTGATGGGTTTTCTTGCTATTCAGAGCAAGACTTTTGTAGAACCTCAATCTGGATGCCCTCACACTAAGTACATAATGAGTAAGTATATGAGAATAAGTTTTGGGGTGGTTTGCAAGCATTTCCCAGCAGGGATGGGATCCTGCCCTCTGCAGGAACCCCTAGGCAACTACTTCCCGAGGAGGTATTTCTCATTTAAATATAACTTCCTGGCAACCAAATATTTATCTAGAAAAAATTAGGAGTGGCTCTGTCCAATCAGGCACCTGGGTTCAGCCAATTACTCAAAAATAACAGGATCGTGGCATTTGAGGAACGCCTCCTCCCAGGGCTTCGCCAAGAAATAGCTCAGCCACCCCCCCACCATCCACCCATCCTTGTCAACACGCCTCCCCGGGCATTATGAGTGAGTGGACAGCACCGCACCCAAGATCAAATCCAGGGCATTCTTGGCACAGACCCTTAAAGGCAAAGTTGCGAGCATGCGTGACAAAATCCTTGCCTCCTGCCCGGTTCATCATAGTACGCCATGTAACGTGATCCTTGCTGAGGATGGTAGCTCCATAAAGCCCCAAGGCAATGTATTCAGACTTATCTCCATCCAAGCAAATATCAAGCGACTTGGCTCCATTGGAAGCCGGGGAGATTCATCAATGTTGCCCACAATGGGGTGATACTCAGAATCTCACATATAACCTCTTGTTTCCACACCTAGGTTAAGCATCCAACACCTCTCATCAAGACTGATTCAACTTTGCTCAGGGCTCTAGTCCATGCCACATACCACCACGTGAATCATTTGTGCACCACCCATTGAGTACATAGCTCTGTGCCTGCCACATACAAATGTGTTACCAGCTGTGGAGACACCAAGAGGCATAAAGCCTCTCTGCTCTACAGCTTTTATGACTCTTTCTGGCCAATCAAAATACCTAAAACCTGCCTATCCTGCCATTAACACTGTCCATGAACAGGTTTTCCTTCCTCCCATTTCTCTCTCCCTCCACTCTCCTTGTCCTCCAGTTGCCTAGGAAACTAGTCATGGTTTCTGAAACAACTTTCCACACTTTGTATCATCATGTCTTTTGATAATACTCTTCCCCCAGCCCATGAAGCACTTACTCTTCTCTATCAAAATTCATTAGTCCATTGTATCTTTAGCAATAATTTCAACCTTAGAAAACATTGCCTGATCTGTGCTCCCATAATGCATTGCTTCTATCATTCATTTAGAGTTTGTCATTTATGTGTGTTATATGAGGATTATATGCATATGTGAGTATGCATGTACTCTCCCAGTCCCAAATTAGATCTCAAGCTTTTTGAAGGCAAGGCCAATATATAATTTATCTCCTTTCCTTACAGAGACTACTACACCACTGTTCTCCATTTGTTGAATCACCACATTAGAACTGTTGCAACTAAACCTTTTCTCCAGGATCTGGGCGCAACAATATCCAATTTACCATGAGGGAAAGAACACACACATACAAGGAAAACACACGATGATGGTAACTATACAAAATAACTGAAACAATTTTGTAACTAGAAAAAAAAAATCAAGGAATATTAATTACCTATCATTCCTTCTTAATTACAAGTTGGGTCTGGACCAAAACCAGCTTCCTCTGCCTGCTGCCCCATCATCAAATGGTACAAAATATAATTCTAGATGTTTTAGATGGACATACATTGGATTGCAAGTCAGTTCTCTGGTCACACCTGTAGAGTTGACCCTTCTTATACACACTTCCTGCTAAGTCTGAATTGGGGGCCACCATGTTATTCTTAGGAGTATTTTAACGTGTGCTTTCCCTCCTCATAGAAACAGATGCCTGACTTCCCATTAATATGGCTTACACGCTCCCAAACCAACTCATCAAGTTTCTATTCCCACCAGAAAACTGGCACCAGCCTCCATTAGTTTGCCACTGAATAACGGGCCTAGAGCTGAGTGAGTGATTAACACTCCTTTCCTGAACTTTCAACCCAGACCCATAGTCCTAACTGCCCCACTCAGTGGCTCAGTAGCTTCTGAGGGAGTAGTTGTCCATTAGCATTTTGCAATACCTGGAAGGATACATGTAGAGTGCCATCTTCCTAAAGCAGAACAAACTGGAAAGTGAAAGGGAGCTAATATGTTTGGAGCACCTACAGCAGTCACCACCCTGGCACTTCTCGGGTGTTCACTTCATCTTCACAACTCCTTGGGGAGGATATTATCAACCCTATTTTAGAGAGAAAACACTGAGAAAAGTTAGGTATCCAAGCCAATAAGTGCCAGATCTCGGATTGGAACCACAGTCTGTGGCATCCTGAACCATATGAACATTCTACCACATGAAACTGCCAACCCTATCATTGCCAACCTTCAGGAGTTGGCAGAATCCCTTCTCCTGTCCTATGACTCTATTAGGATGAGGTCTGGCTGTATATAACATAAAAAACCCCAACTAATGATAAAACATTCTCTCTTGGTAAAAGAAGATCAGAGATGGGCAATGTAGAGTGGAAGGGCAGTTCCACAGAGTCATTCAGAAGCCAGGCTCCTTCCAGCATCCCTTTTTGCCACCCTTAGGTTGGATCCTCGGATCCATGGTCCAGGATGGGGGCTGGAGCATTACACCCATGTTACAGGTAGAAAGAAGGGGAAATGGAAAAGTACAGAGAAGAGTGTTGCCTTGCCTTTTGAGGAGTCTTCCCAGAAGGCCTTCCTATTTCTTCTGCTTACATTTCATTAGCCAGAACTTGGCCAAATGGACATACTAAGCTTTAAGACAGTCTGAAAAAAATGTCATGCTTCTGTTAGATATATGGCTGTTCCCAATAACTTAGTGATCCTTTCAGGGGGAGAAATAGAATGTTATTGAGAACCAGCACCATGACATTTGTATTGCACAGATATTTCTCCTACTCTGAAGGTTAATTTACGGTTTTAAAGACAGAACATTCAGGATTCTAATGTAGATGGGAAAAAGTAGAAAAAGAAAACTGGGTCATTTTTATTCATCTTTAGACATACTCCACAAAAAAGGTACAAATTGTTGCTTTTTGCCTTACTGGAAGGATCAGATGAGCCAACCATGTCAGGCCTCTTAGTGTGACGCCACTCTTCAGAAGAGAGGACTCATGTGGCTTCCAGTGCCATTACTCACACTGACAACCACACTAAAGATTTTGTGGCCTGAAGCCCTGTAAAGATTATGGTCTCCTCTACCCATGTGTAAGTCATACTAAAAGCAATATGGAATCAAAGAGCAGAGTATGTTCATGAATGCTGAAATTAAAATAGTTTCTTTCAAGATTTGCAGATTTAAAATTTTGAGTAAGTACATCAGGATTAAACTTCTGTCACTGGTGGCCGTACTTTGTTGCTGCCCTATGCCTGTGCTGGTCTTCCTGTTGGGTCATCCGGTGCTATTTATAATTTTTCTTGGATTTCAGTTGCTCCCAGGCTTTCTTATCCTGAGTCCTATGGAGTGTAGAACCATTTCTGAAAATAATGATTAATTTGGGGAGAAAAGTCCTGTTCTACTTTATCTTATTCACGGAGAGTATTTGGAGAAGGAGAGGATAAGAATCCAGGTAGTTACTTCTCAGGAAAAGACAACAGACTAGACCCTGGTTCAATTGCCTCTCACTTCACTTGCAACTAGTGGAAAGACTATGCTTTCTGGGGGTTTTTAATACCTTCTTAGGTGAGGTAAACACTCTGTTGGATGGATAATCTAGTATTCACACATGTTTAAATGAAGAATAACTTAACCTGTTTCATACTCGACTGGGTCTTTTTTAATAAAGAGATAAATGAGGAATAATGAAATAAAAATATGAACCATAGGGGTGGGTTGAGGGACTCTGGACTAAGAAGAGTAGGGGTGAGAGAGAGGAGAGAGGAATACATCTACTGAAGCTGAAGAAAAGTGGATCAAACACCAACTCTGGCCCATTTTCTCTTCTCCTGTTCCATCCTTCCAATAGGTCAGCCAAATTAATGCACACATGTTCCAGCTGCACCGCCAATGTTAAACTTTCCCAAAGCAAACAACCGTCATTGGACAGAGCTTTTTTTGATTGCTGACAATAAAATTCTTATTTTATCATGTCATGGAAGCAAAACTAGAACGAATACCACAAAATAGTGGTTAATCACTGGCCCAAGAGACAGCAGAGAGCCTGAAGATCATCTAATATAACTAACCCCTTTCGTGTGACACATTTGTAAATTAATGCTCTGAGAAGGGAAACAAGCATCTTTCAAGGACACACAGCAAACCGAAGATTGAATAGGGATGGAGAATTCAGGCAGATTTGTCTTTGTCCCAGAAGCAGAGACTTCAGATTGCATATCTAAGTAGTCACATTCTTTTAACTAAGAATAACAAGGGCAATGCTCTGCCTTATGAGGGTGAATGAGCTAAAAAGAGCAAACCCCCAACTCCCACCTGCCTCTCCATGTTACACACATTGCAATCACCTCCCAGTACCCTGCTGCCTCCATTTCTGAACCCAAAACATTTCCTAAGAACTCAGGTGAACCTCACAGATCTCTTGGTTTGAACCAAAATGCCATAGCATCAAGATGCACATCTGATTTTAATCTCCCAAATCTGTTTCCATCATCACTGATAAAGCCTTGTGTTTATATAATACCTTCCCCCAAGAAGCCCAGGGTGATTTATGAACATTATCTCATTACATAATAAGTAATTATCCTAAGAGATAAGTGGGCAATTTTATTCATTTTGCACACTGAATCAGACCCATTTCCCAGCAATCCAGAAACAGCCCCACAGTTCAGAGCGAGGGCTTTCAAACTAGCTTTAACTGTGAACCCTTTCACTCTCTACTGAATGCCAGCGCAAATGACAGATAAAAGTAGGATTGCACTAGCTCCTCCAAAATAACATAGCTCATCAACATCTAAATACAAAACTCATCTCCACGTTGGTGTCCCTCAGGCCTCTCATAGCTAGCAGGCCATGGTGGCCTGTTGACAGTTTCTCAGAAGCACCAGTTTCTCTCCTCCTTTGCACATATTCATCTCACTGCCTGGAACGCTGTCTCCATAACCCCCTTCAGTTTGACAACTCCTTTTCATCCTTCCGATCCCAGCTCCAGAATCCCTTCCTCAGAGCATCCTTCCCTGATCTTCACCCTCCAATGTTAAGTCCAAATCCCATAATAAATGCTCTGGTAGCCTTCATATGGTCAGCTACCTCTCAGATGGCCTCCAAAAATGCCTACTTCCTGATATGCATGTCCTTCTGTGACAGCCTCCTTTGGGATTGTAACTGGATTTACTGACTTGCTTCCAATGAGTAGAAGGTGGCAGAGATAATCTGGTAATAGATATCCCATCCGAGATTAGGTCATTTAAAGACAGTGCCTTCCATCTTGCTCAACCTCTCCTGCTCTCTCTCTCTCACTCTCTTCCCTTACTGCCTCTGAGGGAAGCCAGCAGCCACGATGTCAGTGGCCTTAGGGCAGGAACTGATATCTTTGATCAACTGCCAGCTAGGACCTGAGCCTGCTGACAACCACAAGAGTAAGCTCGAGAGTCATTCTCCCCCATTGATGCTGTGGCCCAAGTGATCTTGACTGAAGCTTTGGAGACATCCTGAATCAGACGACCCAGCTAAGCCACACCCATATCCCTGAACCAGGAAAAATAAATGTTTGTTATTTTACACTACTAAGTTTTAAAGGTAAATCATTACATGGCAATAGATAATTCACACACCCTGCAAAGCTTTCCTTCAAAGCAGATCACTGTTGTAATTTTAAGCTTCTTGCTAGGATTGATTGCTGTCTGATAGAGCAGAAACTCTGTTTATCACAATGGTATCACAGTACCCAGCACAGCAATTGGCAATGGCGAGTTCTCAATAAATACCAGTCACGTGACTAGTTTACCCATCATCCCACAGCCAGCCCCTTTCTCCAGTTTCTGTTTCTTCCAAAGCATCTCTTATACTGTTGCCACCTTTATCTTCCTAAGTAGAATGTCAGTGTCAGGCTCCTCCCCCCAAACCTTCGTCACCTTACATCCTAATATGACTAAAACCCAAACCCCGCATGTTATTACCCAAAACCATTCAGAAGCTTCCATGATAATTTCCCAACCGCCACGACCTAGCCCTATGGGAATGCTTGTCATGATCTCACCATTTGGGCATTCATCTACTCATGCCTGGACTGTAGTGCTCCCTTCTCTCTCTCCCATCCTACAAATACCCGCTCAGATTATATCCCCTCCATTAGATAGACCTCCCCATAATTTTCAGTAGAAATTCTTTCTCCCTCTCCTATGTCGGCGACCCTGTTGCCTCTCCACTGGAGCACTAAACAAAGCCTGCTTAAAGCATGAGCACATAATGTGTCTATCTGCCTTCTTGTGAGCCTGTGAACATCTTGGGGACAAAGTCCAGCTCTCCTCACTTTGTCATGCTCAGTGCCTGCCACCTGGCCAGGGCTCAGGAAAGTCTCACTGAATGTAACTGAATTACTACTTGGAAAGAATATACCTCTAGGGGGCCGCTTTCTATTTGCAAAATGCTGCTAGGAGGGCAGATTATTAAATCAGTGCATTTTTTTTTTTTAAAGCAAAGACCACAAACCACCTCTGAAGCCAAGAAAAAGATGCAATTGGAGGGAAATAAATCGGTACCTTTAATCCTCCACTGAGTTTGGAAAAACAACAAAATGCCAGCTTCCAGCAGATCATTTCTTTTTAATTAAAAGTTAGCAGGATTCTTCAGGAGCACTCAATTTTCTGGTCAGGTCAACAAAACGTAACCAATACATTTCACACCACCCCCCCCCCATCCTCCGCCCCCACTCCTAGAATTAGGCAACCCTTGGGGGCGGAATAGACTTCAGCTGTTTGCTCTGTGCTCATAATTAGATTGTCTAGACAGGAGATGTTGCTGGAGCAATAAGAAAATATTTTACAAGGTGTTCCGCAGAACCACACTTATAACAGTGATTAGAATACACTGACAGACGCAGAGACAGCAGAATTGGCCTGGGCCACGAGCTGGTTTCACCTAGAGCAGAGCAGAGGCATTTTGAAGCCCTTGTCTGGAAAAAAAAAAGATGCCCAATTAGAACTCTGGGGGCACAGAGCAGTTCACTGGCCTTTGGTTCCCAGGGAGCACCGGTGAGCTGATGGAGTCATGTCTGGGATGCCTTCCTCCCACCCTGCACGTGCTGATACTAAGTCAACAGGGGATGCCCTGTTTCCACCAGCATCTCTACAGACAGGATGAGTGGTGGTGACCTCTGCAAGGAGTTTCCCAAGCCTTGCTTCTGCTGCACCGCCTGTCCCTTATATTATGCCGAATGCAGATTTTAAACAGCATGGAGAGAGAAATGTGTGATGCCTACTCTTGCAGGAAGACATTTCTTGGCATGACCTTCCTGCTCAGCTTTTGTTGGCATATCAATGTGACAGCAACAATATTTTCCAGCAGAAAACCTCTTTGGAGACATTTTTCACAGGAGTAATTGATTAGGTAAAGTCATCTGGCCCTGTGAGACGAATCACTTTTGGAAAACTGCTACACAAATAGAGGACCACAAAAAGCACAGAATTTCAAGATCAAACAAACAGTAAAACAAAACAAAAAATGCAAGCCAAAAAACAAAATGCCCTATAGACTTTATCAATGAGGAAAGTGAGACTTAGCAAAAGGAGGAGACATATCATGAAAGTGGATCAAGACCCAGGTCCCTGAATCCTAAACTACTATCTTTCCACCAAATCTACTAGAGAAGCAATAGCTTTGCCTCTTCATACCAGGTACCAGAGTGTCCACTCCTATCAAATATTTTTCTGAGCATTTTAAATGTATGATCTCATTTAGTTCTCAACACACACCAGTGAGATAGATACTATTTCCCTCTCCAGTTTACAAATGAGGAGACTGAGGCACAGACTGTTGTGGGACTTGCCCTCAGTCACTCATAAGCAGATCTAGGATGGGTTCCCAGGCAGCCTGACTTCAGAACCTGCCCTCTAAGCTCTAGACTGTCTGTACTCAACCTGCCCATTACAAAGTTCAGATAGGAATAGAGACAATGAAATGGAGTCCACTTATCTTCAAAAATGACAATACACTTGAGGTCTAGTAGGAATTAGGTACCTGAGGATTTGAAATCAGAGGATCTCATGTTTCCAACCCCACCACCATCTATTTACATGATTACATACAAGTCAGTTGACTATTCAAAGTCACCGTTTCCTGATCATTAGCTCCTGTGGGCATATTAAAAAAAAAATGGGAGAGTTAACAAGTAAGTATGGATTTCTAAAATTCTTTAAGTGATACCTTACTTTATTTTAGCACCTTTTAATTTACCAAACACTTTCACATTCATCATTTAAATTGACAATGACCTATGAGTTAGGCCTGGAAAGGACTTTTATTACTGACATTTTATAGAATGGAAATTGAAAGCCCAGGAATTAAAGTGCATTGTCCAAATTTGAACAGCAAAAAAATTGGCATGGTTAAGGTGAGTCAAAGCTTTAACCTATGGTTACGCTCATAGAAGTCTAGTCTTCTCCTCTCTCCCCCACTTCTCTGAAAGGTTACAGACACAATGGGATTGTGCAGGTTGATTTTTAATTAAAATCTGAAAATAAACCCAATTATGATAGAAATAATGTTTAGGGTCCCTGTCTCAGGTAAGAAAGAATAACAAAAGCTGTGTAGTAGCAGCAACTAGTTACCCTAGAGGACAAACCAGGCCTTTTACCCTGTCCTGGTTTGTCTCTGGTTAATGTTCTGATCCAAAGAGAACAGGCCTTCGTCTCACAAATAACTGATCCTTAGCCTTTAGTCATTTATTGCCATTGCTCTCTCCTTCTTCACATGAAGCCAAAAGGCAAACAGTGTACAAAACAAAACAACTTTGTTTTGTAAGCACCAGTATGTGGGATTCGTTGGCACATGTTTTAAGTTCCAATAGTCCTCTTTGTGGCTTCTTAAGAGAAGGAGAGCTTCATTAGCAGCTGGTGATTGCCTTCCCCCAGAGGGACAGAGAAGAGGAAAGGTGAGGAGAGAGGATGAAAAACACAGAAGTGAGATCACAGGGAGAGAAACAAGAGAAGAAAGGAAGAGAAGGGAAGGGGGAGAGAAGGGAGAGAAAGAGAAAAAAAAAAAAGCAAATAAAATATTATTTAACCAAAGAAAAGAATACTGGACAGGGAGTTGGAAGAACTTATTTCAAAACCCAGCTCTAATACTAAATAGCTGAGGGTGCCTGAATCCCTGAACCCCTTTTGTCTTGCTGTATCTCTAAAATGTATTCACTCAGCCCTATTTATTCTTGGGGGTTGAACGTCAAATGGCACAGGGGAGGTAAAAGCTCTAGGGAAACAAGGTCAGCATCACTACCTACAGGCAGAGGATGTTAATGTTAAATCACTGCATTTTCCTATGACAAGGGAATTTGCTCTCTGTCCAAGGTGTCCTCTGGAATCAGTTTATAATTATTCATCAGCTGATTTCCCCTTGCCTCTTCCCGTTTCTCTGCCTGTTGCTGCCTGAACTCTGACCTTATAAGGGTGACTCTGCCCAACCAAGGAGGGCCAACTGACTTGGAAACAAAGATAACAATCAAATCAACCTATTTAGTTCCATGTTAACAAAAGCTTTTATCTGGGAGAAAAATCAGAACTTGTTAACAGCTGATATCTATGAGGCATATTACAAAATGCTTTTAAGCTATCTCATTAGAACCTTACAATAGACTATTAATGAAGCGTAATGATAATTAATGTCACCTTTTGAGAGATGAGGAAACAAAGTTAACAGCTGTAAAATTGGGGCTAAAATCTAGGACTCCACTCCTAGTCCAGGAATCTACAATGGAGGGTGCTAGAAAACTGAGCAGAACTGTAAACACGACCTCTTCATCACACTATGTTCCTACTTCCCGGGGCCTTTACATTTACCAGCATGCCAGCTGCTGGCACAGGCTTTCTCTCCTCAACCCCAGAATGCAAATCTGGAAAAAGCCACACAAGTTAATTAGGAGGGCTGGAATTACATCAACTCCCTGTGTTAATAATTGAGTGCCTCATGGGAAATAAAATATAATATGCCATAAAAAATGAAATTTGTCTGGTAAAACTAATGGAAGAAGGGAAATGAAAGATGAGAGAATGTGGGAATAGTATGAAAATACAGATTTCTTATCTTTCAAAATGGAGGTTCAATATATGCTATTGAAGATGACATATCAAGTGGAAACATTATTTAAATAGTCACTGAAGTAACTGAAAACTATCAGTATATTTTCATTTTATTTTTACTTTTTTATTTTTTAGAGATACAGAGAGAGTGCTCAAGTGGGAAAGAGAGGCAGAGAGAGAGAGAGAGAGAGAGAGAGAGAGAGAGAGAGAGAGAGAGGAGAATCTTAAGCAGGCTCCACACTCAGCACAGAGCCCAACGCACGGCTCGATCCCAGACCCTGGGATCATGACTTGAGCCAAAATCAAGAGTTAGTCACTCAACTGACTGAGCCACCCAGGTGTCCCTCCCTACCCCCCATAAGCATCTTTTTAAAAAAATTGAATGACAGCAGGGGAGGAGCACCTGGGTGGCTCAGTCAGTTGAGCTTCTGACTCTTGATTTCCACTCAGGTCATGACTTCACTGTTCATGAGTTCATGCCCTGCATCAGGCTCCCTGCTAATAATGTGGAGCCTACTTGGGATTCTCTCTCTCTCTCTCTCTCTCTCTCTCTCTCTCTCTCTCTCTCTGTTTGTCTCTCCCCTGCTTGCACTTTCTCTCTCAAAATAAATAAATAAAATTGTTAAAAATGAATGACGGAGAAGTACAAAAGACGATGAAAGAAACAGGTTCTTATTTGTTAAAATACATGGGTTTATATTAGCAAGTGAATATATAACAGTCAAAAAGGCTAGGATAGGGGCATTTGGGTGACTCAGCCGATTAAGCATCAGGCTTCGGCTCAGGCCATGATCTCTCAACTCACAAGTTCCAGCCCCACGTTGAGCTCTGTGCCGATAGTTCAGAGCCTGGAGCCGGATTCAGATTCTGTGCTTCCCTCTCTCTCTGCCCCTTCCCCGTTCTAAAAATACTCTTCTAAATTACATTTACAGTCATTAGTAGAAAAAGACTATAAACTTTCTTGTTAAAAGGAAACTATACTCAATAGAAAGCAAAGGAAATCTAGAAAATATGGTAATATATTTAGAATAACATAATACAAAAATCAAGAGGGAAGGATGAAAATCAAAACTGTCATATCAATATATGTAAATAGGTTAATCTTACCAATTTGAAGAAAAGATTTCCAGGTTGGATCACAAAACAAAATTCAATTATATGCTGTATATAACAACACACGAAAAACAAAGAGATTCAGGTTTAAAGTAAGAACCGGGCAAATATATATGAAGAAAATTAAAAAAAAAAAAAAATAAGGTTTATAATATTCACCCCAAACAAGACCAAAAACAGACAAGGCACTAAAGAAGGTTAAGTTTATAACAAAAAACATTATAATCTAAAATAAATATTCAAATTCTGTGTTTCTACATCAAACAAGGTAATATCAATATTCACAATGTAAAGTCACAAAAGTAAAAAAATTAATTAATGAAAATTTAATTCTCCTCTCAGTCTATGACAGATCAAGTAGCCAAAAAAAATTAATTAATTAATAGGCAAAGACAGGGAAGACATATGAAACATGATAATGTATCTAAACACTAGTTACCAAATTCTACACACAGAAGTAGAAACTGCACATTCAAATATTTGTGAAATGTTGATTAAAAAATAACTATTTAAGTATAAACCTATTCAGTAAATCCAAAAACACAGAAATATTAGAGAAGACATTCTCTAAACACAATGTATAAAATTAGAAATTAATAATATATGTCAAAGGAGTAAAAATCCTTCCAACTTAAAAAGTTACCTCAATCATATTCTTGAATCAAAGATAAAAAAAGAAATAACAGGGCATGGGAAATATAATAAAATGGTACAATAGATCTGGAAAAGCATAATTAAAGAAAATTTAACAAACTCAGGTATCTAACAAAAAATAACTCTAAATAAACTAAACTTGGGGTGCCTGGGATGTTCAATCATTTGAGCATCCAACTCGTGATTTTGGCTCAGGTCATGATCCCAGTGTTGTAGAATTGAGCCCTGTAATGTTACAGAACTGATCATGGAGTCTGCTTAAGATTCTCTCTCACTCAGGGCTCCTGAGGGGTGCAGGTGGTTGAACCTCCAACTTTGGCTCGGGTCATGATCTCGTGATTTATGAGTTTGAGCCTTACATCAGGCTCACTGCTGTCAGGACAGAGCTTTCTTTGGAGCCTCTGTCCCCCTCCCTCTCTCTGCCCCTCCCAGCTTGCACTCTCTCTTTCAAAAATAAGTAAAACATTAAAAAAAAAAAATTCTGTCTCCCTCTGCCCCTCTCCCTTGCTCACACACTGTCTCTCTAAAATTATTAATTCATTCATTAATTAAACTTTAAAGAAGTTACAAAATGCAAGAAAGAATATACACAAATAGCGCAATAGGAGATATGGAAAAATGTAAAAGATAACAAATGGGAAAATTCTTCTATAATGAACAAATAAACTCAACAGGTGGTACTTTGAAATCAATCAATCAACTATTAGTTACGTAAATCCCGACACAAGGAAAAAAGTATTATATATAAAATAAACTTTTAGTATTCTTTTAATCATATGTTTTCTTACTTTTCTCAGTCCAATGAAAATTTAGAAATCTGAAAAAAATGGAGTGATTTTTCTAGTAAACTATAAACTACAGAAACTAACTATAAAGAGAGAGAAAGTCTAAACATGCCAATACCATGGAAAAAATTAAAAAAGTTATAGTGCTACTCCTCCTTTCAAAGCATCAGGTCCAGGCATGTTGATAGGTGAAATACACTAATCATCTACGTAAAAGATAAAGCCATTTCTATATCTGGTAAAGTCAAGAGAGGGGGGAGAAACAAAACAAAATAAAAACACTTTTTTTAAGTTTATTTGTTTTGAGAGAGACAGCAACAGTGCAAGTGGGGGGGGGGCAGAGAGCGAGCGAGCGAGAGAGAGAGAGAGAGAGAGAGAATCTGGCTTCACACTGCCAACACAGAACTCAATCAATATAGGGCTCAAACTCACAAAACTGTGAGATCATGACCTGAGCTGAAACCAAGAGTCAGATGCTTAATCAACTGAGCCACCCAGGTGACCCAAAAACCAGTCTTTTAAAAGTTAGCTAATATTAATACCAAAATCTGCAAAAACAGTCCAATAGAAGAAAACTAAACATCAATCAAATTTATGAATATTGATAAAAGAAACACTTTCAAAAATTATAAAGAATATTCAATGGAATATTATATTAAATATAATTATACCATGTGGCTTTGTACCTTGAATGTGCAAAAATGTCTCAGTTTTAAGAAATGTGTGACAGAACCCATTATATTAATTAGATTTACAGAGAAAAATACACAATCATCTCCAAAGATTACATAAAATTATTTGCAAAAATTCAATATGTAGGCATAAAAAAATTCAATATCTAGCCCAGCAGACTTCCTATTCTGAAAATAACTAGAAATTCTACACAAAACACACACACACACACAAAAAAAAAAAAAAAAAAAAAAAAAAAAAAAAAAAACAGAAAAAAACAAAGAGCCATCTTCTTACCCATAAAACTTCTACCTATGGATTTAAAGAATAAAGGAAGTCTACACAAAGTCCAGGAGGAATAAATTTGAAAGTAACCAATATACCAAGAGCCAACAAAATATGACCTATTCTTAAGAAAAAAGACAGTCAATGTAGGAAATCTTGAGATGATCCATAATTTGAAATTATCAGGAAGAACCTTAAAGTAATGATTATAATTATGCTAAGTAAGGTAAATACTAAGTAAATTATGCTAAGGACAATACACTCATTCAGAAAATATGTGAAATCTTTTAAGAGAAATAGAAAATAGAAAAGAGTACATTTAGTACTCTCAATTGAAATAAAAGAAATACTTGATAGACTTAACAGCAGAATGAAATGACAAAAGAAAATGTCAATAAGGTGTGAAGTTGGATCAATAGAAACTGCCAATCTGAAGATGAGATAGAGACTGGAAAAAAATAGAGACTGAGATACCTGTAGAATAATAGCAAAATTTCTCTTATACATGTAATTGAAATATCAGGGGAGAAAAAGAGAATGGAACAACAAAAAAAAAGTTTCAAAAAGCAATAAGCTCAGATTTCCCGAATTTGTTGAAACATAAAAACTTACAAATGCAAGAAGCACAGGGAATCCCAAGGAAGATTAAACATAAACACATACATATACCCCTATGCACATCACAAACTTCTGAAAACTAAAGATAATGTTAACATGTGAAAGCAGCTAGAGAATACACAGAATAGCAGTTCAAATAACTGTGAATTTCTCTTCAGAAATTATGGAGGCCAAAGACAGTGGAACAACATTTTGTGAGTACTGAAAAAAAAAATGTCAAGACAGAATTCTCTAACTAGAGAAAACTTTTCAGAAATGAAGGGGCACCTGGGTGGCTCAGTAGATTAAGTGTCCGACTCTTGATTTGGGTTCAGGTCATAATCCCGGGTTGGGCTCGACATTGAACATGGAGTCTGCTTAAGATTCTCATTCTCGGGGCGCCTGGGTGGCGCAGTCGGTTAAGCGTCCGACTTCAGCCAGGTCACGATCTCGCGGTCCGTGAGTTCGAGCCCCGCGTCGGGCTCTGGGCTGATGGCTCAGAGCCTGGAGCCTGTTTCCGATTCTGTGTCTCCCTCTCTCTCTGCCCCTCCCCCGTTCATGCTCTGTCTCTCTCTGTCTCAAAAATAAATAAACGTTGAAAAAAAAAAATTTAAAAAAAAAAAAAAAAAAAAAAAAAAAAGATTCTCATTCTCTCTCTCTCTCTCTCTCTCTCTCTCTCTTTCCCTCGTTTTATATGCATATTTCTGACCCTCTCCCTGACTCGTACTCTCTCAAAATAATAAAAATTAATAAAAAGTAATGAAGGCTAAATAAAGATGTTTTTAAAAATACATCACCAATATACTACAGTACAAGAAATACTAAAAAGGAATTTTTCATGTAAAATGGCATCAAAGGGAAATCTGAATCTCCTGGAACAAATAAAGATTATCAGAAGTGTATCAGAACATGGGATCACCTGGGTGGTTCAGTTGGTTGAGCATCTGACTTTGCCTCGGGACATGATCTCACAGTTCATGTGTTCAAGCCCTGCATCGGGCTCTGTGCTGACAGCTCAGAGCTTGGAGCCTACTTCAGATTCTGTGTCTCCTTTTCTGTCTGCCCCTCCCCCATGTGCTAGCTCTCTCTCTCTCCCTCAAATATAAACAAACATTAAAAAAATAAAAGTCGGGGCGCCTGGGTGGCGCAGTCGGTTAAGCATCCGACTTCAGCCAGGTCACGATCTCACGGTCCGTGAGTTCGAGCCCCGCGTCGGGCTCTGGGCTGATGGCTCAGAGCCTGGAGCCTGTTTCCGATTCTGTGTCTCCCTCTCTCTCTGCCCCTCCCCCGTTCATGCTCTGTCTCTTTCTGTCCCAAAAATAAATAAAGGTTGAAAAAAAAAAATTAAAAAAAAAATAATAAAAAAAATAAAAGTAAATAAAACCATGTATTTAAATGTAAAATACAGGGGCGCCTGGGTGGCGCAGTCGGTTAAGCGTCCGACTTCGGCCAGGTCACGATCTCGCGGTCCGTGAGTTCGAGCCCCGCGTCGGGCTCTGGGTTGATGGCTCAGAGCCTGGAGCCTGTTTCCGATTCTGTGTCTCTCTCTCTCTCTGACCCTCCCCTGTTCATGCTCTGTCTCTCTCTGTCCCAAAAATAAATAAACATTGAAAAAAAAAAAATTTTTTAAATAAATAAATAAATAAATGTAAAATACAATTATATATCCTAATTTTTTTGGAATATGCACAATTTCTTAAAACAAAATTTATAACATTATCCTGTTTAGATTAAAATGCATATAGAAGTAATATGCATGACAACTGCAACATAAAGGTCAGTAAGGAGGTGGTGTAAATAGTACATGTATAGTATGTATGTGTATGTAAATATGTATTTACTTATTTAATGTACCTTATGATGTTTTAACATATTAAGGAAGGTTTCTGTCTGGGGAGAGACTGCCCCTCTTGGGGCTAGCCAATTTTTAGAGATAGCAAAGGACTCAGCCCAAAGTACACCTTTGATATTCATATATAACAATCCTGAACCATACATCTTCTATTTGGCCCATACACCCCATGAGGCAATATTCTTCTGCCTTGATCAATCCAGGTTCAGGTACTAAGCAACAGTGGATCTCCCCTACAGCTTAAAGTCTACCAAAATTATTTAAACTACCCAATCCCAAATTGAGTACCCTGTCATGCCTTGCCTTTCCTGTAGAAACTCTAGTAACAGCCATGGCCTAAGTTCTCGTATAGCTCCTGTCCTTTCAGCCTCCTGACCAACACTGGTGACTTCCTCTGAGGCCCTCTATGGTATATGGGGACTCCCTTTCTTAGACCTGTGCGTACAATAAACTTTCTTCCAAGCCTCCTTCTCATATCCTCCTATGGCTACACTGACTTTATCATACTATATCTAACATTTACAGTCCTAGAACAATAAGTTTACAAGGTTTCTATGTTAAAAGTGTAGTATTACAATATTAAAGTAGACTGTGAAACGTTAAGTACCTATATTATAATTCCTTCAGCAGTGGTTCTCAATATGGAGTGACTTTGCCCTTAGGGTACATTTGGTGATATCTGGGGACATATTTTGATTGTCTTAACAGAAGCAGGGTGTTACTGGCACCTACTGGGTATAAGCCAAAGTTGCTGCTAAACATCCTACAATGCACAGACCAGCTTCCCATACCAAAGAATTGTCCTACCCAAAATGTAATAAACAGTCTTCATGTTGAGAAACTCTGCTCTAAAGCAACCACAAAATTATATAAAATGTTATAGCTAAAAAGCCAACAGAAATATTAAAATTAAATTATGAAAAGTATTTAAATAATTAAAAATAAGGTTGAAAAAGAGGACTAAGAAAGAAATCTAAAAAGGGAAAATGGAAAACAAATAATAGGTAGACTCAGGGCGCCTGGGTGGCTCAGTCGGTTAAAGCATCCAACTTCGGCTCAGGTCATGATCTCACGGTTCGTGGGTTCGAGCCCTGAATCAGGCTCTGTGCTGACAGCTCGGAGCCTGGAGCCTGCTTCTAATTCTGTGTCTACCTCTCTCTCTGCTCCTCCCCTGCTACTCTGTCTCTCAAAAATAAATAAATGTAAAAAAAATAATAATAATAGGTAGACTCAACTTCAATCAAATCAAAATTATATAAAATGTAAAGGGACTAAACACTCCAATTAAAAGGCAGAGATTATCAGAATGGATTAAAACTATAACTCGATTATGTGATCTCGATAAGAAATATACTTTGAATACAAAGACATGGACAGTAAATGTATTATAAAAAGATTTACTATGTAAAAAAAATAAGTATAAAAATGATAACCAATCCATAATGAAAAAAAGGCTCAATTTTTCAGGAAGGCATATTAATCATAAATATAATGTACATAATAGATCCTCAAAATACATTAAGCAAAGAATAAAGAGAGAAGAAAACTCCACAGTGATAAATTTTAACATTCCTTTCTCAATCACTAATACAAAAATGGACAAAAATCAGTAAAAATATAGATAACCTAAACAATACTGTCAAACACAATAAACCAATTGATATTTACAGACAATCACACACAAAATTTTGTTCCAATGAATATGATACATTCACAAAAATATACTATAGTTCAGTCAATAAAACAAGTCTTGATTTATTTACAAGGATTAAAATCAAGGCCATATGTTCTCTAAATTAAAATGAAAGAATATTAAAATCTCAAGAAAAATATTTGGAAATTAGCCAGTACAACTTCTTTTTTTTTTTTTTTTTTTTTTAATTTTTTTTTTTCAACATTTATTTATTTTTGGGACAGAGAGAGACAGAGCATGAACGGGGGAGGGGCAGAGAGAGAGGGAGACACAGAATCGGAAACAGGCTCCAGGCTCTGAGCCATCAGCCCAGAGCCCGACGGGGGGCTCGAACTCCGGGACCGCGAGATCGTGACCTGGCTGAAGTCGGACGCTTAACCGACTGCGCCACCCAGGCGCCCCTAGCCGGTACAACTTCTAAAGTATCCATGGTTCAAAGAAGTAATCACAAGAAAGATTAGAGAATACTTCAACCTAAATGAGAATAGAAGCACAACATATCAAGCTTTATGAGATGCAGTAAAGGCTGTGCTTAGAAGAAAATTTATAGATTTAAATAGTCATATCAGAAGAGAAGAAAAGGCCTAACATCAATGACCTTGAGTTTCAAATTAAAAAGTTTAAAAAAAGGAAAGAAAAGTAAACCAAAAGTAAGTAGAAGAATGGAGAAAATAAATAAATAAAAAAGCAGAAATCAACTAAATAAAAATCAGACAAAAGTGAAAATTAGCATTTAAAAGTACATTCTTGTAAAAACCAACAAAATCAATAGGTCCACTGACAGAAAAAGAGAGAAAACACAGGTCATCAAAATCAGGAAAGAAAGGGGATATCACTAAATGTCTTATAGACATTAATGGTATAATAATGGAATATTATTAAAAACTTTATGCTTTCAAATAAAGCACTGTAAATAAATGTAACAAATTCCTTGAAAAATACAATTTACCAAAATTGACACAAAATCAAAGAATTGTAACTCAATATTTATAAAACAAATTAACAAAAATGAGTTGTTTTTCTTTATCTCACTGGCAAAGCAAAAAAGATTCATAATGTGAGATATTGGTGAAGATGTGTAGAAAAGGACACTCTTACACTTTGTGGGAGTGTAAGCTGGTGTCACCTGTTGAGAAGGCAATTTGGCAATATCTATCAGTTAAAGTGCACATGACTTTTGACCTAATAATTCCACTTACAGAAATTTACATTATAGATACATTTAAAATTTTTTTTTCAACGTTTATTTATTTTTGGGACAGAGAGAGACAGAGCATGAACGGGGGAGGGGCAGAGAGAGAGGGAGACACAGAATCGGAAACAGGCTCCAGGCTCTCAGCCATCAGCCCAGAGCCCGACGCGGGGCTCGAACTCACGGACTGCGAGATCGTGACCTGGCTGAAGTCGGACGCTTAACCGACTGCGCCACCCAGGCGCCCCTATAGATACATTTAGACATCTATCCCAAGTCCTATACACAAGAATATTTATAGCAGAATTGCTTATAGTAGCAAAGGTAAAAATAAATAGCCATTAATGAGGGGCTGGATAAATAGATTACTTTTTAAAATACTCTGCACTATTTAAAAAACTGAGGTTGATCTATAAATAATTATGTAATAAAATCTCCAATTATATAATAAAATCTCATTGGGTCAAATAACTCGAGGCAGAATAGTTTACAACATGTGCTCCCACTGAGTAAAACAGTTTATGATAAATGTGCCTGTGCAGATGTACTTACAAATGTGTATAAACCAATTACATACAAAGACATCTATACTCCTGTGCATTTGCTATTTCTATTTCTTTAAAAAAAGAAAAAAAATAACAACATGTAACTATTGACTATCACCTAGGGTAATAAATCTTGAGAACTTAGAGTATGGGGTGGGAGAGATATTTCCTGAAAATAAACATTCTGTGATATTATAAAAATATTTATGATTGCTTATATTATTGAAAACCCACCAGTTCAAAAAGTTAGTGAGCTAAATCAATTTGTCACATCATGCATCCATGAAAAGAATAAATTAAAGCATAGATCTTTGATATGGTATGCTTTTTGTAAGGAAACCAATCACTTGATCAAACTGTGCTTTTTTTCAACATTTTAGAAAAGTTTTTCTGCTCTCACTGTGTGCCAGGCCCAATGCCAGGTGCCAAACAAACAAACAAACAAAAAGGTATTTTCCCTCAAGTTGCTCACCAGGAGATGGGAAAAGCTCACAGTCAAAGGCTCAGAGGGAGATTGCTGTCCTGGCTTAGATCTAAAATGTTTAGGAAAGGGGGCACCTGGGTGGCTCAGTCAGTTAAGCATCCGGCTTCAGCTCAGGTTCTGATTTCACGGTTCCATAGGATTGAGCCCACTGTCAGCACAGAACCTGCTTGGGATTCTCTCTCTAGCTTTCTCTCCACCCCTCTCTCGCTAGGGTACGCACACATGCACGCTCTCCCTCTCTCTCTCAAATAAATAAATAAACTTTAAAATGTTTAAGAAAGACAATTCCTTCCAAGACCATAACAAGAACTTAGTTCAGCAACCCTGCTCTGTAGACCTCACCAGGTATCTTGGTAAATGTCAACATCTCTGAGATAGTTGAGGTCCTTTCTACCAAGCGTCCAGGGAAGATCTCAAAGAGACCTCTGTCCACTCAGCTTTACAAAATAATTTCAATTTCCAAAGGCATTATACTGTTTCCCACCTCCACTCCTTTGGCTGTGCTGTTCCTTCAGCTTGGAATGTTAAATTTCTGTTCTCCATCTTTGGCTAATTCTTACCCAACGTCAAATACAGGCTCAAGTCCTTCTCCAGTAGAGCTTCTCTGGTTCCCTGCCACACAAATTGTATTGAGAATCTTTCTTCCATGATCCCACAGCTCTTTCCCCCTCATAGTCAACCATTTATTTCTCATGTGCCCTTGGTAAAGTCCCAGTTTACTTAAAGTTGCATCCCTGGTGTCTGACATAGAATAGGAACGCAAAGATTATTTGATGAATTCAACTGTACAGCTTCACTTTTCTCCCCTGGGTGTACTTGGCTTACTATACTAAACTGAACTTTGTGACTGATTTCCCTGCATGGCATGCCCTCCACTGCACCATTTTCCAAGTCTAAGACACCACACTCACTTGTCCAATGACATCCCAGGAAAGACAAACTTGCCCAGGCAGATGCGATAGACAGCGCTCAGGGGAATCCGCTGCAACTGCACACAGCTGAGCATGATGAAGTCATATTTGCAGATCAAGAGAGTCTTATCTGTGACCAGCAAAATCCTCTCCTTCTCATTGTTCCAATGATCTATCCTGTGGGAATCATCACAGAGAATAAAAGTTAATGGCACGGTCTTTTCAAGTTAAAGATAACAGTACTCATTGAAACATCTCTACTAACACAGAAGACAGGGAGGTTTGATCACCTCAGAAAGAGGTGTTGAGGAATAACTATCCTTCCTCTCTCCTTCTTTCTCTCTCTCTCTCTTTCAGTCCAGCCCCATGACCAAGGGAGAGGGGGAGATGGAAGATTGCTAACAAACAAACAAAAAAATGTTCCACAGCCACAGAGTTCAGAGATGATTACCCATGAAGGGATCCATGGGGGGAATGACAAGATGGTATCATGTTGGCAGTCACCTGATTCATGTTCCTTCAAATCTTCCCTGTTCATCAGAAAACGTTTATCTTCCTCCAAGGACACCAAAACATCAATTTTTCTAACTCAATTCTTACCACAAACTTTACTCACTACACACTAGGTTATGCTAATCTCCAAAAGTTGCATTGCTGAGTGGAGAAAAAAAAATGGAGACTTACACAAAGGTGCACTGACCTCCAAGCCAACACAACACCTACTCATCCTATCATATCCTTGTGGTAGAAATACAGCCAAACAAGTGAAGTGGGCCAACGACGAAGTAGACACTAGATAAGTTTTCACCAAATTGATTTGCTTTGGACTTGAGAGCCTTTTAGGGCATGCATAGAAAATTCTAACTCTAACAGAATCTCCAACAGAGAAAACAAGAAGAGATCTGAACAGTGGTGTCTGGCTAGAAGAAAGTGAGCATGGTCTATAAATGCCCTCACCCACAGCACTTTTGCTGTCTATCTACTATAGTACTCATGACTTGTATTAGAATTATTTCAGTACATGTTTTGTTTTCCCCAAGAGACTGAAAAGGATGATCTGTGATTGGTTCATACCTGAATTCTCACTACACAGAATCAATCTAATGTAAAGATAGACTAGGTAGTCCACTCCCATCCATTCTCACACAGCAAACACAGTGCTATTTTTTTTTTTTAAATACAAACAGAATGACATCATTCCCCTGTTTGTTAAATAGCATCTTTTTGATCCTAGGAGCAAACCCAACTCACATAAATGGAACTACAAGTCCTTGTATGGTCAGACCATTGCCCAACATTATCTCATAGCAGGCTAAGAACCCTCACTGTCCAAATCATGGTTCAAATGCCTCATTCAAGGAGGATTTCTTAAGGTCCTACATCAACTTGGCCCTTTATCATGCTCTCTCAAAGCATCCTGGTCCTTCTTCTTTTGTGGACCTATTGCTTTTTGTAAGAAGGAATGATAGATAAAAATGTTTAGAAGTACCATGTGGACATTGACGATCAGAATAGACATGAAAATACAGAGGGTTGGACAATGTCAGTCAAGGTGAGCTCAGTATCATGTATGTGTGTATGTTCCACAAAGGCAGAGACCATGGCCATTGGGCTACTCACTCTATCCAGCTCCTGTCAAATAGCCCACACTAAATAAATATCTTTCTGGTGAATAAATGAGTGCCGATCAAAACTTTTGGAGGTTGCTGGGCTGGAGACAATACTAGCACTCATCTCCTGAGTTTGTGGAGAGGATTAAGGGAAACGACTCTCAATCAGTGCTCTATAAATCAGCGGTTATCATCACTGGCAGGGGCCTTAAGTGTCTAAGGAATTTTGGGCAACCCAAATATATGCCATTCCTCAGTATAGCATAATCTAAACACAGACAGGCAAGACGAGTCAGGAGTTAAGTCACTGCAAGGAAAAGGTGGATGTGTGAAAGAGAGAAAAAAAAAGTTTGAAAGAGAAGAAAAGACAGAAAAGATGATGAAGGAAAAACAAGAAGCGTAAGAGCATTGATCATGGTGGCCATTATGTGGTATAAGTATTAGCTTTACATCCCCCACAACCCTTTGAAGAAAGTCACATCTGAAGTCAGTCAACTAGAATATGATACTAGAGTCAGTGGTGTAGAGTCTGAGAGATGTGGTTTAAATCATGGTTCTACTGGGGTACCTGGTGGTTCAGTCAGTTAAGCTTCCAACTTCAGCTCAGGTCATGATCTCACAGTTTGTGAGTTCAAGCCCTGCATTGGGCTTTCTGCTGTCAGCACAGAGTGCTTTTTGTAGCCTCTGTTCCCCTCTCTCCGCCCCTCCCCAACTCGTATTCATATTCTCTCTCTCTCTCAAATAAATAAACCCTGGTTCTATGGTTTCCATCCACCCCAACAACACTGCCATACTCAACCCCTGTTCCACTGAGAGAAGGAAAGAATTCTAGATCATCTGTTTTATACTCTCAATCTTAGTCAGAAAGAGACCGGGGGACTCTGAAACGTCTTATCAGATATCTACATAAATTTCTCTAAATAGCTTGCATCTACTTAGCAGTAAGTTAAAAGCTGCTGCCTAATAAACCAGACTTGGTTTTAGTCTAAAAAAACTACAGCTTTTGGTTGAATGGTTTTGCTGAAAATGTCAGCACTCCATAATGAGATTTATTTTAAAAGGTAAAGGATTTGGGAAAAAAGAGAATTCTTTTTAGGAACACAGAGTGCTCTGCTGTGACACAGATTCTGCATAATTTACATGTCGGGAAAGTATGAATTCAAGTAAACACATGGGGTTATAAATAGTTTGGGGCCACATCTCTAGCTCTGGGTGGTATATGTATTTATTTAGACTTCAATCACACCTTTTTTTCCCAAATAACTCATGGAAAAAACATTGAATTTCATATTCCCGACATTAACATAATTGAACTTGGGTTGGCAACAATATCCACAACAAATATAGGGGTAGAAGTAGCAATAGCATATTGTGGAGATTTACAAAGTCCTTGGATACTGATGGTCCTATGAACCTCACAGCAACCCTTTGGACTAGAAGTTATTACCCTTATCTTAAAGACAAGGTAGAGACATGAAACCCAGCCATGGTATTGGCTTTCTCCCCAGTACCATCCACCTCCAAATAGAGGACCCTTCAGTGTGGTATGAGAATACAGTAAAACCAACTTCTGGAAGGAGCTGATGTGATGATATATACCACCCTGGGGCTGCTGTCTCTGGGAAACCTTTCCCCTGAGAAAACACGCATCACCATGCCTTTCAAACCTCATCCTCTTGCAGTGTTCCTTATCTGGGAGAAGAACCCTGCTTCCACCCGTTCATGCAAGCTGGAGACTTCGGAGGGAGTAATTCTGGACTCCACCTTTTCCTCAGCTCACATGCCAGGTCCTAAACATTTGACTCCCCAAAAAATCTCTGAAAACCACCTACTTACCTCCATCTGAACTTTCACCAACCTGATGCGGTCCCCCTCGTCTCCTGCTTAGACTACTGCGATCACCCTCTCACTAGGTTTAGGCTACTAGTCACCTAGACCCAGTTTACCTACTGGAGGGAACTGCTCCAGTTCCCTCCTAACCTCTCCACCATACTGTAGTGAGGCAGATCTTTTGGGGGAAAAAAAAAACAGATTGGCCTTCACATCTTCACTTTGGCTGCAAACATTTCAACAGTCCCCCAGAGCTCTCACAAGAAATGATAGAAGTTCTTCATCTGATCTAAGAGGCTGTCCACAGTCAGGCCCTATCTACCTATTCAACCCCATCACAGGCCAAGTCTCTCCACTCACTCTTCTTGATCTTTCAGTTTCTTGTATTCACCATGCCCACTGCTACTAAGGGGACCTTTGCATATGTTGCTCCCACCTGATGTTATTTCCCTAACTGCTCTAGGGCTGAGTTCAATTACCCCTTACTGAGGCAAACTTACCCAGACCTCTGTAACTACTTCTGTTCTTTCTAATGTACACTTTCATAATACTATGTATTTCTCCTTCATAGTACTTATCCCAGATGCACTTTTACAGTTATTTCTATGATAACCTAATTAATGTCTGTCTCCTCTCCTATACTATAAATTCCACAAAGACAGAATCAGTTCTTTGCATTTTGTCTCCAAAGGTTGTATGCATCCAAAATATATTTCTGACATCAATTAGTAAAGAATGAACAATCCTTGCGCTGTGCAAGCCATATGCCTTGGCTCATGCTGTTTGGGAATCCTATCCTCACGTTTACACACTGAAATACTCCCCCATAAAGTAGCACAGTTTTAAAAACTAATCAGTAACAGTGGGAAAATGTTTGTGCCATAAAAGTCAGAAAGAGCTGGATACAAAACGTCACCTTCAATGTACTTCCAACTTTGCAACAACAACAAATACATAGATCAAAATGGTAACACTGATTATTTCTGAGTGCTGGGATTTCAGATGACTTTCATTTCTTTCCATGCTTTTATTAGTCAGAGCTTAATTTCTTTTTATGATGAACATATTCTACTTTCGTGATAAAGAGAGATTTTTAAAAATAATAAATCTCACCCATCCTTCAAACTCCCAGTTTAAACGCTATTTCATGGAGACTCACCCTTACCAATCTCCACCCCACACCCTGCCAAGTAGATGTCCTCTTTCTTTTCATTAAATACATATAAGCTTTCTATCATCAGTACCTCCGCTGTGGTTCAAGTCACAATCTTCTCCATATTACAGTGATTTCTATCCCCAGAATGTCCTCATCATGCCCCACATTTGATGAGAGACCCCCCAATGTAGAGAGTTGTTTCAGTCCTGTCTGTGTCCCCTCACTATGCCCAACACAGAGCTGAGAGAGAACCTGGCAAGTGAGCAGAGCTTGAAAAACTAAAACCATACAATTTATCATCTTAGTTATGCGAGCCAGACTCTCCTGGCAGAGGATTTTCCACATCTCCTTTGCCACTGCTGTTCCTCAGCACTGTGTCATGTCCCTGCTTGATGAAGAAGGGCCTGGACACCCCAATGTAAAAGGGAATTTCAAAACTCCATGAGATTTGTGGTTTCCCGGGATGACAACAGTTTTGCCAGCAGAGGGCAACAGCGAACTAACAATGACAGGCGACCCGTCAGAACAAGTTTCCAGGGCCCCCACCCAGTTATTCAAACCATTCCAGATGCCTTCCCAGCGGCCCCTGCCCTACACCTAACAACACTTTCGGCTGCTCTCTCAAAGCTGTGTCAAATCAATTTGTAAATTAGAAAGAATTTTCCTCCAAAAAGATTTTTTTTCGAACATTCTTCCACTACACACACACACACACACACTCCATTCAGTAGAAACATCTTCTCTAATACTGAATAGAGTGACTATACCTGCTTTACAAATCAACCTTCCTTCATGTGTCCCTCAAGCCGCTTAGCATAGCCCAGCCCTTGAAAGAAGAAGGCAGTTTCTTGGCCGGCCAGAAATCGGCAACCAGGAGGGAAACACTGAATCATTCATTCCAAACATATTCCCTGAGCACCCACTGGGTTCCAGGCCCTGAAGAGAATCCAGTTTGGGTTTGCTCTTCAAACACAAACAGATGAAAAATTCATGGCATTGAAGCAAAGCAATTTCCCTCCCCCTGAGTTAAGTGAAGTCTTAAAAAACCTTTAGCCAAATAATCCACATTAAATTCTTTCAATAATTTGGTTATTCTTTCCTGGGGCCTCTCCAATTTGTTTAAAATAGGGGACCCTCCAAGTAAACACAGTATTCTAATAAAAACCCAATGTCCACAAATCTTCTCTGTTCTCAGATCCCCTGACTTGACTTCCTGTGGTTCAGTTTTTCTCCCCCTACCCCCATGGAGCCTGGTATGTACCAAGGTCTGTGCTAGCTACTGGGAATACTGAGAAGAATATTCTGCTCTTAAGGAATACACAATTCTTTAAGATGTAAGGTGAAATCATGTAGAGAAGAGCTAATATGGCACCCAAAGTTGTGATGAGATTTTACCATTTTAACACAAGTTCACAGACTCAGGTCTCCAGATTCCCAGCCCACTGCCCACAGGGTTGAGGAAAAGGAACCCCTGACATCTATCTATTTGATGCTCTTGAAGAATGTTCTTCCATGATCACTTCATTTCCTGCTATTTGGTGTAAAATCTCAGTGTTGAAAATCACAAGTTGCAAAGCATGAATGATTTTCTGGAACAAACACACAAATAGAGTTTTCAGTACTTTTTTCAATACTTTTTAATGTATGCCAGTGTAGGACAGACCAAGTGCCCCCATAAAACATAGACAGGATGGATCTGGAAACATCCATCCATGTATCTACAAAGACTAATTTTTCCTGAAGTAAGAGAAATCCACTCTTGGGGCTTCATATGGTTCTACTTCATCAAAGGAAAAACAATGGTCTTTCCCCCTGCCCCAGGAAACAAAGGAGTCTTTGAGTTCTAAAAAAATATAATAAAACAATAAACAAGAAGTTTTAGTTAGGAAATTATACACATGTGTGTATGTGTATATGGACATGTATATATACACATATATATATATACATATACATATATGTATGTATACGTGTATACGCATATATGTATATGTATATATGCATATATATACATACATGTGAGTGTATTTATATGTATACACATGCCAATTCTGAAGTTTCTTAGATCTATATGCACATAAGAATAATTCTGCCACATATTTTTCTTAGGTAAAAATAAAAAGCACTCATCTATTGTGGTCTTCTCTGAATCAGGTACTGGGCTAGATATTACACACCCCTTTTAATCTTCATCAAACAATCCTGATAAATACAGGTGAGGAAACTGAGGCTTGGGGAAGGATAAATGACTTTGCCCTCAAAATGCGTATGTGGAAGCCCTAACACCCAAAATGAAGGTACTAAGAGGTGGGGCCATTGGGAGGGGACTAGGGTTTGATAAGGTCATAGGGACGGAGAACCCATGATGAGATTAGTTCCCTTATAAGAAGAGGAAGTGACAGGAGAACTTCTTCTCTCCAGGATGTGAGGATGCAATGAGAAGGCAAGCCAGGAAGAGAGCCCTCGCTGAGAACCAAACCTGTAGGTAGGCATCTTGATCTTAGACTTCCCAGCCTCCAGAACTGTGGGAGAACTGTTGTTTAAGCCACCCAGTCTATGGGTATTTTGCTATAACATCCCAAGCTGACTAACACAGGAAGTTAACTTGTTCCAGAAAAACACAGTCAGGATTCATCCAAGGTATGCTTCACCTTAAACCCTTGAGCTCTCCTCTTTACCAAACCACCATTCATTAGCAAGGCAATGAAATCTCTTCATTGAATCAATTAACATTGCTGAGTGTCTATAAAATTGACCCTTGAACAACATAGGTTTGAACTGTGTAGGTCCACATATATGCAGATTTTGTTTGTAAATATAATACAGTACTGTAAATGTGTTTTGATTTTCTTATAACATTTTCTTTTCTCTAGCTTATTTTATTGTAAGAATAAAGTACTTAATATATATACAAAATAGGTGTTAATTGACTGTGTTACTGGTAGGGTTTCTAGTCAACAGTAGGCTCTTAGTAAAAGTTTGGGGAGTTGAGAGCTACACAAGGAATTTGACTACAATTCAAAATTGAATTGAATTTGACTACAATTAAAAATAGTGGGGGCTCTGTAACCCTTTAACCCCTTTGTTGTTCAAGGGCCAATTCTACTATATTAAAGACATTATGTAGGTTCTCAGACTATAAAGCCCTCTATAATTATCCCTATCCTTAAGAGATTATAATTTAATGTAGGAGAATATAAATAAATCAAGTATTATGGTATAGAGTGATAAACAATAACATGGAAATTTGTATACAGTGCAATGGAAATCCCAGCTAATGTCTAACATTGATTTAATGCTTACTTTGTATGAGTTTTTAGTATACGTATCTCATCTAAGTTACTTTATGTTCACAGTAATCCTGTGAAGAAGGTAGTATCATTATCCCCATTTTACAGATGAGGAACGAAAACATAAAAAAGGTTACATAACTGTCCCAGTTCTGGAATTGGAATTCAAACTGAGGTGCCTGTCTCTAGAGCCAATGTTTTTGATTAACCACTCTGCTCTACTGAAAGGCATTTAAAGCCACCTAGGAAGTGAGGCACGGCTCTGGATAAAGTGTGTTTCTTGAAGCTTTTAAAGGATGATCAGGAGACGGCTTGATGCAGAAGGCAGATTAATTAATTTTAGACAGAGGGAACAGCATGTGCAAACACGCACAGAGACATGTACAGAATGACTTGTTGGAAGACATGTGTTTGCACAGTATGTAAATGGAAATCATGAAAACAGAATTACCATAAAAAGGGAGGATAGCACCCACGAAGATTCTGACTCAGGATTGTGGAGATGAATTCCAGGCATCTCTCCTTTTAAAAGCTGTCCAGATGCAGAACCAAGGTTTTGAAAGACCAAGACATTTTCAGGAGCTGATCTAGGAATTTGAATCAGACCTACGAATTCCCAGGCAATGAGGTGGAACCGTTTTGAGCCTATACTCGAAGAATTTGTAGGCGGTGCTGGAAGATTTGCAGATTTACCCAACATTTCAGACTGGAATGCCTCAAAGTATTTCTAAGGCATGCTTGTCCAGTCCAAATAATTAATCACACCCTCCCGTAGTTTATCAAAATTCTTTAACCTCCAGAGATGAACTTCTGCTTCTTAGTCTCTCAACCAAGATAACTTAGATAAGAGAGCATCATTGTATTATGTCACAGTCCCAACCAGGTCCTCGCACAGAGAAATTGCTTTGTGAATGTTAATTCCGGTTTTTATACCCCTTTCCTGAAGGCAAACTGCGCTTGACCAGGAGTTCTGTCAATACTCCTGTGAGCTTAAGACTCATTTTAACCACAACTGGGTCTTAATTTCCTCTTAAATTTTAAGTGCTAGATTCCTGAGCAGCACTGGGCTTCCTATCACACAGGCTAGGAGTTAGAGATGTCATTCTGCCCCTTACTAGCTGTGCAATCTTACAAAAGTTACTTATCTTTTCTAAGACTCATTTTCCACATCTCTAAAATGAAAATAATAATAATACATCTATACCTCATAGTATTGTTGTGAATTTTAAAAATAGTACTATAGGGGTGCCTGGGTGACTCAGTCGGTTAAGCGGCCAACTTCAGCTCAGGTCATGATCTCACAGTCCGTGGGTTCAAGCCCTGCATCCGGGTCTGTGCTGATAGCTCAGAGCCTGGAGCCTGCTGCAAATTCTGTGTCTCCCTCTCTCTCTGCCGCTCCCCCGCTTGCACTCTGCTCTGTCTCTCAAAAATGAATAAACGTTAATTTTTTTTTTTAAATAGTACTATAGAGCACTTAGTAAAATACAAAGCACACGTAAAATACTAAGTTGTGCCTTAGTGGCTCAGTCAGTTAAGCACCCGACCCGTGATTTCAGCTCAGGTCATGATTTCACAGTTCGTGGAATCAAGCCCTGTGTTAGGCACTGCTCTGATGATGCAAAGCCTGCTTGGGATTCTCTCTCTCTCCCTCTCTCTGCCCCTCTCCCACTTGTACGCTGTCTCAAAATAAATAAAAATAAAAATAAACAAAATAAAGTACTCAATTGTTATTAGCTATTAATACAAAGGTGATGATGGTGGTGGTGATGATGAAAAAGAAGGAGGAAGAGAAGGGGGAGGAGGATAAAACAACAGTGAAGAAGAATTCTTTTAAATTCCCTTTAAACATTTTTGCAACATTGATTGAATTAACAAATAAATTCATGAAAGGTGGTTAGAAGTAAATCCACTCAAAGACAGCTCCTCAAAACTATTACAGTTTTCAAATATACAAAATCTTTCCATTTCAATTTCCTAAAACTTAATAAAGTAGTCATTAATTCCATATATATAACACAAGTTTTTGTCTATTTGCCCGTTTGCTTGTCTGACACAGCTGGATATACTTCATTATATTGGAAATTATAGTTAAGTTACCCTGACTTACTTAAAATACAGACTAAGCATTTTATATGAAGTTCCCTTTGTAGACAGCTGCCATGGGAGACCTTAGAAGATAAGGACCAGGAATAGTAGAATCAAAGACCCAACAGGAAACCTATGAGTGTGTCAACTGCAGGAGTCATGTTACACTCATTTAGGATTCCTGGACAGAGTAACCAATAGCAAATTCAGATATCAACCCAAGTAAGGAGTCACAAGGGCAGGCACTAAGGATTGTGCTCAAAGTCATTGATTTCGAATCAATTTTCTTCTGTGTGGCATAAGGAAGGTGTTTCTTTACAGAAACAATACCAGGTATCCAGTCCAGAAATAATCCCCCCTAATGACCTGACAAATATTTATTGAGCCATTATTATGCTCCAGGCTCTAAGGGTATAGTTGTGAGCTCAGTTCCTGTTCCTCCCATTCTTGCATTCTATAGAGGAAGGCACACCAACAAAGGATATGGGCACATAAATATAGAGATCTAGATAAAAGGGAGATGGGAATATCTGTGGGAATAGTATCTAGATAAAGTGAACAGCTAGTACAAAGGCCTTGAGGTGGGATCCATCATGTTTCATAAAACAGCAAGGAAGCAGGCATGACCAAGCAAAGGGAACAAGGAGGCTAGTGGAGGGAGATATAAGCAGAAGCCATATCACATGCTAGAACCACCACAATTTCTTTGCGATTTACGGATGTTTTTCATATTAAGTGGTTGTTATTCTCCACTTCACAGATGGAGAAACCAAGCCCCAGTAAAGTGACATGCATCTATACGAAGTGACAGAGGCAAGACCAGAATCCAGCTCTTTGGACCCCCAGCCCAGGCCATAACTTCCCATCTAGCTGCTTCTCACACTTATTTTTCCTACACAGCCAGGCAACTTTGTTCTCCGTGTCACAGTACTACCAGTAAGAGGATATTTGAAAAGCTACACAAAAGACAAGACTCTGGGCACACCCCATCCTTCTCTCTTTTCCACAAAAGAACTGAATTGCTATTGAATAGCTCAAGTCCCCCACAGCACACCAGGGGCTAACAGGAGGCCCACCCCCTGAGGAGCTCTCTCCTCCCCTGAATTGACTTTGGGGTATTCACTTGATCAGAAGCCAAAGAAGCTGGCAGGAGAACAAGGCCTAATTTTGAGAAGGCAGCAGAGAGGAAAAAACAGTGGGACAAGATACAACAAATGCTCACTTCTTGCCACCTCCACTGTTTTTTTGTTTTCGTTTTTGTTTATTTTGTTTTTTGTTTTGTTGTTGTTCTTGTTCTTGTTGTCATATTTTAATGGAAGAGCTGTTTACTGAACTATGTTAGTTCAGCTCCTTGGGTACAGGAGACACAGCCCAGATCAGGCAAACCCAAAAAGAAGAGATAAATAAATACTCTGAGGAATCCCACAGAAATCCAAGAGCAGGAACTATTGCACAGTTGGGCTTTATGAAAGCTGGAAAACCACAAGGAATGCAAACTACTCCCTCAGAGGCTGTCTCTATCACAATTTCTATGTCTCTCCACATATGGCATCTTCTTCCTCTTGACCATCAGGCTCCCTCTGCTTCCTACCAGTGTTTGCTCCTCTTTAATTCCACTTGCCCATGAACTTTGTTTCCTTCATCTGACTGCACATGAACTTCCAGATCTACTTTCACAGCCAACTAGTCTCTGTAGCTGTTTCTCCCACTTTAAATCCTCAAGATCAGGAATTCTTTTAGTCCAAATCATACCTTTGAGTTGTCTTTTTGGGTCACAGGCCAGTTAATGGATTAGCTCCTCTTTTTTTTTTTTTTTTTTTTTAATGTTTATTTTTGAGAGAGAGAGTGCAAGCAGGCGGAGGGGCAGAGCGCGGGGGGGGGGGGGGGGGGGGGCGGGGGCAGGGGCAGAGAGAGAGAGAGAGAATGAGAATGAATGGATCCAAAGCAGGTTCCAGGTTCTGAGCTGTCAGCACAGAGCCCAATGCGGGGCTCAAACCCATGAACTTCGAGATCATGAACTGAGTGGAAGTCAGACACTTAACCAACTGAGCCACCCAGGCACTCTGATTAACTCCTCCTTATCCTATCAGCTATGGTATGGCCAGGGGCTAAAGTCACGCAATAGAAAATAGGAACTGCCAGTGAGTGGCATTTTATTCTTCTTTTTCAGAACTATTTAAGCTATTCTAATTCCTTTGTGTTCCCATACAAATTTTAAAATAATATTGTCTATGCTTGCAAAAAATCTTGCTGAGATTTTGAAAGGAATTATGTTAAATCTATATGTCAAATATTGGAGAATTGATATCTTTACTATATTGTCTTCCAATCTATGAATATAGTATGTCTCCATTTATTTATATCTTCTTTGATTTCTTTCATCAGTATTTGGTAGCTTTCAGCATGCAAGTCCCATATATATTGTATTAGATTGACATTTATGGATTTTTTCTTGATCATAAATGTTTTATTTTTAATTTGTTTTCAATTCTTTAATGCTAGCTTCTAGAAATATAACTGATTTTCATATGTTGATCCTGTATCCTGAAACTTTCTTAAAGTAATTTATTAATTCTGGGAATTTTTTGTAGATTTCTGAGTTTTCTACAAAAATTGTCATGCTATCTACAATTAGGGACAGTTTTTCTTTCTTCCTTTCTGATCTGTGTGTCTTTTATTTCCTTTTCTTGCCTTATTGTATAGGCTAGATCTCCCAGTACTATGTTGAATACTTGTAGTGAGAGTGTACTCTTTTGCCTTCTTCACAATCTCAAGAAGAAAGCACTGGTCTTTTTCCACTAGCATGTTAATTACAGGTTTTATGTAGATATTCTTTATCAAATTGAAAAAGTTCCCCTCTATTAACTTTCTAAGAGCTTTTATCATAAATGGGTGTGTTAAATTTCATCAAATGCTCTAGCAGCATTAATTGACCTGATCATGTAATTTTTCTTCTTTAGCCAGTTAATATGGCATATTACACTGATTAATTTTCTAACATTGAACCAGTCTTCCATCTCTAGACTAAACCCTCTTGGTTATGGTAAATAATTGTTTGTATGTATTGCTGAATTCTATTTGCTAACATTTTCATAAGAATTTTTGCATTTATATTCATGAGAGATATCGGTTTGTAGTTTTATTTTTGAATGTCTTTGTCTGGATTTAGTATCAGATTAATACTGGCTTCATAGAATGCACTGGGAATTGCTATTTCCTCTTCTATTTTCTGAAGAAGATTATGTAAATTGGTGTTCATTCATCTCTAAGCATTTCATAGAATTCTCCAGTGAAACCATCTGGGCCTAGAGATTTCTTTTTTCGGAGGCTTTAATTACAAATTCAGTTTCCTAATTGTTATAGGGCTATTCAAATTATCTATTTCATGTTGAGTGAGTTGTGGTCATTTGAGTGTTTTGAGGAATTGGGCCATTTCATCTCAGTTGGCAAATGTATATGTGTAGAATTTTTAGCTGTAATCACTTATTATTTTTGTGTACTTATTATTTTGTAGTTTGCAGGGTCTGTAGGGATATCCCATTTCATTTCTGATATTGGTAATCTGTATCTTCTTTTTTTTGTCAGCCTTGCTAAAAGTTTCTCAATTTTATTGAACTTTTTAAAAACATGTTAAAGTTTATTTATTTTGAGAAAGGGAGAGAGACAGCAAGCATGCATGTGAGCAGAGGAGGTACAGAGAGAGAGGGAGAAGGAGAGAATCCCGAGCAGGCTCCATGCTGTCAGCACAGAGCCCAATGTGGGGCTTGATCCCACAAACCGTGAGATCATGACCTGAGCCAAAATCAAGAGTTGGACGCTCAACCAACTGAACCACCCAGACACCCTAAAATTTTATTGAACTTTTCAGAGAACTCTGCTTCATTAATTTTCTCTATTTTTTATTTTTATTGGCTTCTACTCTTATCCTTATTATTTCCTTCCTTCTGTTCCCATTAAACTTGCTTTCTTATTGTTCTTGAAACAGGATTTTGGGTCATTGGTTTGAGACTTTTCCTCATATGATGTTAGCATTCTTCCTTTGGTTCTGTAAATTTCTCTCTCAGGACTGCTTTAGCTGAATCTCACACATTTTGATATGTTGTATTTTTATTTGGATTCAGCTCAATGTACTTTTGATTTCCATTGAAAGTTCCTCTTTGACTACTGGATTATTTAGAAACATGTTGTGTTGTTTCTAAGTATTCAGAGATTTCCCTTTTATCTTCCAGTTATTAATTTCTTGTGTGATCCCACTGCAGTGACAGAACATACTCTGAATTATTTCAATTCTTTTAAATTTGGTGAAGTTTGTTTTGTGGCTCAGGATATGTTGGATCTTGGTAGATGTTCTGTGGGTGCTTCAAAAGAACATGTATTCTGCTTTTCCTGGGTGGAGTGTTCTATAAATGCTGACTGGGTTCTGTCGGTATGTTGAGTTCTAAATCCTTGCTGACTTCCTATTTATGATATAAATTATTAAGACAACGGTGTTGAAGGCTATCATCATGGATTTGTCTATTTCTCCTTCCCATTCTATCAGTTTTCATTTCACATATTTTGCAGCTCTCTTGTTTAGTGCATACAGATTAAGATTGTTGTGTCTTCTTGGTGGATTGACCATTTTATCATTACACAATTCTCTTTCTGTCCCTTGTAATTTTCCTTGCTTGGACATCTACATTTTTTATTAATTCACAGAGCACAGCATTTTAATTCTTAAACTTTATAGTTCTTTCTACTAAAAGACAAGTGGAAGCAGAGACTCGTTCTTCTTCACACGGTTTACTCTTCTTAGACCTACCCTATCTTACCTAAAACAGGGCATCTGGGGACAACCTGGATACCTCAGAGAGTAAACACAATTTACTGTTTGTTAATCAGACCGCATGTTTATTCATAAGAGTCTATAATAGTTGTTTGTATAACAGCTGTAGTGGCCCAAATGTGATGATAGCCTCAATATTAAGATCGAGGTCTTATTTATTTATTTTTTACTAAAACACACATTGGCAGGCCCCTAAATAATCAAGATGAAGTTTAAATTATTGGTAAATTATCTCCAGAACCTATTACCTTTCTAAAAATTATTTTTTCTAAAACTCCTTATTTCATATCTTTCAGTAACTCAAACAAGAAATGTCTATCATGGTCACGAAGGAAACAGAACGGCAGTAGGATACTGTAAATAGTAAACACTTTCTAAAATAATGATAATGATAATGCCTTCATTTCATTTCCTTGGTATAAATTATCCTATCACAGGGGCACCTGGGTGGCTCAGTCCGTTAAGCGACCAACTCTTGATTGTAGCTCAGGCCATGATCTCATGGTTCATGGGTTTAAGTCCCATGCTTGGGATTCTCTCTCTCCCTTTCTCTCTGCCCCTCTCATGCTTTCTCTCTCTCTCTCTCTCTCTCTCTCTCTCTCTCTCAAAACAAATAAACTTAAAAAGAATTATCCTACCACAAATGATTTCAAGAAACCAAGGTAAGGTCACTGAACATGTAGTTGGAAGAGATGCACACAGTGTCTGTCATGACTGGGAGAGCCTACCACACATCACTGTAAAGGGAACAAAGAGAGGTCAGTGCAAGGTAATGCGGAATGACAAGATGTTGGCAAACTGGAAATATATACCCTATTTAAAAGCATTTGAGGGGCCTCTGAGTGGCTCAGTCGATTAAGTGTCTGACTCTTGATTTCAACTCAGTCATGATCTCACAGTTTGTGGGATCAATCCCCATGTCACACTCTACTTGGGATGCTCTCTCCCTTTTTCTCTGCCCCTCTCCTGCACTCACTCACTCACTCTCTCTCTCTCAAAATAAATAAACATACATTTAAAATAAATAAAAATAATAAAAGCATTTGAATGACCTATGGATCTCCAGCTTGTCACTGCAGGAAAAAATAAGATGAAAACTCCTTACCCTGGCATTCAAAATTCTGGATTTTCTGGTTCCTTTCTACTTTTCTAGCTTATTTATAGCTCTCTTACTCTTGATCACTATAATCCAGACACCCTGACAGTCTGTGGATCCCTGAGCCTCTGTCTGTTATTCTACAAATATTCTTCCCTCTTTCTGGGATTTAATTCCCCATCATATATTTTTGGAAATTTCTCTTCCTTCTTTAATCCTGGATATCGCCTTCACCAGAGTCTACAGTACAAATACAACAAGTTCTATCCTCCCAAAAGATCATTTGCAGGACTGTATATCAGCATACATCATACTGTGTTTTGACTTCATTTACATATCCTCCTTCCCTCAAGACTCAGAACTCCCTGAACATGAAAATCTTGTCTTGTTGCTTCTGTATTTTCATCACTCAGGGTGGAGTCTGGCTTATGGGAGGAGTTTGGTGAACACACAAATGAACGTATGAATGAGTGAATATAAATAAATAGCAACAATGATGACAATAACAATAAGAGTCAACTCTCCTGTGGCACAGACCATGTGGCAAAAATTGTGAGCATTTTCCATATTTTAGGTAATTTAACTCTTCAATTGATATCCTGTTTTACACCCCCATTTTATCAATGATAAAACTGAGGTCCGGAGGATACAAGAGATTTGTATACCAAGGTCACATGGCTAGTAAGTGATGGAACTGGGCATTTCGCTGCATCAGACTTTTTTCACCTCTTGGCTCTTTTTGACTCCTCCCTAATTAGTAGCAGTCTTGGGAAAACAAACATTTCGAGGTACATTTCTGACTGCAGTAACTAAATGCCCTCACTGTCCTATAATTCAGGTCACTCAGGGACCATTAGCTATCTGGATACATCTGCTGCCATGGGGAATTTATAGAGAAAAGCAATGTGTTTAATTAAGTGGTTGTCGAAAACACCCACCCAGTATAAATGGTTTCTGGCAACAGAGGTGAATTTGTTGCTGCCAGAGTCCTGCCACAGGTCATTAACATCTTAATGGATTTGAGGCACTTTCCAGCTTGAGTGCACAAAGGATGCAAGAAGTCTCCTTGGGCTGTGGGCTGCTTGGAGGCCCAGGGAAATGGAGGCAGGACTCAATGGGTGGACCCTGCTAGTGTCAGTGAAGGGCTTCAAACAGTAGACGACTCAATCAGAATTAAATTCAATTCAAGTCCATGATGGGTTCTGAGCCCCTCCCACATGTCAGACACCACTGGGAGGTGGGCAGAGATGGGCTTGGACAAAACATGAATCAGAGTCAGGCCCTGTCTCAAGGAATGCTTTCCTCACAATGTGCACAGTGAACTATGCCATGTAGTATAACATGACCAGAAAAAAGAGAGAAGATTCTTCTGGTTGAATTAAGATGGAAAGGCTTTATAGACATAACTCCTCTGAAGGATAGGAAAGGTCTGAACAAACAGAAAGGAAGAAAGACATACCAAATAAGCAGAGTGAGTGAGTGAGTGAGTACAATCATGATGTCAAAGCACTGTGTCAGGAACATTTGGAGACCGGTGGACAGTCCAATTTGATAATTTGTAAAGGGGTATAATGGTAAATAAGGCTAGAGAGGAAAATTCATTCCATGGTGTGCAGGGTTTGAAAGATGCAGCAGAAGAGTATTTAGGCAGTGAGGAGCCACTGAAGTCCTCAGTCCATAAGCATGAAAGTGATCTGGACCAGTACTTCCCAAATTTTAATGAACATCAGAATTAACTGGGGATTCAGGCTCAGCATGTCTGGGGTGGCCCCTGAGGATTAGCGCTGCTAACAAATCCCTAGGAATGCTGATACTGCTCATTCCAAGACCACCCTTTGAGTAGCAAGGGTCTAGAATAGACGAATGTACACAAAAATGGATGGGGTTGGGGGGAGATACATTTCAGAATGTTATTTTGCATAGTACATTTATTATTCATGACTAAGACAGTTAGAAATCCCTGATTTCCAGGTTTTGGGGGGGTCTTTCTACTTATTTTTAAATTATAAGTAGCAGTATTTTTCATTACAATGGTAGTTCAGCACTCCTTAGAATCAGACAGTGACAAGATAAAGTGTGATTGTCCTTAGTCCATCAGTGGCACCCACCAGCCCCTATAAGTATTTGACTTTTTAGCTGATTCTGGGAAAAGACTAAATAATGTCAGATGCACAGCACAGGCAGAGTAAGATCTGGAGAGGAAAAGAGGAAAAGGTCTCTGAACCTACTCGATGAATGTCTGCCCTCCTCCCTGCAAACAACAGACAATCAACAAAGAAACCAGACACAGGCGCAAAGATCATTTACGCAATTGAAACTGCAGCCATCGCTGTATCAGGAGATGAAAATTCACAAAAGCAGCACGAGCCATGTGATGAGAAGACAACAAGGCTGGGAGAGGGGTCCTGTGAAGTCAAGCCCTCCTGTGACCCTTAATAAGTGGTTGCCCTTAGGCAGGTCATTTAATCTCTGGGTTTCTTCATCCATAAAATAAAGCCAATAGTTCCTCCTGGCCTCCTCCCTTTGGTCTCTGTGAGGATCACATGTGAGGGCAGGTGTGAAAGTGATCACCCACAGCGCTGCTTTGGGGATCAGTGTGCTCCAGGGGCACTCTGTGCCTGAGAGATACTGCCCAGTCGTCTGTTCCTCGACATCCCTTTCTGTCTCAGGATGCCTTTCTTTTCATTTAAACTTCTAGGATAGCTCTTTCTTCTGTGAAATCTTTTAAAATTAAGCAGAGATGCCCTGCATACTTCCATGTACCCCACCAAGCCCAAGAAACAGAATTCTGAGTTTATCCAACATGTTTCTGCCAGAGGAATAACAGACTACAATCCAATAAGGGGTACACATGGAATCTGGCCACAATAGCAAAAAGACCATTTTTGCAAAACTGGGGAAAGCATAATGCATCGGGGCCCTACCTCTGCTACTTTGCGGCCCTGGGACACTTTCAAGCCTTGGTTTCTTCACCTGCAAACTGGAGGTAATGTTTCCTACCTCAGATAATTGCTCTGAAGATTGGATTAACTGAAGAAGAACATTTTTAACTACAAAGTGCTGTAGAATATTACTTATTTTCTTTATCAAAAAATAAATGGAGAATGCCTTAATGTATTTTCATTTCTCTTTCCAACTGTGTAGTCTTACTCTGCACTACTGGTATATATCCCTTACTGAGGGCTTCAGTTTTTAAAGAATAATATATATCCTTAGGGGCAGCTGGGTGGCTGAGTCAGTTGAGCATCTGACTTCAGCTCACGTCATGATCCCGTGGTTCGTGGGTTTGAGCCCCACATCAGGCTTTGCACTGACAGTGTGGAGCCCTCTTTGGATCCTCTCTCTCCTTCTCTCTCTGCTCCTTCCCCACTTGTATTCTCTCTCTCAAAAATAAATAAACATTATGGGGTGCCTGGGTGGCTCAGTCAGTTAAGCATCTGACTTCGGCTCAGGTCATGATCTCACGGTTTGAGTTCAAGCCCCACATTGGGCTCTGTGCTGACAGCTCAGAACCTGGAACCTGCTTCGGATTCTATCTCCCTCTCTCTCTATCCCTCCCCAACCAGTGCTCTGTCTCTCTGTCTCTAAAAAAATATAAATAAATGTAAATAAATACACAAATGTTAAACAATTTTTTTAAATATATAAATCCTTACATTTACATAACCACTGACAGTTTGGAAAGTAATCATCTAACAATAGGTGAATGATCAAGTAACTTCACAAAACCTACATGATAACAAGAAAAAACCTAAGGGAAGTGCCATTTAGAAATCATCAAAACCATATGTATTATACCAATCTAATGGCAAATGGAGGGAAATCACTTAGCAGAACACTTGGTACAATTTAAATGTTATTTATTAATATTATAACAATCTTTGGCAAAGATGCATGAAGAAAAGCTGGAATGAAAAAATACTACAAAAATTAACAATGGCTGTGCTTCTTTCAAGAAAAGTGAATTTCTAATGGACTAAAGACTACATTAAAACAAATGCCCTAATTTTAAAAAAAAAAATGGCAAAACCTACTTAAGTTTACTGAGGTACACTGATCGTGAGTAGCAGAACCAGGATTCAGACCCACGGCTTCTGACTCCAAATTCAAGACTCTTTCTAAGATGCCAGGCTGCCTCCTCGCCTTTACTTCCGTTCTATTGTCTATATGTTCAACGTAGCCAGTTAATCGGATTTCACATATTTTTTATACCAAAGTGCAAGGATAGAACCCTGGGTGGGTTTAGGGGAAGGTAGGCAATGAGAAACACTGTAAGTATTTTCCACAAGATAAAGACTGAGAGTTACTTGACTCCCCCAACCCCCCACCCCAGCCACCAGAGGCAAGTCTTCCCATTTAGCAACAAGAGGAATGAGAACATCCCCCCGCCAACCATTTCAGACTAATGTGCTTAAAGGAAGATCCCATCTCCTCCTGCCTCTTTAAGCACCATACACAAAGACATCTTGAGTACCTTCTACTGAAGAGCCACTTTAGTGCCATTATAACACAGTTTTTGAGACTTTGGGAAGTGTCAAGATGTTCTCCTTGGTGCTGGCTTAATGGATCACTTCTGAAAGTGTACACACAATTTCTTCAAAAAGTACTTTCCCAGAAGGACCAAGAAGGGCAATAAGAGGAGGAGATAAAGTTAAGATAGACACCGTGTTGTCTTTAGAGCTGTAGAGGCATATAAAGCTCCAGGATGGACTGGACTAGAGGTCTGGGTCCTAAGTGGCATCTTCTCAGGGTACTATTCTTAATGGTTTCAGCTAACTGGGATCTAACTGGAGTTGATGGTTGCATCTCTCTAGTTCTCCCATCGGCCTCTCTCTCCATCTCCTCATAGCCTATACACAAGTGCCTTCAAACTAATCTTTCCAATTTAACTGAATAATATACCAGTATAAATTTAGAACACCGCAAAACAGCTCACCCGAGTTTGGGTGACATCCCTTGAAAAAGGCTTTTACCGATTTAATGTTACTTTACACCCTTAGATTCTATAGAAGGCTATAAGAAACAAATATGTCAAGATCACTGTCCCTTTTGAACACACTACTTAAGACAGTACCTGGATGCATATGTAAATCCACCCATTCAACATCTCCATGTGGATGTCCTATGGACACCTCAGACACATTTTTTTCCCCAAAACTGTACTCAGCAAGTTCTATAAGAAGGGAATGACAAGATTGTTGGGATAATTAAATAACACTGAGGGCACAAAGTTTCTTCTGCATTGTTTGGCATATGGCGGTTTCTCAATAAAGTAGAGTTATCATTTTCTTCTAAGCCTGGAATGGCGACACTGGGAACCCATCAGTTTCCCAGGCCAAAGCCCAAGAATTGGCCTGAACTCCTGCCTCACAGACAATTAAACAGAGAGATCCACAAAGCCTTGCTCTGTCAATTATTAGTTTGCCTCTCAGTCCCATATGCACCCTTCAGTATATGCTCTATGATTAACAACAGAATTCTGTCATGCATTTTTCTTTCAAGTGTGCACCATGTTATGTTTTTGCAGAAAAGAGCACAAGAGGGTTGTAACAGAAAGAAGGGGCTTTTTATAATTTCCAGCTTGGGCTGGGGGTCAGCAGTGTAGGTGTGAGAACCCCAATGTCTTCTGCCCTAGCCAGAATACAGAATACAGACCCTCAGCAGCCTCTGCTTGGCATGACGCTTCCCTCAGCTGCCTGTCCAGAGTTAAACCTATTCTTCAATAAAGAAGGTGACTTTTGTGGAACTGGACAATAGTTTTTAAATGCTGGAACTATATTTCCTCAAGTTTTTTTCTATGTATTTACAATATCACAGCCACAGACATGGCATACCTGGAAGTTTATTCTGCATTGTTAACATATTCCCTGTTGCTTTCTAAAGTTTAGACAATCAATAAAGCAATAAATTGAACTCTGATAGCTAGTGTTTGCTGACTTCCATGATGGAATCACTGCCCCCAGGGTCAATTCCAAGCCATGTACATGACACCACTGAATGTGTAGCAGAGAAAAGAGGTATAGTAGCAAGTTATCATGTAGTATTTCCACTATGCAAGCATAATAGGCATAAATCACCCCAACAGCAAATCAACAGCAAAACAAAGTAAAAAAAAAAATCAGAAAGTAAGGAGTTTTGACTACATCACCTTTAAGTTTAATTCACTTGGTGTGACATTTTATGTTTTAATAATTAACAACCAACTCTCAAAATTCCTGAAATTGTAATGCTGACCTCTCATAAGCCAGTGTGAACCAGCTCCAGCATGCCACTGGATCAGACCCTCACTGATATTGCACAAGTATCTAGTGTGGCAGCCAGCCTTCCAGCCATCCATTGATCCTTCACATTTCAAACATGTACAGGCCATACACCCTCATCCATAATTCCAAATTCAATAAAGCCCTGAAAATGGCGCAGCTGTGGCTCAGACGCACTTTATGGTAAAACCAGATCTGAACCAACATGCAGTCATCTATTCTATGTTGAATATGACAGGTTTTCCTGCAAAAATTTTAGTGTGTTTGATTATGGGGGGCTGTCGCAGGCCTCCACTTGGAGCATAAAATAAAATGCATATGTATTGTTTTACCTTTCTAAAATCTGAAAAATTCTCAATCTGATTCATATCGGATTCCAGGGGTTTTAGATAAGGGATTGTGAGCCTTCAGTGATCTTTTTAAATTGAAATATAGTCACACTTTCTCACCAATCAGTGCCTCCCCATCGCCTACAGGGTAGAATCTAAGTTCTTAAATAAGATACACAAGGCCCTTAAGCTAACGTTACTCCCCACATCACACTCCTGTATCAAACCATTTCTGGGGCTCTGACCAACCATGACTAAAGGTTGAGCTGTGATGAGTGACCCCACACCTACACCTTATACCCTTTGGGAAAGAATTGGAACCGAGCTAGTACAGGAGAGCAGTCTGCCTTCCTTGCTTTACCCCTTATGTGATCTCAGCTGTCCACTTCCTTGTCCCACATCTCCATTTCTCATCTGTCACATGACAATCACAAAACCAGCAAGGTTGTAGTGAACATAAAGCAAGTTCATGGTCATAAAGTTATTTTTTAATGTGCTATATATATATCATTGGAAGGGTTTTTCACTCTTATCATTCTGAAACTGGAATACTTGTTTGAAAGCAAACATTCTTTCAACTGTTGGATGAGTAACTAGGGGTTTCTCATCTCCATAAAAGGAGCTAACCATTGATGTGCATAAAGCCCAGTCATTGCTGTCACACACACAAAAAAGTGTTACACTTGAAAAGAGTTATGTATGGTTGGCACAGTTGGGGAAGCTGGTCTATAGTACAGCCTCTGTAACTCATAAGAACTGAATGGATGGATGGGTCTTATCCCATTAGAAAAAAAGAGAAAGGGAAAAGCATAGCCCCAGGCTCATACTTCTCTGGGCCTATATGTTTATTGGTTTATTTAGTTCTTTCTTTTGTTCTGTTTTGCTGTTGTTATTTTGGGGATTTCGTGCTGATATTGATTGCTTTTATCGTTGCTTTTGCCTTTCCTACATTGGTGCACTACAAACAAAGACTTAAGTGTGAAAGGTCATTCAAAACCTCCATGCATTCCCTTCCTTTGACAAATGCCTCCAATCTTCTTCTTGAACAGTCACAGTGACTGGGAGCCTATTTATTTAGCCCAGATGCCTGGACCATCTTCTTTGCAACTGGCAGCTTTTTCCACTGCAAGAAGACAGTCTGAACCAGCTTTAAGGTTTAACAGGAAAAGAAAAGCAACTGGCAAATTCTTACTATGGTAGAAATGACTGGATTCAAATCTTTCTTAAAAGTAGCTTTAGATGGAGAATAGGAAGAGGTATAAAAGGATTTTGGCAGAGAGGAAGACCAAAAAGAACACAAAAGAACTACCGTTGAAAGAGAAGAAATGGTTCCAAAGTGCAAAGGAAGAAAAGTCTGACAGCAAATGAAAATTATTGCTTAAAATTCCACACGCACATGATACATCCCTCATTACTGTCTGTAATATAAATGTATATACCACAAAGCAAAAGAGACATAGAAAACTAGATGCCAGATAGTCTTCACCAACCCTTTGAGCTTCCTATTAGGTTCAGAGCTAGATGCAAAACTTGGGTCTTGGGGCACACCTATTCAGATTTATCTGAAAACTGCTGGTTTTATCAATCATCCCACTTGACGATAAATCAAACTGACAGAATTATGGTGCTAAGTCTTAATACAGATCACACAGTCTGATTTATCTTGGGACAAATTGATATCTAAAGACCTTTATAATCATGAAACAAAAACATTCCAAACAAAAATAAGCCACATTTCTATACAAAAAAAGACCAAGCAATTAAAGCATGTACTATTAAAAACAAAACAAAACAAAAAAAAAAAACTGCTGATTCTATTATTTGAGAATTCAAAAAGCTACTACTGGATTTTGAAAGACCATATTTGGGCATTCTTTCTTATAAATGAAATGCACTGTAGGAACAAAACAGGTTAAGTATCTACTTCTGATTAGACCTTCAGAATTCAAGGAGACATCTGTCCTAATCAAGGCAGACTTTTTTATTTGCACAAGTCAAATTTTACTTTGCAGATGGCAGGTGGTGTTGGAAAAGGGTTGGTAAAAGTGAATAAGCAAAAAGCCTCAATTATATACTTTTTTTTTTTTCATAGAGATAACCCAGAGATGAAAGATATAGAGATGGATAGGACAAAAATAAAGGCAGAGGCTACCGAACAAACACAAACAAAAGGCCTTTACCAATAGACATAACTTGTGAACAGAGGAGGGACACTGATGTCTGATAAAAATCCACCATGTGCTGGGGACTTTGCTAAGAGTTTTACCATGCTGTCTCATTTAGCCCTCGTAACAACTCCTCAGGTACTTATCACTGTCTCCAGTTTATACATGAAGAAACAAATGCTTAGACATGGTCAGGTTGTCTTTCTAATTTCATTTTCACTCAATTCTTAGAACCCATTTGAAACAAGAATGTAACATGGCCATCAGGCAGATGGATCCACAGGTGACCTGGTTCTACACTCCATTGACGGAGAGATTTTGTTCTGCTGGCCTAGAAGACTGGACATTCAAGTGTTGCCTGTACCAACCCCACCCTCCCAAAACTTAGTCAAAGAAAATGTCCGGCCCAGGAGTGAAAGATTAAATGCTTCTTCACTCAAGGTATAGGAATTATTGAGCTTTTCTCCTAGAGCCTTTGGAGACAGAAAACTTAGTGAGTATCCAACATGGAGTTCTCACTATATTCTCCATTTAGTGTTACGTATTCTGTAGCAGAAAAGAGGCGCCTCTTTCTCTTATTATGTGAATATATTACTTATTATTGTAAAGACTATGGCATTCCTGATATTCTACTGATGGGTGGAGAAAAAGTCATGGACACTAGAATTTCGGGGCAAGACACAAGGTAACTATCTTCATGGTGTCATTTTCAATGAAAGCCCTTAGAGCTAAGATAAGCCTCAGGGATGAATGGAGAACTTCTGGAAGGAATAAAGTCTCAAGGGTTACACTCAGTTTTTAACCTAACTCTGGACTGGTGGCTTGTCTTTTCTATCCCGCATGATTTTGTAGGGATGTTATGTACAGCTCATGTTATTGTACATAAAATAAAATTCAAACCGTATATACTGACCTCATTTGTCTTTTCTAACCTTCCTTTCCACTGTACCTAGAGTGGGATGGTTAGTAGCCTCATGTAGCTAGAATGAGAGTAGTTGTAAGAGACAGAGACTCGAACCAAAGAGATCAGAGAGAAGAGTCCAGTGCAACAGTCCTTGAGAGCTATGAAGACCTAAGGAGTCATAGTGATAGCTGACTATACCCAGAAAATTGTTGTAGGAGTCAACCCTAGTCATATATCAGCTATAGGGCACCACAAAACTTGACTCGCTAACTGGGGGTAATGCCAACCAATTATTTTGCATGGCATCCAGAAGAAATTGTGCCATAGATCCATCTCCCATTCTGTGACAGTGGTGTCAAGGAAAATGCTAGATTCCCATGGCCCCTCACTTAGCCATAACTACTCACTCTGTCAAGAGCCAGAAGCCTTGAATTGTCTCTCCAGGAGTCTTCGCCATGTGGCCTTTCAAGTCTTCCATGGCAGTCTCAATGGCCCCTGGCTGAGTGGGAAAAAGAAAATATCTAGTTTAGAGAAAACTGAGCCCTCTTTGTGCTTATGATTAATGAGTATAACCCATAGCCTTCTCCAAAAAGCTGATGGGAAAGATAGTTCTCGCATTTGTCTGTTTCCTCTAGGCATAGCATGCCGGAGAGCTTAGTCTTGAACTCTGGTATTTACTAAGCTGTTCTCCTTAGGTGGGACCAAAGTAATCCAAGTCCTGTCTTCCATGATCTTACTCATATCTTCTCACAGAAAGAAAGACACCCATTTTCAGAAGGCCAGTTTTCCCAAACAAACATGTTTATCAGAAAGTTCAAAGGATTTAGCAATATTTACATTTTTAAAATCAAATCTTTCTCTCTTCAAAGAGCACCTGGCAATAAAATACCTAAGAGAAATCTTTTTCTAATATTCTGACCATAATTTTAGATGATTCTGGGAAATTAACTTTTTTGTCTCCTTACCTTGCTTTCTTCACCCTTCTCCAAACAGGTGCTTCTACTTATGGGCCTACCTCTAGCTTAAAATTTGATTAACCCTTTTCATGATAAGAAATTCATAGACCTCTATCTCAGTGATTCCTAAACTTGAGTACACATCAGAATCAAAAACACAGATTTATGGGCTCTGTTCCCAGAGTTTAGTATTTAGGAGGTCTGAAGTGGGCCTGAGAACTTGCATTTCCAACAGGTTCCCAGGTGATGCTGTTGATGCAGTACTGCACTGAGAACTACTGTTCTCTAGACAGTTATTCTCAACCTTGGCTACGTATCAAATTATGAGGAGAGCCTTTAAAACTCCTAGTGCTCAAGCTGCATACCAGGGCCATTGTAGAAGATACTCAGTGGCTATCTGTCATGTGGGACCCACATATCAGTACCTCAGGAGTTTTGCAGGCATCCCAGGTGACTCCAATGTGTAGCAAACGTTGACAACCACTGCAGCCCAGGAATTATCTCGGCTTTTTTATAGGTGTGGAAATGGGCTAGTGTGGGGAAGCAACCTGTCAAGTTCACTCAGCTAAGAAGGGGTGGAGACAAGACGAGAAAACAAACATTCCATTGCTCCACCTACAAATGTAGTTCTGGCCTCATCCCAGCCCTGAGCTACTGACAAGTAGGTTCTCAGTTCTTGAATATTCTCTATGTAATAGGGCTTTAATACTAACCACCTAATCTTCTCTAAATATTAACAGTCCTAATCCTCCCAGCCTGAGACTGTTCTCTCACAAAAGGAAACAGGGACACTAGCCTGGCCTAGGATCTGTTCAAATGTCTTTTCCTCTCAGAGCTAGGGTGGTGGTAGGATTTGGGTTTGCTTGCTTTCTCAGTGTATGATAAAACACTGTGAAACATTTTGGCTACAAAGTCCATTGGTCAAAAAAAAAAAAACTTATGAGAATCCATATAGGAAAAACAGGAAAAGAATGATGCTGCTTCAGATAAAGTGGTAGAAAATGATGCAGAGCTCTACCCCTCCCCCACGATTCACTCAGCACAGCCCAAGTCATCCAGGAAATGTCCACTGAACAGAGTCAAGTGACCGTGGATCCTATTCCATATCTGTCATAAATGAGTTCTGTAACCTCTAGCCAATTATTTGAGTTTTCTTGGCCTCCATTTCCTTATCTATAAAGACAACTGAGGCGACAGAACCAAAGCTTTCTGAGCCAAGCTGATGATGAAAGCCTCCTGGAAGTCTTTAAGAAAATAAGATCACAGCCCTTACACCGAGACATTCTGATTTTCTCATTTTAACACATTTCCTGTTGAATTGAACAGTCAGCCAGTGGACTGAATGATTTCTGACTCCTCTGCTGCTGGTTCACCATTGTTGGAAAGCGAACAAGGCAGACCGTGCCTGCTGGAAGCTGTGAGTCACAAAATCAGTGAATTCTGGAGCATTAATCAAGCATGCCTTGAACACCCACTGACAAAGAAGACTGCACCAGCATCACTGGTACCAGTGACCCTACTGGCAGGACCAAATAATGCTGGAGGGAAATTCCCTATGATCCCATGACAGTGCTCCCATCCCCCATGCCGTTCTTCCCACAATGCAGCCTGACTGCCCCAGGCCCAGTGCTCAAAATCATACTTTCTTTGACGACTCATCAGGTGATTTTTCCTGTCTCTCTTATACTTACATTATTTCTTCCTCAGCTAATATAACTCAGTAGTGAAACTAAGACTTTTCAGAAGAAGAAAAAAAGACTGTAAGGGAAATTGGAGAATAATGAAATAGTCCTAAAATAAGCATGTTGTTGAATGCTTTTACACCAGGCACTTTGCCAAAACATGTGAAGATGAATATAAAACTGTAGACTTTTTCAAAACCTTACTTGTCTTCCCTATGGAAAGCAATTGGAAAAAATCTATCGAAATGATCTATTCTTTGATCGACACATTCCACTTCTGTGAAGTTATACTATGGATGTTCTTGCATTTGTGCAAAATAACAGCTGTATATCCAGTGTTCTTTGCAGCCTTGTTTGTGGATAGCAAAATTTTGGAAACAATGCAAATATCTGTCAATAGGGGACTTGTTAGATACATTATAGGACAGAGCCATTCAATGGAATATGATGCATATGCAAAAAGAAGAGGCATTCTGGGATAATACAAAAAATTTTCAAAACGCATTAAGTGAAAGAAAAAAAGCATTCAGAAGGGTAAATAGGCCACATTTTTGTATAAAAAAGTGGAGAAGGGATAAGAATAAAAATTTTCATGTGCTTGAATATACTAAAGCAACTCTAGAAGGATACCTAAAATGTGTTAACGGTGGTCCCCTGCAGTCAGGAAGGAACTTGATGGGGCAGTGGATGGAGGTGGTGTTTCACTCTATACCTTTTCAAAAGTTAAACATTAAACAAAAGTATGTGTGTGTGTGTGTGTGTGTGTGTGTGTGTGTGTGTGTGTGTGTGTTTTAAGTTTATTTCTTTTGAGGAAGAGTAGAGAAGGAGAGAGAGCATGAGCAGGGGAGGGGCAGAGAGAGAGGGACACAGAGGATCCTAAGCAGGCTCCCTACTGTCAGTGCAGAGCCCGATGTGGGGCTTGCTCTCATGAACCGTGAGATCTTGACCTGAGCTGAAATCAAGAGTCAGACGCTTAACCAATGAGCCACCCATGTGCCCCAGAAGTATGTTTTTTTTTTATAGAACATTTGGGAAGTCTCCAGAGTTCTGTCAATGTCCTCACTGAGCATGGTGTTCTTATCTTCAGCAGTAACAGTGGTCATGCCTTTACAGAACAGTTAATCATTGTATCCTGTTAGAGTATTTTATTTACACCCTTCTATTTGTCATCATTGGCTACTGAACTAAATTAATTTCAGCCATTTAGTGTAGAAAATTAAATAATGTGTGAACACTCGGACTTGCATCTGGGGCAATGTTTAGATCTCAGCCTTTCTGCCCACTGTGTGACCCATACTATGTCCTCATCATTCCAGATATCAGTTTATTCATTTTCTAGGTGGAAGGTGGATAAGACAATATTAACTATAACAGAGCTGTTAGGAAATGCCAAAAATATTTGGGAACACTGAATTTTCATTCTTATTAATATTAAATGGGAGGAAAATAGCCGTACCATGATTTACAGGTCAAATGGTTACTGCAATGGAACTGTTGGGAAAATAAGTAGTTATGCACCATAAGACGGCTGACAGGACTGACAGAAGCTCCAGTTCTTAACTTAGAGACTCCTCTTCCAGGCTCTTCTTTCCTGCCCTGTTTGCCCTGCACGCCTAATTGCTACTAATGCAGACTGCAGAAGTAACAGATGATAAATTGTCCCCCATGCTTGTGCTCGGGACTCAGATCTGTGGAGAAGGATCTCTGAGCCTGCTGGTGTAAAACAAAACTCCGATCCACCAAGATCTCCAAGTACCGCCTGGTTTTTCCACCAGCGATCCAACCTGGTTCTGTAACAGAATAATTAGCTCAAAGATTCCTAAGACTAATAGGAAAGTATGATGGAATAATAAGCACTCATCATCCAATATACATATATTTCTAACGCTAAATTTTAAGAAAAATCATTAGGGAGAATCCTTATTTACAAGTCACTATACAGCAGAGCCGGCAGCATCTTTTCTAATAGTTCAGCACCAAACATCTTCAGTCAAAACAAAGACATGCGTTTCCTTACATTTCCTTAAGCTAGACTAGCCAGGAGCCAGTTGTCACACAAACAATACTCACATCTGCTGGTAATAGTTTCCCATGTACTGGACTCCGTAACTAGACAGTAAGAGGTGGGGGCAGTGTAGAAAGGAATGCTCCCAGGGACTCAGACACAGTAAGATCATTCTTGTGAGTGTCATCATGCCCAGATAGAAATCACTTTGTGGTAAACACATAAGGGAAGAAAAACTGCTCTAAATTGGATGTGATTTGTAAAGTTCAGGGCAAATCTGTCTCTCCTTGAAAATAAAGGAAACACCTCTTATTTTATTATTGTTAAGTGTCTGTCCTCAGAAGAAATATCAACTTTATTACACTCTTCAAGGGATTTCAGTTTAAGGAGGGGAGATGAGAAATCTTTTGCCCAGTGAGATATGTAATTTCTAGACCAGAAAGCAGCTCATAAAATAACAATACAACTAATATATTTATTTAGTTGTTCCCAATGCAAGAGCAAGACATAGGGAACCCTATAGTAAGAGAAGAGGGGAAAGGAGAGAGTATGAAAGCCAAATTAGTGTCATGAAAGCAATGACATCTTGCTACACAATGGGAAGTCCCAAACCTGCTTATTAAAGTCTCGTTCCTCACAATAGAACACAGGCTATAAAAAGGCCATGGGGAACCATTAATTAAATATTAAAAGATCAAATAGTTTTAGTCCCATTAGTTTGTATGTAATTTACATTCTCAAGTATAAATTTAGAGATAATTCCCCATCCCTAATCGCTTTCAACTTTCTGATAAGGTATCTGCAAATACAGAGTCCTACAGGGAGTTTAAAAATATCTTTCCCCATGCGTATCAAGTATTGTTCCTTTCATAAGAACTTGCTTTTGAATATCAGTCTCCACAACTAAAGGGATTATCATAATATACCTCGAGTTATTAGCCTTGAGTGGTACTTTTGTTCAGAAAAGGCACTAGGCCGTTTTTAGACATGTCTGAGCAATAATAGCAAATGAACAAAAACAGGAGGAAAAAATTGTCCAAGCAGACTGATAGCAAGTGCTTCAGAAATTCATTACTGTGACCTCTCATTCATTGTCCAAGGTCAAAGGCACTGGAGGGGTAGTAAAAAGTGTCAGGAGCCCTAGCTCTTTGTCCTGGTACGGCCCCTAAATTGCTGGTTGACTTTGGAGAAGTCACATCTCCTTTGTGTGTTTTAGGGGTTGGATTAGATATTCTCTCAGGCCCCTTCTGGCTCTGAGCAAGAATGTTGCTTTGTTGGAAGGGCTTGGTTTAGTAAATCAATAATAGTCTGGAAGCCTGTGGATAAGAAGCAACATCCCAGATGCCCCATGAAAAAACATAAGAGGTTTAAGGAAGCAGATTGACTTCTTTTATGATCTGGTACTCAGAGGTCTGGTCTAATGCATAAGGTTATGGTGCTAAAAAAAGTGCCTCTTGTTTGTCCTGAATTAATTTAAACTTCCAGAGCAGTCACATCTTTGCATATCCACTTTGAAACTCACATAACTGATCCTCCTTCCTATTATATAGCATTGGGTATCTACTCCTGGCACCTAAGAAACTGAGTGTCATTCTGCCACAGCAAGCCAAAGAGTAATTTTCCTTTCTGGCTTATAAGGTATAAATAGGAAACAACTTAAATATCCAGAAAAAGTTATATAAATTGTTGTATATCTCCACAGTAGGATATTCTAGAACTGTTAAAAATGATGCTATGGATGTAGAGTTACTGCCATAGGAAATATTTTTATGCAACAAATTGCACATGTAAGGAAAAAAGTAAGACAGGATATGCACCAAAATGTATAAGCACGCATTCAAACTTCTTTGGTTAACATTGAGTAGTGAATTATGGTGACTTTTATTTTGCTTATCGACATTTTTTTTCCAATAAACTACCTCTTGCAAAATGATTTGAAAACATTTAATAAAATAACATGCTTGATCAAGGAATTCCTCAACTCATTTACTTACAGTTCTGAATTTACAACATATGTGCTTTAAATTCTTACACTGTAATATATTTATTTCTTTTTAATTGCTGGGCATGGGATCATAGAACTATGAATCAGGAAGTTGAAACTTTGGTTCTAAGCCTCGCTTTACCACTTACTACTAGCCTCCTGGGCAAGTCAGTACTCATGACATTGGACAATAGCTATGACAATGGACAAGCAACAGCCTCCTCTGGGCCTTAGTTACTTCTGAGAATGAGAGTGTTGACCAGCTCCTTGGTGTTCAAGAGGTGTCTGTGGACAGAGAGCATCGTTTTTGCCATAGAATCTATATAAATGCAGAATCTAAGGTCTCATTCCAGGCCTCCTGAATCAGACCAGCACTTTTACAAGATCTCAAGGTCATTTGTTTGTACAGTAAAGATGGAGAATCAGTGGACCAGATCATCTGTAGATCTCATTTCAGCACTACGGAAGTGATCCTTTATGATAAATCTTTCATAGATCTGAATCATTCAGACCCAGAGCCTGGGTCTTATTGAATTATTCCCTGAGAAAATGAATTATTTTCCTTTGGTCAAACCTCTTTGCTGCTATAGACACTATACATTGACATTTATATCTCACTCTGGAGGTCATGGGGAGGTCATGGACATCTTAATGTCATTCTCTGTGACCAATTACAGAAGTGAGAATGTCAAATCAACAAGAAAGGGAGAAAGCATTTATAAGAGTAATGAGATGCTGCTTATGGAATGTTAATAGATGTGTCATGCACTGTGCTAAGAATATTTACAAAATCAGCCTATTTAAACCTCTGTGTAAAACTGATATTTTATCCACACTTTGCAAATGAGGAAATACACACACACACACACACACACACACACACACACAAAGCACATTCATCATACTCACGTGCTAAAAAAAAAATCTATATTCTGTCTCTTGATCTGAAGGAGAGCAAATGCTGAGTGCTTTGGGAATGTAGCCCTCACAGCCTTAAAGAATCCTCAAGTCTACTTTAAATTAATTAACAAAATTAGAAGTTTTCCCTCCCAAGTTCTTGAGAATGTAGGGTTTGTTTCTACATATCCGAAGGAGATCTTTTTCACACAGACTGCAGTCATTGACTGACTTCTAAAAGGGCCATGAATGCCACTGTACATTACAGTAGGAACAGCACTAGACTTACAGACAGAAGATACAGATTCGAGCTAGAGCTATTCCAATTAATATTACGTGGCTCAGTCAGGTCACGTTGACAAAGGAAGCAAAGGCAGAAGGAAATGGCAGATAAAATTAAACTTCCACCCTCAGCCCATTGACAAATATTGAGGCAGTCAGAACCTCTGCCTTGAGGCAGAACATTTCTCTAGGAACTCCCCACTGTCTTAATGCTAATGCTTTGCTAGAGGGAGAAACCACCTTAGCTGGACAATAACTAGGCCTCCAAGATCCAGTAAGTCTTCTTTTGCATAGGAAAATCCTTTTGGAAACTTCCTCTTGACTTTATTTCCCCCAACTTCCAAGGATAGAATCAGTCTCTGCTCCACAATCCTGGGGCAGCTCTTCCGGCCCATGGGTTCTGTCTGCATACTTTAATAAAACCACCTTTGTGCGCCTAAGGCATCTCAAGAATTCTTTCTTGGCTATCGGCCCATCATTCTAAAACAGCATCAACTTAACTCCCCTGAAACTTCAATATGTTTACAATAAACCAAGAGTGATGAGTCCTCCCCTGCCTACCTTACAGTGTCACTTCAGGGGACTTCACTTGATAAATTACATAGAGACACACAAATAAAAGTATCAATCAAACAAATAAGAAAAACCTCCATGGTGGCTTTAAACTGTGCTGATTTAGCTAAGCTAGAGCTACATTTTCTAGAATTTCCTTTCATGTCTGTTTCCAAATTAGAGTTGGCCACAAGAGATGTTAGTATAAGATTTGTAAGGCAGAAGGGAGTTTTTCCCTGTGGAAGATCACTTCAGACCACCTGCACTCACATTCACAGCTGCTGACCTCCAGGTTCATCTGATGCCAGGGGGCAGCACTTACAGCTATAGCTTCTTTTGCTGACAGTCAGACTTCATCCCTCACCTCCTTCCCCTGGGCTGGTAAGTGTGCAGCTCAGTGTAGAAAGGCACCAAGTCCTCTCCTAAAAGTGACTCACACCTCCAAGTTTAGACACGGCTGGAGACAGATACAGATTCCATTTTTTCCTCATGGGTTTTGCTTGCTCATCAGGAATTCTGAGTTGTCCATCCAGGTTCCAGTTTTCCTGTACTCCCTATTCCCAGTTCATGACTACGAATCGGCTAGACTATAGCAACTTGAGGCCCATCACTAGATTGCAAAGACAACAGGTTTGCAGAGACTTCCCAACCAGCTCTGATAACTGCATCACCTTCTGATCATGAATCTCTTACTCCATACCACTCACGGTTCTCTCACCAAACCGTGACTGATCCATCATCATTACCAAAGATAAGACAACTTTAGGGATGCTTTGATTTCCTTCACAGACTATCTTACAACTTAATTTTGCTTATTCAATTAAGTTCATATACTTTGGAAAACAAACCATATGCTTTACATATGCAAATCACACAAACACATAGTATAGCACCTACCATAGCACCTTAACACGTGAGAGTCGTAGAATACAGATGATATGGTTATATCGTACCTTCAAACATGTGCACGCGCGCACACGCGTGCACACACACACACACACACTGAGTCACTTTAAAATTTTATCTTAACCAAAGATGTTTTAAAAGCTACCAAATCAGGATTCATTAGTTAAAGCTTTATAAATAGTCACATCTTAGCCACCATTTACTTGTAAGACTGAGCTGAATTTTTTTTTCAAGATTTGTCCCAGGTACACTTGAAAAATGAGATGGTCCCTGTTGCCACAGGGTATAATCTCCAATTTTGCTGCCAATTGGCTTTAGCCTGTGAGCTAATACCTACTGTGTTAACAAGAATATTGAAGGATTGGGAAAGAACATTGATAAGTAGGAAGGAGAGTTCAAGAGAGAGAACTACTCAAACCCAGGAAGCACTATGTCCTTGATCCAAATGCTACAAGTTCAAAATATCATTTTTTAGGAGTGCCTGGGTGGCTCAGTTGGTTAAGCGTCCAACAGGCTCAGGTCATGATCTCGTAGTCTGTGGGTTTGAGACCTGCGTCAGACCCTGTGCTGACAGCTCAGAGCCTGGAGCCTGCTTGGAATTTCTCTCTCTCTCTCTCTCTCTCTCTCTCTCTCTGCCCCTCCCCTGCTCACGCTCAGAGCTCAGTAAAGGAGCTCAGCTCCAGAATGCAGCCAAAGGTTTGGAATTTAAAAGTGCCTGCTCCCACACAGTAATATCATCATCCCCCTGTAGACCCTGAGGTTCAACTCGTTCTCAGCAAGCCTTTCCACTCCATCACCCACATCTTTTTCAAACATGGAACAAATACCCACTCTGGGCACACAGCTTTATATTTTAGCTGCTTGGGTTTTCTCTCTATAGATCATTAATCTGTGGAGGTCAGATTTAACCTGAACACAGGACTGAGGAACCAAAGATCCATCCAAAGAGACTGGATGACCCACTTCTCTCCCATACTACCTGGTTATCAAAACTAGACCCCCTAACTTCTCTGAAATTCAGAACCTTCACCTGTAAAATGGGGATACGGATACCTACTTCATAGTTTCTATGACTATCAGATGAAATAAAAAATGTGAAAATATCTGGTAAAACTTGTGATATAGATAGATAGACAGATAGATACATAGATAGATAGATATTAGAATACTGTAAGAGAAGTCTTATGTAATACTTCAGAGCACCAAAAAATTTACCCGTGTAACGAAGTACTTCCGTGAGACATAAGGTTGGTGATAAGGATTGGGGTACAGTGTTGATTCAGTCACACTTGGCTGCCTTGAAATACGGCTTGGCTCTGGGTCCTTGCCTGGGTCCCCCTCCTCCATGGACAGTTGGTCAGTCTCAGAGGGTTGGTCATCTCCCTCTTGCTTCAGAGACACAGGCTGGAATCCTTCAAAACTCCCAATCTTTGACATTTTTTCTGCCTAAAACAAAAGAAGAAACAATCTTCTCATTAGAAAAGAAAGGGGGAGAGGTGGCAGTGAGGGGAGGAGTCACCTATGTCATGGCTGAGGCAAAAAGTCTATTATGTGCAAATGATGTTCCTGAAACTGACCAAGGCACTAATGAATGTAATTCAATGACACAGATTCTATTTACCAGGGCAGAGAAGCAAGGCCCTCCAGACAGAGAAAAGGAGGCTGCAAGTAGGTCCATTTTCCCACCTTTTGTCCCAGGACAGGACACCTTTTGTCTACTTTATGTAGAAAGTAGTATGAAATAATTACCAAACAATTTATCTTCAAGATTTCATAGTATTTTTACTTCAAAACCTACCAAGCCTGTACTTATTTAGCAGTTAAAAGCAATGATAACACACCTTCTTGTGTGCTGCTTGGGTAGTAATAGGGCACAAAAGCACTTAGAATTGAGCATATTTTTTAACTGAAAAAAAATGCAATTATAAAATTTTATATAAGGAAATAATTTAGCCAAATGCCCAAAGACATCAGTATGGAAGGTAGTTCATCACAACATGTGTCCAATAGCAGAAAAAGATGCCACTTTATGTCTAATAGCAAAATGTGTGTAATAGCAACATTAGACACCCATACAACATTGTATCTGATACCAAGAGAACAGAGTAAAACTAAGGATCCGTCAGTAGGGAATTGGCTAAATAGGTTATACCATAAAGTGAAATATAATGTAGTCATTAAAAATGTAAGTGCATATTTTTATCATGGTAAGATATCCACAATATATTCTTAATGGAAAGCAGTAAGCTATAAAACATTATCGATAATTTTAGTCAGATTGGTTAAAATAATTCAAAAAATATATAAAAAGAAAGAAGGAAGGACACTTGGAGTTGAATATATGTGAAAGGGCGGACCTACGCCGGCCGACTCCATCTTGTTCTGTATCCTCCACCTTGACCACGCCTCCTCCCCTTCAGTAACTTCCCGACCAAAACATGTCCGGCGACCTGGGTAACAGGACTCCAACCCTTCCCCAGCCAATCAGGAAGGGTCACCAGTGAGGAGTTACCTCACCAACTACCCCTAGACCCCAATAAAACCTTTGTGCTTTTGAAACTGGCTCTCTTTCCCCAGCATCTCACCGCTGCGTCCATCGGTGCAGGTAGGGGATTGAGCACGAGCTAGCTCGAATAAAGGCTCTTTGCTTTTGCATCGGACTCCGACTCGGCTCCCTGGTGGTCTTTGGGGATCACGAATTCTGGGCATAACAATATGTACACATGCATTGTGTGACAGGTTAGAATAAGTCTAAAAAAAGTAAAATGGGGGCACCTGGGTGGCTCAGTCAGTTAAGCATCCGACTTTAGCTCAAGTAATGATCTCACAGTTCATGAGTTCAAGCCCCGCGTCAGGCTCTGTGCTGACAGCTCAGAGCCTGAGTCTGCTTTGGATTCTGTTTCCCTCTCTCTCTGCCCCTCCCTTGCTTGTGCTCTGTCTCTCTCTCTCTCTCTCTCAAAAATAAATAAACTTTTAAAAAGTAAAATAGACTATTAATAATGGTTATCTCTGGATGATAGGCGGTCTCAATTTTCTTTCTTTAGAAACTTCTAGATGCTTACAATGATTATATATGACTTAATAAAAACACATTTATTTCTATTTTGTAAATATAAAGCAAAATTAAAATAAATAGAAAGCACACGCTAGCCTAGTAAAAAGTATCCCTACACCAGGTCACCACTTCCAAGCTGAAGCCAGATAGTCACCCCCTACTATGAGCACACGGTCCATGCTACACGAAAGGGGGGTTTTGTGCCCAGCCTCACCGTGACTGGGAATGCTATCTTACTTTCAGAGCTGCCTCAGTGTTCCGAATCAGACAAATTCGGTTTCCTCTGTGCTTATGAAACACCAGAAAGTGAGAAACAGCCCCTATCACCAGCATGTTTACATTCATAAAATTGGAATTACAGTATTCAAGGGAGGTAAAAATAGTATGAGTGCATAATTTGTTGCCTAAAGCCGGACACTTCTGATCATGAAAAGGGTGTTATTAACAATTATGTCAGAAGGATAGGAGTAAACCAGGATTGTCCCTGGCAAATGTGGACAAATACAGTCACCCTGAGGGGTCTGGATGCAGGAGAAAATGCAGCTGGTTAGGGGGCTCACCAGAGAAAAGCCCTCCCCTGGCCACATTCCAGGTCCCCCCCCCCCCCCCCCCCCCCCCCCCCCCCCCCCCGCTCTGAGCCTCTCAGCAACCCTAGAAAGATGATTTTACCTGCCTCTCTCTGGGATCACAGCATTTAGGGGAACCACCAAAGGCACACTTGGATAGCAGCACCTGGATGCCCACCCAGGGCTCCCAATCCTGCTTCCAGTCCATTCCAGCAGGCCCACTGTGAGGCAAGCTGGGTTACAGCAGGAAGGCTTCACGGAGTCTTCACTAATGTTTTTAAATTAGAAAGGTAAAAGGCAGAGACCGGGCGCTAAGAAGTACAAGGCACACCTGAAGAAGCAGGAGGAATTGTGCGCATGCACGTGTGCGCGCGCGCATGCGCGTGCGAGGGAGCGAGTGCAGCGAACAATCAGTGAGGCACTTCGGCCTCCCTGGAAGGTCTGCCATCTCTATCACAGGGGCTGTTGGAAGAGTGTGTTTCTAGAGTTGCCCGTGACCTGTGAAGAAGGTTTGTGCCTTTGGGGAAGGCAAGCCTGCTTCTGTATTTGCCACACTCTTGCAAACACTGCCTAACAACAGACATCTGCAGAAGGCTCCTGTGCCTGGAAAACAGGGGGAGGACTTAATTAGCACCACTTCCTCTCCCTCAGGCTGTCTTCTCTGGAAACACTGGGCGAAGAGAATCCGAGCAGTTTTGAGAGGGAGCTGTTTGAGATCCAGGAAAGAAGGAAACTCAGTTCCAGTTCAATGCTTACAGCATGAGTAGTGGAAAATGGAGCCCAGCCGCCTCGATCCAGAATGCTTCTGGCTCTGCTCCAGTCATGGGGACATCTTTGCAAGGACAATGAATGTACCTTCCTCAACAACCGCCCCAGTATGAGAGCCCCACACATCTGAGCAACCCACTCATCTCCTTACCACCCGCTGCCCTGAAATGTTTATCCCCAGTTCAATAGATATGCTCTTTGAACCCTGTACAAATAGACTGTATATAATGAAATACCAAAAACATATTAAAACAAAGCAAATCCAGACAAATTCAAAGGTTTCCACTTGTAACAGACCTATCCAAAGCCATTTATAACTGAAAAAGATCATTTTTCCCTCACGCTCCATTGAAACTTAAGTGCTAATACACAAGAGAGGCAAACTACCACAATTTCTAAAGAAAGCAAAGAGTCAAGGCTTAGAAAAAAACTATTGAAAGGGCGGGCCTATGCCAGCTGGCTCCATCTTGTTCTGTGTCCTTCACCTAGACCACGCCTCCTCCCTTTGAGTGACCTCCTGCTCACCCATTCAAGCTTCCTGATCAAAACACGCCCAGCGACCTGCGTGGCGGGACTCTGACCCTTCCCCAGCCAATCGGCCGAGGCCACGCCCCTTCCCCAGCCAATCGGCTGCCCCTAGACCCCTATAAAACCTTTGTGCTTTTGAAACTCTCGTTCTCTCCCTGGTATCTCACCGCTGCGTCGGTGCAGGTAGGGGACTGAGCTCGAGCTAGCTCGAATAAAGGCTCTTTTGCTTTTGCATCGGACTCAGCTCCCTGGTGGTCTTTGGGGATCACGAATTCTGGGCATAACATTTGGGGGCTCGGCCCGGGATCCCCAAGACCCCCGAGGGACCCCCGACCCGGAGAGCCTGACTGGCCACGGTTAGTGTCCGTCTGTTTGTTCTGTCTTTTCTGTGTGAGCTCATTTCTGGAATTCTGGTAGTGCCCGACGCGGTCTAAGTGGACGCACTGGAGGACCACGGGCCGGGAGTTTTGGAAGACGTTCTCCCTTCTGGAGGGATGTGGAATCCCCTCAAAGGTCTGAGACCAGGCAGGTCACTCCCACTGGTCGGCGTGAGGCTGTCGTCTTTGGAGGGACGTGGAATCCCCTCATCGGTTTCGGAGGGACGTGGAATCCCCTCATCGGTTTCGGAGGGACGTGGAATCCCCTCAAAGGTCTAAGCTAGCTTGCAGTTTTGCTTCCATGTAATTGGAAGACTTTCTAGGGGCCCTCTGGTTGTCTGTTTTTGTGTTTCTCTGTTTTGTTCTGTGGACTTACTGGACGGACGTTATGGGACAGACTCAGACTACTCCTCTAAGTATTATGATTGATCACTTTAAGGATGTGAGGGGAGTAGCTAACAACCTCAGTGTGGAAGTCCGAAAGGGTCGGTTGCAGTTTTTTTGTTCTAGCGAGTGGCCAACTTTCAATGTTGGATGGCCACCAGAGGGGACCTTCGACCTCCCTGCCATCCACTGAGTCAGGAGTATCATCTCTCGGCCTACGACGGGTCATCTTGATCAACTCCCTTACATTATCACTTGGCAGGACCTTGTAGAAGACCCACCCTCTTGGCTTAAGCCCTTCCTAGCCCCGCTCCCTCCGGAGCCAAAACCCATTCTTGCTTTGCAGGGGACAAAGAAGAAGAAAAGTCTTATCCAGCCTTCAGCACCCCTCTACCCTGTCTTACAGGGGGGTACTGAAGAAGAATTAATTTTTCCTCCCCCATATAACCCCTCTAGGATGCCGGAAGAACACCATCCTCCCCCTCCGGGGGAGGCAGACGCTGTTCCGAGAGCAAGAGTCGGAAACGCTCCAGTGGGAAGCCCGCCCTTTACCAGACAAAGGGCTCAGAGGGAGCAATCCACCTCCACCGCCGACTCCACTCTTCTGCCCCTGCGAGCCACCGGACCCCCAGACGCGGAGGGGAATCAGCCCCATCACTATTGGCCTTTCGCCACTAGTGACCTCTACAATTGGAAAGCTCAGAATCCTAAGTTTTCCGAGAAACCAGCAGGGCTTATTGATTTATTAGACTCTGTTCTTTTTACCCATCAGCCCACGTGGGACGATTGCCAGCAGCTTTTGTAGGTCCTGTTCACGACTGAAGAAAGAGAAAGAATCCTCAATGAGGCCCGAAAACTAGTTCCGGGCGCAGACGGGAATCCCACCACCAACCAGGCTCAGATAGATGCCTTCTTCCCCTTAACTTGGCCCCAGTGGGATTTCAACACGGCAGAAGGTAAGGAGAGGCTCCGGGTCTACCGCCAGACTCTAATGGGGGGTCTCCGAATGGCTGCTAGAAAGCCAACCAATTTGGCCAAGGTAGGAAATGTACAACAGGGAAAAGATGAATCTCCGGCTGCCTTTCTAGAACGGATCATGGAGGCATTCCGTACCTATACCCCCATGGATCCAGAGGCTCCAGAAAGCAAGGCAGCTGTTATCATGGCCTTTGTAAACCAATCGGCCATAGACATTAGGAGAAAATTACAGAAAATAGATAGACTAGGAGAAAAAAAGTCCGCAGGACTTACTGGTGGTAGCCGAAAAGGTATATAATAACCGGGAGCCTCCTGAGGACAAGCAGGTTCGCGCCATGGCGGCTGCCAGCAGTAAGCAGACTCGAGACCTGGCCAGAATACTACTAGCTGCCACTGCTGACTTCCCCGAGGAACGAGACCGCCGTCTCCGGCAGCTGGCAGACGACGCAAGAAAAGGTAAAGGAACTACCAAGGGGGGGAAGCAGAGGCTGCAGAAGGATCAGTGTGCATACTGCAAGGAGATAGGGCATTGGGCCCGAGATTGTCCAAAAAGGGCCAGCAGGAAGGGAAGCAAGACTGATCGAGTAAAAGTCCTAGAGCTAGATGAACTAAGTGATTAGGGGAGTCGGGGTTCGGACCCTCTCCCCGAACCCAGGGTAACTCTTAAAGTGGAGGGGACCCCTATTGACTTCCTTGTCGACACCGGAGCACAACATTCAGTCCTCCGCACCCCACAAGGAAAACTAGCCAACAAGAAGTCCTGGGTACAAGGGGCAACTGGTATGAGCCAGTATTCATGGACTACCCGAAGAACAGTAGATTTGGGAACGGGCCGGGTATCCCACTCCTTTATGGTAATACCAGAACGCCCCTACCCGCTGTTAGGACGGGATTTACTGATCAAGATTGGAGCTCAGATAACTTTCAGACAAGGGGGGCCTCAGGTCACCGATGGCAAGGGCCACCCCATCCAGGTACTGACCATGAAACTGGAGGATGAATACCTCCTCCACCAGGAGGCGCTCCCGAGAGAGGATAATATAGACAGATGGCTACAAGAATTCCCCTCCGTTTGGGCAGAGACAGGGGGGATAGGACTAGCCGCTCACAGGACCCCAGTCCTGGTAGAGCTCAAGCCAGGAGAGAGTCCGGTAAGGATCAAACAATACCCCATGTCTCAGGAGGCCCGGAAGGGGATCCAGCCACACATCCGGAGACTACGAAGCCTAGGAGTACTAGTTCCTTGCCAGTCTGCCTGGAACACCCCCCTACTGCCGGTCAAAAAGCCTCACACAAACGACTATCAACCGGTACAAGACCTCCGGGAAGTAAATAAGAGGGTCGCGGACATACACCCAACTGTTCCCAACCCATATACTCTCTTGAGCTCCTTGGCACCCTCCAGGTTCTGGTATACTGTACTAGATTTAAAGGATGCCTTCTTCAGTCTGCCGCTGGCACCCCAGAGCCAACCCTTGTTCGCCTTTGAGTGGCATGATCCGGAGGAGGGCTACAGTGGGCAACTCACCTGGACACGGCTACCTCAGGGATTCAAAAATTCACCCACCATCTTCGACGAGGCACTACATGAGGACCTGGGTGAGTACAGAAGGGAGCACCCTGGCCACACCCTCCTACAGTACGTAGATGACATCCTGATTGCTGCCGACACAGCCAAAGACTGTGAGCGAGGGACCCAGGACCTGCTGGCTACCCTGGGGGCCTTGGGGTACCGGGCATCCACGAAGAAGGCTCAGATATGCAGGGAGAGGGTGAGTTACCTGGGATATATCCTGGAGGGCGGACAGCGGCGGTTATCAGATGCCAGAAAAGAAACTGTCCTAAAGATCCCTACTCCCACCTCCCGAAGAGAAGTGAGGGAATTCCTAGGATCAGCTGGCTACTGCCGCCTCTGGGTTCCAGGTTTTGCTGAGATTGCCAAGCCCCTATATGAAGCCACCAAAGAGGGGAAAACATTTAAATGGACTGAAAAAGAAGAAATTGCCTTTAATCAGTTAAAAAAGGCCCTCTTAAGTGCCCCAGCCCTGGGCCTACCAGACATTACGAAACCCCTCCACCTCTTTGTAGACGAACATAAGGGAATAGCAAAAGGGGTTCTAACTCAAGCCTTAGGCCCCTGGAACCGCCCAGTGGCTTACCTGTCTAAGAAACTAGACCCAGTGGCTGCCGGCTGGCCGCCATGCCTAAGAATTATTGCGGCGACAGCACTCCTAGTCAAGGATGCAGACAAACTGACCCTAGGACAGGAGATCTGGATCACGACCCCACACGCCATTGAAGGAGTCCTGAAACAGCCTCCGGATAGATGGATGAGCAATACACGTATGACTCATTACCAGAGCCTCCTACTCAACCCTCCATGAGTGCGGTTCCACCCCAGTGCAGCCCTCAATCCTGCAACCCAGGAGACCCAGTTTTACCAGACCAGCCCAAGTACTCCCAGGAGGAGTTACAGCAGATCAAGAAACTCCCCATGGCCCAGGAGATAAAGGGATGGAGGTATACACCTAAAAAGGAGCTCGTGCTGCCAGACCAGCTCGGAGTCTCAATATTAGAGCACGTGCATCGGTCTACTCACATGGGGGCCCGAAAATTAAAAGACTTAATCCGACATGCCGGAATCAAGATTCACCAACAGGACACCAAAATAGAGCAAGTTGTATCTGCCTGCAAGACCTGCCAACTCACCAACGCGAGAGCCACATCAAATAAAAAAGGAACCAGGCTCAGAGGCACCAGACCGGAAGCCCAATGGGAAGTCGACTTCACTGAAGTCAAACCAGGGAAGTATGGTTATAAATATCTTTTAGTATTTACAGACACCTTCTCTGGCTGGGTGGAGGCATACCCAACCAAGCATGAAACGGCTCAGACAGTGGCTAAGAAGCTACTAGAAGACATCTTACCCAGGTATGGTTTTCCTGCCATGGTAGGATCAGACAATGGACCAGCTTTTATCTCGCAGGTAACACAGGCAGTGGCCAAGGCGGTGGGGGCAAACTGGAAATTACATTGTGCTTATAGGCCCCAGAGCTCAGGACAGGTAGAAAGAATGAATAGAACCCTAAAAGAGACCCTTACCAAAGTAACCATGGAGACTGGCGGGGACTGGGTGACTCTCCTACCATATGCCCTTTACCGGGTTAGAAACGCTCCTTACACTCTGGGTTTTACTCCCTACGAGATCATGTTTGGCAGGCCACCCCCTGTTATTCCCAGCCTTCGAGCTGAACTTATTGCTGAGTTTAAGATCAAGAACTTTCTTTCCTTGAGAGGGCTCCAGAGGGTGCATGAGGACATTTGGCTGCGCCTCCGTGCCATCTACGAGGCTGGCCCGACCCCGACACCTCATCAGTACAGGCCGGGAGACTGGGTCTATGTCAAGAGGCACCACCGAGAGACCCTCGAGCCGTGCTGGAAGGGACCCTACATCGTGGTGCTGACAACCCCCACCGCTCTCAAAGTAGACAGCATCGCGACCTGGGTCCATCACACCCACTTTCGGCCAGCGGACCCCTCCTCGATCCGGAAGGACTTTGTCACGCGATGGGCCATCAGTCGGGACCAACACAACCCGCTCAAGCTCAAGCTACAGCACATTCGACCCACCTAATATTGGTAACTCTGTCAACTCTGCTTGTCATTGCTCATGCTGCCGGGAGTCCCCACGCCCCCCAGAACATCGCCTGGCAGATCATAGACACCAGCTCAGGAACAATACTTAATCAGACCTCCCAGAGCCACCCCAGGGACACATGCTTCCCAGAACTTAGCGTAAAACCTCCAAACTCTGTTCCCCTTGTCACCATAAATGCAGCCGGTCCCATGATTGGGTCCGTAAGCTACATGACAAGGGGGGAATGAAAGGGCGGGCCTACGCCTGCTGGCTCCATCTTGTTCTGTGTCCTTCACCTAGACCACGCCTCCTCCCTTTGAGTGACCTCCCGCTCACCCATTCAAGCTTCCTGATCAAAACACGCCCAGCGACCTGCGTGGCGGGACTCTGACCCTTCCCCAGCCAATCGGCCGAGGCCACGCCCCTTCCCCAGCCAATCGGCTGCCCCTAGACCCCTATAAAACCTTTGTGCTTTTGAAACTCTCGTTCTCTCCCTGGTATCTCACCGCTGCATCGGTGCAGGTAGGGGACTGAGCTCGAGCTAGCTCGAATAAAGGCTCTTTTGCTTTTGCATCGGACTCAGCTCCCTGGTGGTCTTTGGGGATCACGAATTCTGGGCATAACACTATGTCCATATTTTTTACCTAATCTCATTCCTGGGAATTCATCTAAGGAAAATTATTCTAAAGAAGAGACTGCAATATTAATTGCTTATTCTGGGTGGTAACGTAAAACCAAAAATCAACAGAACACCTAAGAGCCAAGGAATTACAAAGTCTAGCAAAGTGTTATTGTGCAGACATTTAAAATAACATGCATAAGCACTGTGGCAGCGTGGAAGGAAAGGATGGACCTTCCCAGGTGAAAACAAAAATAAGCAAAAGCAAAAAACAAAGATTTTCTCTAGATACGATGATATGAATATTTTTACATTGGTAAGGACCAGAAGGAAAATATTTACATTTATTGAAGTAGTTGGATTGAAAGCAAATTTTTGCATTATTTTTTTTTAATTGTGTTAGTGCTTCTTTTGCAATAAAAAATAAAATGTTTAATAAAGGTGTTGATTCGCACACTGTGGAGCTTTCTCCAGTGTAATCTGTGCCGTTCCCCCCTCCCGCAAGGACAAAGAGGGCGAGGAGAGACAGAGAGACCACACAAAGAGCAGACCAATCCAAATGGGTATGTGGCAGGTTAAACAAGCAAGGGAACTTACATGCCAGGTTGGTCTAGGGCACCTCAAGATGAGTATATCTCTGCATATGCCCGCCAGAATCTTAAAAGTTTATATATAGGCCATACCTGGATTCGTTCACATACAAAGTCAACATGGACTCAGCAACACTTTACTCTATCCAGGTTATGTCCTTCAAGTGGCTCCCGCTGTGGGAATGGTGGGTGGAATGTATATTTCAAGGGCAAGCGGTGGTGAGGAACTTTGGGTTGCCCTGAGGCCAGCTTGTGGGTCATCCAGAGGTCATGTCTTCTCGATGACCTCTTCCAACATGATGCCAAATAAATACCTAAAGAAATCCTATTCTTCTTTCAGATAGTAAGAATTCTGTATTTTTCAGCTGCCTGCAAATTCAGAGCTGGAGTTTAATATAGTATTGAAGTAAATAACTTACTTCTGGGTCCCAGTCTATCTGCCTCACTTTATACATGCTTTAATCTAGGGGCTCCTGGGTGGCTCAGTTGGTTAAGTGTCCAACTTCAGCTCAGGTCATGATCTCACAGCCTGTGAGTTCGAACCCTGTGTCAGGCTCTGCGCTGACAGATCAGAGCCTGGAGTCTGCTTCCGATTCTGTGTCTCTCTCTCTCTGCTCCTCTGCCACTCATGCTCTGTGTCTCTTTCTCTCAAAAGTAAACATTAAAAAAATTAAAATTAAAAAAAATTATACATGCTTTACTCTATCTCTCTGCGATGTTTTCTGATAATAGTTCAGAAGCATATAGGGCATAAATTGTAGCTAGAGAATTAATGTCTAGTCCAACTTCATTTTGCAGATTTTGGAACACTGAGTGGAGGGACTTACCCAAGGACACGTGGCTACATAGAATCAAAACATGACTCCTGGACTCTCCTTCTCTGCTTCAAGTTGTAGCACTTAGAAGAAAGCAGAGAAGTAGTGATCACACTTAGGCGTTGGTAAACCGGAAACACTTTTGCCAAATGCCTGGGTCAGTCAGCCCTGCTTTCTTCTGGGATGGGAGAAACAGCTTCTATGAAGCAGGGCTCACTGTGTGCTTTTCTGGCATCAGCTGGTACCCAGCCCCCAGCCCTGCAGGCTAAAGCTTTCTCCTCCACTTGGTGTCAGGTTGACTTATCCATTAGGATCTGTGAGGTGTGTGCCTGGGGTCCACAAACCTTTTAGGGGTTCAGGAAATGCTTTAATTTTAAAATCAGAAGAGAAAATTAAATTTTATGGTCAAAAGAAATGTTTTAATTTTTTTTGTCAGAAAAGAAGTGAAATTTGTAAGAAACCCAAAAATTTGGTTTTGCCTAAAACCAAAAAAAAAAAAAAAAAAATGGGGGGGGGGGTAAGGGGGACTATTTAAAGTCATTGAGATGTAGGTTTTAATATGGATAATATTATGGTAGAGAGGTTCATAAACGCAAGAGTTTTAGGCCCATGGAAATATTAACATGGCCCTGAATCAAATCTATATCCTACTACTGACATTCCCTGCTTAATATTCTATTCCGGGGCTCCATCCTAAACCATCAGAACTAGAAACATGCCCCACCCCTTCCAGTGCTTTCCAAACTCTTTATTCTGGAAGATTCTGCTTCACAGTATATTGAAAGATTTCTGTCTTGTGGACAAACTGCAATCTTCAGATAATTATTTTTGCTTTATTAAAATCAAAGAGAGATCCAGAATAGTAGACCCCAATAAATATTTTTTTTTTTAGAAAAGTAGATAAATAACTATAAGGAGAACTTTTGATCAGCTTAAAAGAAGTATCTGGCCACACTGGCCACCACTCAACCAGAGGCAAAGGCGTTAACAAAGAACAGGTTGAACATAACAAAGAGTATCACAGACATACCAGTAAAATGAATAGAGATACCAGTAAAACTCAGGGCTGTTTCATGGGGAACCTCTTTTCAGGGGCCATGCCTACCACTCTCCAGCACTGCCTTCCCCTTTTTCCATCAGCTTGTAAGAAGTCCTTCTTGGCTCCTGGCCCTCTCTGCCTCCCTGACAAGGCTGAACAGCTGTTTCTCCTTTACTTTCTCTACTTTCCCTGTCTTCTGTCTCTGTCTCTCTGTCTCTCTCTCATATATATATATATATATATATATATATATATATATATATATATATATAGGACATGTATATATACATATATATACACATATATGAGATATGTATATATACATGTATACATCCATAAGTCTCATAGGATTTTTTATTTAACCCCAGGCAATGCTGTCGCAGGCGCCTTTGATTTCCACAAAGCTTTTGAAATATTAATAGCTACTTGAGTATCTGTGTTACTACCTCTCTGGATCTTCAAGAAGACAGAATGCTTAGTTAGGAAACACTCATATCTACTAACTCCCACATCCTGTAAATGAGGAATCAGAGACCTAGATGGGTTCTGGGTCCTCCTGACCCCCACTCACATTCTGTCTCTGTCTCTCCATCTCTCTCAACATAAATAAACATTAAAAAAAATGCATGGTTTGCTACCAAGAACTGCTACCTCTTGCAGGTGACGTAGTCCTGAGCTGGGGAGGGAGTGTGGGAGTAAGTGCCTGTGGCTTATGTTGCTTTCAAAGAAGTCATGTCATGATGGTGACATGTCTACCCACCAGAAGGGGTTAACATTCTCGAGGCATATCCCCAAAATAACAATCCACTTTTAAGTCTGACATTTTGTAAAGGTAATTTATGTGAATTTATATGTGCAGCTTTCCTGAGTCTCTGCGAGAACAGCCAAGGGATGCGCGGTGGATAAACAGTACTCTAACACCTCAAAACTCCAACGAGGCCTCCTCTGTGCCAGCTGAGATAAGAGAATTGGCAAACACGTCTTCACAATTTCACATTTTGTACGTTAGTGATAACATGCCAGCAGGGCTGTTCTGTGTCCTGGGGAAAAGTTGAACTGATGCAGGGTCTCTTCCCTCCAGGCTGCCCCCCCCCCCCGTGCCCTGCTGCCAGTACTTTCATTCAGCAAGGGGGTGGGGGAGACCCAGGGCCAGCATGAAGAATGCATCCCCCCGCCACTCATTCACTGGGTAACCCTGAGGAAGTCACTCCTCTTTCCGCACTGCAGATTCCTCATCTACAAAATGAGAGGCCAGATTTATGATTTGCATAAATGACTAGCCCATTTCAATCAAAGCAGATCTACTCCTCTGGTTTTGGGCCCTTCTGAAGCTTTCCTCTGGTGAGAACAACATATTAAAGTCTGAAAACTGCAGGAGGAATTACTTCCAAGTTTCCTTCCAACTCAATAACCCTGCAAGTTTTGATGGGCTTTTCTCCAGTACCCAGATTCTGTCTCTCTCTGTCTCTCTTTCTCTTTCTGTCTGAGACAGAGAGACTTAGATTCTAGATCTAAGTCTAGAGAGGTTGCTCATATATGGTTTCCCCCATCTCTTCTCGATTATATGACTCCCATGAACATGGTAGTTCCCTTGTGATTCACAGGTTGTGGTGTCAGAAGAAGAGAATTGTGACATCATGAATTTGGGTGTTCATTGTGGAAACTCTGGGGTGTTTGTCCTCCAACTTCCTTCTAGTGCAAATGGCTATCTACCTTGACCAGAGCTCCTAGGGACACCCACTGGGCACCTCAACCAGGTCAGGACTGGAGACATGCTTGAGCCCCAATAAGTCTTCTCACATTTCAGAAGGAAAACATGCAGAGGTTCACTGAGCCCCTCCCACAAGATATTAATTTTTAGACGGGGTTCTTCAAAAATGTATATGGAAAAGAATCGATAAAGACAAAGATATTGAATAGAGAACTTTGTGAGATTACAGATCCCTTGTGACTCCCTGAGATTAGCTTCCTTGCACACTTCCACAAACATTTCCACCACACTTCCAGCTGGCGTTATGGTAGGGCTTGAGTTCCTGACTCAGCATTTATCTCACTGTTGTGTACCCACCATTACATCTCTGCCTTCACTCCTGGGCTGTAAGCGACTCTGAGCACTCATCTTTATAGCCTGCACTTGGCATGCTCATGGTACAGAACAGGCACCGATTACAAGTTCTCAAATGGATGTCCTGCTTGTTCCTCTGTCAGGTCTGAGATTGAAAGGCAAGACTTACTTACATCAGATCCATTGCTGCTGGCACATTCCTCATACCTCATATATGAATGTTCAGTAAATGTAGGCTCAGTAATGAAGCTCTGTGTACGGCATGAATGGTAATATCTTCTGGACACACACATACAAAGACACACACGGAAATGCATGCCACAGAGGTGCCTGAGTGGCTCAGTCCATTGAGCATCCAACTTTGGCTCAGGTCATGAATCATCTTATGGTTCATGAGTTTGAGCTCCATATCAGGCTCAGTGCTATTGTCTGCACAGAGCCCACTTCAGATGATCTGTCCCCCTCTCTCTGCCCCTTTCCCACTTGTGTTCTCTCAAAAATAAACATGAAAGAGAAAGGAAGGAAGGAAGGAAGGAAAAGAAAGAAAGAAAGAAAGAAAGAAAGAAAGAAAGAAAGAAAGAAAGAAAGAGAAAGAAAGAAAGAAAGAAAGAAAGAAAGAGAAAGAAAGAAAAAGAAAGAGAAAGAAAGAAAGAAAGAAAGAAAGAAAGAAAGAGAAAGAAAGAAAGAAAGAAAGAGAAAGAAAGAAAGAAAGAAAGAAAGAGAAAGAAAGAAAAAGAAAGAGAAAGAAAGAAAAAGAAAGAAAGAAAGAAAGAAAGAAAGAAAGAAAGAAAGAAAGAAAGAAAGAAAGAGGAAGAGAGAAATGCCACAGTCTTTTCTCAGAGAAGCTCATAGTCTAGTGGAAGATTGCAGACTTTGGTGACAGAGCCATACTAGGAGAATGTGCACAAATACTGTGGAAACAGAAGGGGGATTAGCAGGGGTGAGTGGAGAGAGGGTTGAGAGTGTGAAAAGTTAGAGGTGTAGAGAAAGTCACCTCAGAGCTGACTGCATATTTGAGACAGGCAAGGACATTCCTCTCAGACCTGTGAGGTGTGAAGAGGGGTGTGTTCAAAAGATGGCAGGTAATATGGTGTATTGTAACTGAGATGCCAACTACTCGCCTCCAGCCCACACCCCTTGAGGAGCCAGTAACACTCGGTTAAAACCTTCGGTCTCTGACAGGATGAAAGTCTTAAGTCTTCCTCACACCTCCTCTCTGCTGTCACCACACCTCCATCCCTGTTGGGACAACTCCCTCACAGCCAACCCAAATGCAGAATCAGGGCTGGCCCGGGAAGCGTTCCATTGCCCTAGACACTTTGTGAGATTAACAACATCACTACAGACTGAGAGAAGTAACGGAGAGGTGAGTCACATTGCATACAGTCCAACTTTGTACCATTCATCTGTGTCTTCTTTCTTTCCAGGGTAACAACTTCTTCCTTGTGTGTGCTTATTATTTGAAGGATATATATGTTTCATCTACATATCCAAGTCACCCAGGTTCTCCCCTTCAACACCCCAAATAAATGGAGTTCTCCCATGAACATAAACTCTGGAGGTAGTTATTAATATAAACCTATACATGGATTTGTGAATCGTGGAGGCACTGGCTGGGGATGTACTTGAAAAAGCAGAAGGAAGCCAACCTAGAAGCCAGGAGTCGCTTGTAGTGACTTATCTCAGGAAGTAGCAGAAGTGTCCTACTTTGCAAATAGCCTGACCATGAAGAAGGTAGGGAGGGGACAGAAAAGTGGTAGAATTCTCCTCCTGGGAAGGAGAATAATTAAGGCTAAAATCACCAGCCTTCCAACCCCCTCCAAAAGAAAGAAAAATATCAGCCTTCAAGGAATTGAGCAGAAAAAAGCTGTTGGGTAATGACAATGTACTTTAAAGGGGCCCATAATCTCGCAGATATTTTTTTTCCACATGCAAGTGAAAATGAAAAGAGCAGAGAAATGAAAACAATCAACGAACAGCAACAATTCGGCTTACAGCAGCCTCTTTTCTTCCCTCTGCAAACTAAATAGGTTCCCTGATTTTGAAGCTGCTGATTCAGAAACTAGATGGTGACAGTGCTTAGCAATTAGAACAGGTCTCTTTACCATTGATTGGGACATCCCAAAGGAGTGTGTGGATTATGTCACCAGGATTACTACCTACCCACTGTTGGTTTCAGTGCCAAAGAGCCTATGACCAGATGTTCCTGGCTGGGAGCTTTGTTTAAGGAAGTCGCTCCAAAACCTGGGTTTCCTGCTAGGCCAACTGTGACTTCTCCTGTAAGAGTTTGTGAAATTCAGGGAGAGCCATTCATCCAAATGCTGACAACAGTATTTTTACCCCCCCCCCCCAAATAAAAACTACATCATTTATTATTTTAATGACATTTTTAACATAATCATTTTTATTGAAGTATGACATGCATTCAAAAAATCATAAATGTGCAGATCAGTGAAGGATCATTAAATAAACACACTCATGTAACATTCATGTAGGTCAAGATATACCATATTATTGGCACATTGACAGGATTATTTTTCTCAAAGTAAATATTCAGTTGGTTTCATATGATGGAATCCATGACCACTGCCAGACATTTTAGATATCTAACAACACCCTCATTTTACAAATAAGAAACCAGACGTTCAGAGAAGTGACTTACACCTCAGGTCACAAAGCAAGTTAGAGGAAGAGGCGGGGTTTCAGGCTCCTCTTTCCTGGTCTTATTGTCTCCAATTCCTAGGAAGCCTTAGCTGACCTATGAGGAAGAGAAACCTGTTCTTCATGATGACTCCTTTTTCCAAGAGTCTGAGGTTAGCTCTCTCTTGGCTCCATAAAGCCTGTCTCCGTAAAGCCCAAGGAGCTGTCTCAGAGACACTGTTCTAAAGCCCACACAAACCATTATTTCCTCTGCCAGGGGCTCCTGGTATATATCTGACACATGGTAACGTATTTGTTTAGTGAATTAACAAAGAGATTTCACAGTACCAACAGATGCTTCTCAAATTCTCCCTCTTCTATATCCATGATCAGACTGGTCATTTTGACCCATGAGACCTCATTTTGCCTGTGAGATGACCTTCCCCTTTATTCTAAAGTAGTCACTGGTGAGGACCGCTAACTGTGTCACATGAGGAACAGTAGAAGGAACTGGAGAAATTTAGTTGAAAAGAAAGAAAATATGGAAGACATCGACCACTCTCCAGATATCTAAAGGATTATCAGAAGGAAAAGAACACATTTCTTCGTTTCGAACCTATAAGCATAAGAAAGATGAAAAATCTCTTGTTTTTTGGGGCGCCTGGGTGGCGCAGTCGGTTAAGCGTCCGACTTCAGCCAGGTCATGATCTCGCGGTCTGTGAGTTCGAGCCCCGCGTCGGGCTCTGGGCTGATGGCTCAGAGCCTGGAGCCTGTTTCCGATTCTGTGTCTCCCTCTCTCTCTGCCCCTCCCCCGTTCATGCTCTGTCTCTCTCTGTCCCAGAAATAAATAAACGTTGAAAAAAAAATTAAAAAAAAAAATCTCTTGTTTTACATCATCAAGCTTCTCAAAAAAATGGTCCACCATTAAGTGTCTCTACTTAATTTTATCTCATTCATACCTGAATCCCTAGAGATCTGCTTTTCAGTCTCAGCATATCTTTGAAGTACTCTCAACAAAGCTCCTCTGACAGAATCCAATAGATAGATGCTTTCCATTCTTTATCTTCCTTGATCTTCTTTTTCACTGTTGGTTGTTGATACCATCTTTCTTAAAATTCTTATTGCCTTCTGTCCCTTGGAACTACAGATTCCCAGTGTTCTTTCTACTTGTTTGTTCACTGTGTTTAGTTTCTTTCATGGAGACCCCACCACAGACACAAAACAAATACTCATATCTCACAAGCTCCTGTTTGTCAGAGAGTACTCTGGATATTCTAAGCAAGCTCCTTCGTTCTCACGGTTTAACCATAATCGATAGATCTGACTGCCAAATCTGTATCTCCAGTTAGAGCTCTCTCCAAAGATCAAAGCCATCTAAATAACTACCTACTAGACATGTCACCTTTGTTGACTCACAGGTACTTCAAACTCACTCTATCCAAAGATGAACTCATCGTCTTCTTACATGCCCCATAAACTTGTTCCTGTTTTTTATTCAAATCTCAGTGAATGAGATCACAGATATAGAGTTGCTCAGGCCAGAAAATTGCCTGACTTTCTCTTCTTGCCCAATACTATAGCTCTTGATTCTTCAGTATCTACTGAATTCTTTAGTTTGTTCCACTCCTATTGCCATGGCCTTAGTTCACCTCTTGCAGATCATTATAAATGTCCTCTAACTGGTCTATCTCCAATATTTCTCTCAAATTTATGCAGCATACAGCAGGAAGACTAATCTTTCTGAAATACAAATCAGATTGTGTCACTGGCCACTTACCCTTCAATGCATCTCCACTGTACTCCAAATAAAATATGAATTCCTGAGCATGGTAGGCATGATCTGAACTCCTACTAACCTGTGGAGGCTCATGTCTCACCAAGTCTCTTCCCTCCTTTTTCTTTCTCCATCTTCTTCTCCAATCTTCCTTGCCATACCACAGCACTCATAAACTATGCTTCAGCCATACTACTCTATCTTTAGACTCATAAACCCATTAAGCTCCTTCTCATTTCCTTTATCTGATAACTCCCATTGCCCTTCTTGTCTCAACTTAAAAGCAGCTAGAGGCTTCCCTGACCAATCTTGTCTCATGAGTTGTGTGCCTCTCCACTGTTTCCCCATGTAGACCACGTTTATCATTATGACATTACTTATCACACTATATTACAGCTACCTGTTAATGTGCATGAACTTTCACATCCTTCTCACTAGTACATAAGATCCTTGACAATAGGGACAGGGTTTTCTTACTGCGATATCCTTAGCACCAAGCAGAGCACAGAAAAAGCATTCAAGATGTATTAACTAAACAAATGGATCAGTAATAAATATCTGTATTCCAAGGAGCACCCGTGATAGAAAATGCAAAGGAAGTTCAGCTTAGAAAGTCTCTTTTCTCAGATATGATGGAATCAGACCTGAAAAGGGAAGATTTGAAAGCCTTTATTCTAAATCAGGCTCAGATTTACTGGTTCCCATAAGCTTAACAGGAATGGCAATTTAGAAATGCAGTTTTCCCTATGTTCTTTAGCCACCATGATCTTTTATCAACCAGTTCTCTAGTGATTTCCTGTAATTGGTCTCCATGAGTAGACTGTGAGCTCTGTGAGGGAATGAACCATGCCCTCATTTGTCCTCTTGGATGCCCACAGGACACTTAGCCCTCTGCACAGGACAGTGAGCTCAGTCACAGCAGATGACACGTAAGACATCTGCGTGACCAGAGACAGAGCAAGGAGAAAGTCATTTCCACCTCATACTACACTGACAGGTAACAAACATGAGAACCTTTCCTGAGAGCACTTCTAGGGATGGAAGGAGTAGAGGAGAGCTTATCCTGAAACCCAAGGGCAGTATGTGAGAACAAACACTTGGAAGGTATGAGACAAGACCAGATAAAGGAGACTGCCATCTTAAAAATGAATATTGCTAACTTCTCATCTTGTTGGTCACCATAATTGAGGGACAGTCCATGTTTTAATAATGAAACATGCATTGAGGTCCAATGCTGAATGCAAAACAAGACATCAAATGGGACAAAATAATTTAGCTACAAGAAATTGTTAGAGTAATATCATTCCAAGGCAACTCTGACCCAATTCCACTCCTCCTAGGTAAGAAAGTTAACACCTGGTACTCAGCTTGTTCTATAAGATGTCAAGAGGATCCAAGAAGTTCCAGAGAGCACCACCCGGAAAGAGAAAAGGCAAAAGAGCTAACGTAGAGCACTATTCTCCCATGTAAATAATGAAGGCCAGCATACAGGTATGGAGAAATGAGAGCAGTTCTGTTTCGAGAGGGACAGTCAGGACTCATTAGAAGATGATTTAAGAAAAGTGGATGATTCAGAATACTAATGAATAAAAAGTTTAAAAACAGTTTGTATTAGCTTGCTGTAATTAGATAAGAGACTCAAGTGAGGAACAATAACATCTATCATAAAAGGCCTTTTCTCTTTCTGTATTTTAGTAGGAAAATTAAACAAACTATATTAAGTATCTAAGAAAATATATATCTATATATGCACATGAGTAAATTCTATGTCCAAATATTAGAAAGTAAAGATAAATGTATATTTATGTGTGGTCTGCTACATCCACTGTTGAAGCAATAAGCAGCATGACACAGAATAAATAGGAAATGCACTGAGAAAATGAAAATGCTACAGGTGATATTCACATTTTCTTGGTTCTGTCAAGGTGTATCTCAAGGCTGACTTGCTGGGGAGGGATGCTCTTTGGTTTTGCTCAGCCTTTTGCAAATGTATGACTTCACTCGCCAAGTGATGAAGTGGGGAGTAGGGACACAGACGAGGGAAAGACCAATCACAACGGTCATTAGTAGGTGTGGTCAACGATGCCATCTTCACATGTCAAGTGCACACATATATGTTGTAATAATACCTCTCAAGTTCTTTATCTGTTGAAAGCTGCATGCTGATGCCTGTCCTGCTTACTCTATGAGATTGTTTGTGAAGATCAAATAAAAACACTGTGAAAGTGTGGACCGTATAATGGTGTGCCCTGATCTTGCATCTTTTGAAGAGCCATTAGTATATTATCATAGAAGGAGGAGGGAGCAGTGAAATGATATATGAGCAGGGCTTTTGGCAGCCCCCGAAAGATGCCGAAGGAACGTGACACTGGCCAAAGCTTTTGGGGAAAGCTTATCCCTATCTTGACGGAGGCAAAGCTACCGACAAAATGCGGGAATGATAGTGAGGAGAGACAGTGCGTGTAGACCAGGGATGTGCCAGATCTTCCCAGGAGGTGATTGTTCCAACTAGGCCAGGGGACTAGATAGAAAATGAAGCCCACAGGGCCAGATTTTGATGTTGATTCTGCCAGAGTCACCCATACACACGCTTCCTGTGTCAATTCCTGACTCTAGAGTATCCTTTAAGAATATCAAAACAGTGAAAGAACCTCTGTGGCTTATGTAACATGTCCTACTGTGAATGGAGAAATTCAAGTGAATGGATAAGTCTGACCACTCTTTAGAGCATCTCTTTTGAGATAAATGTCACCAAAAGTGGGTTGGTGCACAATGTTACTGTTTTGCAGTATCTCTGCATCTAAGAACTTCAACTGTGACCCTTCATGGTGTTTGAAGAGTTTCCTGAAGTGTCTGACATACTCCAAAATATATTTCCTGTTAACCACGAGGGAAGTTCTTTTTTCCTTTCTTAATGAACTGGGGACAATCTCTAGTACCCAGTACTATCCCTGTTAATATTATTTATCACTTCTTCTCTTGCATCCCACCAAAAATAGGCAACGTCAGGCTGCAATTGCCGTTAGTGTGTGATGTTGAAATTCTGTACAGAAATAGTAATTTTCCCACCAAAGCCTAGCCAGTGGATAAAATTATTAGAAAATGCTAGAGAGTAGCTGAAATCAACTCCCCCACTGGGAGTACCTGAATAGAATCTTCATTGTAGGAGGAAGCTTACATATGCTAGTTCAACATAACACAGGCCAGTATAGTCATCTCTAAGATTCTTACTTTGTTTCACTAATAATGTTATGTATCTATAGATTTAGGTCACATGATAAACAAAGTGAGATTAACCTGTACATCATTAGAAGCTGGGCTGGTATATCTGAACAAGGAAATAAAGAGAGATATTATTTAAAATAACTGATATTTCTAGCTATATTTTAAACTAATCACCTTCCAGTGGCAATGCCAACCCCTTTTAAAAAATAACAATACTGTTTTATTCATAATTTATTTATGACAGCTAGTGTAGTTTAGATAGAATATTAGGTAGCTGATATAATATGTACTATATGTATTAATATGTACTATATGTATATATATATGTACTATATATATGTATATATATATGTATATATATGTATAATATGTACTATATGTATATATAGTATATATATTATACATATATGTATATACTATATGTATATATAGTATATATATTATACATATATGTAAATATATGTATAATATGTACTATATGTATATACATATATACATGTATAAATGTATATACATGTATACATATATACATATATATGTATACATGTATATATACATGTATAATACATGTATACACATATATACATGTATAATACATGTATACACATACATATATGTATAATACATATATGTATACATATTATACATGTATATACATATATACATGTATAATATGTATACATATATACATGTATTATATATACATATATATACATATAGTACATATTAATACATATAGTACATATTATATCAGCTACCTAATATTCTATCTAAACTCTCTAAACTATCTAAAATACAATAGAAAGATATCCAGGTATATTTTTTAAGACTATAAATAGGACAGAGCATGATCTTAGTTGTTATAAATATAAAATATAGATGTGCATAAAAGAAAGTTTATAAGGATATCTAGCAAAATGCTAATATTGGTTTTCTCTAAATAATGAGATTTTAGATTTTTTCCCTTAATTACATTTTCTAATTTTCTACAACAAGAATTTTTTAAGTGTATTTATTTATTTATTTTGAGAAGTGGGAAGAGGGGCAGAGAGGGAGAGAGAGAATTCCAAGCAGGCTCTGCACAGTCAGCACAGAGTCCAATGGGGGGCTTAATCTCACAAACCATGAGATCATGACCTGAGCCAAAATCAAGTCAGACACTGAACCGACTGAGCCACCCAAACACCCCTACAACAAAAATATTTTTAAGAGGACAAAATGGGAAAAAAGGTATTAGTTCTAGCCAAAACATTTGAAAACTCAGAGGTTTTTTAAGCACACACATTTTCATCACAGCCCTCTCATTCTCCAGCACCCACCATCAAAGATAAATTGTTTCATACAAAAAATGCATTATAACTTGGCTCTCAGAAATTCTCTAAAAATTAAAGTCAGAAGAAGAATAAAATTCATACACAGATAGAGACTATTTTCTGTACACAGAGAGTTGGACTATTGGACAATGGCTTTTATCTGCCCAGTGATATGCAAAAGCTATATTCAGGAAGTAATATAATCTAAAGAATTGAGAGATAGAGAAAGATAGTATACCTCTTGGGCGAGTTTTATCACAAGAAGTTATGAAATCACTATGTAGGCCACAAGTTACAAACTTGTTACATAAATTCTATAAGGGAAAATGGTAGGGGAAACATTTGTCTTAGAGAGCTAGGTCCCGTGCACTTAAAATGAATAGCTCCTCTGAGAACAAAGCCCTTAGTTACAAATGTACAGGACAGAGTAATTTGGCAGAAGTTACAGGTTTCCAGCAAAAGGTCACAGCATGGGATGTGGAGCTGGAGAAAAGGTATCAGTCCCCTTGTGAGGAGTGGCCTTGGGGAGGAGCATGGAGAGGAGGCTGTTGAGGGGAGCCATTCCATACCAAACTGATCTTGACATAGATCACATTCAAAAACATTGGTCTGAGGGGCGCCTGGGTGGCGCAGTCGGTTAAGCGTCCGACTTCAGCCAGGTCACAATCGTGCGGTCCGTGAGTTCGAGCCCCGCGTCGGGCTCTGGGCTGATGGCTCGGAGCCTGGAGCCTGTTTCCGATTCTGTGTCTCCCTCTCTCTCTGCCCCTCCCCCGCTCATGCTCTGTCTCTCTCTGTCCCAAAAATAAATAAACGTTGAAAAAAAATAATAATAAAAAATCAAAAACATTGGTCTGAAACAAACCAGTGTAAAATACTTTCCTTTTTATCCCTCCATTATACCAACAGATTTGGAGGTCATAATATAACTCATCTTTCTTTGAGAAGAGGTCAAGAGAAAATGCCTGGCCAAGGGGAATCCACATCCCAAAACACAGTCCTAAATTTCCTTCACCTGCTAGTTTTTCAATGACTCTTCATGCTTCTCCCTGAAATGCATCCTCTCTCTTAGCAGAGATGACATCACTTATATGGTATCAAACAGGTTCTTCTTTTCTTTTCCTTTCATGCTTTTTATTCCCCTCAACTTTGGCAAAACTTTAGTTCTTGTTTGTTTTCAGTTGTTCAGATTCAATCCTGTTTGGGAACTTGGCCAATCAGTAGGAGTGGCTAAGCTACACAACTTAGCTTCCTCCACCAGAGCCTGAAAGATGTCTTTGCTTTTGATTTAAGCACAACTTTTGTGGGGGATGTGTCAAAATCACTGACCCACAACTCAGAGGCACAAATGTTTGAAGAATTAATTAAGTCAATCCTTCCACGAGACAATAGACAAAGAACCATAAAGACGTAAATTGATTCATTTCATGTAATCAATTCCTGTATCAGGAAATAGACCGGCACAGTAGAGAAAACTTTGGAGTCAGACAACCCTGGGCTTCCATCCAGACTCCATAGCTTGCCAGCTGCCTGAAGGTGGGTAGCAATTTAAGAATCCTTAGCCTCTATTTTCTCAAATGTGAAGTGGGTCCAACAGTTAGTTACCTTGCAGGACAGTATCTAAATTCGAAAAAACTAATGGTTCTAAAGGCCTAGCAAGGTATCTCAACTATAGTAGAGTCTTAAAACATAGTTTAAAGGTTTGGGGAAAAGGAATATAGAAGTCTAATGATCAATGGAATCTATGGTGGAGACATTTGAACAGTTGGGAACAGAGCATGAAGTAACTAATGGTGGTGGGGAAAGCCTTATATGCTTTCATATAAGACTCAGACTGTAACTCTGAGTCCATTGTCTCAGGTGTGAGTCATCTCTTCTCTCCGGGCGTTGTTTTTTTCACATGTATAGGAGGGGACTAAACTACTTGGCCCCCGTGTTCCCGACAGCTCTGTTAGTCTAAGACTACACACAGGCCTGATTTGGAGCCCCCATTCTAAATCCAAGTGGAGAGCTAAGAGGCCATTTTCAAAGCAGGTCAAATAGCAAAAATAACAAGGTTGGAATATATTTATTTTGATCACCTTTATCCCAGCACAAATCACAACTTTATAGTCCTTTACAGTCCTATTTATAGAGAATCACATCTTTAAGAGCACCAGGGATAAGAAATCAATAAGAAGAACAAGTTACTAGCTTGTGTTGGTTTTGGTTTTTAATTCAACAAGCAAGAAACACTGAATGGTGGGAACTTTAGAACTTCTTGCCCGGTTTCAGTAGTTGTTCCCTTCAACCAGTGAGGGTGTCACGTCAGAGAAGATGCCCTTGCTAGGCTGCGGCTTCCTCCTGCCCACCTGGCCCATTCAAGTTCAATTTCTCCTCCCACACCAGCCAACCATTATGTTGTGGGTCATGGTCTTTTCTCCACTCTGTGTGATGACCTACCTATAACTTCCTGGATCCCTTCACATTGTGAAAGCTTCCATTTAGAGCTTATCTCACTTAGAACAAAGGATTTCATCTTTGTCAGTTGACACACGATGACAATTCAAAGATGAATCAAAACTAGATCTTCTTGTGAAGTTTAGAGCCTCATAGAGAGGGTAATGATTTAAGCATTGATTCTAAGTTAGATAGGATTAAAATTAAAGGCATTTATGGTATCAAATATGTGTACACACCCATCATGGAATATAATGCAATCGTTAGAAGTCATATGTTTAAAACAGTGAAATGACATATAAAAATTCACGGAATAGGGACACTTGCGTGATTCATTCGGTCAAGCGGCTGACACTTGATTCCAGCTCAGGTTGTGATCTCATGGTCATGAGATCAAGCCCCACATCAGGTACTGTGCTGAGCATGGAGCCTGTTTTGGATTCTCTCTCTCCCTCTCTCTCTGCCCCCTCCCCTTTATTCCCTCAAAATAAATAAATAAACTTTAAAATAACTCACAGAGTAATGTTAAATTAAAAAGCAGAGTCCAAAGCTATATATAACCTATGTTTTTTAAAAAAAATTTTAAATGTTATATTATTATTATTATTATTGTTGTTATTATTATTTTGAGAGAGAGTGAATGGGAGAGGGGCAGAGAGAAAAAAACAGAATCTGAAGCAGGCTCCAGGCTCTGAGCTGTCAGCACAGAACCTGACGTGGGGCTGTAACTCAAGAGCCATGAGTTCATGACCTGAGCCAAAGTCGGACGCTCAATTGACTGAGTCACCCAGGCGCCCCACTACAGTTTTATTTTTAAAACCTGAAATATATATAAATAAGCAAAGAAAAAATACTAGAAATCAACATTGAACTGTTAAAATGAGCTTCTCTAGGAGGAGGAGGTTGTAAAAGATGTCACAGCATAAGCCTGTAGTCAAATATTAAATTGACATGAAAAGATATATTATTATGAAACAGAAGTTCAGATTATAAAATATCATATTAAAAAATCACCCACACATGTATTAGAAACACATGCACCAAAATGTTATGAATGATTATCTCTGTACGACTGGCTTATGGATGATTTTTACTTTCTTTTTACATTTTTCTAAATTTTCTAATTTTTTTTTGCATTGAACATATATTATACTTAGGACTGAGGGAATAAAAATGCGAAAAATAATGTTTGAAGATGTATATCAAGTAAATAAAAGTCAGAGTTATAGGGTTACGGGTCAAAAGGACTTTACTGAAATATAAAAGTAAACATCTAGGACCTCAGAAAACAGTGGGGAAAGAAAAGAGGTAATCGTACAAGAAATCTCATCAAAGGTAACGGTGACATAGGGAGCTTGGAAGGGCTCCATTCTACTCAGAGATCATTATACCTGTGGGCTATGGAAATAGACTTGCTTCTAAAGTCCCTCTAATGGTTCTGCCCTACCTCCTTAAGGAAGCTTCGCTGGCTATCCAAACTCACTTGAGATATGGGTCTCATCAACAAAATGAAGCATTACCAGCACCATAAGCTAAGTACTCCTTTCCCTCAGAGGCACTATAGGCTCCTCTAGGTTAGAAACCTTTGTGCTGCTTTGTATTCTACCCCAGTATCAACACCTTATGCTCTCAAGAGAAGTATGCTTAATGAATGTTTATGGTATTTACCACATGGGATATGGCAGTAGGACAAGGGCAGAGGAGCAAGGGGAAACTGAAGGTAATAAGACTAGCACTACCCAACACCCACATATGGCCTTGATGACAATGGTTCAAAGAGATTTTGATGACTTGACAATGTTCAAGTCACTGTATTGATAGAAGTTCATCTACAGGGACTGATGCTTATGATCATTTGGAACCATTGAACTCTTCTTATTATATTACAGGTCATACACAAAAGCAAAGGAAGGAGAATAAATCTTCCCCTAAGTCTACCATGCAGAGAAAATGAAAGTAGACAATTTGGATGCGTATCCTTTAAGACTTCTACTTTTATCTGTAGATAGTATCTTTTCTTTTACTTCAAAAATGAAGACATGTTGTAAATATTGTTTCAAAAGCTGCCTTTTACACTTAAGATATGGAGTAATACATTGTACATACATTTAATATATTGAGTATTGAGTATACTGTGTGCCAAACACTTGTCTTTAACTGCATTGGCTCATTTCAAGCTCACCACAGCCCTGTGGTCCAGGTATTAGAATTACCCTTTTTACAGACTAGGACACTGAAACTCAGAAAGATTGAGGAATTTGCTCAGGGTCACACAGTTAGTAAGTGATAAGAGTTCCAAGTTGATCAAAGTTCTCTCAAACCTCAGGCCCTGTTTTCTACCACTATGCTAAACTACTCAGTTAATAAATAGTTTCCTACAACAGGATATTACTGGCTGTGTAGGTTCTATTATGCAATCATCTATATTTATTTGAGTCGTGCCCTATTGTTTTTTATTCATGTTGCTGCTTTTTTACTTTGTTTTTTTTTTTAATGACTATGATCCTCATAGAAAAAACTTTTCAAAACCCTTCCTTTTTTCAGAGTCTACGAGTTTTGCACTCTAAGGTGTTCTGTATACGTGGCCAAATTACCCCTCTCAGAAACGTTGTATAATTTGTCTCTGTAGAATATGAAGCTCACTTGTATGGGAAATCTAAAACAACAACAACAACAACAACAACAATAACAACAACAAAACCCTAAAAGAAAAACAAAAAACCATGTTCACAGATGGAGATTGGTAGCTACCAGAGGTAGAGGTTGAAGGGTGGGTAAATCAGTGAAAAGGATCAAAGGTACAGATTTCTAGTTATAAAGTAAACAAACCATGGGGATGTAATGTGCAGCATGGTGACTACAGTTAATAATACTTTATTGCATATCTGAAAGTTACTAAAAGATCTTAAAAGTTCTCATCACAAGAAAAAAATCTTGTAATTACGTATGCTGAAAGTCATTAACTACTCATTCCAGTGACCATTTCACAACATATACAAGTATTGAATCACTACATCGTGTACCAAAAACTAACATGTCAATTATACTTCAATAAAAATAACAAAGAAAACCCCATATATCCAATTTTCCTGCATGTCAGGAGAGAATTTTGTAATTTAAAAAAATATATGTTTTGCAATTAATGGTTTCAATGAGTCCAATATTTGCTTTAACTTGCAATGCTTTAAGGGTGAGATTGAAAGTTTGAGTGTGTCTGTGTATGTTTGGACAGTTTTATTAGCTTCACAGTTTTTGTCTTAACACAAAATTCTTCATTTTATTAAATACATTAATAATTAAACAAATGTTTATAATGTCAACAGATCTTAATTATTACACCAGCTCTACTGAAAGTTATAGGTGTATGTAATGATGGTGTAAAATTTTCAAAATAGACACATCAGTTAATATAGGTTTGCGTATCCCTGACTACAGAGGGAAATGAACCACACCAGCTGGCTTCAAACATTGTAGGTATGATTGCCTAACTCGGTAATTCTACATATAAGAATATCTTGAACGTGGTACTCTATTTTTTTCCTGTGTGACATAGATTAATCTCCATAGTGGAACTGTACATAGTGCAAAATGTTTCACTTAATTAATTAATTTGAATGCATTTGGGGGAAACTTCTCTATGCCAAGCACTATGCTGGGGGAAACAGAGAAATGGAGACTAGAAGAAAACCTGCAAATATGATTTCTATTCTTAAAGAGTAAATTGTCTATAAAAGAATCGGATCTGCCAATAGATAATTACAAGATGGCTGGATAATGACAGAGAGTAATCTGTATAAAGTGCAAAGGAACATTCTAGGGGCGGTGCAGAGTCATGCTGAGCCATCTGGATATATATGGATCTAAGAGTTCTTACACAAAGCAAAACACTAAATAGCCACCAAGAGCCCAGTATGACCCACCACTAAAAGGTAAGGGTTACATTTTACTCTAGGAGTTGCCTTTTGGTTCCAAGAATGATGGGAAAAAACAGCTGCCACTGGGGAAGACAAATGATATGCAAAGCTTTTTATTCTAAACATGCATTTGCCAGGGCTGCATCAAATAATATGTGTTTCAATGGGTCCCTGCTTAGAGTACTAATGTCCCAGTTGGGACCCAGGTAGTGTTGAAGACCCAGATATATATGGTTGGAGCTCCGTGTAAAGAGGAATAACTTTGACAGTGTATGACCTTCAAGTGGAAAGAAAGCAGCAGACAATATTAAGGATGTATGGTGTCAGTAAAGAGATACAAATTCACTATTAGAGGAAGAGATTGATATGAGAATCCATCCAAGATTGCAGGCATATGAAATTGCATTCTTATCCTCCAGCATGGTTCAACACATGAAGTCCTGTGCTGACCACACCTGGAAGACTCTTTCCAAACATTACGAGTATTCACTGATACAGATGCTGAGCTCTTGTTTCCTCCCATGCCTCCAGACATCCTACATCTGGTATGACAGCACCTGCAGTTCAGGAGGCATTGCTGTGAAGTGTGAATTTCCTGGACTGTATGAAAGGTGTTTAAACAACTACAAAGTGAAAGTTTTGTAGAGCTTTCTAGAGAGTTCTAAGGCTATACATGATCTTTGAAATTGTGTTTAGTATGAGGCAGTGGCAGAGAAGAGAACAATGAATTTGAGTCGCAGAACTCAGATTTGAGTCCCATCTCTCAGCAGTGTGCTGTATGATTTTGGGCAGATGACTTCAACCCCCGAGCCTTATTTTCTTTCCCTGAAAAAATTGAAGATGATTACCCCTACTAAGACTACTTCACAGAGGTAGAATAAAGAAAATACTGTATGTGTATCAGTAAGTTACAAGCTCTATACATTTCTATAATTCCCTCCCATCTTAAGAGGGAAAAAAAGCCTCCCTCTTTCCCCTCCATATTGTTCCCATTCTCTCTGGATCCCTCTACCTATAAGCTCTTTGAAAAGAACGTCCTATATTCACCAGCTCCAATTTCTCTTATTCCATTCTCTCCTGATCCTACCCAGCCACACTGCTTGTTACATGTTCAGATAACTAACATCATCTCTCTCCACCTCTCAGTAGCATCTGTGCCGTCTGACCACCCTCTTCTCCTCGGAAAGCTTCTGCACTTGGACCCCAGAGCACACGGTGCTCACCTAGTGTCGGCCCTCCGACACTAGGAGCAGATGGTAGGTGGCTGCTCCTTCTCCATTTTTTTCTTGGTTCCTGTGGAACCAGAGGAAAAAATAGAGGGTAGTGGGAATAGAAGGTGTGGTCTGCTCCAGGGTGCAGATGGTGTAGGGGTGCACTATCTATGGAAAATATAAATGAAAACTGCTTTTTATTACTGTGTGCTAGGGGTTCTAAATAATTTCAGTGATAGAAACCTCTTCTCTGCTGACATAGAGCTGCTCCTGCCATGCCTTTTCCCTTTTGGTACACTGTTGACTGGACTCTCCTCACCTTCGTAACCCAAAACCTTGCAGCATCCAAATCAGCCACTCAATCAATCTCTCTCATTCTCTCTCTCTCTCTCTCTCTCTCTCTCTCTCTCTCTCTTTCATCTATACTAATTCCTTTGATGATCTCATTTAAAAATTTTTTTAATGTTTTTATTTGAGACAGAGAGAGACCAAGCGTGAGTAGGGGAGGGGCAGAGAGAGAGGGAGACACAGAATCCAAAGCAGGCTCCAGGTTCTGAGCTGTCAGCACAGAGCCTGACGCGGGGCTCGAACTCACGAACTGTGAGATCATGACCTGAGGTGAAGTCAGACGCTTAACCGACTGAGCCACTCAGGCGGCCCTGATGATCTCATTTAATTTCATTGCTGTAAATATCATGTATATATTGATTACTTTCATTTTTTATCTTCAGCTCAGATATACTCACTGAGTCCCAGATTGGTATATTAACTCACTACTCGACATCTCTAACTTAACCTGTCCAAAAGTAATCCAATGTTCCTTCAAAACTCAGTGCTCTCATGGTCTTCTCCATCTCAGATATAAGGCCAGTGCTTTCTACGAGTTGCTCAGCAAAAGTCTTAGAGTCATCCTTAGCTTCCTCCTGTCTCATTATTCCCCATTCAGTCAATCTCAACCACACAATTAAAACACATGTCATCTCCACCACTAGCAACTTGTCCAAGCTTCCACATCACTCATCTGCATTATAACAGTTCCTCCTTAATGAATCTCCCTGCTTCTGCCTGCCTTCTCATCACGCCACCCTCATCTATTCTCAACACCCAGACCAAGGGATCCCTTTGAAATGTAAGCCAAACCATGTCATTCCTCTGTCCAAATTCTGCAAATGGCTCCCATCATACTCAGAGTGAAAGTCAAAATCCTTATTGTGTCCTACTGGGCCTGCATTATTGTCGTCTCCATCCCCACTCCCACCATCATCTTTCTTACTCCATTTCCAAAGGTTTTTCCACTGAGTTCACTGTATGCATTTTTCTTTTAAGGGGCCAAGCAGACTGGCTCCAGTTTCAGGACCTTTGCACTTCCTCTTCCAGACGTCTGGAATGCTGTTTCCTCAGTTATTCACATGGCTCATTCCCTTGTATCATTAGGATCTTCACTCAAGTAACAACTTATTTCTTCCTACGCACCCTTTCCAAAATCTCAGCTCTCCAAGACCTCCTATCCTTTTCCCTATTTTCCTCTATATCTCATATATTGTCTATTTTACTGATTAATGTGTTTATTTTCCATCTGTCTCATTAGAAACGTAAGCTACTTGATGGCAGAGATTATTTCTCTCTCTTCATTGCTGAGTTTTTCCCAAATCCTAGAACATATATTCAATAAATAGTTTCAAATGAATGAAACTTGAAGAGATGTTTGTTTTGAACAGATATTCAATAAATAGCTTTAAAGGAATGAATTTTTTTCAGATACCTCATTTTACTCTGTGTCATATCACCTACCTACTTCCCTCAAAGCCCGGGTCTTTGAGATAATTCTGAACCAATCTCACACACAACCATGCACATAAAATGAGAAAAGTTTGGTTAATTATACAAATACCTGTGGTATGTGCAGAAACATTGTTCTGGTGACGAGTGGAGTCCTTTACAAAACTAAAACCTTCCCTTCAACCCATGAGGAATGCTGTAAGCCAGAGTAAAACATTCACATATTTGTGGAATTCTCCAGCAGTGTTTTAATGGAAGAGTGTAGGGCTAGGACATCCAAGAATTTTCTATAACTATTCCTTAGGATGTGACTGCTTCCCAGACCAAAGGAAAAAGTCTATCAACTAAAAATAATGCTCCACATCCCACAAGTTAAGAACTTATGCAACATCACTTTCCTAACTTTCAGATAACCCAGAGGAATAAACTTGCTTTACAAAAAGAAAAGAAAGAAAAATCTTAACCATGTTTTTTTTGGTCCAAATATTCCTTACAAGTTTCTCAACGAGTCTTTTTTAAAATTTCATCCATTTTTCTAATCATTCTGTATATTACTACTTTGCCTCTCTCCCTAAGCATCTGATGCTGCCCATTGTGTTTAGAAGCACTCAATTCTGTTTTTACCCCTTAATTCTTTTGAAAAACTTAAAACTAAGGTTAGTGATACCTACACAAATGTTCTGTCCTGCCAAATTATAGATTTTGATAGCCATGAACTGGGATTAAATGTCTGGTCAATAGTTGCTATGTTCCTCAAATCCATGGTGTTGTGTCTGACCTTAAGCCCGTAGCCTGTCACTTCGCACCCAAGATCTGGTGCAGACCCACATTTCTAGTCTCGATTCCCCCAGGCCCACTGGCGCTATATATAGCTACAACAAATGTGCGTGCACTCTCTTTCTCTAGCTCTCTCTCTCTCTCGTACAGATAGTATCTTCTCAGAGAGCACTGACTTATGAGTTTGCTTTAATTTTTCTTTTACTAGAAACTCTTCCCACCTCTATCTGTCCAAAGCCCACGGCAAATGCCATTTCCTCCTTCTAACCGTCCTGATGGCAGCCTACAGTTTCCATGAATATCTCTTTACTCAGTGAAACCAACAACATTGGCTTTCTTCTTCTTGCAGCATTTATGATATCTTGCGTTATGGTTATTTATGTGAACACTTCCATTATTAGTAAGCCCCTTTGGGGAAGTTTCATTGCTCTTCACCCCTAAACCCCCCAGCCTAGGGCGATATACACCATAAGTGATCAAGAAGTGATTATTTTATTAGTTAATGGATTATAGAAAACATACTATTGGGCTAGTTCCCAGAATTTCAGCAATTTGCTCTGTATTCTTTGGGAATGCGGGGCATTGTGGTACATTCTATGTGTTATCATACATCATAATTTATTTTCTTATGTTTATGACATTGATCTATTGAGTAAAGAGTATTATCCTGCACTTGTCAATTTTTCTCTTATAGGCACCTGGAGGTTATGCTGGAACTGTGTCAGGTAGTTGAATACTTAAGCTCTTAAGTCACTGAGCTTCGACATCTGGCTTAATATCCTGGGTAGGTATGAGGGCCAATGGCATGATCTGCTGAAGTCATCATTTCTCTTCCTACCTCTCAAATAACAAGAGGCTAGGGCCAAAGAATTAATTTCACCTCTTCCCTGGTGACATTGATCTGTGGTCTGGCCTATCATTATGCGGAACTAAGTTTCCCTTGAAACAGAATGATTTGAGCACATGACAGACTGGAAGAGACCAGCATTGACAAATGCAAATCCTGATAGCTGAAATCAGGTCCCACAGGGATGTGGAGAATTGGAGAATACATGCTTCATCTACAAGAAACACATGTTGCCCAGACCCTGCCAATGTGTTTTCCACGTGAGTATGTGGACCCCTATAACCAGACCTTCTGATCTTTCTGAAAAAAAAAAAAAAGAAAAAAAAAAAAAAGAAATTTCAGATATATCAACCTGAATTTTTACAAGGAATTTCCTGGATGTTAAATATTTACAACTGGTTCAATTTTGTTTACCACCGTACCACAAACAAAACACAGCCGAATGCTGGGCCCACCTGTGGGCACTGGTCTTCAGCCTGCGGACTAAAAGAACTCTAAGGCTCAACCCTACCATTAGATTCTACAATTCTGATTTAAAGATCAACCGACATTACAACCATCTGAACAGAGTGACGCCTCTTTAGAAGGATCAACGATCTTTAGAAGATACAAGACCTAGACTGGCTGAAGAGAAAGAAGACGCCACCCGTACTTGCAAATCTCCTAACCTTACACCTAAGAAGAAGTTCCAGAATTTGGCTGAAAGAAAGATTCCACAAGAACCAAGTTAATAAGGAGAGAGGCTTCTCTAGACAAGTCCCCTACTTTACAGGGCATTATATTTCCCTTGAATGCTAAAGGACAAAGCACTCTAAAACTTTTAACTGAAAGACATCGTAAAGGACATCTGGGTACAATCCCCAAAATGATACAGCTCCTGCTTCTGCTGTGGGATGCCCTGCACCATTCCCTATGCGCCATGGGCAGTGAGAAGGTAGGAACATGCGTTTGACTGACAGCTTTAATGATCACTGGCTGTGTGGCCTTGGGCACATCGTGTTATCTTCCTGGGGCTTCGGTTTCTCTATTTTGAATAAGGTAATTGATTAAATGATTTCTTCAAGACCCTTACAGCCAGACAAACATTAAGAATATATAGAAATCTGCCAGAGATGGTGGAGCTACGCAACCCACCGCATTGTGGTGGGCTCATGGGGGTGAATATTAGCACTGTCATAACAAACTCAAACAGACACACACGTGCGCACACACACACACACACACACAGACACACACGAAACATTTCCTTCCACAACTAAGAATGATACAACCTTTTGAGCATGAAGGGAAAATTATAGCTAAAATTAGCAGCTTAAAAAATAAACTACATAATCACTGAAGATGAGATTTTCTTAAAACTATAGAACAATGAGATATAATGATAGCTGTCATAAGAGAGGAAATTGCAGGAGTCAATTTGAAAGGATTTGGGGGTGTTTCTCCCCCGTCGAGATCTGTTTTTCCACATACCACAGGAAGACTGAAAAGCTAAATATTTCCCTAGGGCTTTTGTGAGCTGCGTCTCATAATGCTCCTGCTGACATTAGGAGAGTGTCATCCAGCCCCAGATGCAAGCCTTCTTTCTCATACAGAGAGCTAGGGCAAGTTTCAGGCTGTATGGAACCATTTTCCACATCTGCATGTCACTTTCAAGTTTGCGAGGCCTCTTTACATACATATTCTTATTTGTTCTCTAGAAATGGTCCCTATTTGGTGAAGCCTATGTTTCATTATAAAATCTGTCTCCGATAAGTCCAAAAATATCCCTCCTAACCCGCCTGCAAGGAAATAACACCTTTTGTTTGTCGTTTGACAGTTCAGGAAGCCCTTTCACTTGTCTTGGCTTTTTGAGATAAGGTATGACCTGCTGGGTGGTACAGAAGAGGGAGAGAGAAGGAGGAATCAAATCTAATCTTGGCTTTAGCCTGCTGATCATACTTGAACGAATCACTTCAATTCACTAAGCCTCAGTTCACTAAGCCACTGAATAGAGAAAATTATACCTATCCTACTGCTCTTAAAAGGCAGTTGAGGTCAAAATCAATATATAGATAAGTATGTCAAGTGATTTTATAGGCTGAAAAATGTTGGTCTACAAACCTCATCAACCCTGGGCAGTAAGGACAAATGGAGGACTTTCCAATGGTCGTGGAAAACTACAAGTCTACAAGGAACTGCAAGTCAGTGGTAGAGGTGACCAGAAACCCAAGCCAGGGGGCAGGAGAAATAGATTCATAGAGAGAAACCCCATTTCTTTGCACCAGGGACAAGCTACCTGGCCTTACCTGTCTAGGCTGTGGTTGGTTCTCGGCGCTTTTCTTTCTTTTCTTGGATGAAGAGGGTCAGACCATAGATAGCAGCCAGTGAAAGTGTAGTTGGTTCAGATGAAGCTTAACATGAGGGTGCCCTTGTGTTGCCACCCCCCAGTCTGAGCCCTGCCTCACCAAGTGGGCTGAGAGTTACATGCTCAGCCTCAAACAAAGGGGCAAATGAAATGATTGAGGATGTTTACAGGGTGGAACTCAACCTGTCAGAGACAGGTTTGTGGGTGGGGCCTTTCTTGTTCTACGGTGACACACCTCTCTCTCTCTCTGTCATCCCATTCTTTAAGAAGTCCTGGGTTGTGCTGCCAACTTCCTCTTTGACTGAAATCTTCTGATGGGGTAGGAAGGAACGGCCTCCTGTCCATTCCCCCCATGACATCTGTATGCTCCCATTTAGCTGTAAGGAAGCATAAACCTGAAGCCTTTGCTCCTATTATTAGTATTTTATGATGGACTTGATTTGTTGGCTATTTGTGATTTTGAGCATTGTTACTACTTTTGCCTCGGAAATGTAAAAGACATACACTGTATCCCCATGAGAGCAAACACAAACACGTGTGCATGCAGAGTCTCTGGTCAGTGTTTCTTTTAGGGTATTGCCCCATGACATTGTTTTCCATTTAAGTGTATGTCCCTCTCATTAGACTGTGGGCCCCTTGAGGGTAATGACCACATCTTATCTTCCCCTCTATTCCCCTTACTGTTCAGTGTGTAGCAAGTACTAAATACATGTTGAATGAATAATGATCAAAGAATATCTATTTAATGAATCCTATCTGGCATTTAATGGCTTTGCAACCTATGGCAAGTCATATGTTTACCCTTCTGACCTGATCTCTTTGGTCATCTGTAAATTGAGAATATCATTCCTCCTTCAGAGATGCTGCATTTGAATGGAAGCATTTGAGAATGAACTTAGGATAGGAATTGACATAGTAACAACTATAAGAAAATGTCATTGAATCATAATGAATTGATCTCAAAACCCAGATAAGACTTTTCTACATAGAGAGTCAATATAAAGTATGAGCAGTGAAAAGACATCATGTGTCCACCTGTCTTTTTACAGGTGTTCACCATGTCGAGGACATAACTTAGGTCTTCATCCAACAAGTAGTTAAATGAGCAACCATGTTGGCCATTGTCAGTTCTCCGTGTAGACAAGCATAGAAAAATGAACTAGACCCAGTCTCTGGCATAAAAAGCTCATTAAAATAAAATGGGTAGAAAATTATGGGCACCCCAGCACCACGAATAGGATCTGAACAAGTGCTGAGGGAATCCAGAGGAGGGAGCAATCCAGGAAGGCTTCACAGAGGAGGAGGCAGCCTTAGATCTGGGCTGTTAGGAGAGCTGGCATTGGACAAACGCAGATGGTAGAGCTGGATATAGATGTAAACTGTGAGATGGAATGAGCCATCCCTGATCTAACTGATTTATGCCCTCCTTACTATAGACCCCATGATGAAGAGAGAGTTTCACATAAGTAGTATCTAGGTCACTCCACTTATACACCATAAAACTGCAGGGCAATTAGAAGTAATTGCAAGACTAATATTGTTACCATCTAGCATCAGATGGGGGCAAAGGAGAAGAAGTCTGAGGGATGTGATCCCAGCCCGGGACCAACCCACGCATTGCTGTTTGAAGCATGTTGTTTTAAAGGGCAAGAGACTCTGAAAAGACATCTATGTCCATGTGGCAACTGTCTAATCATCACCAGGCTTCCAGCGGCCATGGGATGCTTCTCTCAACTTGTGCTACGCTCCTGTGACTCTCTACCTAGGCATAACTGGGGCCGCAACAGTACAGCCAGGAGGGTCACAGCAGTTGGAAGAATGTCACACAGAAAACCTGGGCTCTGGGCCCTTGTCACCACTCCCTGGAATCCCTGAGCAAGTAGCTCAGACTTTCTTGGTCCTCCGTTGCCTCTTCTGTGCAATGGGAATTATAACACAGACCTCCACCTGCCTGCCCGGGCTGTCAAGGAAGAAAATGAGATTCTGGAGGTGAGATGAGCTTTGTCAATGTTACGTCCTGGCATGAATGTGCAGCACTGTTATGACAGGACATATGACATCATGTGAGATTCACTTCACAGCTACCTTCTTCAGTTATAGCAAAGGCTGCGTATGGGTCTCCTGGTGGATGACATGGTCCACAGACAAGGATCAGAGAATCACAGAACCATTTTGCAGGATACACACTTACAGATCATTTCTCTTGGTGTCTTGTCCCTCTTCTCTCTTCTGTGACAGCCCTTACAATTTATTCTATTTCCCTTTCCTTCAATCCTGCTGTCACTGCCAGAGAATGTAAGCTGTTGCTAATTTGGGTTAGGAAACGCTGGTTTATTAGGTCTCCCCTCCTGCCATTTTTCAGATGGGGCAGGGTGATACTGATGACCACCCAGCTGCCCTCTCCCTGACCTCAGCAGGGCCACTCTCTTACATCCACGTCTGTGGTGGCAGATGGGTAGGAGAAAGCACAGGTAAGCACGGATCATCCTCAGGCCCTAACTAGGACCACCACGTGCCCCCTCATGCAGAGAAGGATTGGTATGTAGACCTGCACCTTGGACGCTTCATAAATTCTGTCTGTAAGAATCCCACATCCCTGCTCCCCATCTCTGTTCCCTTCCCAGGAGTCTTCTGGGAAAGAGGAGCACAGGGATAAAGAACAGGCACTAGCAGGCATTGTTGAAGCAAACAGGAACCGGCAGGCAGGTCACCCGGCGAGAAATGAGGCAGTACGAGTTTCTTCTTCTCTTGAGTCCCACAGTACATCATAAGCATTACACATTACTGTGGCTAGTCTTCTCCCCTGATCCATATCTGTCTGCTCTCTCTAAAGGTAGGCGCCATGTCTTAAACATTCTTTTTAGGATCTGGAACAGGACAGTGGCAATAGAGGTGCTCAAGAGACGTCAGATGGATGGATGGATGGATGGATGGATGGATGGATGGATGGACGGACGGATGGACGAACGGACGGACAGACAGACAGGCAAATGCATGAGTGTATGCACCACTCTGCTCCCCTGTGTGGCCCTACAAGGCCTGGCCACCACAGAGACGATAAAGTAGGAGGAGAATCGCTATACTCCCCTGTGATTTTGACAGGGGACTAAATTCAGCCCAAAGCATCTTTCTTCCTCTCTCTATTTACTCTGGACAATCTGTCCCTTATCAGATGAGCTCAAGGCTGGTTGGAAATATGTGTATTTTATTTGACAATATCTTCTTCCAGTTTTGTTTTGCCGCGCAGACATTTGTCTGTTTTGCTGTATGTTGTGCATCAGATAGGATTCAGACAAATTGCTTTGGCTTTCTAAACTGTTTTGTTTTCTCCATTCAGTTATCATTGATCTCATTTCCCTTCCTGCATCTCACTCTTCTTCCCCAATTCCAACTTAACTCACAGTGAGAGAGAACAATTCCACTTTTACTCAGCTCCATCGAGGGCTAGATAGGCCACAGAAGTTACAAGGCCCAAGATTTAGTACCCAGGCATAACCAACACGCATGACATTCTGTGGGTCACCTTTCCAATTTGGCCCACTTCTCCTTCACAAAATAAAGCCTGCTCTTGATTGCCACAGAATCAAAGTGGAATAGCTTCAAACCCTCTGGGCACCACGTGGCACTCACATGTGCCATGTTTTCACATTTGGCGCCGCTGGGGAAGATGTCTCATCATTTTTAGCTTTGGTTCAAGGCAATGGGCTGGTGTCTGTTGGCCTAGTGAAGGCCCACTTCACTCTCCATCCCGATCCCCATCCCACTCCTGATCCATCTCCCACCGGAGGCGGCTTCTGGGCAAACAACCCACGCAGTGTCCCAGAGCCCTGTAGATAAAAGGGCCCCTGCATGCCTGTGTTCTGCTGTCACCACGTTGAAATTAACTCTTAAACAAGGGCCCTGCATTTTCATTTTGCACTGAGGCTTGCAAACCGTGTGGCCAGTCTTACAAACCCAATCCCCCAAAGCAATATAGAAGGAAGAGCATCACGAAGAGGAGGATAACAGAGCAGCTTGGCCAGCCGCTGGTGGTGGAGCAAAGGGCTGCCCACATGGCAGAGACCAGCCATGGGATGCCCTGCATTATAGACATTTAACAAGAGAAAGGGCAATGTGGGGGGGTGGAACATGAAACTGCCACAGGCCCCACCCCGATCAACCTTCCCCATCTTGCATGGATTGGGGGCCTGACTCACGCCCAAGGTGTGGCTCACCATTCCTGCTAAGCACACGGGGCTCCTCCCTACTCATGGAGTCCAGGAGCAAGTGTGGGTTGCCCTGGAGTCAATGTGGAAACCATCCAGTCACCACTTGATATCACAGAGCTACATGAAGTTTCAGAGCAGACGTCAGGCAGCCAGCACAGGCCACCCTTTATCAGTGAAATAATCCCCTCCAGGTTCAAGAACAGACCAACCCATGTTCACACTGGGAGTCTGTTTCCCATTCTGGTCTCAGCATTAATTCTGTTTTGAATTACTTCCCTTTTCTAGACCATTGGAATCCACAGAGGCAGAACCTACTCCTCTGTTACACAGGTGACACAATCCCACACCCGGGACAGCAACCAGCAGATTCTGATGCTCAACATATATTGGTCAAATTAAATTGAGGATGGCCCTGATATCTTAAAACTGCAGTACAAGGAAGCTCCTACCACTGGCTCTTCTCTCCCATCCAAAATTCTTCTAATAGCCTGAGTCAGGTCATATGTCTCAGTAGAGAAGAAATCAAAGGAAGGAGGCAAAACTTACACGTGTAAATAAAGAGCCTATCATAAACTACATGCAAGTAAGACAAGCTTTTGGAACACTGAGACTCCAAGGGAAGCATGAAGGTCACTAGTTAGGAGGAAATGAATTACACGCTTGTGTTGGTTTGGAGAGTCATTTCCGAGTGCTAGTTCACCAACTGTCTAGGTGGGCTTGGGAGAGTTTCCTTCCCTGGACTTTGGCTTGCTGGTCAACAATGTGAGGAGGACTGGATGTGCTCAGAGTGAGGTCCCTTCCAGGGCTGGCATTCTGTTCTTCTAAGAACCAAACTGTTATCAACTCCATTTCAGTGTCATGACTTAAGAACTGGTTTTTAGGGTAGGATTGTATTCTAGAACCCAAGTTGGCCTGACAAAATAACAAAAATGACAAAAAATGCAGTTCAAGAAGTTGAGGTCTGACCACAAAAGGTGACCCAGAGAGGAAGCTGCTAGAGAATTCTTCTGATGCCAGATAGAGGGGGTTACAATCCAGGTGACAGAGACACATTGGGATGGGTGGACTAGGCATCAAGGAGGGGCCCTGGAGCAGTAGGGCCCCTGCTCCCAAGTGATGTGATTTAGACTGAGTCCTGCCACCAAGCACAGCCACTTGAATAGTCATGCTGCTCTGATGGGATATGTGATGAATGGGGGGTGGTAGGCTGCAGACCAAGGCCATCTTACTGAGGGTCCTGAATACTAGGCCAGGAAGTTTATACTTTATTTTCATCATTATTACATGTTGGGGACCCTGTTGAGTCTTGACATTTGAGGAATTCCTGTGAGCTGTGACCAGAATGCAAGCAGACAGACTGAGATGTTGCCCAAATCACACGGGAAAGGGGATGGAGTGTTCCTTTGGCCTGTCAAACCCTGCCCCGGTCACATTCCTGAAACATCATAATTTTGCACACAGATAACGCTACGTGACCATCTGAACCAAAGCCGGCCCCGCAGTTTGGGCTTCATAACTCCAGGCTCAGCCTGGCCCCTTATACCAAGGAATCCTTTGGTGCAAGGCCCAGGAAACACAGCCCGAAGGCAACATTTGATGTGCAGACAGTTCCTGGACCACCTGCCTGAGAACCTGTGGTAAAAAGTGCATATTCCCTAGCCTCATTCTCAATTTACTAGATTCAAACCCCTAAAGAAGGGTCCAGGAATCCTCATGTTAAGAAGTCCTGTTGTGAGGCAGGGGCAGGGGGTATGCTGGGGTGGCTCAGTCGGTTGAGCATCCTACTGTTGATTTCAGCTCAGGTCATGAACTCATGGTTCACGGGTTTGAGTCCAGTGTTGGACTCTACTGACAGTGTGATAGATAGATAGATAGATAGATAGATAGATAGATAGATAGATAAATCCTGCTGGGTGACTGGTATGCACATAAAAGGTTGAGAACTAGAGTGTTTCACTTTGTCAAACTACTGACAGAGAACTCCAATGTGAAACAGGTACACAAAAACCCAGGGGCAGGAGCTTGTGGGATGAATCAGTTTCCAATACACAGAAGTCATGGTGAAACTGTGTGACTGGAACATCGGGTGGTAGGGCAAGTGGAGCATGTGATAAAGTCAGAGGACGGACAGTTGTATGTAAGTGACCCACAAGCCCTTTATTTCTGCCTTGCTTCTGATGATAGGACATGAGAGTTCTTAGGTGGAGTTTCATGAAGGGCATCCACACTTCCAGGGAGGCTCTCTGCCATGTGAAGGGTGTGGGGCCGGTGAGGACAAGCCCCTGCTCCCTAGAGTTTTCTTACAGCACGTTTGGGACCCCAGGTGACGTGGGACCTGCACAGGGAACAACATGCCATATCCGTTTTCAGAGGGCGTCAACACCCTCCTTCCCACACCTGCTGTTCCCAAATATCACAACCTGATTTTTTTTCTCCAACCTCCTGTCTTGATAATGATTAAATATTCATGGATTGCGGTGATGCCAGCATACTTTGGGAAATTTCAGATACCTTTTTTTAAACAGAAGCTTCTTTTTTCTTTCAGATGATTCCACTTTTGAAGAGAGGGAAAAAGAATGACAAATTGCAAGTGACTCAAAAAGTAGAAACTGACAAAAAAGCTAGTAACGTCCTAAGTTTTTCGATAGTGTTTCCAGCCCAAAGTATCCCACTTAAGGAGCAATGAAGCACAGAATTTAGAAAACAGAGATGCCGAAGAGCAATCGTTCACATTACAAAAGAATTTTTCATTTTAGCACAGGGTCCATTTACATAGCAGAGTCCCTAGTTCTGTGTAAAATACAAGCAAATTTGCATATATCTGTATTATTTATTTATTATGCAAAAAGATGGTCACCACCAAGTTGCCCCTTGAGCTACCAGGAAGGACAGGCTGATCCCCAGGTAGAGCCAGTGGGCATGCATGCCAATTCAACCAGAGAAATTCCACTGCTACCTGGGTATCCATTAGAGGTTCCCAGAACTTTTAATTTTTACAAAGTTGTGGGGAGGGGCCAGTAATACACACAGAGACCTCATTCCTTAAGTTGGCATTTCTGAAAACTAAGACACATCGTGGGACGACTGCCCTGAAGTCATATACTAAATTTTAGTTTCAGAGTAGTTATTCCCCTTTTCACTATACTTTGTTACTACACAGAAATCTTCCACGTTTATTAGAGTAGCCTGTTTATCTCCTAGAACTATTATGGCTTAAACCTAAAACCAATAATTTGTTAAAATAGCCAGAACAACTGGTGATGAAGTTATTTCCCTTTCCACTGTACTTTGTTACCCCATAGAAATCTTCTACATTTATTAGAGTAGCTTGTTTATCTCCTAGAAATATTATGGCTTAAACCTAAAACCAGTAATTTGTTAAAATAACCAGAACAACGGGTGACGAACTCGTACACTGAAGGTAAGATGTGAACTCTTGGCTTCCTAAGCAAGTCTGACATTCTTAAAGGTCTCCAGATCAGCTGAATAATGTCAGTGTTGATCACAGTTCTGTCTTGAACTCACAATACAGATAACTTGGGCCAGCACATTCCAAAATTTTACTTAAAATACCAACTAAAGCAAGGCGTTATCAAGTTGAATCAATGCCTCAGTGAGAATTAGTCATTCAGAGGAAAAAAACCTAAGAACCTGATGTTGGATCAGTTTGTGTCCTATATTTATTTATTTCTAATTAGTTAACAGATACCTATGTAGTGCTTAACTATGTGCCAGAAACTGCAATTAGAGCCTCACAAATATTAATCATATAACCCCCACAACAACCATGTGGGGGTGGGTACTATACATCATTGCTATTTCACAGGTGGGGAAATTGGGTACCAAAGGCTAACTGGACCACCATCACACCACTGTTCAGTGTGACAATTATAAAAGATGCTCTCCTGGGTCGCATTTGACATAAAGGGGTACTGTATCACCATCAGGATCATCTCCCCAAACTCCCCTGGAGTTACTCCAAGACCTCCGAAAAGCAGAACCACTTAAAAGCTGTACCACTAATTTCATTATTAACAATCAGCTGATAATACTATCTAATATCAGTGCCTTGTGCTCCACCAACACCGTGTTAATGCTTTATATACATGCTAATTCGATCGGGGAGACATTGCCATTGGACCCATTTTGCAGATGAGGGAAGAGACTCGGAGAAGTTAAGGGATATGCTGAAAATCATGAGACCCTTAAAGGACAGAGCTGGAGTTCAGCACCAGATTCGTCTACCTACATTACATATGTTGTAGCCGAGGTCTTTAATAGGTTCCTGCAGGTGTGTTTGTGTTATCCACAGTGTTTTAATAATTTTTGGAGAGAAATGCTAAAATCGAGTCCCTGAGAGATTTCCATGAAAAATCTATAGCCTGGTCCTGTCATGAGCCCCTGAAACACATCAGAGACTGCTGAGCATTTGCAGAGCCCTATGAAGAATCACTAAGTTAAGACGCAATTGCTGTGACCTACTGAAAGTATCTTCTACTGCAAATTATCCCTGCATGGCAAAGATGCTGGGATTACAACTAGTAATGTTCTGTTAACATTGAAATAAAAACAAAGCGCAAATTTACACAGCGTGAGGACTCTCAGGGTTCATCCGTGTTGTAGCTCGTGTCAGCACTTCACTTCTTTTTATGGCTAAATAATATTCCATTGTAGGGCGACACCCCATTCTGTTGATCCATTCAGTCATTTGTGTTTGCCAGGAGGCGCAGGGAGTGGAGAGTGATAGCTTAGTAGTTTAAGGTTTTCCTTTGGGGTGATGAAAAGATCTGGAACTATGTAGGGGTGATGATTGCACAACATGGGGATGTACTCAATAGTTAGAATGGTAATTTTATGTTACGGGTATGTTACCACAATAAAACAAAACAAAACAAAACACCCTAGTAGTTCATAGATCTTCCAAGAAACCTTACTTTAAAGAAACAGTAAACTCACTTGGAGTCTTTGTTTGGTAGCCTATGTGTACTCTGATCTCCTCTAAAACAGAAACCAGCAACACTGATATGAACTTTCAAGATCCCATCATGGTATTTAAAGTCACCTCCCCAAATTTCCCTACTTGTCTGTTATGTTCTCAGAGGCCTGGAATAATCTGTTTTCAAATGATTTCTGAGGTTTTCCCACCTCCGTGTCCTTACTTTCCTCTTGACTTAGAACTTGGAACACTGCCACCTTTCCTCTCCCTTATCAGCCATCAAAGATCAAGATAAATGGTATCATCTGGCTGTTGCTAGAGACAGATGCAAACCCCACTTCTGATACAACTTATTGTATCTTCCTTGTCATATTACCTACCCTTTTGCTCCAGAAAGCTCTCAGTGCTTCCTCATTGCAAATCAAACTGAGTACAAAATTATTGTCCTGTCATGAAAGACTCTTAACAATAACGCCTCACCCTCATCCCTCATTATTTTCCTTCACATATCATATACTCCAGCCAAACTAAACTGTCACCATTCCCCAAATATGTCTCACACACTTGTACACCCATGCCTTTTCTCGGGATGTTCCCTCTGCCCCAGAGGCCCTTCCCACCCCTCCGCCTACAGAAACCCTTCACAGCTCCCAAGGCGATTCCAAATTTACCTCTTCTGTGGAACCTTCCACCAGAGCTTACCATCCTTCCACCTTTCAGAGGCCACCTGCCTTGACTCAGACCCTCTGTCACAGTACGGACCCTATCTGTCTCAGAACAGAATGATTTCTAGTCTGTGCCATTCCCACCTGGTCTGTGAGCTTTTTAAGAGCAAGAACCGGGGCGCCTGGGTGGCGCAGTCGGTTGAGCCTCCGACTTCAGCCAGGTCACGATCTCGCGGTCCGTGAGTTCGAGCCCCGCGTCAGGCTCTGGGCTGATGGCTCAGAATCTGGAGCCTGTTTCCGATTCTGTGTCTCCCTCTCTCTCTGCCCCTCCCCCGTTCATGCTCTGTCTCTCTCTGTCCCAAAAATAAATAAACGTTGAAAAGAGCAAGAACCATTGTCACAATCACTGTAAGTCCATCATCCCTGCCGTATAACAGAAGCTCAATTAAAATGTATCTCATGGAATGGAATGGTATAAAATATAATGAATAAAGGCAAAAAAATTAATAAAGCCCCTGCATTTAGACCGACTTCCAGGCTTTTGAGCCTACACAATGGAATATTGTGCATAGGCTTGGCACCTGACAAAAAGTAGTTGGTGAGGGGAGGCAGGTAGATGTGCATAAGAACAAAAAGAAAGATTTGCTATTTTTAAGCTACGAGGGAGGGGAGGAGCAAGCACTCTGTCAGGCCCCTAATATATTTGTATCATTTGATGCTCATGATATCCCTTCTTTGATGGCTGAAGAAACTGAGGAAGAATAAGAGTGAATACACTGCCCATGTTTCGACAGGTCGTCTGACTCTACAGCCCATGCTGTTTTCCCAGAGCACACTGCTTCTTAGAGAGAGAGAGAGAGAGCGAGAGAGAGAGAGAGAGAGAGAGAGAGAAGCTATGACTATCTTCTCTAACTCTAGCCCCCAGGATGATCTTACACCAGATTACTTCAGTTTACATGTAATAAGATGCAATAACAACGAAAGCCAATACCTCCTAAATGTCTATCACGTATCAATTAATAGGTTCTTTCAACACATTGTCTCAAACTCTACAGGCATCCCAAGAAGTGGATATTATAAATCTCATTACAAGGAAGGAAACAAAGTTCATCAATATGTCCAAAGTCAAGGCACATCACAAAGCCAAAAATCCAACCAAGATCTTTATAAAGCACCCTTTCAATTTCATCTTGGCCTCTTCTCCATAGATTCTAGCCATAAGTAGTATATTAAGAGGAGTCTTTAAAAAAAAAAAAAAAAGGAAACAAACAAACAAAAACAAAAAATACCACCATGGAAAAAATTGCTATCTTGAATATGAAGAGCATAATAAGAATTTTCCATTTGGTGATTGAGATCTTTATCCCTCAGAGAGAAACATACATAGAAACAGGTCTAGCAGGTGAAGAGGGTGGGGCAACACCTGCCTCTCCTTACTTCCTCTGAGCTTTTATCTTTCCCTAGAGTTCTTTTATTTTGATTCCTGTTGCCACCACCAAGCTAAGTCCCCATCTCTCAGGGCTGGGGAGGGGGAGAAGATAACAGAGGTACTTTCCTTTTTTTTTTTTTTTTTTTTCTTCTCACCTTAAGGTAAACATAATCTTCATTCTTGTGTTCCTTAGCACAACAGAGACAGGCTGACATAGTCAATGTGAAATTTACCAAACACTAAGAAAAGCCCAAATGGAAACAAAGAAAATAACAACAGCACAAAATAGACAACTGATTCCAAGACCTGTAATTAGAGAAGGGGGTTACTGAGCACCACATTCTATCACATTCCCCTAGCCAAAGATTATCTTACACAACTTACCACAACCTTGTATGGAGTCTTTCCCTCTTGACTCCATGTGGGATCGTTCTCCTGCCACGAAGAAGAAATCACCCAATCAAATCCCCAGAGTCAACTCTCAGACTACTTTGGGTTCTTCCACTCAATTCTGCTTTCCTTTCATAGAATTCAGCTCATAGATCATCTGCCAAAAGTTACTAACTGACATCCATGAGTCTTAATGAGCACTTCAGCTCATCCCAGCTCAGGCTAACAATTTTGACCACTTCCTCATCAGCCTTCAGTTGACCCCTGCACCCGCCCACCCACCCACCCACCCATCCATCCATCCACCATAGAGGCATTCCTTTGGAATTTGAATTTTAGAATTTATTATGACATTAAACACAGGCAATCTCTGAGAGAGCCACCCCCATACTCCTTTACAATGCTTGCCAAGACTGATGACAGCAGCTCTTTGCAGCTCGTGAACCTCATAGAGAAACACTCCATCAAAGCATCACCTACCACAACAGAGTTTACTTCAGGGCTGTGACTTTGCATCTGCAGCACCTGAGAAAAACAGACGTCCTATTTCTCCTTTCACATGCCGCATTGTACCCCTAAGACCAAGAACAACATTAGAAGATCGTTAAGTCATACCAGCCACTGAATTACATCATTCTTGCTGGAGGCCCATGGCTGACTTCAGGTTGTGGGTAATCACACCAAGAATATATAAATAACAACAACGAATGAACAAACACTGCCGCCTTAGAGTCCTGAAAGTGCTCTCTACTTTATGAGAGTTTCTCATCTCTCAACTCTGTTGGGCCTCCCAGCAGTTCTAAGAAATCACCAGGATAGGGGGTATAGCTCCACCTTTCCCTCTTCCCAACCTACTCCTGCAGGATCATCTTTCCCTTTCTCCTCTGTGTTACCTTGACACACCATGCTTCTTGTTTATGCTTCTCTACATTTGTCTGCCATATTCCCTCCACCCGAAACAACACCTCCACCTCATCCTGCACCTGATGGAACACACCATCCTCCTGACACTCACTCCCTGGGAAACCTTTGGTAATTCTCAGAGTTGGGTCTGTCCCCTTATCTCTTCATTTAAAAGGCTGGAAAGAAATTGTATTACCTTTTTTTTTAAGTACATTGCTCAGATTAACTACCATTTTGAATTTTTTAAAAGAGTATACTATGAGTTAGCATCAAAATGAAAAGCTGTGAGCACAGAATGGCACAGACCCAGGGCGGTAGGGTGTGAATATGGTGTGAGAGGAGCACATTTTTATCATTATAGGAATAACTGCCAGCTCCTCAGAAGAAACTCCTGGAGACAATAAACTTTATTATCTTAACAGCTTTTACAATCATTCTTTTTCAGAAGAAAATTGCCTTTGTCTAGGGCAAAAAAAAAGAGAGAGAGAGAGAAAAAGAAAAAAAAATACCTTGATGAATTCTTGGGTAGAAAATGTGCTTTTGAAGACAGCTACAGCTACAGAGAAGAGGGCAAATATCTACGGGGAAAATGAGAGTAATTTGGTTTTATTCCTCAGAAGAGGGAGTGTAAAAGGAAGACAACAGAGCTGTGAAGTGGAGGAAAAAGACAGAACCACTGTGATGGAAACCAAGTGAACAAAACAGAATGAGTCCCGTGAAACCCCGTGTCATGGGAACGCTGACAGGGCTCTTCCCATCTGAAGGTAGTAAAAAGCCCTGGATCCACACAACCTCTCAGAGCCTCAGTTCCTCCAGCGGAACAAAGAGAATAATAATGAAACCTAGTTCACGGGGCTGTTTTGGAAAGTGAGTAATAAGAGATGGGTGTGAGAACATTTTGAAAACCATAACGATGGTGACTATTTCCTCTACAAGATGGTTTGAGGGACACTCCAGTGTCGACACTGAATGACTACGATGTTGATATTCAATATCTTTTTGATTATAAATGGTTGGGCCTGCGTTTTTGTTTTGTAAATGTGGCCCCGGAGAACCAAAAGCGTGATGTAACATTCACAAAGTCTCACAGTAAATAGGTGATGTCCCTTTAATCCATTTGCTTATTTATTCAAGATTTATTAGTCTCTATAACATGTATTGCACATACAGGGCAACCATAATTCAGTCTTTATTGCTATTAGACAGGTCGGGTTCCCTCCAGCCAGAAAGGAAAGAGGATGACAGATCTTATGAGAACTCCTGTTGCAGACCCTGCATGTTCCAACCCAGCAACCTTACCCAAGGAGGACAATGGGGAATGCGTTCACAAAGCAAATCTGCCCATCCTCCTGGGATGCAGCAGTATGCCCGATGTTTTGTTGTGTGTTGTATTTTCATGGAAACTTCCTCCCAAAGGGTGAAGGATGCCTGCCACACTCCCTTAACAGACTACTCACTTCCTTCTTTGCTTTTTCTGTTCTTCCTTGTCTTTTGCCAAAAGCATCATCAGACAAACCAGAACAGAAGGTGGCCGGAACCTGGCCTGTGTGTCCACCTCACAAAGCTCCAAGCCAGAAGGAGAGTGCCCCTCACTGAGTTCCTGGCATTTGATGTTCAGTCTGGAAAGGAAGCATGGCCATCTGCCTTGGACTCTATCAAATGGAGTCTGTGCTCACTGCTAAGTCCCATGGCCATGTGGATCGTGGACCAGTTGGAATAGAAACAAGCTCTCCAATGCAGCATGAGTAATGACAGCTCTAGGGTCAGAACAAAACCCAATAGGAAGGCAGGGAAGAGAAGACGAGAGAAGTAGGTCAGTGCCTGCTCTTCAGGACCCCAAACAGAATGGTGGGTGCTGAGACCCTGGCTGGCCAACCACTCATTCAAGCTTCTCTCCAAGGCACGCAACTGAGACAAAGGAGAAGCAGAGAACCAGGGTCAAGGAGGTTCATGGAAAACAATGGCTCCCACACCCGTTGTTTACAGATGAGGAAACTGAGGCTCAGAAAGAGGGAGTGACAGCAGCTGAGTAGCAGAGCCAGAGTCAGAATTGGGCATCCCATCCCCCTGGCCAATAGCTCCTCTCCTACACTGACATAACTCGCATCACTGGCTGAGGAGAGCCAAGTGGGGTGAGGGCAGAAATGCGGTGGTTGTTAAGTGACTGTCTCCGTGATGCTCAGTGTAAGGAATCTGTCCCACAGCCCGAGAACCCCATCAGCAGGCCATCAACAGGCCTCCAGATAATACAGTTTACGTCAAAACAACTTTTATTTCCTGACTGCTTTCTCAGCTGTGCCTTAAAATAAAATGTATGTGTCTAATCTCATCCGGCTCTGTGCTGCCTCTGCCATCAGAGAAGCGGGCGGGAGTGCTGCCGGAGAGGCTGCAGAGAGTGGGGGACTCTGTGGGGTACACCAGAAGAAGAGCGGTGGCGGTGCAGACACCCCCCGCCCCCACCAGCTGAGCTGGGTGTGCATCTTGTGCGCATCTTCCTGGCTCGGCCTCTTGGCACCACAAGAGCAGAAAGGGCCCGGCCATGTGGACCTTCAATGCCACCCAAGGCAGGTCTTCCCCATCACCCTAAGGGTCACCTCATCCTTCCAGTTGTTCCACCATAAACCCTGAGAGTTATCCCCATTCTCTTTCCTGTAGACTTGGCATCCAGTCTATGGGTAAACATCGTTGGCTCTAACCCCCATAATATAGCCTGTGTTTGCTTCCTATTGCTGCTGTTAATGATTGGCCACAAATGGAGTGGATTATGTGCCACAATTGTTTGTTTTTTGTCTTATATTTCTGAAGGTCAGAAGTCTGCTAGGCTGCATTCCTTCTGGAAGCTCCAGGAGAAAACCTTTTCCTTGACTTTTCCAGCTTCCAGAAGCCAGCTACAATCCTTGGTTCCTGGCCCTTTACCCCATCTGACGTCAAAGCCAGCAGCATCTTCTCTGTTTCTTCCATCACTACATATCTTCTTTCTAACACTACTGTGTCCCTCATAAGGACTCCTGTGGTAATGCTGGGCTCATATGAATAACCCAGAATAATCTCCCCATCTCAAGATCTTTAATTTAACCACATCTGCAGGGCACCTGGGTGGCTCAGTCAGTTAAGTGTCCAACTTCAGCTCAGGTCATGATCTCACAGTTCATGGGTTCGAACCCCATGTCAGGCTCTGTGCTGATAGCTCAGAGCCTGGAGCCTGCTTCAGATTCTGAGTCTCCCTCTCTCTCTGTTCCTCCTCCACCTATGCTCTGCCTCTCAAAAATAAATAAACATTAAAAAAAAAAGAATTATTAACCACATCTGCAAAGTCCCAGTTGCTCAATGGTTCCAGGTATCAGGACTGAACACGTTTGGGGACATTTTCTCGTCCTACCACATAGCTAAATTGTGATTATTTTCCCAGGACCTCCATAGCTACTCCCCTAATCCCAGCCTCCATCATCACTCACTTGGGTTGCTGAACAACCTCCTGACCAGTGTCCCTGCTTCTGCCATCCCTCTACTGGCACCACCCACCCCCACCCCTGGTCTTCCAGACACAGCAGTCAGAGTGGTTTATTAGGAATGTAAGTCAGATCATGTCCGTCCTCTGCTCAAGATGTCTTATGGCCTCCAAGACCCCCATGATCCAGCCCCAGCACCTGCAGTCCTTACCTCCTCCAGTTCCCTTTCTCTCACTCTGTCCCTACCAAACTGGGCTCTAGATGGGTCCTCAGACATGCCAGGTGCACTTACGCCTGAGAGCATTTGGCACATGCTATTCCCCTTTCTTGAGACACTCTTCTCCAGAGGCTCACATGGCTCATTCCCTCATCTCCTTTAGGTCCTTGATTAAATATCACTGCCTTAGCAAGACCTATCTTGTCTGCCCACTTTAAAATGACAACATCTCTTGGGGTGCCTGGGTGGCTCAGTCCGTTAAGCAAGTGACTTCGGCTCAGGTCATGATCTCGTGGTTTTGTGGGTTCAAGCCCCGCGTCGGGCTCTGTGCTGACAGCCTAGAGCCTGGAGCTTGCTTCGGATGCTGTGTCTCCCTTTCTCTCTGCCCCTCCCCTGCTCATTCTCTTTGTCTCTCAAAAATAAATTTTAAAAAAGTTAAAAAAAATTTGAAATGACAACATCTCCATAATACAGCCACCTTCCCTGATTTATTTTTCTTTCTAGTATTTACCTCCATCTGACATACTACTACACGTGGGTTTTTTTTAATTTTATAATATTTTTCTTTATTTTTGAGAGAAAGACACAGAGTGAGTGGTGGAGGGGCAGAGAGAAAGAGGGAAACACAGAATCTGAAGTAGGCTCCAGGCCCTGAGCTGTCAGCACAGAGCCCGACACGGGGCTCGAACTCATGAACTATGACATCATGACCTAAGCCGAAGTCAGACGCTGAACTGACTGAGCCACCCAGGCGTCCCTATACTACTTATTTAATACTACGTGTTTATACAAATGTTTAACTGGTTATTTTTCTGCCTCACCTCTCTCCCCACCACAGAAATGTACACTGTGTGAAGGCAGGTAGTTTTACTTTTTCTGCTCACAGCCTCAGCACTTGTCACATGGCACATAGTAGGTGCTCAACAACTATTTGATGAATCAATGAAGCAATGAATCAGTGAATGAAGTTATTTCTCTGAGACTGCTTCTATAGCCATAAAATGAGAGTAACAATATCTACTTTTCATGCTTTTCTGGACATCCCTCAGGTCTTCCTGTGCAAAATCCAAAATTTTTCCTATTTTTTAAGAATGATCCAAGCTGTGAGATATCGATAAGCTTGCTTTCCTCTTATCCAAGAAAACATTTTCCTCACCTTCCCTGCTCTTACAGGCAGAAAGATAATGGGCATGTGGTAGATTTAGCCAACAGTTTTCTCTGTTTTATTTCTCTTCTGTAGGGTAACCTAAGATATGCCTGTTACCACTTTCATAAGACAGCTGTGCAAATACTATTGACCCTTTGATAACACAGGTTTGAACTACACAGGTCCACGTATAAGTAGATTTTTTTTCAATAAATGCAGTATAATACTGTAAATACCGTAAATGTATTTTCTCTTCCTTATGATTTTCTTCTGTGTAGTTTCCTTTATTGTAAGAATATAGTATGTTTTACATATATAAAATATATGTTAATCAACTGCTTCTGTTATCAGTAAGACTTCTGGTCAACAGTAGGCTATTAGAAGTTTAGTGTTTGGGGAGTCAAAAGTTATACGTGGATTTTCAACTATATAGGAGTCAGCATCCTTAACCCTCACATTGATCAAGGGTTAATTATAATAGAGACTAGCAATCCTACTCCTTCTTAGATTTTTCCTTCACCAAAAAAAAAAAAAAAAAAAAAAAAAAAACATTTCCAGTGGAACAGACATGATCATTTTACTACCACACATCACTTTTGTAAAAAACCTGCCCATGTACAGTCTTCACTGGATGATGGGCTTTCTTCCAGCTTAGGAGTAGTCACGTTCATGAGCTAGAACCTGCTTCTTGCTGAAGCTGATTGGACCAGGAAGTGACCATGGCCCAAGGGTTGCCAAAATATAGGCTAATCAGCAACTACAGCATAACTTAAAGGAAAATTGTACCCAACTAGGGGCTATGGTAATTAACCACAGCAATCGGAACATGCTTCTTCAGATTTTACAATATGGAGTAAATGGTACAGCCTGGTAGAAGGAAGAAAAAAGATTCTAAGGGAAGCAGAAACTGACAGAGTAGCTGAGATGCACTGAAGTTGAAGTACAGAATAAAGCTCATGGTCTCTGGCTTCCACAGTCCCTAGAGCAGATCCAGGTAGATATGTTGGATCCAGACCACCTTCCCATTCTAGGTGCTGTGAGGCCTGATGGTTAAGTCACAGGCCTGTTTGCATAGGAGTATGTCCTTAAAATAAACCCTCTATTGCCTGATTTAACTTGAGTTTCCCTTTCTCACACCTAAGTTTGCTTAACACCCTCCATAACAAGGTACCAAGTAATATCCCATTCCAAAGCCCTCTGCAATGCCATGGTTTTAGCTTTATTTAGGATCAGATTTGTCTCTGCAGGATACACCTCCAAAGTGCTTAGATTTGTAGTGGAAGACATCAGCTCTTTTCCCAACTCAGATCCACTCTTTCTGTATTAGTGAGTTCCTAATAATAGTGCGCTTTAAAATTGCAAAGCCCGTTTGCTTTTCTGAATGCCTGTGCTTATTCAACCCCAAGGACAAGTAGTACTAAGGGACTCACTTTGGAGATATGCTTGCCATTTTAATTGTTTGTGCAGATCTTTCCACAGATATCTTTAGAAGAGAATGGGAGCCAACACTGGACTTATATTAATTGAAAATTAGTTGGCAATTTCAATCAAAAGATTAGGGCTTTTTTGGCACCAGAGACAAAACCAAAGAAATCCCAGGCAGTGTCAGAGACAAGAGGTCTTTGGGAGTCAATTCCCTTATCTCACAGATGGGAAAACCGAGGCCCTGAGATGAGTGGCTTGCTCAGGGTCACATACACAGGAACTGGGAATGTCAGGGCTACAGAACAGATATCATAACATCCAGCCTGGACCCTCTCCAGTAATATCCTTTCATCCATGCCCTCAGGGAGATAAGGAGCTGACTGAACAACCCAGGCACTAACTACATGGGTAGCAATGCATTCTGTTTACCATTTTGTTGATTTTTTTATTAAAAATGACTCCAAGAAAAAATGTGACCACCTCACTGAGGCCCCAAATATCTTCAAATCCAGATGGGTCCTGATAAATATATTGAAAATCCATTGAAAAATAGTTACTGGTTATGTGCTATAAGCCAGGTCCCAAGCCAAGCACGGAAGGTTTCCTCTTTTAAGGAGTTCAAGCTTTAATGAAGGAAGACAAGTGTAGAAACCAACAGTTACGACTGAAAGAGGTAAGTGAACAGAAGGTAGCCATACAAAGTCTACAAAGCGTACAAAGACACTCCTGCCTTTCTGCTCTTTATTAAAAGTCAGTAGGCTAAGCTACATTTCCATTTTCTCTAATAAAACATAGAATAGCCCCAACCCATTCATTCTAAAGTGTGATATTCATTCAGCTAATGGTTATTGAACTTGGCACTGGGAACATAAAAGGACACTGGTCAGTGTGCCCTCAGGAAAATAACAATTAACCTAAGTAATGCAGGCAAGAATCAATGCTAAAGTAGTTGTTCAACCGTGTGGAAATGCTGTGTACATAATCAAGTACTGGGAAAGTCTCTGAGTGAAAGTTAACATCTTTTTTGTGAAGGCCTCTAAGAAAAGGTGGGGGCTTGAGTTGGAAAGATGTGGCGGATGTCAGCTGCCAGATGGCAAGAAGGAGGCAGTTCCGGACTCAGGACTGAAACAGAGAAGTTAGTGTGGGAAAGTGAGAGCAAATTGACCCCATCACACAGAGAGAGTAGGCAAGGCGTGAGGGAAGACAGGGGGCATGAGAAGGAGTTAGAGGAAATGCTGTTGGGGGGTGGGGGGTGGAATTTGCGTTTTATATCAGAAAGCGTGGATCTGAAAGGGCAGGCAGATAACCACATTGACGGAACAAAGCACACTTGGCCATCCAGCCACTCCTGACCGGGTCTTGGATGAAAATCTCTCTCCCTGTGGCAGATTCCATCTAGAGGCTGCACATCTTCACAGAATAGGAAGACTGCAGATCTTGATCATTCAGACACTCCTAAGAAGGCTATTTAATGCTTTCCCAGAGTGCCCTTCTTGGAATGAAAGCAGCAAATTGCATGCTGTTGTGTTACTTAGTGTTAAAGGATTCCTTCTCAACACTCCATCACAGGTGATCTGTGGGTTGAAGATGGCAGGTATGCCGTAGACACTGAATGTGAATTAATACTGTAAGCAGCAGACAAGTGATGCTTACTAGGCAATGCGGAGATGGCTGGTCTCTATCCACCCTCCCTATATTTGACCTCCAGCAATATAAAGTTGGGGGCCAGGGACCGGGTGACCTGGGGATACACACTGTGTGTTCAGGAAAGTTAATTTACCCATAAGATGGGGTTACCATAAAATGGGGTCTCCAGGACTGGAAGCAGTTCTACCAAAAGGGGTTAAAAAGATGTTAATTGAAAAAGATTACATCCTATATGATTCCAACATACGACATTTGGGAAAAGGCAAAACTATGGAGACCGTAAAAAAGTCAGTTGTTGCTAGGGAGTGGAGGGACAGGATGACGAGATGGAACTCAGAGGAGTTTTAGGGCAGTGAATATATTCCGTATGATACTTTACCAATGGATACCTGCCGTTATACACTTGCCCAAACCCACAGAATACACAACATGGAGAGTCAACCCTAATGTAAACTATGGAGGGTGGGTGATAATGATGTGCCAATGTAATATCATCAAGTGTCACAAATGCATTCCTGTGGTAGGGGATGTGGATAATGGGAGAGGCTGTGCATGGGTGGGATCATGGGATGCATGCACTCCCTCTGTACCTTCCTCTCAATTTTGCTGTGAACAGAACTGCTCTAAAAAATAAAGTCTTGTCAAAAATAGAAAAATAAATAACATGAGTTTTAATCAATTAATCAAAAGGAAATGAGAAGAACACCCATGTACATAGGAGGGACAGGATGTGTTTACCCCTAAAACCAGAGCAGGGATGGTCAGGTGAGGAAGGAATCCTGCACAGTGGTAGGTGTCAAAGCAGGTTCTGTCTAAAAGCACCCACATGCGCATGGGAAGGGAGAATGGAAGGGAGACAATTCCTTGGGCACTGGAGGCTCACTTCTGCTTCCATCAGACTAGTTATGGCTTCACCTATTTCCCATAATGAGTTTCCACAGAAGAAGATTTTGAATAATGAGAAGGTTCAAAATGAATGAAAGCATGTGTACAGACACTTTACCATCAAAATCTGATCCCATCATTTCTCTGCGAACTAATCTTGAGTGAACTTGTTGCACTGGCCAGGCAGCCAATGCCCTTCAGGGGCTGGCTTCAACCTTCTTCCGGTTTTTGTCTACAGCTTCCTTCCCACGTTCCTTACTTACTGGCCAGACTAACAATTTACACCTCGTACTTGCCTGCGCCATTCCTGTGTTCCTGTTTCTGCTGGTAATGTTAACTATAAGGCATGCTTCAAGACTCAGCCCAAAGGAGTCTTCGGAACCCCCAGAGAGGGGTCTTCTGTTTTGGTAACGCTTGGTAACTTTGCCCTAAAATAGTGCTTGTTAAGTTATAATGACGTGGTGACATGTTAATTTCTGCCATTAGACTGGGAGCCCTTCAAGGGCAGCAACCATGTTTTGTTCATTGCTGCTTTGTTAACCAACTAGGGGAGTGCCTGGCCCTTTCAAGGGTTTGTGGACTGAACTTTCTCACTCAAGCTGCAGTGACCAGTAGTGCCCACCAGATGGCAGTGTGTGGACATTTTTCCCTTACCAATCAGAAGGGAGTGGAAGGGTTTATAGCAAGTTGACTTTAATTTCCGTCCTTGCAGACGGACAAATCTCTGCAGACATCGGGACTTTTGACTGGGCAGTAGAATTCACACTGCTGAATCGGACCCTCGGGCAACCATTGGATTCCCTAGATCTCGCTGCTTTCTGAAAACATTCCTCCTCCCTTAGGCTGAGAAAAGCTCATACTATTTTGTATTCTAGGACAGAGAAACTTGGATTTGAGTTTAATCGTGAAAGGCGCAAAGTGACCATCTTTTCAGCGCTAGGAGAAAATGGCTACCACCACCCACTGATTGCTGCCATCCGTTGAGGTTCCTCAACCTGCTGCCCACACCCATCTGCCAGAACCAGACAGCAAGCCAAAGTCAGAACACGTTGGCTTATTTTGAAGGTTGGGTCTTCCTGGGTTCCTGCCCCCTTCTCACTTAAGAGCAGGCCAGTCAGGCCAGGAGACTACAGGTGCCCTAAGCATAGAGCCCTGGCCTCCTTACCTGTGAACCCTGTGTTCAACTGTGGAGCTCCTCATAAATAAAGAGTACCCAAGTGGAAGATACCTCCAGTCCAAATGAAAAATGGACAAAAATCTCAAAGCACTTCCCAGACTAGAAAAGCCCAAAGACGAGAGGGCCTTACCTTTCTACTTCTTTCTGTGTCTCTCTGTTCACTCCAGTCAGGCAGTGCAGGTGCTCTCCCCTCTTGGTACTTTGTAATCTGCATCGTCTCCACCACTGTCCACGATGCCCTAATTTCTCCAACCTTGTCCTATTCCCATGGACTTCTTTCTTCACTGCTAGAGAAGTGGAAGAACCAGCAACAAGATCCTAACGACCTCTACTTCTTTTAAGCAAACAAGGCAGTCTTAGTTCTAAGGGCATCTAACTCTGTTCCCCCCTCCCCACAAGGCAAAATGCTTTGTTCGATAAATAGGAGATTGGTTAAGCCACAGGCTCTGGAGTCAGCAGCAGACGTGGGTCAAATTCTGGTTCTGTCACATCCTAAATGGGGAAAGTGTTTACATACCTCAGAGGGATGTTGTGCCAATGAAATCATAAGGCATGTAAAGTGTTTAGCACAGCACTGGTGCATGGGGTACGAAATACATGTTAGCAATTACTATTAGCATTAGCAGAAATTCCCTGCAGAAGGCACGGCTTCCCAGAAGTAATTCTCGGTATTATACTCAATGCAGCTTCAGAAACTTCTAAGAACCCAAACCTCTTCGTAAATCATGTCATGAGATCTGTGTTGCTTTCATTTACTTTATTCCCATTCAGTAGGACTTACTGGGTATATAAGCCGTGGCAAGCTCAGAGGAGGTTGATACAAGGATGCTTAGACACGGTCTGTCTTCTCAAGGAGCTCGCAATGCCCTCAGTAGACCCACTCACCAGCAAGTACCGTGCAGTGGGATTGGTGCTCTCACATGGGATGTATAAGATACAACAGGGAGAGGGAGCCCGAGCCCCAATACTCCTTATAAGGCATTGTAGACCTTTTGTGATCTAACACTTGCCTTCCTGGCAATGCCTATTCCCAAAATATTCGCCTTTCAAGAATGCGTTATGATGTCCCACCTCTAACCTTGGCACTGACAATTCTCTCTAAATGGAATACCTTCCTGCCTGGTAAAACTCCTACCAATCCTCCAAGTCTCTGCCTAAAGGTTGTTTCCTGTGAGGAGTCTTCTCGTCTCTGTGAAGGAGACATAGGGACTTCTTCTCCCATTGGCTGTGATCTCACTGAAGGTGCAAGCCACATACTTGTACTTTGTCCCTTAACACTTGACTCAGTGCCCAACTCAAAAGGGATATTTAGTAAAGCTGACGCAGTAATGAAAGATGCCCCGACACTCACCCCATGGGAACAGTGTTGCCTGCGGCTGAGTCACTAACAAGGAAAGCCAGCTGATCTGATAGGTTACCTGTACCCACGTCACACAGACCCATATAGGAAAGCTCCACTGCCACAGAAAGTATCCTAATGTCATCCAAAGTGTCTTTCCTTTTAACTCACACCACTTTCTTCCTAGTTTTTCTCTTTAGAACAATGCCAAATAATTGCGTCCACATTCTCTTCAACGTGGCAGCCCTTCGCGTATATGAAGACATCAGACAGATAGAATATCCAGAGAAGATCCTCCTTGGTGTTTATTCCCCTCGAACACATACAGTTAATCAAACCATCATTAACATACATTTTTAAAGCCCCTAACACATGCCGAGTACTTCTTAGAAGCTTCGTGTATCATAAATTTAATCCTGCTACCTCGACCATTACCCACACACACATACCTTAAGTTTTGACTTGCTTCATCATGTTGGTTTCAGCCCTGTGTTCTAGAAGCTCTAGATCATTTTAGAGTTCAGTCCTGTATTACTATTATTAATAGTGCATTAATTGAAACATGTGCCAAGCATAATACTGGGCCTCTTTTTAAATTCTCATATTGAACTGAAAAGGAAAACAATCATATTGCTTCTTTAACAGGTTTGAGGCTGAACAGTCAGAGAGATCAAGCCCTGTTCCTTATCACCTTCCTAATAGGTGTCAGAGGCAAAAGCCCAGGTCAGCTCAGCCTCCCTGCAAGGCCAGCTTCCTTTCCTCTATCCCATGCCCTCTCTTTGTGTCAGTCCACAGTGTTTGCTTTTCATCTGAGTCCGGCGTCTTCTGAAGATTTGGACATTCCTCCTTCTAGTTAACGTTTCAGGTCATTAATAAAAAGTATTGAGCAGGAAAAAGGCTTTGGTCCTTGCCAGAGACCTCTTTCTAGCTTACACAGAGGTGTTTAGCAATCCCTAAGAGCCACTTGTGTTAACCAACTGTGCAACCGGTGACTATGACACGATCCTGCTCATATCTGACCACCTTATGTATAATCACATCACGGGAGGTCAGGTTAAGTCCATTGCTGAAATGGACCAATTTACCAATTTAGTGGCACAATAAGAAAAGGAAATGTGGCCTGTCTAGCGTGACCTGTTTGTGGTAAACGTGCATTACCTTCTAGTGATGGGTTCATTTTCTTTAAACTGCCCACAAGTCAGCTGTGTAATGATCGGTTCCAAAATTTCAGCAGGCACCTAGACAAAACTCATACAATTTCCTGTCTTTGATGCTTATTCCTATGGTAAGATACAAAGTAAACCCCTTAATTAAGAGGGGAGAACTTTACGAACTTGCCCATATTATCTGTTCTATTGAAAAGCAACCCCACTCACACCCCCAGTTGCATTCCAGTGCTCAGCTTGGCAGCAAAACCTTCCATTTCTTTGTTTTGGAGTGTGACCTCACCTCTATATTCCACATATCTTTTCTTCTTCATTGCCTATATAGTCAGGAAGGCACCAATCCCACTGAGCCAACCTGGCAGAGTGGTTGGCTAAATATTCTTAACCCCAAAATTAAAGATTAAAACCTCTTCAAAATTGTGAGAACAAATGGTTGCCTATGAGGCAGATGGATCTGAAGTCAGCTTACAGGAAACTGCTTTCTTCCATGACTGTGTTAAATCCAGAGGACATAGATGGTGTCTGCTTATCATCATTGTATTCACAGAGCCGGGAACGTGGTAAGTGCTCAGAAGTATTTGTTATAGAAAACGGGGAGAAGATGGGAATGAAGATATGTATACCTTCAGGAGAGGAAACTCAAAGATTTTTTTCTTCATGTTTGTTTGTTTGCTTGTTTATTTATTTTTGATAGAGAGAGAGAAAGAGAGCACAAGCCATGGAGGGACAGAGAGAGAAGAGACAGAGAACCCAAAGCAGGTTCCAGGCTCTGAGCCGTCAGCATGTAGCCTGATGCAGGGCTCGAACTCACGAGCTGTGAGATCATGACCTTAGCCAAAGTTGGACACTTAGCTGACTGAGCCACCCAGGTGCCCCTCAAAGTTTTAAATTCATATTAAAACATGTATGATTGACATGAGAACCTTTATAGAAAACAGATCTGGTCAGAAGACTATGGGAAGAATTCCTGAAGATTCCTACAGGAGACTGGGAAAGCCACAGAGAGGTGTAAGACAAGAGAAAAGCAGAAGGGATATGGGGCTGCCTGGAAGTAATGGAATAAGCCATGATGTTGGACACAGAGGTCTAAGGTTAAGTCTCTGATGTCCCCCTATTAGATGTTTGCCATTGAATAAATGTCACACCTTCACAGAACCCCATTTCCTAACTGATGTAACAAATACAAGAAGCCGCATCTCACGGGAGAGCTGTGAGCAGCAACTATGGTAAAGAATATAAAAGCACATTATCAACTCAACGTCACCTACACCTAAATCTGCATTGGAGTCACCTTGAATAGAAGACCCGAATAGAAGAGCACTGGATTACCAGAACACATTTAGGATGGCTAAAAGTCTGCTTCCTAAATGTGGACTCGGGCAAACTTGAAATGTTTCTGACTTCAGAAAAACGCTGACCTCCACCAGGTAGGTAGAGAAGACAGCGCTGATGCAGTTTCAGAGCAGCTGAGAGATGAAGCCATACAGATATTCATCCAGCACCGGGTTCTCTCTCATCAGCTAAACCTCAGCACATCCCAAATGGAATGTATGATCTTCTGCAGAGAACCAATCATCCCCATTTCTGGTACTGACAGAACAGTATCTCCAGCCAGTTGGGCGTGAAATCTGGGTCTTTATGCCAACTCCCCCACCACTCTAAGGGGAGGCAAGGGACGGACAGCCCAGAGCTATCATTCCTGAGAAATCCTTGAACTGCTCCGAGCCCCAGTATTTTCATCTGTCAAATGGAGATGGTACCACAGGCCCCACTTCATTTCGGCATTTTATGAGAATCAACAGATTGATGTAAAAGCTTTTGAAAACTGTAGGATGCTATTTAAAAAATAGATGGCCTTAATAATTGCAGCGTTATAGGACTAAAGCTGGACAACTGCCCTTGTCTATCCTGTACATAGAAGATGAAGTCTAAATATCTCATATTAAATGTCACCAAGAGGTATTGGTTCAAAGAAGTGTGGCTACCACTTGTATAATTGTTCTACTTGTTCTCTAGCTAAATAGCTTAAATCTACGGAGTTCTGATGCTAAAGAAATTAAGAAAATCATCACCACATTAAAGGTGCAAAAAAAAATGTTTTTTAAATACATTAATGAGATGGTGGGAAGTGGACTGACATTAAAGTAGGTTTGCAAGTGTTTGGTTTCTCTAATTAAATGGAGCTAATGAGTTTCTCCACTGAGCCCGAGCGCTGGGCTAAACAGTCTAACAAGCCTCGGATTCTGTGATCTCAATAAGGGACGGCCAACTGGCAGCTGAAAATACCTGTGTCATGGTGTGATTCATCTCTCACATCTTTGAGTGAAACCTTCCCATCAGAATGCAGGAGCAGGCACTGCAGGGGGTTGAAGTTAGATCATCTAGGGTTTTCAGAAGCCATTCGAGGGACCTTAGCACCATGTCACTATGAGGTACAGAGAATCTCAAAGTAGAAGCCACCACAGATCACAAATCAGAGCTGGGAACAAATTGGCAAAAAGAAGATGGAATTTAATTTAACCAACAATAATTGAGCATGGAGGTAGGGAGTGGGGTACAGAGGTACAAAAGGCAAGCCACCACCGTCCTTGTAAAGCTTACAAACAATTTTGGGAGATAGATATACCAAATAAAAAGACAATTTAGAACATTTTCAGTGTTTCCCTGGTATCTCCAGATGGCATCAATCCTTGACATAGTTGATGAAGCCATTTATGACATATCCCAACTTCCCTCTCCATTTCTGGCCATGTCCTAAACTTCTCATCCACACACAAGGAGCATGGATGGAGATTCTCTAAGCCTAGTATGTCTTCTTGGGTACCCATCCCTTTGTGTGGGCGGTCCCTTCTGCCTGGGAGGCTTCGTCTTTCCCTCTGGACACGGCCAACTGTCCTTTGTAGGGCCATGTGGGCGGTGAAGCCCTTCTTATGGCTCCATTTCTCCCAATTTTCAGACTCTAAACTCATTCCCTCTTACGGATCTTGGCAATACTGTCTCTCTCGCTTGTATCCCGAGTCATTTCTCAGGTCTCCAACACAACTTAGAGAAGCATTCCTTGATACCTCACCCACACCTAAATCAGGGCATCATCTAATTTTCTACCAGAACCCTCTTCTCTTCCTTCATAACACTTATCTCAGCTTTTAAGTAGGAAACAAATGGTATTTATTTGTATGTACTCATCTAAAGTACACACACACACAAATGCTCAAGACTATAACTGATAAATTTCAAGGGCTGTTTTGTTCTTCATTGAAGATTCCAGCACATACTGGTACTCAATCAGTATTTGTTGAACAAATTCTTCCCTCAAAATTCTTAGAGCACGTTGTAAAACCTTTAAATGTAACACTTATTCCATAGTAACACAATTGCTTATTGGCACCTCTCTATTTTTGAGCTAATCAAATCTGGGTGAGGCAGCCCCCAGAACATCCTGTATTTGGCAGTATGATAGATCTTATCACCCTGTATTTTAATTAGTGTCCATCTGTCTGCCAGCCTTTTATGGCAGGAAAGGATTGTTTCCCATTATATCCCAGGTGCCTAACACTGTGTCTAGCACACAAATGGTTTTTAAGAGAATGAATGAATAAAATCTCTTTTCCTATTTTCTCCTGACCATCCAAAGTACTCTTCAAATGTTGGAAGAATATTATGTCCCAGCACTCTGGTATCTCATACACCTTCTGTGCATGTGTTTCCTACTTGGAGCACATCCAATAAAACCTATAAAACTTGAGATATACAGAATAGATGCATAACAAGGGCATTAACTTCCTTGAAAAAAAATTTTTTTTTCCTCCACAAAATGAGGCAGAGCACTGTAGGCATGAAGTTCCTCCCCCTGTTGAATTTAAAGTATTGCATGATTTACCAAAAAGTGCCACTGGCGAATTTTCCAAGGAGAGGCCTATTCTGCAAATCTTGATGTAATCTGGCAAACTGTCACTCATTTCCAGGTAGGAACGGGCTGGTACCATGCCCTCTGCAAACACTGTGCTTGGGTATGTCCATACCACACCAAGCCCAAGAACAGGGCCAAGCTATCAGAACGAGGAGTTGAACGAGAATATAAAGTGCTTGTAGGGTACAGGATAACCTCTCCAATGACCTGAGGGCAACCACCCAGTTAGACTTGTTGTGTATGTCGTAGAAGAAAGTCTCAAGGTGGGGGGTTGGTTTATTTTTAGGATAAGGAAAAACTGTGTAACAGAGCTGTTCAAAGACAATGGGCTGCCATGGCAGGGACTGACATCTCAGACCCTGGATGTGTACAAGACCAGAATAAGAGAACAATGAGGGCTGCGCGGTGGGGGATATTTAAGCATCTGATTTGGGAACGGAGAGAGGTGGAAAGAAGTAGTGAATGGTAACGGCCAACATTGATTGAGTCAGGTACTGTGCCGAGGCATTTAATTCCCCCACAACCGCCTAAATTGTGAGGGTACTCTTATTACCTTCCATTTCACCAATGCACAGACTGAGGCACACAAAGCTGAAGAGTGTGTGCCAGGTCACCAAGCTAAGGGTGACATCAGGACTCAAGCCATGGTCTATCCAACCCCAGAGCCTGTGTTTTTAACTGCAAAGACTACTAAAGTCCCATGCAAATCTGATATTCTGGGACTCTATGAACATTGAGATATCAAGAAAACAATCAACAAGCCATCTCAAATGGAACTAATGGAGCTGAGTCCTTCACCTTCTCCTTTCCCTTTGTCCTCCAATGTAATTCCTATGCTTGCGGACACGGAGCATCTAACTGGGTTTCAAGTTTACTGTGTGTTTCTGTGTATATGTGTGCATAGATCTGACAGGGCTAGCTCATTTCAAGTAACCAAGTATGTCTTTGGACAGCTCTTGTCAAGATCCAATAGAAGAGCCAATTCCAAAAATATGTTCCTTTAGTGGTTTTTTAGGGTTCTCTGCTCTGCACGGATTGACAATGTGGTAACAAGAGACATTCTGGAGACTGGATTTAATGCAACCATATGCTAGACAGAATGAGAACCCATATTGCAGCAGACCAGCCGGTACATTTCCATGTTAACAGAAGCTTGATTGCAAATTACATTTAGTCTCAACAGCTCAGTTCACTGCACACAGATGCCACGGGGGACTGTAAAGTTAGCGAGATGTGGGGGAGTACAACTAACATTTTTTTTTTTGAAAAAAAAAATCCTTCAGCTGATAGAATGCCAAGGAGCATCAGCGCTGATGCTGAAAAGAAAATGCTGCTATATTTGTTTTGCCAGGAAAGGAAAAATAATCATTGTCGCGAGTTGTTAGTCAAATTATGAATACGAGCTCGGCTGGTAATTGTCTGATAATACAAACAGTGATATTAGGGTTGTCAGAGACTGCACGCGCTGTTTGACAGCTAACATGTACGTGCTCTCCGAACGAAGAGTTGGTTCACTGATTCCAAAAGTCAGGCAGACAGAAGGGCGGCTGAGAGGAGAATGTCCCCAGGATCCTGGCCCCATGTCGAGGACTCGATCTGGGTCAGCTTCCCAAAGTGTGGTCAGCATCTGCCCCATGCAGAGGAAGATCTGTGCGGCTGTGGAAAGAACCCGATAGGGGCTGAGTTGCAGGTCTGTCTCCCCCTTACTGTGCAACCCCAGGTAAGTCATTTAACTTCTCTGGGCATCGGCTTCTCCACTTCTCAAATGGGAATGATAATTCTCGACCAGGTCCTTCACCCGCAATTAGTGCGAAAATCAGCCGAGTGCAGTGAGCACATAGTTCTCTATAAATGTTGGGGCTGTAAGTTATCTTCTTGGCTGGGTTTCTTTTTGTTCTCATTTTAAGGGCTGAGCTGAAATGATTTCTTGTCCATTTTCTTAGGGCTGGAGCAGAATTATTTCATCCAGATATAAGCACCTTTGAGTTAGAATCATATCCATCTCCTTTCTTCTGAAGGGTCTGGCCACAGGGCACCTCTCACCTACAGCCCACCCTGGCTCCTTTATCACATGCTTTCCCCCTGGGGAAGCTGGAGGCTTTCAGCAAGTCAAGTCAGGTAGGCACAGTGCCCTTCTTCTTTCCATCCCCCAGTTCTTCACACAACTGTGGTAGAGACTGTTCTCCTTGACAATATCTGCTCTCCCCTTAGGTTCTAATTCCCGGAACCCTTTGTGGTTAAGTGTGGCCATCTAGCCCGGTTCTGGCCAAAGAAACACGAGTGGGAGTGCGGTCCGCAACCTTCCAGCCTTACCTGTCAACTACCTGCACATCCGTGACCCACACTCAGTCTCTGTCTCCATCCACCAGTTGAGTGGCAAAGACAGGGCCTGAGAGAGGACAGAGCCATGCATGGAAGGCATGTGGGCCCCTGAAGCAGAACTCCCTGCAACCTGCACTGGACTACAAAGTGAATAAGGAATGAAGTCTACCATCTGAAACCCCCGTGGTTCATTGGCTGGTTGTTAAAGTAGCCAGCCTACCTTAAAATCCAAACAATCATCTATTTTAACTCACTAGGTAAAGTATGTTGTTACCAGAAACACAGCATCTCCTCAGGCATTCCCTGAACACTTTCATACCTCCAAGCCATTGCATACGTGGCGATTTTTGCCCCTGCCCCTCAGCTACAACTGCACTTGTCTCCCAAGCAGACTCCTACTTCAAGGTCCAGCTCTGAAGCACCATCCAGATGCAAGTAACTACTCTCTCCTTTGAGCCTTCACAAACTTATACATGCTTCTTATTCAATTATAGTGGAATTATGGCCTATATACATCTCCCTCCTCTTGAGGCAGGAACCCTGTCTTCTTCAAACCCTTACTATTCAATAAACAAGTCTGAGAAAGTGCCCTCTTGTCTTTTTCCTCTATTTTCATTGAGTATCCTTGGGATTAGGTGCCCTGAGGCTGTATCTCCCAGTTTAAAGATGGAGGGACACAGGGGCAAACACAAGTGCCTGCTTAACCTTAGAAGATCGCTTATTATACCTCAGGGAAAAAAAAAAAAAAAAAAAAAAAGGTCACATTCTCCTTCTTAGGCATCTACCAACCAAAGCATGCGCCTGATACTTACAAACTTGTGAAGGTAGGGGTGCTGGCCTGAGAAAACCAGGTGTAACGTGTTGTGAGCATAGAAGAGCACCCATTAATACAGGCCTCCTCCTTCTCCCTGCTCACCCCACCCCCCCTTGCCATCTCACTAGGACTCCTAGTGATCATCCTTCAAAAGGCAAGGAGCAAAGCCGTGGCCTGTCTCCTTCTCTGTCCAGCTCAGCCAACCAATCAGGGCTGCGTCTACAAACGTGGACTTCTGTTCACACTGGGACCTGGAAGCTCACAGCAAACACTTGTTGTGTAACTTAAGGACACCGTGCAGGGTTTTGTCTTTGAGGCAACAAACCATTTCAATGTTTGTTTTCCAGTGGCGACTACTGTCATTCTGTTCATGGTTTTGGTTTGGTATCTGTTCCCTCCCCCCTACTTTGAGATTTTCAGAATGAGATTTTCTTATTTTTTTTAATTTGATACTTTGGGCTTCTCTTTTTGCCACTCTGACATTCTCATTGGCATTAGCTATTTTTCGGTTAACTCCTAGAGAGTGCTCAGGGATATTCAGCGAGGCGGAATGGTGGCCAGATTAGAGGCTTGGATTGGGAATGGAAATTCCTGGTAGGTCCTCGCTTTACTACATTTCTGGGATAAATCATTTCACCCTAGTCTCTTTGTCTCTAAAATAGGGAAAAATATATGAATTCTGTCCCTCTAGACCATCAGCAGGGATTATGTCCCTTTTGTTCAACTGTATCCCTACCCCTATCCCAGCACATGGTATATTGTCGACCTTCGATAAAGATTGTTGAGTGAGTGACTGACTGTCGTGAAGACCAAATAAGGTATGCATGGACTGTCCCCAAACTGAAAAATGACTTACTATTTTGAGATACTGGAGATTGCATGGCAAATATATTTCACATATACATAATACCATTTGTGTGGCCCAGGGTTGCAATTCAAATGGGAGGCAGGGCAGAGAGGCAACTGCTGTCTTAACAGAGAGGAAGAAAGGAGAAGGCAGTGTAGGTTAGAGGCCATCAGAATGTTTCTAGGTAGAAAAGAGTTACCAGTAAGATAGGAACCTTATGCTCACTTGTTATAACACAAGTTTTATTGGCTGGCCAAGAACACTGGCATCTAGAGTTGGATAAGAATTTTCCCAAAGAGTCACTATTTTCTAATATTTTTTGTATTTATTTACAATCAGGCTAAACCTGAAAAATGACTTAAGGCAGAATTTGTCAAAACAGACCATCACAGCTGACATTTAAGCCAAATTTAAGTCAAATCTCCCATCTCATAGAAAAGAGACTTGGGGAAATTATGTGTCCAAGGTAACTCAGCTAATGGGATATTCAGTGCTAGTCACATCCTTAACACAGCTTTCTGAACCATACGTTCCTAGAGACACTAAGAACACTGGCCTATGTCAAGAAAGAAGAGTAAAACAGCCCCCCCCCCACACACACACAAAACAAAAACAAAAAACAAAACAACAAGAGCAAAAGTAGAAATACTTCCTGAATTCTCTGTGGCTCTTTATCCCCTGGTTCCAGCTCCGTTCCAGACCTAGCTATTTCCTTGCCCTTTGATTCTGATACCCCTACATCTTTAAAATAAGTATCTCTTTGTAGTGCAGCTAGCAGAGTTGGTTTTGTTCAGGGGACCCAGGAGTCTTTAGCAATCCAGCTACTATTAGTTCCTGGAGGGAATCAGGTGTCCCCCAGCTTCTACCACAATGCCTTGCACAGAGTAGGTGCTCAGTAAAGGTAGGATATTGATACGGAAGCTTTAGGAATCATCCCTAATATCTGTTCTCCAGCAGTGGCTCTCCTTCCTCAGATATCCTCCCCCATAGGGATCTTGTACTGTAATTGCCAATATACTTGCCCTATCTTGCTTTCTAAACCCAGCATAATCCCCACCGGTTCCCATTTAGAGCCAGGTAGTAATAGGGGAGGCAAAGAGGTTAGAGACCACTATACTAGACTTGTAAGCTTGTTTATTGCATCAAGTTCATGAAGCATCAACCTTAAGTTGCTCAACCATTGGTGAAGGAAGTAAAAGAGAACAAAATCATCATTCTAGTCTTGTGACAGAAAGATGAATAAAATATAGTTCCCAGCCTTTAAGGAGTTTATAATGTATTGGGAGATAGACACAAACACACACAACCAGAATACAATTTAAATATTATAATAGATTCAAGTATAGAATCCTCAGAGAGCTCAGGGGTTATCCTGGGACATCAGATCAAAGGCAGCTTCAGAGAATAGGAGACATTTGAATTGGACCATGAAACATGCGTAGGATTTCCCCAGATGGCAAGAGTCAGGAAGAAGGGCATTCTAAGAAATGGAAATAACAAGTGCAGAGACAAAGAGGGGTGGACAGATGTGACAATGGTAAGGGACTATAATTCATCTGGAACGACTAGACTAGCATTGCCCAGAATGTACGTACCCTGGAAACAAAAGTCCATGGTTAATAAGTTTGGGAAATGCATCCTTTATTCGCACTTACAAATTTAAAATGCATATTTACCTATCAAATCCTCTGAGAAATCAGTGAGGAGGCTACATGGATAGTCCTGGGAAATATGGCAGAGGTCCTGAAAAGGGAGAGTGGAAGGGAGTTCAAAGGGGAATACGTGAAACAGAGATTGCAGAGGGAACATTATCAGGACTTTATTAAATGCAGAAGAGGAATGGACTTGAAAGGACCAGTTTTAACTTGTTGGACTGAATGGAAGGCAATGGGCTTTGAGAAGAAAAGAGAAGTATTTCGGGGAAGATAACATAGGTTTGGCTTCAGTCATGTTGAATGTGAGCTGACCATAAACAATCACATGAAGATGTTCCCAGATGGATGACAATACAGGTCTAGGTTACAGAAGTGATGTAGTCATTTAAGAAGTTGCCGAACAACCATTAGAACCATTTTACAAAATATCTACCCCTGTACAGGGCATTGGATTGAATGAACTCCAAAGTCCTTTTGGCCCAGAGCTAGTATGATTTTACGGCTTACAGGGACCCATGCTGCATCTTGAAGATGGTCCAGCCTCTGCCTGCAGACCACATCCAAGTGTGTAACCTCTTACAGTGGGTCACAGAAGCAATGACTGCGAAAAGAAGCTTGACATGTGCACAAATCCCAGTGAAAGGAAGTGTTTTGTTCCATTTTGTTTGTTATTTAATGATTTTATTTTTTAATTTATTTTTTTTAACATTTATTCGTTTTTTGAGAGGCAGGTGAGGGAAGGACAGAGAGAGGTGGGGACACAGAGTCTGAAGCAGGCTCCAGTCTCTGAGCTGTCAGCACAGAGCTCTATGCAGGGCTCAAACTCACAAACTATGAGATCATGACCTGAGCCGATGTCAGATGCTTAACTGACTGAGCCACCCAGGCACCCCTATTTGTTTTACTTTACATTTTTTCTTAATGTTTATTTTTGTGAGAGAGTCTGAGCTCTAGCAGGGGAAGGGCAGAGAGAGATAGGGAGACACAGAATTCGAAGCAGGCTCCAGGCTCCGAGCTGTCAGCACAGAGCCCCACACAGGGCTCAAACTCACAGATCGTGAGATCGTGACCTGAGGTCAGACATTTAACTGACTGAGCCACCCAGGCACCTCAAAGATTTTATTTTTAACTAACCTCTACACCCAAGATGGGGCTCAAACTCATAACCCTAAGAACAAGGGTCATATGCTAGAAGTGGTTTTTCTGTTTGTGTGTGTGTGTGTGTGTGTGTGTGTGTGTGTGTGTGTGTGTTTACATGTATTTATTTTGAGAGAGAGCAGAAGCAGGTGGGGGGCACAGAAAGGAGAGAAAGAATCCCAAGCAGGATCCATGCTGTCAGCACAGAGCCTGATGAGGGGCTTGAACTCATGAACTGTGAGATCATGACCTGAGCTGATATCAAGAGTCGGACGCTTAACACACTGAGCCACCCAAGTACCCAGGAAGTGGTTTTTAAAGAAAGGTCTTTCACAAGTAAAACTTTGCAGTGACTCTGGTAAAATGGTCCCCTTTCTTTTGGCCTGGTTATCACTGAGGAGAAACACTAGAAATACAGGATATTTCAAGAACAATCATGGAAGTTGAGCATGTTCCTTGCAATGTACTTCACTGACCCTTTCTAGGGATCAGCACAGCCTGGGAGAACAAAGAGAGCACTGGGCTGGGAGTCAGGTAGCCAGGGTTCTAGTTTTGACCACATCATTAAGTCACAGTATGTCCTTGTGAAACTAACCTACCTTCCATGTGTCTCTATGCCTTTATCTACACATTGATAAAATACATTTAAATAATGATACCTGTACAGCTTATCCCAAGTTATCAGGAAGGTTCAACGATATGAGTTTGTTTTGTGAGAGATAACATTAGTAATGGAGACTACTTATCTAGATATACATTCTAAACTATTGGAGCTACAAGGGGCCCTGGGCACTGAATAACACAACATGCCTATTTTGCAGATGGGAAACCAAGGCCAAGAGAGATCAGATGATTTACCCAAGGTCAGAAAGACAGCAAGGCCAAACCAGCAGTTAGGTGGGTTCTCTTTCATCCAAGCACCACTGCCTTCTAGAGACTGAGAGCTGATACCATGGCACGAATGAAATCATAGGCTGGAAAGAAAATATGGTTGAATATGTAGTATTCAGAACTCCAATCAGCAAATAAAGCCTACAGTGTCAGTAAAACTATCTGTCCCATATTCCTATCATGGGCAATCTTCCTTTGTTTGTGTCAAACTGAGTTGGCCACAGCTGAGTCTTCCTGACCCCTTAGTTCAATGATTTAACACACACTATGATGGTGAACATTTTTATATTGATATCCTCACTGACTGAATTAGAAGTTCGGACATATTCATTCCACTGTTTCCTATAGAGCTCCTTTCTACCCCAGAGGGAATGACCTAGGTGGGGAGCAATGAGCTGGTTTTACTCACAACACTTCTGACACCAAATGTGTGTAGGAGGGTTCCCACACCAACTGATTCTCCAGCTGTCTGGCACTAATGACCCAGAATTAGGGCAGGTCCCACAGGTTAAGAACTCATTTACACAAGACTGTCCCCACTTCAGATGCCAATCTTAATGCCTGTACTTCTGAATAACTAGCTATAAATTCAGAGGTTCCCACAGCCCTCTCCTTGGTATGATAATTTGCTAGAATATCTCAAAGAACTCAGGAGACCGTTTCAGTATTACAGACTTATTATAAAGGATATAAATCAGGAACAACCAAGTGGAAGAGATGTATAGGGGAAGAAGCATGGAACTTCCATGCCGTCTGGATATACATGTTACCTCCCCAGACCTCTAAGTGTTCATCAACCCAGAAGCTCACTGAACCCCATGTTTAGGGGCTTGTGGAGGTTTTACTACATTGCCATGGTTGATTAACACATTGGCCATTGGTGGTCAGCTCAAGCTCCAGCTACCCCTACCTGCCCCTCTCCAGAAGTTGGGAGATGGGACTGAAAGTTTCAGCCCTCTAATCACATCTCGGTCTTTCCAGGGGCAAGCCCCCACACCGAAGCTATCAAGGGACCCCTGGCCACCAGTAATCTCATTAGAAAAAAAAAGATAACCTATCACTCAGGAAATTATAAGGGATTTACAGGAGCTCTGTGTTAGAAAAGCAAAATATGCTCTTATCACCCCTATCACTCAAGAAATTACAAGGGTTTTAAGAGCTCCATGCCAAGAACCAGAGACAAAGACAAATATATATTTCTTATTATGCCAACAGGGCTCATGATTTTTTTCTTTCCTGAACTGTGGCAAGAGTCCCTAACTGATCTTCCTGGATCTCACTTCTCCATCTTTTCTTCCCTACAGTGGCAGTGTTATCTTCCTACAGTGTCCCCGCTTCTTCCCCTCCCCATCCCCACGGCATACAGCACAAGGCCCTAAATTTCATCTTGGAATTCAAACCCCTTCCAGCTCTGGTCCCAATCTGTCTTTCAAGCTTGAGGTCTTCTATTCCCTTACTATACACTACGCACGAAGCTCAACCTGCACTCGCTGCTAAATCCTGAATACACACATACGTCTTCTTCACACCAGTCTTTCAATCCAGCAGACCATTCACGAAGGTCCACTGCCAGTGCCTTCACACTCCCATGGTCTTATATTTTTCCTGTTCTCAGCACATTATCTCCTTTCACAATACAGTGATGAGTGTACTTGTCCACTTCCTCATTAGATGGTCCTCATGTCAATTCATCTCCCCATCCCCCACAGTGCTCAGCTCAGTACCCAGAACCTAAGTCTCAGAAAGATAACTTCTATTATTTGAAGAAAAATAAATATGTACAATATGCCAGAAGTGAAGGCCACCGTACTGAAAGACAAAACAAAACAAAAACCAGTGCTGACCAAAAATGGCAGAATTTCTGTGCATCTTCAAATCAGAGTTGGTAGCTAGTTCTCTGAAGAAGCACTTGGAAAAATTGTTTTACCTGTTCCCCTTCTTGTACATTCAGTTGCCTAAGTTGCTTTGAAGTCTGTAAGATGGCCAACATCTCCAATCAGAGCAGTGTTTCCTTTCCAGACAGGAAGACTGCCGCTAAGTAGAGAAGCCACGCTTGTTTTTGCGGTCTGGGCTGCGACAATGACTCATCCAGTAAAGCCAGAGGCTGTCTATTTTGATCTCTCTATGTTCAGAGTCTATTTACGGTTGTAATTTTCTTTCTTTCTCTTTCTCCCTTTCCACCCCTGGTGACTTATCGGAATGGTCACACGCATTTGACAAACGGAACCTGTATAAGGAGGGAGAGGAGCATGATTGAACATGCTTTCAGTTAAAGCCCACGAATGAATGCTTGTGTTTACAGCTCTGATGATAGGGTTCCGGTAATGACTTGGCCTTTTTCTCCTTGATTGAATATTCCCCTGGGCCTGCCAGTCTGGGTTCCTGTTATTTAATGAGGACATTGGAGCACAACCTCAAGATGTCTGCAGAAATGACCTTTTCTTTGGGCTCATTCCAAATGCAAAGAAAAGTAGAGCCCAAGTTAGACAGGGTGCTTCTGGAATACAGCTTTGGAATTCACTTTTTCCCTCTGAAGCTCAGAAGCCTGGAATCACACACTATCAGAGCCAGAGTGAACCATAGAGGTGATCTGGTTACAAGTTTTCATTCTGCAGATGGAGAAATCCAGGACCAGTTGGGAAAAAGTAAGTCACCATAAATCATACGGCAGACACAGTCACAACAAATTCAGGCTTGGAACCTGCGGCTCAGAGTTATAGTCAGTATTCTTTTGAGTGGCTGGAGATTAAAATGAATGGCTGGCTCACTCTCAAAAATAGCTAAATTATGGAAAGAGCCTAAATGTCCATCAACTGACGAATGGATAAAGAAATTGTGGTTTGTATACACAATGGAATACTACGTGGCAATGAGAAAGAATCAAATATGGCCTTTTGCAGCAATGTGGATAGAACTGGAGAGTATTATGCTAAGTGAAATAAATCATACAGAGAAGGACAGATTCCATATGTTTTCACTCCTATGTGGATCCTGAGAAACTTAACAGAAGATCATGGGGGAGGGGAAGGAAAAAAATGGTTAGAGAGCGAGGGAGCCAAAACATAAGAGACTCCTAAAAACTGAGAACAAACTGAGGGTTTGTGGGGGGAGGGAGGGAGGGGTGGGTGGGTGGATGATGGGTATTGAGGAGGGCACCTGTTGGGATGAGCACTGGGTGTTTTATGGAAACCAATCTGACAATAAATTTCATATTAAAAAAAAAAAGGAAATGCAGTTGAATGTTATATCTAAATGTGCTATGGGTACGGTAGAAATTATAATCCTTCTGGGGATGAAGACTATTATCTTATATCATGGCAGTTACAAATATAGTAAACAATAAATTCATTATTATTAAAAAAATGAAAAATAAAATAAAATGAATGGCTGGCTAGATGGTTGCCTAAGTAAAGGAAACGCTTCTCTTCCTTTTTCTGTGTTACACCATGGCAGTGTTATGATCTGTTCTCCCTACGCTCAACACGTGCAACACTGGTAGCACAAGCAAAGGAATCAGGCTCTGTTAGCTCAATGTCTCACTGATCGCTTTAAAAGACAATATAGGATCAGTATAAAAGTCAGTGGTGGAGGGTCTTTACTGAGACAACCTCGATGATCCCACATTTGCCTCATTCAGTGTATTCTCCGCATTTTTGCTTCACCTGCAAAAATGGGGAATTAGCTTCCTGACTGTGAGCGTTCTTATAAAGTTTAAGTGAGAAAATATGATCAGAAAGTTCTTGGTAATATAAAGTTCTGTTTTACTTCTGAGAAGAATTATTACTATGTGATTAGACTCCTATCTATGGGGTCTTACTTTCTCCAAGGTGACAATTTTATATTCTCCTCTCAAAAGCAATCCCTTCATTCTAAATAAGAGATTGTTCAAGATAATTTTTGGCTGTAAATTTTTCAGATTTTCAATGTAGACTATTTGGAAATCTAGAAACATTTTTTTTAAAGAAAATCATTTATAACCTCATTACCTAGATATAATAACAATTAGAATCAGGTTATTATAATTTTGCCTTTTTTGAGCTTTCTTCCAGATCATTAAATATTATGTCTGTGTGTGTGTGTGTGTGTGTGTGTGTGTGTGTGTGTGGTGTGTTATATGTGCATACTATTCCAAAATCAAAATGTATCATAGTATATTTAAATGGCATAATCACTTTTTAAAAATTTATTTAAGTAATCTTTACACCCAACTTGGGGCTCAAACTCAGGACCCTGAGATCAAGAGTTGCATACTCTTCTGACAGAGCCATCTAGGTGCCCCTGGCATAATTAGTTTTTAACACTTAGGGAGTTAATTAGTGATTTCCTTAACATAACTTTAAGGATTGAATGAATCCCCAGCTAGAATTTCTCTGAGCCTTACTATGGATAGGGTGACCATATGCTCTCTTGTCCAAAACAAGACATTTTCTTTTTTTAGAGTAGAAAGTCATACTATTGATAATTATACTGTGACAAAAAGTATAAATCTAAACCATTCTGAGCAAAGTGGGTCATATGACCACTCTACTTACAGTCATAAGGAATTTTAATAATATCACTGACCAGAGGCAACATGGCATAAGGCTAAAAATACACTTTCCAGAATCACAGCATTTGGGTCCAAGATCTGGTATCCACCATTATTAGCAAAAAGTGGCATAATGGCACTAAACCTGTTTCCTCATCTCTAAAACTCAGGCTATTTACCTGAATCTCAGGCTTGTCTGCATTTGAAGAGGAATGCAAACAAAAAGCCTGCTGTAGTTGAAATAAGTTCTACTGTTGGACAATTTTTTTAATGACATTAGTGTAATGGCACTGGGCCCCCCTCGCATCAGCTTTCTTCACAAGGGTGTCCTCAACAATTCACATTCTGCCTGAATATGCAAATGGTAACTCCGATAGGAGATAAGAGAATAAACCACTGACCCACACAAGGAGAATCTATATTTGCTCCTTGTTGGATCTCATTACACTCCACACAAAAGGATAATTAGTGTTCTCTGTAAAGCTGTCCTTCAGCTTTATTGACTACTAGTTAAAATAATATGCTACAGTTTGGAAAACTTTGACCATGCTAGTCCTTTATCCTCTGATGATATTTGGGTGCTGGGATTATGCCTGTATGGTCTGTTCTGGTCACCAAAAAAGAAGTTTAAATCTTCCAGATACGATATGTAAGTTAATTTCCAATTTCCTAATGAGAAGCGTGCTTGAATCTCTGAAGCCTCACAATCCTTCCAGGCAAGAAAGAAATCATGGGCTCCAAAGGCAGTCAAATAGTTATCTTCTAGCTGGGTTCTCTCTGAATCAGGAGAAAGAGGCTATGATGCTTACAGCCCTACAAACTAAGGCAACGGGTCTTCACATATATCATGATCATTTTGTTGGAATGTTCTACACTACATAGAGCTGACCTTGCAGTGAGGACTTCATAACTGCATTATGATACACTTGTTCTTGTCATAATCATCGATGTAACCATTTTTCAGTTCGATATTCAGTTGAGAGGTTTCATTATCCCTTTTATAAAAAGTGCCTAAGTATTAATCTTTGATTTATCAGCCTCCTTTGGATTTTTTGTACATTTCTCTTTCCTTAACCGTACCTCATACGATTCCTTATATAGAAGTAAGTGATCAATACTTGTGAAATGAACAAAATTATTCCTACCTCCTTTCTACTGCACATCTGAAACAATCATAACTTTATAGCACCCCAAATTCATTCCCTTTCTCCTTCACCTGTGTTTTAGTGAAAAGAACAATATACTTGGAATTACAAAAACTGAGCTTTAATGATATTATGGGGTGAAGCTACAACTCTTTCCTACAGAAGAATTCTAATTAATTCATGTAGAAGAGACGAGGAAACTAGAAAATGACCTCTGTAACACACTAGTCATGGCAGCAAACAAGATCTACCAATAGATGCTAAAAATTGATAGGTGAAAGCTTAAGTAGTAACACGATATGTATATGGTCTCAAAGCATCTTCTCTATAAATATTTAGTAATCACAAAAGGAACAATAGTAAATTTACAGAAGAGAAACCCAGCAGATGCCATCTTTGCCAAGTGATCAAGGTTAATATCACTAATAGAACATGTCAGTATAATAATATACATGGTATGCCCCAAGAAGGACCTATCACCTCTGTAGTTTCCTCCCCAAAGCCTTTGATATAATCATGGGAAAACATCAGACAAACCAAAACTGAAGGACATTCTACAAAATAACTCACCAGTACTCTTCAAAAGCACTAAGATCATGAAAGACAAGGACATACTGGAATGATTCCAGATGGTAGGAGACTAAAGAAACATGACAGCTGCCAGTAATGTGGGGATCAGAACTGGATCCTGGGAAAGAAAAAGGACACTAGTGGGAAAAGTGGTGACATATGAATAAAGTCCTACTTTAGTGAATAGCACTGTACCAAGGTTACTTCCTTAGTTTTGATTATTGTTCTATGGCTATTTAAGGTATTAGTGTGAAGAGGAGTTGTGTGAAGGGTATACAGGGGCACTCTACTATTTTTGCAACTTTTTTGTAAGTATAGAATTATTGCAAAATAAGAAGTTTATAAAGTAACTGAGGTTGAGGGGCCCCTGGGTGGCTCAGTCGGTTAAGCATCCGTCTTTGGCTCAGGTAACGATCTGAGTGTTTGTGAGTTCGAGCTCTGCATTGGGCTCCCTGCTGATGGCATAGATCTGCTTAGGATTCTCTCTCCCTCTCTCGTTGCCCCTTCCCTGCTCATACACTCTTTCTCTAAGTAAACAAACAAACTTAAAAAAAAAGTAACTGAGGTTGAATGCTAACGCTGCCACCATCTGTGGCATGTCCTTAGGTAAGTCACCTAACCTCTCTGAAGCTCACTTTTCATCATGTCTGATAAAGGAACAGCACCTACCTTTTGCTACTGTGAGGTCAAGATAAAAAAAAAAAAAAAAAGAAAACTGGAGGCACTTTTAAAACCATAAAGTCTTTAAAAATACATTATTTTTAAAATTAAAAAAAAAAAAAGGAGGGCACCTGGGTGGCTCAGTCAGTTTAGCATCTGACTTCCACTCAGGTCATGACCTCATGGTCTGAGATTGAGCCCCACATCAGATTCTGTACTGACAGCTCAGACCTGTAGCCTCCTGCAGATTCTGTTGTCTCCCTCTCTCTCTCTGCCCCTCTCCTGCTCTGCTCTCTCTCTCTCTAAAAAATAAACATTAAAAAATAATAAAAAATATGTATTATTTTTATTACTATTTAGCCACCTTGGCCTTTCCTGCCCCATTTATTTAGGGTCGCCAGATAAAATACAGGGTGCCCTATTAAATCTGAATCTCAGATAAGTAATAATTCTACTATAAATATGTCCCATGTAATAATCGAGACACATTAAAAATGATATTTTTGACTATCTAATATTCAAATCAACGGGGTAGCGTATATTTTTATTTACTAAATCTGGCAATCCTACTTCTACCCAATTTCCAATTTTCTGTCCCTTTCTTTAAGACATCCCTTCCTTCCTTCCTTGAACCTCTCTTTATATGATGCTGACTTTCTTAGCTCTGAGGACCTCCCGGCATAGCAAGTTCACCTAAGCACTACAGCAGCCCATGCTCCAGGAAAGAAACATGAAGGTTAGTCAATGACAGGAGTTTGATTCTGGCAAAGTGAGTTCATGGGGAATGCATGACTCAGAGGAATTTTCTCTCTTTCTGACTTGCAATTGTGCAAAATTTATTTTTAAATTTTTAGCGTATTTTTACTACCCATCCCTTGCAGCAGCCCAGTGATATAAGTGTTATGCAGATTTTTAAGCCACGAGGAAGAAATCAGAACTACCAACAGCACAGAAGACAGATCACCTCTTAGAAGGGAGGAAATGAAAGAGAAAAAGAGGGAGAATTTGAGTACAATGCTTTCATGTATGTTAGGAGAGCACATAGGAGAAGTATGCCTTTTCCTATTTCCTGATGAGAAACTGAGGCTGAGGGAAGAATTTAGACTCTATCTCATAAGGAAGTGATCATCCTTCTGCTTTAAGGGCATTCATTAGATCAACTTCATTCTTTTCCATACCATCTGGTCATCAAGGCTCTGCTTGAAGGTCACCTCTTTGGGGATGTTAGCACCCCTGATTCTCCAAACCATGTATGGTTTATTTTTCTCTGACTCTCCACATCACTTTGAAAAGACCTAAGACTGTTACCTGGGGTTACAGCCACATGTGTCTGCATTTTATCTCCTTTTTGGCTTTGAGGATAAGGATTGTGTCATGTTCATGTCAAGATTTCCTACAGTGCCTCCAAAGCAAAGGTGACACTTTCTAAATTGGGAGTTAAGGGGCCCAAGTCCTGAATCAGATTAACCACTGACTTGGCATATTGGTAACAGCACAAACTGGTGCAGCTACAATTTTCCCATTGGTAAATAGCTTCTGCTTATTCCCATATATAATCACCCAGATGGTTGCTGAGACCCTTCTGTTTCCAGCATCCTGCCCTCTGGGACTCTGGTTTTTGATAGAGTGGACATCTGAGTCATGGTCCCATGCTGCCAGTGCCTTTCCAACTGCTGAGAACAACTTCTTGTGGGCATCCTAATTTTCCCTTTTGGTTGAGACTCCCACATTCCCTCTTCCCCACCTTGGAGGTATATCAGAAATATTAAGAGCAAAGATCTTTTGTAGGACATGTCCCAGGCTCTAGGGATGCCTTAATAAGAGTAGTAGCCTTTCCACGAATCAACAACATGAAATCGGAGGACACCTCGTCCCTTTCTTTCAGGAAGGATATTTGCTGCTTCGAAGGGAAGATCCAGTTTTACTCTAACCAACAGTAGTCACAATCTCTAAGTTGCATGCACTGTTTTACAAGATATTCCTTCTGTATTTCAGTAGAGTAACACACTTCATCTTTCTGGGCCACCAGATACCAACCATTTCACAATGGAAACCACACCCATAAGAGCTGTTCTCTCCTTCCAGCGTTCGATAGAAATCAAATAAGATATAACTAGCAACCACTTAACAGAGTGCATACCACATGCCAGGTGCTCCGCCAAGCACTTCACACGTATCATTTAATCCTTCTGATGTCCCTGCAACTTTGGCATTGTAATTCCCATTTGAAAGATGAGGAAACCTATGCTCAGCAAGTTTATGCAAATTGTCCAAGGTCACAGAACTAGCAAGTCATCAGAATGGGATTCAGACAAATCGCAGCCCCCGAGATGTATGTTCTTAACTACATACTGCCCACTTCTCATGTGAAAATACTTTAAAGCCAGAAAGCATTATGCACATGCATTGTCACTTAATCCTCAAAACATGCCAGGAAGTGATAAGGCAGGTATTTTTATCCCCACTTTGTAAATAGACAGAGATCGGCTTCATTATCATACAGTTAGTAAGTGGTGAAACTAAAAGTCAAGCCCATCATCTGGTTCTGTGACCAGCTTCCCTCACCTACAGATAGAAGGATAACCTTCAAGTTCTGTCAGAAAGCAGACAGAACAGTATATATATTTTCAATACTAGAAGGAGGTCATGTCATCTTACAAGAGGATAGCTCTACCCTCTCTGCGTCTTCTGAGTCAAATTGACTTATTTTATCTCGAACAATGATGCTTCCTGGTGTCAGCACCTCATAGCCCAAAATGGACTTTTCTCTGTCTCATGCATCATCCCCAAACCAAAATTGCTAGCAGAGTCCTGCTTCCAGAATTTTTATTACCTATAATGATGCTGTGAACTAGGCAAAGGAGCCGAGCTCTGTTCCAGGCATCAGCAGTGCCTATAAGTGCTGGCAGAGTGAAGGCTACCTTGCACTTGGTCAGGAAAGTTCATCCGATAGGAGATAAGAAAGATGGACCGCCATCAGTGTGATGTTCGTGCAGAAGCACTTTGCTGATCATTAAAGACAGTTGTTTTTTTTTTTTTTTTAATCAAACAAAATATAACAAAACTAAACTAAAAAGCCAGTAGCTCCATTTCCTAAGCAGGCAATGAAATCTCTAACTGGGGGTGGCGAGGGGAGGTCTGATGTGAAGAATTCAGCAAAGGAGGGACGGTCTTCCCTGAAATGTGTGGCCTGCAAACTTCTGGAATCCTAAAGTAGGACTGGAAGGCACTGCTTCCTGCAAGCCCTGTGATTAAGAAGACATATTCGTAGGGAGTCCAAAGAAGGCTCAAGTGGGAGAGGAACTGTTGACATGAAAGCTGTAGCTTTTTATTTCTTCACCAATCCCCCCTCTGCAGACCTCAAAAGCAGCCCGGTTGCAGGGGGGTGTTAATCAACTGTAAACAAACAATCCTGGAAAAAGATCATATGGTCTTACTGGCCCAGGGCCCAACGAATATTAAGCACCTTCATTTACATAGCACTTTATAGTTCACAGTACACTTTCAATTAGGTCATTTTTTTGATCCTCCACAATGACGGGGTCAGCTGGGATTAGTACCCATTTCACACCTGAGAAAACTGAAGCCAGGAGAGGAAAGAAATGTGCCCATGGTACACAGTCTATAGCACATCTGTCACTGACTCTGGAGGTTTTCTATTATGCCACATTATCCTAAAGCAAATGTTGAAAACAGTAACACCTATTTATTGGTTGAGTATTAGCAAACTTCCTCATGTAGTTGCATCAAAACTAACTAAATGAATAAAACCTACCTTACCATCCAAGATCGGAAAGTAAAACATATAAAGAAAATTCAGTATGGGCAGCTATCTGAAGATCACCAGCCACTAAACTGAACTAAGGTGAATCACTTAGGATCTCATTCCAAGGTCTATTATCATTTTGGTAGAGAGTGTGTTTCTCTTTCAGGATAACAAACTAAATGTTGGGATTTCTTTAAAATGAGTATACTCTACAAAGATAGGTCTAGTCTCTGCCATCATTCCACAAACCTTTGTCTTGCTTCATGCCAGCTACTGACCTTCCCAAACTGAATGTGAAAATGCTTCAGTGGGTTTGGTTTCATGGGGAAGAAATAATGATCAGCATTTTCAGCACTGACCATGAAATAACAAAGGTTTACCGGAGATAAATATTGTCCTCATCTGTAAAATGGGAGGGCGTTGCCTCCTGCTACCAGGATTATTTATTGGAGCATTAAATGAGTTAATAGAGACCATTCGCATGGTTCATCTGTATTTTTTAAATAAAATTCTTTGCTCTAAAAAAAGAAATATGTACCTAGGAAAGAAGTAAAAAAGGAAGTGTCCACTTGAGGGGGGTAAATATCAGGGCTGCACAAGAGGAACCTAAGCCCTCCTGATCATGGACCTCTCCAGCCCCGCAGAGTCCAGTTACAGAGGTCACTGCTGTCTTCACTGTGCAGAGAGAGCTCCCACCACCCTTCACAATCCCAGTGCACTTTGCACCTCCTTCTCCACTAAACCAGCACCTTTTGTTATCATAAGGAACCTCTGCCTGCCTTCCACACTGGACTGAGCGCTCCTTGAGGACGGATGCCATGTCTTACCCTGTGTCCCCACTCCAGAACATTCCCCATACTGTCTCCATCACACTGGACCTCACTAATTAATGTGTTCTAAATAAGTGTATGAGCTAGTGAGTGAGCAAATTAACAGTAAGTATCTTTAGGAAGGTAATGTTCTTGAAAAAGCTGAACCACCAGAGCAGATACAATTTAGATAATACTCTGTTTCATTACTCTAATGCCTTTCAAAACCTAACAATCATAAGGTAACATCTCTAGTTTGTAAAATGAAAGGATGCCAGCCTTGATGAACCTGCCAAAGCCAGGAAGTCAGGGTGTGAGAAAGAGGGATCTAGGAGTATAGCTCCCAGACGCATTCCCGGTCCTTAAGAGAATCACTGCTGTCAAGTTCATCAGCCAAATCCTCCTGATTACCAGAGGTCAAGAGCACAAGCAGCAAACCCTTTCTCTACTGACTTAGGGCAAGGAAAGGCTGACAGAGTGCCAGGAAGTACAATGAATGTTTTACCTTACAAATGCTGAGGAGACAACATGTTCCTTTTAGCATTAATTGCTTCATTCAAAAGAAGCTATTTAGAATCAGTCTGGTCTTTTTCCTTGATGAGCAATTTCAGGCTGCCTACCAAAGCTTTTGTTTGTTGGGAGGAGAGAAGAAGAGAAAGCATTTTGTTAAGGCATTTTAATTTTCATATTTAATGAAACAGATTGGGTAGCAGGTTCCTTTGATTTTAGTTTTCTGTTCCCTGAATACCTTCTTGTGTATTACATATTCTGCGGGAGCTTCCTGCAAGAACTGTTCTACATCTCACAAGTTAAGGCTGTCAAATGTTACCCACTGAATCAAATGTATTTCTCGTGCCAATATTCAGTTGTTATTATTATTGTAGCAGACCAATCATAAATCTCAAAGCTGGAGAGAAAGGGAACATGTACTGATGTTTCCCCATATTCTCTTGAGCACATAAAATTATATAACTCTCTGAAGTCCTCTTTTTATTGCTGGGCCTAAAATGCTTTGCATTCTTCACAGGATAAATTCTTTAAAGGGGTCATTTTCCTTAGTAAGAGAGAATTAGTCAATCAATCAGAAATTTCATTGGTTTTAATGAATTAACCAAGATGTAGAGAAAAACACCACTGGATCGGAGTCAGGAGGCAAGCTCCCTCATTTCAGCTATTATTTATTATAGCGTTTTCTCCTTTTTCTTCCTGATAAAAGGAGGGCAGATACTTGGCCTGTTTTTTTTTTTTTTTCTTCTTTTTCTTATTTAGAACAAAACAGGAACAGAACCTGGCCCATAATAGGAGCTCGATCAAAATCTGTGGAATGAATAATCCAACTGTTTGACTTGATTATCTTGGGCCTTAATCTCCTTGTTTGTTAAAAAACCAAAAGTGTTGATTATGTCTGTGTTCTCTACCTCACAGATGAGATAAATGATGGCTTTGTGAAACTGTTGAGTTATGCACATAATTAAAGGAGTAGCATCATTAGTAATAGCAGCAGGTTTGCACCTGATCAACTGTGTGACCTTGGCCAAAACATTTCAATTCTCTAGAATTCTCAAATTCTCATCTATCTTGGACTAGACAATCTCCCAATTTCCTTCTAGCTCAAACCAATATCTGTAAACCAGTCAACAAATGTTTATTTAGTACCCATGCTATGCAAAATACTCTTCTAGAAAACACACACACACACACACACACACACACACACACACACACACAAAACACCAAGGTATAATCTAAGAGATTTCAAAGAAACATAAGAGCAGTAACTTTTCTAAAATAACCTGCCTGGTTATTTTTCTAATATAAAAGCAGGCCATTAGGGGAAAGCATGGGAAGATGTGAAAACCAGATTTCACAAGAAAAGTCATTTGGGGAAATCAAAAATTGAGTTAGCTGCTGGTATGCATCTTGTGGAGATCATTCTGACCTTCCAAATTGTGCAACAAACTTGGATTTGACATTTGGTGTTGGCTTTTACAGTCTACCTAATGAGAAATATCTTTACAAAGAGCGACAGCATGCTGCTTAAAACTGTTCAAGAAAATGTAGATTTGGGGGAGGGGACACCAAGAAGTGAACCACCAACGTACATATGTTATTGTGATTTGAAACAAACTACTTCCTTGGGGCGCCTGGGGGGCTCAGACGGTTGAACGTCTGACTTCGGCCCAGGTCATGATCTCATGGTCTGTGGGTTCCAGCCCCTTGTCAGGCTCTGTGCTGACAGCTCAGAGCCTGGAACCGCTTTGGATTCTGTGTCTCCCTCTCTCTCTCTCTCTGCCCCTCTCCCACTCGTGTTTTCTCTCTCTCTCTCAAAAATAAACATTAAAAATAATTTCAAAGAAACACACTACTTCTGTTAAGTATGTGGACTGCTCAAGGCAATTCCAGTCACAGAAAGAATAAGCCTATTAACAGCTCTCAGAGGAATTCATTGATTCAAGGAGTAAGAGAATTTTCTCCAAAATTCAGCAGATCCAGTGAAGGAATCAATCCATCGACAAATATAAATGGTATATAGATGCTACCTACCACAGGGAATTAAACATGTAAGACCACAATACTTGCCCTCAAGCATGTTTGTATGATCATCCATAATATAAAGCTAAAAAGCCTTGTAACATAACATGTCCAAAATTAATTTCGTACTTGTAATCTTCAAACCTACTCTTCCTCATTCGGCCTATCTTGAAAGATTACATGTCAATTCAGGATTTAAGCTACACAAACCAAAAACCAAAAGCCTTTCTTGACTCCTGCTCCCTCCTTTCCTATGCCAAATGAGTTACCAAGCCTTATTGTCATAAATGATGCCCATGAAAGCCAAAGGAGGGCATGGGAAGAGCCCTAGGCAGAGGAGTGCATTCATCAGAATAGATAAGGCTCTGCTTCAATAGCAACTATCCCCTATCAATGGCTTAACACAACAGATATTTACTTCTTGCTTATGTTACAGTCTGATGTAAGTTGGCTGTCCTTGGTGGTTTTTCTAAGCCATCACTCAATGATTCAAGTTGATTCTAGTTTTTAGCTACAATAATAAGTATAATCTTCCAGATTTGTCATTAGAAGACAAAGAGAAATAAAATATAAGAGCTATTTTTAATGGTCAAGCTTAGAAGAGGTTTACATCTCTTCTGCTCACATCCCATTAGCCAAAACTCAGTCCAATAAAACTCAGTCCTAATCTAACCTCAAAGACACTGAGTAATGTAGTTTCTTAGTGAATCCAGGAAGAGAAAATTATTTGGTAAACTCAGAGCATTATCTTTGCCACCAAGACTGATATCTAAATTAGATTATCTCTCCTATTTAAAGAGATTTTTCAGGCACTAAGAACCACAGATTCTCAGGGTTCTCTACCTAACTGACAGAATCTACTCATAGTTGAAGTTCCATGGTTTCGTTTTCTAGGAAAATAAAAATTTATTGAGCTGTGTCTTTTCTCTCACCCACCTCACTCTGGGATAAAATACTTTTGCTCATACAGTACTGTACAATCTAATAATCTACTTTTAGCATTTCTACAAGTATTCTTGTTTGATTACAGAATAAAATGCTTCACTACTCATGTGTTTTCCCATTCTGCCCACAATCATTTGAAATTATAAACATCCCAACCAGACCTGGGCTCTGATGGGGGTATCTGATCATGGAGAAAAATTCAGAAGATTTTTCAAAACCCTGAAATCATTCAACCCACACCAACAAGGTTGACCAGGTTTGCCTTTTCTGCTCTAATGTACACAAAATTTCTTGAGCTCTCTTAGCCCTCTTGCTTCTCTAGGCCAAGTTAGCCAACTAACCGTCATTTATCTCTCAGGTGTAAACCTAGATATGATTTTTCTTTGGAAGACTTTCCTGGCCTCCCAAGTCTGGTTGGGTGTCCATATTATGTGAATGCAAAGTGCACTGTTCTTCCCTTTCTCACAGCTCTTCTTATATTCTTTCTGTGTTAAATAAGCATCAACTATTATTATTATTTTGGAGGGAAGAATGTTCAGAATTTCTCAACTATAAGCTCTTTGACACACAAATGGAGTTGTCGTGGTCATAGTAGTACTGTCTGTGTCTCCATCATCTAAAGCCATCTAGATCTTCAAAATCATGTTTGTTGACTGAATGAATGGACATATGCATGAATCAGGAAAGAAGCAGCTAAATAAATTTTGGAGTAATTATAAGGGAGACCAAACAATGCTGGCAGTTGGTGACCATAGGTGAAGCTCATGTAGATGGGAATACAAAATTTCAGAGGAGCAGTGCCTGAGTGGCTCAGTCAATTAGGCATCTGATTTGCCTCAGGTCATGATCTCATGGTTCATGAGTTCAAGCCCTGCCTTTGGCTCTCCGCTGTCAGCACAGAGCCTGCTTCAGATCCTCTGTTCCCTTTCTCTGCCCCTCCCCTATTGGCCCCCTCTCTCTCAAAACTAAATAAATATTTTTTTTTTTTAAAAATGTCTTTTTAGGGGCGCCTGGGTGGCGCAGTCGGTTAAGCGTCCGACTTCAGCCAGGTCACGATCTCGCGGTCCGTGAGTTCGAGCCCCACGTCAGGCTCTGGGCTGATGGCTCGGAGCCTGGAGCCTGTTTCCGATTCTGTGTCTCCCTCTCTCTCTGCCCCTCCCCCGTTCATGCTCTGTCTCTCTCTGTCCCAAAAATAAATAAACGTTGAAAAAAAAAAAATTTAAAAAAAAAAAAAAAAAATGTCTTTTTAAATAAAACCCTTTCTTCTGGGGCACCTGGGTGGCTCAGTCGGTTAAGCATCCAACTTCGGCTCAGGGCATGATCTCACAGTTCATGAGGTAGGGCTCCGCGCTAACAGCTTTGCTTGGGATTCTCTCTCTCTTCCCCTCCTCCATCTGTGCTTTTTCTCTCTTTCTCTCTCAAAATAAATAAATAAACTTAAAAAAAAAAAAAACAAAGTTTCAGAAGGATTAACTTTTAATAAAACTTGCTCTGGTCACCTCAACTTAGAAGTGTTCATACTTCATAATCATAATAGTTATAAATCTTTAGGCCTTTCTTAAAGCACTGCACATATGTGACTTTTTATCATAACATCTTTGTCTTATGTCTTTAACTAGCTGGTGAACTCTAGAAGGACTGGTCTCTGTCTCAGTATATTTCTCAATACTTAGTTCAATGCCCTATGTGTAGTAGAACTCCTGAATATGTATTCTAAATACTGTATTCTATAGATGCATGTTAAGTTAAAAGTAGACACAACATACAGAATTTTATATCTGAGTATCTGCCCAGTGTGTTCATGTCAATTCCAATCCTATCTTAAAGTCTCAGTTCGCAGTCTATCTTCCATTTGATATTTTTGTTTAGGAATGTCAATGACAAATAGTTTACAGAGCATTAAAAGTAGATACAGGACTTCTGGAAAATCCTTACTCCCTAGATCTTATTTTTCTTTTTTTGGAAGAATTGCTACCATTATCCTGGCTAAATCACAAATACGCTAGGTAACTCAATTTGGGTATTGTTTACTGTCATATTTGTAATGTGGGCAAGATTTTTAATCATTTTATAATCTTTATTACATGCCACCTGAGGGCAGATTGGCTGTTCTCCTTGAGGGAAGAGACCAACAGATTCTTGGGTTAATTCCAACTTTCATGAGATGGTTTCCCCCAGTCAACTATCCCGTTTCTTTCTTTGTGTATCCCCCTGGGACCAAGCAATTTAGCTTTTGTCTATAAAATACTCAAATAGGTAAGAAGAGTAATTCATACTATACTCTAGACCAAATATCCTCTTGTTATTCTAAATTATTCCTGTTCACATCATCCAATATAGAAAGAGACAATGAGATCAATTGTCAAAGTAAAGATTACTAAAAACAAACAAACAGAAAACCAACAACAAAACTCAAAAATATTAAAAGGTCCCAGATTTGATCAATAAGAACTTAATCACATTATCAAATTCTCAGGGAGAAACTGAGGCCCCCAAATTAACATCCTTTCCTATTGTAAATTTTGTGCCAAGAAACAAAATCTTTCCTATTTCCTTTTCATTTCAGCCAGAGAATCAGCTGATTCAGAACCCTGAGCAGAGCGTGACTTCCTATATCACCTCCAGCCTGAGCTCTTTACTAATAGAACAGGGATAGGTCCTCAAAGGGCCTTCCAAAATCAATTAATCCAACTAAGCCTTTCTTATAACTAGTCCCACTAGTTATAAACACCAGAGAGTTAACATTTATAAACGTTAGCACAATGCCTATTCCACCCACTCGAAATATACAAAAACAGGAGCAAACCCCCAACTCCTAGAACCAAGACCCCAGTCAAAATGGCACACCTAGATCTCTCCCAAGGTCTGCAACATTAAGACACACATAGCTGTTGCCAAGATCCAAGAAGATAGCCAGGGTATCTGAGTAAAAGGGAATAGAGAGAAAAAATAATATCTACACCTTTTAGCCTTACCAGTCTTTGCCCAGTGTCTACATCTTGAAACGTAAAAATAGTGAAAATAAGATATCTTATCATTAAGAATAAGGATATTTATCCTAATTGAAGGTGAGGAGAATTCACTTATACATATTCTCAGCTTTTTTTTTTCTTCAGAGAGTGAATTCCTTGCTTTTTTCCCCCACCCCCAAAGTTTAGAAATATTCAATGGCAGGCGCCCCAGTCATCAGGTCATTGTTGAGTTTGTTTGTTTTCTTTCTTCTCTCCAGCCTCTGAAACTTAAGAATATCCAGCTTTATTTTGAACCCATGTTCCTAGTACTTCAGTGCTGGATAAGAGCAACATAGCCTCCTCAACCTGCTCTAAGCAGGCATTCTTAGGGCAGTGGCTATTGCCACTGCCTCTGGCAAATAAGGATATGTGTGGGTTTGTAACGGCAGCTAGTGTTACGCACCATTACTAATATAGGGACTCTTTCATCACGAGAGTCATCAAGTCATGAGTTCTGAGTTTTCCAGTTGCATTTATTTTCAACCAAATCTGGTCTGTCCGTATCTCCCAGCATTGGATAGTCACATTTTCAACATGCTGCTCTACCGGATCTATATTTAGAAGGCTGGACACTGGGGCGCCTGGGTGGCGCAGTCGGTTAAGCGTCCGACTTCAGCCAGGTCACGATCTCGGGTCCGTGAGTTCGAGCCCTGCGTCAGGCTCTGGGCTGATGGCTCAGAGACTGGAGCCTGTTTCCGATTCTGTGTCTCCTTCTCTCGCTGCCCCTCCCCCGTTCATGCTCTGTCTCTCTCTGTCCCAAAAATAAATAAACGTTAAAAAAAAAAAAAAAAAAAGAAGGCTGGACACCATCTCTTACGGACTTACTATATTTTCTTTTAGTAGGTCTACTGTGTTAGCCACCCTTCATATGCCCTCTTAGGTCTAGTAGGTTCTCAACCGTGTCCCACACAGCAACTTGGCCATTTGCTCATGGGGCTCTGATACTGATGCCATCCCCAGCGCCTCCTCATCTGCTAGCATGGCCTCCATTGTGCTAGCTGTGGCCAGAACCAGAGTATCTCCAGCAGCCGGGCCACGGGACTGGGACCCCACCTGACCCACAAAGGCGCTGGTTCCTTCTACCACTTCTGAACTTGGATACAGTTCTAACCCACAGGGCATGGAGCTTGGCTTCCCCAGGTACTAGCCCTTTAAAGGTGCCAGGTTGTATAACCTAAAAGCACAAGGGTGTCACTCTATAAGAAGGAACTTGACTACTGAGTGACAGATGGTGGTAAGGAGCTGGCAAATAAATTCTTCTTCTGACCTCCTTCCAGAGATGACCCACATGAATGAACCACCACTGGTGATTTTTATGAAGAAGGGGCCAGCTCAGTAACTACCTCCTTGTATTTGTTTACTCTTTTTCCTCCTTGCTGTCTTTTCCCTCACCTTTCCTGACTGAGACTGGACCTTCCAATGAAGTATTTGTATTCAACTTTGCCTCAGGTAAAGGAATCAAGACAGTTCAAACTGGAGAGAGAGAGAGTTTTCCTTAAGGGGAAGTTTGATATCTCAGAGGACAAGGAAACGAATATGACAGGCAAAGGGGATACAGCCAAGTCTGACTTGTCTTTGAGAAGAATATTTTTAGTGTTTTTTATTATTTTTATTTTAAGTTGTGTTAAAATATGTATGACATAAAATTTACCATCCTAACTAATTTTAAGTGTACAGTTCAGTAGTGTTAAGTACGTTCACACTGTGGTACATCTAATTTCCAAAGCTCTTTTCACCTTGCAAAACTGAAATGTTATACTCATTAAACAACAACTCCCCCTTCCGCCTCCCTCCCCCAGCCCCTGGCAACCACCATTCTACCTACTGTCTCTATGAATTTGACTCCTCTAGATAGCTCATATAAATGGATTCATACATTATTTGTCTTTTCAGGACTGGCTTATTTCACTTAGCATAGTGTCCTCAAGGTTCATGCACATTGCAGCATGTATCAGAATTTCCTTCTTTTTAAAGGTTGAATAATATTCCATTGTATGTATATTGCTTATTCATTCACCTGCCAGTGGACACTTAGGTTGCTTGTACCCTTTGGCTATTGTGAATAATGCTGCTATAAACATGGGTGTACTCATATCTATTTGAGACCCTTCAGTATCTATCTGAGACCCTCTTTCACTTCTTTGGGGTATATACCCAGAAGTAGAACTGCTAGATCATATATTAATTCTATTTTTTAATTTTTTGAGGAGCTGTCATACCATTTCTCATACGGCTGCCCCACTGTCCACTCCTACCAACAGTGCACAAAGTTTCGACATTCTTGCCTAATCTTGTTATTTTATATTTCTTTGTGTGTATACGTATTTTATAAGAGCTGCTCTAGCGAGTGTGAAAGGGAAATGAAAGTCAAAACCACATTGATATTGCACAAGAGTTATAAAGAATTGTTTTCATTTTTAGATTAAAATAGGTAATGAGCCTGAGGAACGCTCTCAGATGAAGAGAAAGATGGTAAGAGTTAAAACTGTATTTTTATCCATTCATCAGTTGAAGGACATTATATATATACACAATGGAATACTACTTGGCAATGAGAAAGAATGAAATCTGGCCATTTGCAGCAATGTGGATGGAACTGGAAGGTATTATGCTAACTGAAATAAGTCAGTCATAGAAAGATACCATATGTTTTCACTCATACGTGGATCTTGAGAAACTTAATAGAGGACCATGGGGGAAGGGAAGGGGGGAAAAAGTTACAGGCAGAGAGGGAGGGAGGGAGGCAAACCATAAGAAACTCTCAAATACAGAGAGCAAACTGAGGGTTGATGGGGGATGGGGGAGAGGGGAAAGTAGGTGATGGGGATTGAGGAGGGCACCTGTTGGGATGAGCACTGGGTGTTGTATGTAAGCCAATTTAACAATAAATTTATATTAAAAAAAATAACTCCATTGTTCCTTCCTTGGCCCTACAATTGAATGCAATTCCAAACAAAATCAAGAGTAATAGCATTTAGGCAGGTTTATCTAATGCTAACTGCTAAAACCTAATATAATTTAGAGACTGTGCCTCACCTGCTGTAACTTTGTGGCACCTAGCTTTTGTAGTTTTAGAGCCCAGGCTTACAATGCTGGTGGAGTAGTAAGTACATAGTGCAGGGAACCAATGGTCAACCATTAATATTTTAAAGCTTGTGTAATGAAGCACAGTTGCATTGGGGAAATATAGGCCAAGGTGAGCTGTAGAGATCCGTATCAGTGGAAATCCAGCTCTCTGATTAAAACATGCCAATCACTGAAGTCCAAGAAACGAGAGAATTTGGCTTACCAAAGTATAAAAGCCTACATCTATTGCCCTAGCTACTGTGTAAGGCTCAATTTCTCCTGGGGCTCAGCCTCCAAATATTAACCCTTGGGACTATTTTGCAAGAGTCCCAACCCATGTGTCAATATGTTGGAGTTTGCAGTGGAAGGCAATATATAACACTTCTCTTTCCTCTCAAGATCCAATCTATTTGAGAAATGATTCAAGAATTATCAACGATCAAAACAGCAGTTTTACTACATAGAAATGGCTTTTATTCACCCTCAGTTTCACACTCAACTCCTAAACTAAATATAGGCATCCTATGTGTGCCCTGAAATCAAGTCTAAGAGTGGCTTATATGAAGCAAAGATGAGTGGTCTCTTCTCTTTACTTCTGCAAAAACAAAAATTCCTACTTTATGTACAAACAGAACTTAGGTAGGAATAGATTCCTCCTTACATCTCCCCCTAGCCACAGCTGTGGTTTAGCTCAACAATTCTATTGTAGTTGAGAATTTTCTGAGTCTTGTACCCTCTCAAGGTTATAACTGAGGAATTCAGTCAAAAATTTATTGGACTCTCACATACCCTTATCTAGCTAGAGTTTCTATCACCCAAGTACCAGATGGACCAAATACCAGCAATTAAGCCTTCTACAAAATGAAAAGTAGGATGCTGGGCTCCCTCCCCATGACAGAAGCCAAGCCTGAATCTCCCATTGGCACCACTAGTCCTCTTCTTCCTCATCAAACTCTTATTTGGAGGAAGCTGGGTGGTGTGGGAGAGCTTTTATTCTGTGTGTCATTCATGGAATAAATTCAGTGGTCTAAATCCTCCAGACTTTAGTTCCAGCTATTTAAAGAAGAGATTTGGAATTAAAACACATACACTTAACTTTCTCAAAGTATTGTCTTTTTCTTTCAAGAAAAGTTATCTTTATTGCCTAGATGGTTGGGAAAGGGCTCTTAAAAACATAGGGATATAAAAACATTTCTCATTTAATCTCCAAATACTATTTTGCTGCACATAGAAATAAGACTGGAAAGCTCTATAAAAAATAAAAATAATCCATACATTTTATTTAAGTTTTCTATAACAACCATGAATTATTTTTAAAATCAGAAAAGAACACTAGAAGCTTTTTTAAAAACAGAGTGTAATGCTATCATTTGGACGCATTCACATAAGAAGAAAATTACCAGATTTCATATGGTACTATTTTCTCATCTAAGAAGTTGGAGAAATGTGGGGCGCCTGAGTGGCTCAGTCGGTTGAGTGTCTGACTTCGGCTCAGGTCATGATCTCACAGTTTGTGGGTTCGAGCCCCATGTTGGTCTCTGTGCTGACAGCTCAGGGCCTGGAGCTTGCTTCGGATTCTGTTGCTCCCTCCCTCCTTCCCTCTCTCTCTCTCTCTCTCTCTCTCTCTCTCTGTCTCTCTGCTCCTCCCCTGCTCACACTCTGTCTGTCCCTCACAAAGAAAGGTTAAAAAAAATTTTTAGAAATAAAAAATACGGAAGTTGGAGAAATGCAAGTATTTACCATTTAATTCTGAGAAACATAATAATCTGAACACACAGCACATAGGTGTCTGGTACAAAGTCTGTGCACGACAAGCTGGTTTCCTGCTCTCAGAAATCAACAAAACTTACCCTAGAGTTGGTGCCAGTGGAGGTGTATTCACTAGTTAGCTCCCAAAATAGGTCACAGTAAAATTATTGTGATAGATAATTTTCCTCATGTAATAAAGGGTTTTTGGTATTTTAGCTGCTGTCAGGTAAGGGAAAAAAATCGAGATATCTGGGTATTTTTCATCATGAACAATATTTGTTAAGAAAGAAATAATACCGATTACACACAAATTCTTCCAGAGTATATATGAGGGAGAATCGTCTAATTTTATGAGATCAACAGTACTCTGATGATGAAACCAGAGAGAAAAGAAAAAAAATAATGAAGGACTAAAATTATATACTAATATCTCTCATGAACATAGATGTAAAAATCTCTATAAAGTACTTTCAAATAGAATCTAAGAGCATATGAAAAGGGTGTTATATCATGGTAGAGTTAAGCACAAGAATTCAAGGCTGGTTTAATATTCAAATATCAGTCAATGTAATTCGTCATATCAACAGAATAAAAACAAAAAATACAGTCTCTCAATAGCTACAATGAAATTTTTTGACAAAATTTGACATTCATTCCTGATTAAACAAGCAAACAAACTTATCAGTAAAGTAGGAATAAAATAGAACTTCCACAACATGATAAAGGGCACTCACAAAGAATTAAAATGCTAACATCATGGGGCACCTGGGTGGCTCAGTTGGTTAAGTGACTGACTTCAGCTCAGGTCATGATCTCACGGTTCATGGGTTCAAGCCCCACATCAGGTTCTCTGCTGTCAGTGCAGAGCCTGCTTCGAAATCTCTGTCTCTGTCTCTCTCCCCCTCCCCCCCTCCCCCTCCTCATACTCTCTCTAAAAAAATAAATAGCACCCTCCCCCCAAAAAAGCTTAAAATGTTAACATTATACTTAATGGTAAGAGACTAAATGCTTTCCCCCCAAGACCAGAATCAAGACAAGAATGTCTGTTCTGCCCACTTCTACTCAATTTTGTACCAAAAGTACAATCCAATGCAACAAGTCAAGGGGGAAAGAGAGGCATACAGAATGGAAAGGAAGAAATGAGTCTCTATTTATAGGTAACATGATTGCCTAAAGAAAGAATCTCAAAAAGGTACTCAAACAAGTTATTAGAACTCATATGTGAGTTTAGCAAGAGCACAGGAAATATAAGGTCAGTAATATTTCTCTACAGCAACAATGAATAATTAGAAATTAAAATTCAGGGATGCCTAGTTGTCTCAATCAATTAAGCATCAGACTTTTGATTTGGGCTCAGGTCATGATCTAGTGGTTTGTGAGATTGAGCCCCAATCAGTATCTGGGCTGACGGAGCAGAACTTGCTTGGGATTCTCCCTCTCCCTCTCTCTCTGCCCCTCCCCCTCCCCACTCACACTCTTATCTCTCTCTTTCAAAATAAACATTTTAAAAAAGAAAAGAAATTGAGGGACAGCTGGGTGGCTTAGTCAGTTAAGCATTTGAAATTGGCTCAGGTCATGATCTCATGGTTCCTGGGTTCAAGCCCCACCTCAGGCTGTTTGCTATCAGTGCACAGAGCACACTTCCATTCCTCTGTCTTCCTCTCTGTCTGCCCCTCCCCTGTTCACGTATGTGCACTCTGTCTCTCAAGAACAAACATTAAAGAAAATTATTTTTAAAAAAGAAATTGAAATTCAAAAAAGTAGTATTTACGATAGCAGCAAATAACATTAAATACTTACGTATAAAATTTTCAAGTTATCTGAAAGTTAAAATGTTATTTTTTTCTCTAAACTGATCTATAGAGTCAATGCAATTTGAGTTGAAATCCAAGTATTTTTTTTTTTTAAGCAACTGACAAGCTGATTCTCAAATTTACAAAGAAAGGTGATATGGGACGCCTGGGTGACTCAGTTGGTTAAGCTTCTGACTCTTGATTTTAGCTCAGGTCATGATCTCATGGTTTGTGGGATCGAGCCCTGCATCTGGCTCTGTGCTGACAGCATAGAGACTGCTTGTGATTTCTCTCTCTCTCTCTCTCTCTCTCTCTCTCTCTCTCTCCTCTCTGTTCCTCCACCACTCACTTGCACATGCTCTCTCTCAAAAAAATAAACATAAAAAAGGTAATAAAACTAGAAAAGCTGAAAACAATTTTGAAAGGAAAAGTCAAGTTGGAGGGGTTATGCTACCCAAGTTCCAGATTTGCTATAAACCTGTAATACTCAGAACAGTTTGGTGTTAGAAAAAGATTGTTAGAGGTATAGATCAGTGCAACAAACTAGAAGCCAAGATCAGACTCACATGTAGTCAATGGAGTTCAATGAAGGTGCAAAGGCAATTCAACAAAGGGAAATCTTTTCAATAAATAGTTGGAACGACTATAGGTCCATTTGCAAAAAACAACAACAACAAAGAAACACAAATCAAAAAAAGAACCTAGACCCACACCTTGTACCTTATGTCAAGTATAACTCAAAAATGAATCATAGAACTAAATGTAAAAACAATTAAACTTCTAGAAGAAAATGGGAGGTGGGGTAGATAACCTTTGTAACTTCAAAACACGTGAAGAGTTCTTAGATAAAGCATAAGCCGTATAAGAAAAGTTGATACATCAGACTTTATCAAGTGTAAGAACTTTTGCTCTTTGAAACACCTGATAAAGGCATAGAAGTCACAGACTAGGTGAAATCATATCACAAATGATTTGATTATGGACTGGTAGCCAGAATATATAAAGAACTCTCAACATTCAACAATTAAATACAAATTTTAAAGTGGCCAAAACATTTGAATGGATAAATTACCAAAAATAAAAAATGGCAAATATGCCATGCAAATTAAAACCACAATATAATACCATTACATGATTAGAATAAAAATTTTTTAAAAAGAATCTGACAATACAAAGTAGAGCAAGTAAAACTTCTACATTGCTTATGAGAATGCAAATTGTTAGAGCCACTTGGGAAATCAATTTGGAGGTATCTTATAAAGTTAAACATAAACCATGCAACTCAGCAAACGTACTCCTAGGTATTTACCCAACTAAAACGAAAATCTATGTTCACACAGAAACATGTAAATGCTTCTAGCAGCTTTATTTGCAATCACCCCAAACTGGAAACTAGGGTACTTACATACATCAAAATACTACTCAATAATAAAAAGGGACCAACTACTGATATATGCAACAGCATGGATGAATCTCAAATGCATTGTTCAAAGTGAAAGAGGGCCTCCATAGTGGATGATTTCATTTGTAGGACAATCCTGCAAAGCCAGAACTAGAGGGAAAACAGATCCCTGGTTTCCAGGGGAGAGGAACTGACAACAGAGGAGCCCTAGCAAGTCTGGGGCAGTGAGAGAACCATTCTCTGTTGTTACAAGATGGGATGTTTGCCAAAGCTCACAGAACCGTGTACTAAAGGGATGAATTTTACTGTATGCTAATGTTACCTTAATTTTTTAAGGTGAGAAAAATAAACATTTAAAAAAAATTTTAAAAAGAATTTTGTATTTATTTTTGACAGAGAGAGACAGAGCATGAGCGGGGGAGGGGCAGAGAGAAAGGGAGACACAGAATCAGAGCAAGGCTCCAGGCTCTGAGCTGTTAGCACAGAGCCCAACGTGGTGCTTGAACTCACAGACCTTGAGATCATGACCTGAGCTGAAGCCAGACACTTAACCAACTGAGTGACCCACGTGCCCCGAGAAAAATAATTCTTGATTTTATAGCAACTGTTCCTCTCACTCCACACACTAAGGTGTACTATAAACCTATAACTCAATGTAATATTTCTATCCTGAGTTTCTACTCTGCTGTATTGACAAACTTATCAGTTCTTCCTGAGACTTAACCCCCTTCCCCGTTTCTCCCAAACTCACACCATTGTTAGCATGCTCTCCTCTGCAGCAGCAAGGTGGGAGTGCCAGGGCAATGGATTCATAGTCACAGGGCCACACATGGCTGCATCCATGGTCTCACGCTGCATGGCCTATTATGCCTGGTAACTCCCCATTGTTTTCCTGTCCCTCTTGGGGAAAGGGAACTTTTCTTACAAGGCTTCTGTGTATTAATTTTCACATTCTGTTCCACGCATGAGGCAGCCATTTCCTGTTTAGGATCTATCTAGTTACTGTTCCATCAGGGCTGTTGGGAAGTAGGGGCAAGATCTTTTTTTTTAATATGAAATTTATTGCCAAATTGGTTTCCATACAACACCCTGTGCTCATCCCAACATGTGCCCTCCTCAATGCCCATCACCTGCTTTTCCCTCCCTCCCACCCCCCATCAACCCTCAGTTTATTCTCAGTTTTTAACAGTCTCTTATGGTTTGCCTCCCTCCCTCTCTAACTTTTTTTCTCTCTGGACCACAGAGCCCTCTGAGTCATGAGGTCTGTCTCATCTCTGTCTGCCCCCCTCCCTCTTCTCCCTCATTGTGTACACAGTACCCAGATGAATACTCCGCTCTCTCCCTCTGCTTGCTCCTGGCCAAAATACTTTGTCTATACCCTTAAATACCAACCTTTCACCTTCTCCACAAAACTCTCAAAGTTCCCCCGAGGGCTTAGGCTTTTCCGTGACAAATGTCAGAAAGACAAGCAGGCTATTTCTGAGTTCAGCCCTTTCACTGCCTCCCCTGAGGCAATCAAGTTCAGAGTTAAGTACAGAGGTGCAGGGAGAGGGAGGGGAGATGGAAACACTAGTTGAAAAAAAAAAAAAAGATTGATATCTTAAAATATTATTCCACCTCACTTGGATATGAAATTTTAAAGGTGCCACCTTTATTGCAGTTTCCTTTACAGGAAGATGGAAAGACCTGATTTGACATTATTAAAATTATGTTATTATGTTATGAAATTATGTTGTTCTACAGAATGTGGGAACAAAGATTTTTTGAATGCAAGGAATAATGTGTGAGCCAACGAGTGTAAAAGAATGTGCATAAAATCATACTAAGAAAAGTTGTCGGTCTATCAGCCTTCTGGACAGCTGTTCTGAGGCAAAAAAAGAAAAACAGATTCTAAAAAATAAAATTTTTGAAAAGTGTGCTGCCAAACGTTAAGAAAAAAAAAAATCAGTGAAAAGAGTAATTAATGCACATATTCTGTATTCTCCTCTTTTCATCTTACCAGTGGCAATCAGGTACTTTTGAAGGAGACATTTAGAAACCTAAGCTCCCTTAAAACATTCTCTTTCTAGCAAGCAGCTAGTCAGAAACCTACCTTTTCTGAGAGCTGCTGTCAACATGAACCTGTCTCCAGCCCCAAAAGAAGTCAGCCTGCCTTGCTACCAGAATGTCTAAACAATCACATGTTGGATTCAACTGTAGAGCACACTTTCCAGAGGTTCCAAATTCGGGGAAGCTACTGTTCTGACATAAAGGAAGCCCTGTATTTCACAAGCCAGCAACCTGCTGGGAGTTAGAAGGACCACCTTTAGTTGGGTAGTCAACCAACTTCGTTTACCCCTCGGTGCACATAGAAGTGAGGTGCTAACTTTCCCATCACACAAAATTTGCAGGCAGAATATAAATGGTTCGGGAGGGCATATCCCAGAGATAATCCAAAGGAAGTGGGGTCTAAAAGTCCTATAAAATCTCCTGCCACCAATAAGACCTTAGGATTCTATAAAATGCTTTTGCCAAAGAAGGGAGAAAAGAGTACTATGTTCTAAGAAACATCACTTCCCTGATGCATCAAAGCCTGGCTGATTCCATAGAGAAATGAAAAGAAATGATGCCACATGCAGGAATTGCATAACCTGAGGGAGAAGTCAGAGATAGTCTATATAATTAGAGAATTTTTTAAGTGTATTTATTTATTTTGAGAGAGAGAGATAGCACACACGCAAGTGGGAGAGGGGCAGAGAGAGGAGGAGAGAGAATCCCAAGATGGCTCCCCACTGTCAGTGCAGATTCTGAGGCAGGACTCCATCCCAAGAACTGTGAGATCACAACCTAAGCCGAAATCAAGACTCGGATGCCCAACCAACTGAGCCACACAGGTGCCCCAAATTAAGAGATATTTTAAAAATTATGTGTTCATTCAGTAAAATATTGGTAGTGATATATGTAATATTTCACTCACAGCAAGTTTGTGATGTAGGACTGCACTGGGATTGTAGGATTTTCTGAGTGCAGAACAGACCTTCGTAATTTGAAATCAGGAAAGAAGAACGGCATGAATCAGTGGGGGGAAAAGGGCTAATGTATGGAACTTCTAAAACGCAATGATGTTGCAATGTTTTCAAGTCTACATGTTATTGCAAAGGTAATGACTAATAAAGTAAATCAACAGAAAAATAGGGTAATTTAGGATAGACAAACTATGAAGCAAAAGGTATGTTTGAGAGAATTTTCAATTATATAAGCCACTGGTTTGACAAAAAAAATTTTCACTTTGATCAATTCCACTCATAAGAAATTGTGCTCAGGTGGAGAAATTGTTTCCCCACTTTTAATCGGTATATATTACACACAGTAGGTCTGAAGTTCTATGAACCCCAAAGAAGTGGGATGAAGTCAGTGAGAGCTTTCCTTCACATTCTTTTCCACAGGTCACATGAGGAAATCAAGCCATAAAAGTCATGTGATTGCAGGGGGCATAGGGAAAATTTCTGTACCTGTTGCTCAGTTTTACCATAAACCTAAAACTGTTCTAAAAAATTAAGTCTACAGAAAAAAAAAAAGTCAGAGGATTTCATTTTACCTAGATGTTTCCAAGAAGATAGTATTTTTTCCCCAAGATTAAAAAAAAAAAATCATATTATGTGCATTTAAATTTTCTACATTGTATTATTTACTTCTGAGCAAGACACAGAGGGACAGAGTGTGAGCTGGGGATGGGGAGAGGGAGACACAGAATCTGAAGCAGGCTTCAGGCTCTGAGCCGTCAGTGCAGAGCCCGATGCTGGGCTCACACCCACAAACTGCGAGATCACGACCTGAGCTGACGTCAGACGCGTAACCAACAGAGCCACCCAGGCACCCTTTAAACTATTTCTAAAAGAAACACTTCATTCTATTCTTAAAAATTGCTACTGTGAAGAGTACTGGACTATGAGTCAACATGTAGTCCCAGCTCTGATCACAGGTCCACAGGCTACCAGCTAAGTGAGTTTGTGTTCATTCCTTTTTCTGGCCCTCCGTGTCATCAGATGGAAATTGGGACAGTATCACCCTTCCTTACCTAAAATGACAGGAATATGAAAAACCATTAAAAGAACAAGGTTATATACAAATGTAAGGAAGGAAGAAAACAGTAAGAATCTTTCATCCATTCAACAAATATCATGTGAATTCCCAACATAAACCAGGCTCTCGGCCAGGCACAGAGAATTTTACAGTTAAAAAAAAAAAAAAGAAAAGAAAAGAAAAGAAAAGAAATAAAAGAAAGAAAAAGGCAGACAGGATTGCAATCTTTCTGGAGTTTACAGTCTAATGGAGAAGACAGGTGCTAAATAATATGAATAAACATTTAAAATTGCGATGTTTGCCATAAGGAGAAGTTAAAGGCAGGTTGGAAACTAATGATGGGTGACCTGAATTAGATGGGGACTAGGGTAGTGGGTAAAAGAGTCAAGAGTTTCTCAAAGACATGAAACACGAGGAGCTGGTGAGTAAAAATATGAGGAAAAGGAATTGCAGGAAGTATTCCAGGCAAAGGGAAAAACACTTGCAAAGGTTGTGAGGGGGAAATAAACTTGACATATCCAAAGCACAAGCATAAGGCCAGGCTAACCATTGGTTTTCATTCATGGTACCATGATGGTAATCTCACACTGCTTTCGAGACAGGACTAGAACAGTTGTGAAAATTGGCATCCTGATTTTTCCTCAGGCTAAACTTTGTACCCTCAACAAATGTTTCCAACTTAGAAGATCTCTATATCCAAAGAAAATTCCCAGTCACTGTATGTTTACTATTTATTACACCTAAAGGATATTTAAAAAAATTTTTTTTATAATGTTTTTTATTTATTTTTGAGACAGAGAGAGACAGAGCATGAACGGGGGAGGGTCAGAGAGAGAGGGAGACACAGAATCGGAAGCAGGCTCCAGGCTCTGAGCCATCAGCCCAGAGCCCGACGCGGGGCTCGAACTCACGGACCGCGAGATTGTGACCTGGCTGAAGTCGGACGCTTAACCGACTGCGCCACCCAGGCACCCCTACACCTAAAGGATATTTTAGACATCCTCTTTTCTATAGGCTTCCAAGAGAGTCAGCTGGTTAAAAGTAAGTGTTTTAAAAAGAACATTGATAGATCGGAATCTATCCTGAGAAAAGCTAAGTGGACTCAAAATCTTAACATGTAAGCAACAGTTAAAGGTTTTAAGGCTGATGGTGCTGGAAAAGAGAAAACAAAGGGGACACAAACCAGATTCCACATACTGACACAAGCTACCTTATGGAGGAGGGGATACAGCACAGTCTCTAATGGATGCCAGAGGATTTCATGGTTTAAGTTCCAAGAAGGGCAAAATGTTCCTTCAGTAGGTAAAAAAGAACCACTAAGAGTAGGAAATGTCTAATTTGGCAGATGGAAAAAATAGGTATTCTTCTAGAAGTCACAAGGAAATCATAAATGTAAGTATAGATTAGACCACCCCTTGGGGACACTTAGAGAAAATTCAGAGAGAAAATCTTAAGAACTATTGTAATGGACAACCTCTAAAGTGTCTTCTAGCACTAAGAGATGCCATTGAAAAAGGCCTCCTTAACAGAAAGATTTAAGAAACTATTCTCAGTAAAAGAGAAGTTTCATCTCCCAAAACTTTATTATATTTCCTATGTCCTAGATGATTAAAGAGTGGGATGGTTTTCATAACACCACCACGGGAGAGTTTTTGAGAACTTTCAGCTATCAATGGTTTCTATAAAGCCTTTTATGAGTGGAGAGAAATTTTCATTCATCAGAAATCTTTGTTCTCATTGCCTAACATGGGTTTAGAATTTTGGTACAGTTTGGTAAGGGAAATTGAGGTACAAGGTGAGAGCCCCAGGATACCTGGCTTGAGCATGAATGTTATGTACCAGAACTCAGAAAAGCTGTTTAAGGACTTCTGGGAGTGGATGGGCATGGGTCAGGAAAGTTATAGAGCCAGAGCAGACACGGAAGGATAAAGAGCTATAAGGTAACAAGACAGAGAAAAGCACATTTTTAATGTTTATATTTAGAGAGAGGGGAGAAGAGAGAGAATCCCAAGCAGTTTCTGTGCTGTCAGCACAGAGCCACCCAGGCCCTGGTTCAATCCCATGAACTTTAAAAAATCATAACCTGAGCCAAAATCAGGAGTTGGATGCTTAATCAACTGAGCCACCCAGGTGCCCAGAAAGAAAGCATTTTAATATAAAGAGCAAATGTGACCCAAGAGAGACAGCACATCCAAGAAAGCACAAGGATCGACAGTTTGGGTGTAAGTTGTGTGAGCGAGTTTTGTGAACAGGTATGCAGAAGCTTTGCTCATGAAAGAATAAACCTTGATCCAGTAGGTCAAGGGTCCTTAATCTGGAGTTTCTGTTAGTCTTCTGAACATATGAATATAGTCTCTTATAGGTGCAAATAAGAGCTTGTTCTGTGATGCCCTAGAGCTCCCTTAGGGAACGTGGCAACTGAGCCTCAGCCAAGGGAGAGCCCTGGGATTTATTTATGTTGACTTAAGTAGGATTTCGAGACAAGATGGGACATAGATTCTGATAGAGATTTTATCAGACCATCATGCTGATGAAATCTTAAAAGGTGACTATGTTACATTCTTCCTATATCCCCCTCCCAATCCCAACCCAATGACAGATTGGAAATCTAGATAGCACTTACTGAGTGTCTATTATCTGCCAAGCAGTGCATAAGTACTTTATTCTCAACACAGGCTTGTAAAACAAGTGTTATCCTCATCTTCCAGAAGAAAAAAAGACTCAACGAAGTGAAATCCTGTATTCACTTCATTCATTTATTGAGCTGACATATATTGGTTAAGGGCCTCTTACTTGCTGCTATGGGGGAACATCTACCAAGTGCTACTAAAGGGGAAACTACCAGGTGCTAATATAGGAGGCACCTATTGCTTTATGTGTCCAACACCCCTTCTTTTTAGAACATTACAACTTTTCTTTTTGGATCTTCCCCTTTCTCCAGTCTACCAATATGGGCCACAAAAACTTCCATTTTTTTTTTTTGTCACCTAATCCCTACTTCCGGACCACAAGTGATGGTCATTGGACTTAATATTTTAGGATTTGGGGCTAAGAGAAAATTGGGATGAAGTCTGGTCAATGGTTGAAAACTAAGATGAAGTCTTCGGGAGCTGTGAAGGACCATGATTCTTGTCAGCTGGAGGAAGTCCATAGTAAAAGGGAAAATGAAGCTGGCACAGTGAAAAACAGCAGAGACAGGAGACAGACTGGATGCAGTCCTATATCTGCTCATTGCTTTGCCTTCCTAAGACTGGGTGTTCGCCTCTCCCTTGGATTCCATGAGTATATCCCAGTGTCCTTCAAAAATTCTTTCTTTTTACTATTCCCAAAAAGCAATCTCTTCTACCTAGCTCTTACTTTGGGCCACTTGATGGCTCCCAATTTCAAATAAAGTGCTGATTTCTTGGGGAAAAAAAATCTTTCTGCTTAAGCTTGCCCTTTAAAAAAGAAAGAAAAGAAAAAACTAATAGCTTGTTACCATACTAAGCATGGAAGACACAGATGAAAAACATACAGTCCCTGACTTACAACACGCTTGCGAGGTGTTTCATAAGGACATGTGTATGGGCATAGATCATTACAACGTACTCATTGAGGCTGGGTAGGGACATGACTCCTTATGATGTGTACCTGACTCATCCAAGTACCCTTTCCTTTGCCATGCATTCTCTGCAAGATCTTGATCTCCTTCCTCCCTCCAGGCATTGGCATCTCTAAGAATCTGGCTGTAGTGATGCACAGTAATTGATGTAAGATCAGAGTTCTGCAAACATTTTTTGTAAGAGGTCAGAAAATAAATATTTTGGCCTTGTAGGTCACATAGACTCTGTCACAACAGTTCAGTTCTCTTATAGTACAATAGCAGCCACAGAGAATGCTTACATGAATGATCATGCCTATGTTCCAAGAAAAAAAATTTATTTTTTATTTTATAAAATCAGGTAAGAGGCCGGATTTCATCCACAGGCCATAGTTGGCCAACCCTAGCTGCGGGGTATCTAGGAACAAAGTGAAGTTTAAGAAAACATGATGTATGGGGCACCTGGGTGGCTCAGTTGATTGGGCATCCCACTTCGGCTCAGGTCATGATCTCTCAGTTCATGAGTTCAAGCCCCATATCGGGCTCTGGGCTGACAGCTAAGAGCATGGAGTCTGCTTCGGATTCTGTGTCTCCCTCTCTCTCCACCCCTTGCCCACTCACACTCTGTCTCTCTTTCTCAAAAATAAAACATTAAAAAAAATTAAATTAAAAAAAAACATGATGTAGTATATTAGCCAACTTAATAAGATACTTATTTAAAAATACAAAAATTAAAAATTAAAAAAAAAACATGATGTGGAATGTTAATTGACTGATAAAAGTATGCACCAGGTACAGCAGAAACTCTGAGAAAGCACACAATGCACTCCAGGAGCATTAGGATAAAACAGTTCTGTAAGAGAAGACACTGGAACTGAGTCTTTAAACACAAAGTGATGTTAAAGCAAGAGGAGATGGGTAGGAAAAGCAGCATTTATAAATACAATGAGTTTAAGAAACCCTGCAATTTGAATGATTGCCAATAGTTCCCTGTTACTGGGGCAAGAAGTAAAAAGTTAGAGTGTCAAAAATAAGACAAAGCAGGAAAGCAAGGAAAGTATTAAACACACAAAAACAATGCATTAGGAAGCCATCAAAGAATTTTAGGCAAAGCAGAGTAGACATTATCTGATTTTTTTTTTCTCTTTAATACTATTTCAGGGCCATAAAAAGTATGGTCAAGGATCCCAGGTAGGAAAACACTGCAGTGTTTGGAATCAGAGTGGCTTAAGAGCCTGGATTTGGGCAAAGAAGTCAATTTAAGCATTAGAATCAATAGAATCCAACTTGGAGATAGGTTATATGCAGAGCAAAGAAGGAAAAGATTACCCTTAGGACAATTGGGCAGATAAAAGGAGGCAGTCACAAACATTGAAATATTTGGGTCAGGGTTGAGTTCAGTGTCAGATACCTGTGGGACATTCAAGTGGAGATGCAGGAGACTGATCAGATGGCCATGAAGGTAGATCAGCTTTTTACGTACATCTGTGAGGCAGGTGCTATTATTATTCTCATTTCACAGATAAAGAAACAGATAAAGTGCAGAGGAAATGTTTTTTAACAACAATTCCAGCTGGATTTCTTATTTCTTGACTTGAATTACAGAATTAGGAGTTAAGTGAACATAGAAGCAGGTAACGATCTCATTTACACAGAGTCTGTAGGATGAGAAAGGAGAGAGATGGAAGCTGACACCCCAGACACAAAGTCTATAGGAATCACAGACAGCAGGGTTCATGGTGGTTATGTCCCTGCCCTGGAGCCAGAATGCCTGGTTCAAATCCCAACTCAGTTGCTCACTAGCTGTAGCAGGATTCAAATAAGTCAGTTAGACACCTCTATTCATGCCCCCTCCTCTGCAAAGTGTGAGTTATAACAGCACTGACCTTCTGGGCTGGTATCAATCAAGTGAAAGGATAGATGTAAACATCTGGCCATGCAGCATGGCAAACGGTGAATACTCAAAATATTTGCTGTTTGTATTAGCATTCCCTTGAAAAGGAAACAGAAAATAAATAGTAAAATCGGAAAAGTGGGAGAAAGTGCTATCCGAGGGGCCAACAAAAGAGAAACTTCAAGAGACAGGAAATACACAAAGCACCAAATATTGTAGAGTGGTCAAGAAAAATGGGCCTCAAATAGATCTGTCGGTTTACCCACTTTAAGGTCATATGCAGAGTAGTGGAGGCAGCAGCCAGGCTGTGGCTGGTTGAGGAAAGAGTGGGTGATGGAGAAGCAGAGTCAGTAATAGCTAAGTATACACTAAATGATTTGTAGGTGTAGGAAGCAGAGAATGCTGGCTAGGGCTAACGGAGATGTCAGTAGAATGTAGTTTCTAATAAGTGTGGGTTGTTTAGGTAGGAAAAAATGGGTAATTTTCTATGCTGAAGGGGAAAAGCAAGTAATGAAGAGAAGTTAAAGATACAAGGAACAGGACAGAACTGCTAGATCAAAGATCTGGAGGAGGAAGGGGTAGGTGATGAGCTCCAAAACTCAAGGGGAAATTGACCAGAAAGGGGAAGCAGCACCTATTCCACAGAGGCAGGTGTAGCCAAGATAAGGAAAGGTCCCAGCTGTGATTCTCATCTGATGACCTCGACAACATTTTAATGTAGCAAATATGGCCTTGCTGAAAGTGATAGAGAAACAGGGTAGAGCAAAGAAGTCTCTAGAAAAGTCTGAAATGTCTGTTGTAAAAAATAGGAGAAGGACCAAACCCTGGATACAGAAAAGACTATGCAGGTGTCACTGAGGGCCAGATAGAGGTTGGAACCATGAATCTATAGTGGTATCAATTCATGCAGTGGCATGATTTCCCCCAGCTGGCTCACTGGTCTAAGTGCACAAGCAAAGGAAATAGAGAGAGGAGCTGATTCGGGATGTGCAGTATCCAAAGAGAGGGACTTAAGATACCAAGAATAGAATGGCCATCTAGGCTGGACAGGATGATGAGATGAACAGGAAAACAGAGAAGGACTGTTAGTGGGGGGAAGCAGGCATGGACAGCACAAGGAAGCCCAAAGACAACAGAGAAGAGATGAAGGGGTTAAGAGATGGCACCACTAGAGGTCTGTGGTCAGAGGGATGAACTTTTGAAGTTTCTGAAAGTAAAGGAATCTCTGACAGCCTTCTGGATATTGATCACTCAGAACAACAGAACAATGGCCAGACTTAGGAAAGGAAAGAGAACAACAAGTTGTGTGCCTCAGTCTTCAATGAATGTGGAGAGAGATTAAGCGATCCATGGTTGACCATGGGGGCTGATCGTGGAGCATGAAGGATTTGAATGGTATAGCCAAATGCCATGGTTTTTTTGTTTTGTTCTTTTTGGAGTTTTTTTGTCTGTTTCATTTTTGTTTTGTTTTGTTTTGTTTTTTTTAAAGAGAAATAGGGAATTGGAGGAAAAAGGATGAAGGAAGGATTTGGAAGCAGCAACATGGGATATAGGAAAAGGTCACATTTCTCTACTTCAGGATAAGATTTAAGAAAAATGTGTTGGCAGTCCAGATAAGAGAATTTCCAGGTAAATTTTACCCACTGGGGAGACCAGGTTCCATTTCCGGCAGAGGGTAGGGAAAAACCCTATAAAAAGACTAATAACATGAGAGAGTTTGCTGGCGTGGAGAGGCAAGCTTCAAAGAGGCAATGCAAAGGGCTGGAAGGGATAGTGTGCAGAAGGGAAAGGAATCAAAGCAGCTCAGGGGTGCAGGGATGTGCCTAGAGGAGCAGTAATGACCCAAGGGCACAGTCGCCAAGGAAAGCTATGATTTCAAATTTCCAAAAGAAACTTTGGAATAAACTTGTTTTGATGCTAGAAAACCATGGCATTTGCTCAGGGTTCCAAACAGTATGTTGGTAAAAATACGATGCCTCCAAAATAATCTTTTTTTTTTTTTTTTTTTTTTTTTTTTTTTGCATGTGCCAGGGCAGGATTTTCTTTTACCAAAAATGTAGCCCTTGGTGGAAATATCAGTGACTCCAGTAACAAGGGAGGGGGGTCCAGATCTCTCCTGGTAGCACCAACCGCTGCCTAAGCTGGTCAAGCAAGCTGTCCTAGCTCATGCAGTCAGCCCAAGATAAAGCTTATATTGAACCCCTTACCTGGCGGACTCAACTTGTACCAGTTTGTCCCTACATAAAGCAGTCCATCAGTAACTATTCAGCTATTTCTCAAGGTCATTATAGAGCACAAATGAATTAAGATTTGCAAAAGCAATGAACTCTGCAAGCAGAGATCCACGGTACAAAGATCAGGCACTACCGTTACCAAGTAATTTATTACGTGACAATTTGAGACACATACCAGAAACGAAATATGAAGTGCAATAGAGTGGGGGAGAGAGGTAGAGCCAAGACCCATGGGGAGTGACTTGGCAGGGGTTCTTGGAGGAGGTGAGATAGGAGCTGGAGATTGGATGTGCTACATTTTCCCCAAAGATTCCTCGCCTCTAGCTGCTCACGCGTACCCTTCCTCTCCCCGTTTCAATGAAACCTAGAAATTTGGTGGTCAGCAGAGAATGAGGGAAGGCGACAAGGCCTCACCCTGCTCACTGAAGCCAAAGCCGAATGTGGGGGGCGGGGTGGGGGGAATGGAAATGGAGCACAGCTCACCTACCTCACAGGCCATCGCCTTCCTCTGGCAGACACACTCCTTACTGCTCCAGCTCAGCTCCTGGGGCCTGACCTCTTTTTCAAGCCTGTGGTCAGCCTGCTTATCAGGCCTGAACTCCTTCAGCTGGATCTTGTTTTTGATTTGGCTCCTTTCTTCTCAGCTGTTTCCATTTTAGGCCTCTGTTCCTGACTTTTTTTTTTTTAATTTTTTTTAACTTTTATTTATTTTTGAGAGACAGAGAGAGACAGAGCGTGAGCGGAGGAAGGGCAGAGAGAGAGGGAGACACAGAATCTGAAGCAAGCTCCAGGCTCTGAGCTGTCAGCACAGATCCCCATGCGGGGCTCAAACTCATGAACTGTGAGATCATGACCTGAGTCGCAGTCGGATGCTTAAACGACTGAACCACCCAGGTGCCCCGGTTCCTGACTTTTGAAAGCAAAAGTAGCCAAGCCCTTTCCCTCTGGCCAGGCCAAGGCAAAAGGACGGTACTTGGGCACCACAAACCTAACGAGACCAAAGATTGGTGTCCATCTTTGGCCTTCTGGTAGAGGCCTTATTTGGAACAGCTGAGCCTCCTCTAGGAGTGTGGGGCTCTGGAGAACAGGGCTTGATAATTCAGCATGTGAGCATACGGTGAAGAGAGATTTTAGCAGTGAGGAAAAGGCAGAAGCCTTATTTTCCCAGACAGTGGCTAAAAGCCCACTTCCTTTCCATTTTGAGCCGTTGAGCTACTGAGGAACATTAAGTCAAACCCCGTTTACTATCTCGCTTTATCGGGCTGTGAGGCCCAGAGTGTGGAGAGCTAGAAAACTCACCCATCCTGCCGAATAAACAAAAAAAACTCGCAGAAACCTTTCCCTCCATTTCTGCGCCACAGATTTGGGGGTGTGCCTCCACCTCCAGGAGCAAGTGGCTTCCTGGAAGGCTACAGGGGGTGAAAAAAGCAAGACTGAGTCTCCCTATTGCCCACTCTCACGCCACTGCCTTGCCTGCCCCCCCTCTTCCCACCCACAACCCCTCCTACTCCCCAAGGGGTGCCATTTTGGAGCCAAAATCCACTTTGTCAGCACAAGAGCAGCCCTGCCTTCGCTTGCTCCACACACCATGTGACCCTGGAGAACCTCCAGGGCATATTTCATCTGGCATCAGCAACTAGAGGTCACCGTGACCCAAAGCTTCCTGCGTTCCCAGGCCTGGCAGCCTTGCCAAAGCCAGCCATGGTGGGGGAAGGAGAGCGCCGCTTGGGGGGGAGCTGACCAAGTGTGGTGTCGGCCGCCCTGCCTGCCAGCAGACAGCAGCGCCGGTTTTCCACTGCCGGCCATTCATTGGACTTGGCCAGCTTTGTTCCTTCCCTGGGACCTAGTCAACAAGCTGAGACAAGAGGAGCTGTGGCTCTGGCCTGCAGAGCGAAGCCATTTCTGTGTGCATGCACGCCACGGGCAGCGACTCTGCTCACGGCCCCCAGGACGCCGAGTTCCCACCTGTCCTACCTGCTGGGCACTGCAGTGTGACAGGGTCCAGGACGCCCAGGGATTGCTGCTCCTTTTTTTTCCCCCCTACATAAAAGAGAACAAATCATTGTAAGGGTCAGAGACTTCATGCTGAATTTTGCTCAGAGTCAAAAGACAATGAAGGGGAACCTTTAAGGCCAGGAAACAATTTTAGTATCAGTTTACAGGGTCCCCTTCCATACAAGAATCGTAAAGTTTTAGGGGTTAGAAAGTTTTAGGGTTAGAAAAGATCATAAAGCGGCCAAGTCAGTGGTTCTTCATCCAGCTTGGTAAAGAGACCCTGGAGTAACTGATGAAAACAAGCCACTCCCTGCCCTGGGGGAAAAGCCGCAGACACTTGAGATTTTGCTCACAATTTGAGGCGTGCAGGGCCTCCTGGTGCATGTGCCTCTGCCATCTGTACACCTCCCTTCCTTCCCAGCCCTCTCATTTTGGAGAAGGAGAAATGTGAGACCCACAGAGGACAGTGACTCTTGCAAAGTCAAGGCTACATGTGGTCCTGTTGAACCCAGATCCTCTGATTCAGAGGTTTTCTAACAAATCACATCAGCGCCCTCACCTCCGGCCCCCCTTCCCTGTCTTATTTTTATTGCTCTTAATGTCTCTCTTTCTCTTTGTTTCTTCCCTTCCTGCTCTCTCTCCTCAGGTCTTCTCTCTTTCTCCTATTCTCTTTCTTCAAATTCTGTTTCCTTTTGTGATCTCCTTTCTCCTACCCTCTTGTCTTCTCCGTCTCTGCCCTGCGTCTCGAGCATCCGATCAATCGATCAGTCTCGGTTCCGTGTTCCTCTGGAACACAGGCCACTGGCTCCTGTGGAAGGATATAATGTGTAAATCAAGAAAAGAATAAGAATAAAATTGATGAAAGTGGTGAAATCAAGGAGAAAAATCTCATCTCTCTCCCCAAATCTCCAGTATAGATCTAGTACAAAGGGGTCTTTTTACCCCTAGTAAAGACAAATACATAAAGGGGGAGGAATACAGAAACCAATAGGTTAGAGGTATTCACCATATCATTGAAGAACTCCAGGAAATTGACTTTTTCAGGGTGTCTACAAGGTCAAAATTGTTTTCACCATAATGTTAAGACATTATTTGTTATTTTTATTCTGTTAACATTTGATGCACAAATGGTGCAAAAACCACAGTGGGTAAAAATGGGGGGGGGGGGTCCTAGCAGGTGTCAAGGCATTGAAACCAAATTGGACTCATGGTCATCTTTTTCTTCACTGCCACGAACAACAGTTGTTTTTAAATTTTTTTTTTTCGACATTTTATTTATTTTTGGGACAGAGAGAGACAGAGCATGAACGGGGGAGGGGCAGAGAGAGAGAGGGAGACACAGAACCAGAAACAGGCTCCAGGCTCTGAGCCATCAGCCCAGAGCCTGACGCGGGGCTCGAACTCACGGTCCGCAAGATCGTGACCTGGCTGAAGTCGGACGCTTAACCGACTGCGCCACCCAGGCACCCCTTTTTTTTTTTTTTTAATTTTTTTTTTTTGAACAACAGTTGTTTTAAAAAGTAATATTTCCTTGGGGCGATGAGTGGCTCAGTCAGTTAAGTGTCCAACTTCGGCTCATGTCATGATCTCATGGTCTGTGAGTTCAAGCCCCACGTCAGGCTCTGTGCTGACAGCTTGGTTTCTGTGTCTCCCTCTCTCTCTGCCCTTCCACTGCTCGTGCTCTGTCTCTCTCTCTTTCTCTCTGTCACCCAAAAATAAACATTTAAAAAAACTTTTTTTTTTTTTTAATTTTTTTTTTTCAACGTTTATTTATTTTTGGGACAGAGAGAGACAGAGCATGAACGGGGGAGGGGCAGAGAGAGAGGGAGACACAGAATCGGAAACAGGCTCCAGGCTCTGAGCCATCAGCCCAGAGCCTGACGCGGGGCTCGAACTCAGGGACCGCGAGATCGTGACCTGGCTGAAGTCGGACGCTTAACTGACTGCGCCACCCAGGCGCCCCTAAAAAAACTTTTAAGTACATGTTCCTTAAGAATACTCATAAAGAAGCAGATACAAATATTTATTTTCTTAAATTTAGATTAAATTTCACTAAATTAAAAAAAAAAAAAGCCTTGAGAGCACTTTTTTTCTATTCCATGAGAAAATGAGCAAAGTGCACAAAACACTTCAACTACATACTAAGTAAGGTACAACAGTTGCCTCAAGGAAAAGTAGTTATGCAATTGAGATGTAAGCTTAACCAATCACTTTTTTCCAGTTTTACCTGGAAGACCAAATGGCAAACTGTGGTTGTTTAAACCTGTGTATTTGGCAGACATTTTCCTAATAATGAACAAAGTAAGAATGTTACTGCAAGGGCAAAATTGACAATATGTTTTCCCAGTCATAAATCTGAGTTTTCAATCAAAAATTAAAATGATGGAAATGTGTATCTACCACCATAAACTTAATGGTTTCCCCATACTTAAAACTTTTCTGGTTAGATCAGTGGTGATAATGACAAATGTGATTATTTGAATTTCAGAATGGAATATGTCAATGAAAGATTGGTCTAAGTCAGTGAACCAGTATTTTCCAAATGACTGATGCAAGGTGTTACAAAACCATGCCTAGGAAAATATCCACTGAAAAGGCAAGATAGACTAGTGGATTTTAATATAACTGAGTACAAAATGTTCGTTAATAGGTTCCAAATTCCACAATGCAACTAAACTTTAAGGAACCACCACATGTTGAGTTTTGATGTAGTAGCAAAGAAAAATGTCTACAATTATCTAAAAACCCTATTAAAATATCCCACTCTTTTCCAACTGCATATCTGTGTAAAGCAGAATTTCTTTCATCTACTTCAATTAAACAACATATTATTGCAAATGTAATAGAAGATAAGAAAAGCTACTAGTCTTCAATTAAACTAAACCATACTTCAAAGAGATTTGCAAAAGTGTAAGATAATATCATTTTTTTCCCTTTTGGAAAAACATGAATTTGTGAAATTTTTAAAACTTTCTTAGTTTTAATTTCTAACACACTAAATAGGAATAGATATAACCCACACGAGCAAAATCTCTTTGGATCCTTCCATAACTTTAAAGAGTGGAATGGAATCTTGAGGCCAAAATGTTGGAGCACCACTCCTATAGACTGCTCTAGAAGGAAGCAGAGATAAATCAGTGCAACGCTGGTTTGCAGGCCATCTGGTATGGGTAGGACTCATGCTAAGTATTATGGGGGATCCAGCTCTTACAGCTCTCACAGTCTAGCAGGAAGATAAGGCACAAGGGCCAGTAAGTGCACTTGGACTACAGCAGTGCCACTGGAGAAGAAATGAAATGCCACCAAAGCCCCACTTGGGTTGGAGGTAAGAGGGTCTAGAAAAGTCTTTACAGAGGAGATAACAGTTGAGAAGCCTGGAAACAAAACAAAACAAAACAACCCCTGAGCATTCAGAAAACAAAACCAAAAAAGGAAGCAGAGAAGATGTGAAGGTTTGGTGACTGCCAAGCAGAGGGAAGAATATGGGGATGGGAGAGGGTATATTGAGTGGAGAGCAAGCATTCCATTAGGCACAACTGAGATACAATATGCAGAGCCTCTTGGGAGAAGCCTCCTATTCCATTGATGCTCAATAAATGCTTGCCAGATGAATCTGTGTATGAAATAAGTGATTGCCTGGGTCATGGATGGGTTTGGCTGTGTCTTATTACCCCCACTTCCACGGTATATGTGAGAAAATTTTGTGAAGGAAGTTTATAGAGGCCAAGGAAATGAGAAGATTCATCATCTAATGTGCAGAGCCGGGCCCTGATCAAACTCCCTCTTCTGGCTTCAAGGTCTCCTTTGCCAAACAATTCCTTCTGAAGTCAGGCCCTGGCTGACATTCCTCTCCCCCAACTTGGGCGTGACACTGAATGAATAAGGGTGAGACTGACACAAGCCTGGAGATTCATTGTTGGAAGAACTTCTTCTGAACACCACTCCCTGACCAGAGCAAGGATTCAGAGATGAAAATGATGCTCTTCTCATCCTCACAGTCTCTTGAACAAGACATTCGGGGCAGAGAGACCCATCTGACCATGACTAAGAGAGTATAGTGCTACCCTCCTTACAGAGCACAGACAGGACCTCCATCTGAAGGATGATGAAGCTTTCAAGAGGGGATGGAAAAGGTGGGAGTGATTCAAGACATTTTGAAAGGACAAAGACTGATTAGATACAGAGCACTCATTCATGAATTCCAAGCCTTCTGAACGTCTGTGAATCAGTCCTCTTTTTCTCTGGATCCCCAGTACCAAGCACAGTGCCTATCACAGCAAGACATTCCATAAATGTCTGATGCACTATTCTAAATGCAAGGGTGAAGAACAGATATGATGCCAAGACTCCACTTTTTCCCACTTTTTTCTACCTTTCCATTAAGATATTATTGATGTGTCACATATAGAAGTTTCAGGTGTATGGCATGATGATCTGATACACATATACATGCAAAATAATTATCCCAATAAGGTTAGTTAACACCTCCATCCCCTCACATAATTACCATTTTGGATGTGTGGTGATAACTTTAAGATCGACTTTCCTAACAACTTTCAAACATATAACACAGTATTGTTAATTGTAGTCACCATGTTGTACATTAGATCCCCAGAACTTATTCTTCTTATACCTGGGAGTTTGGACCCATTGACCAACACCTCTGCATTTCCCTCCACCCTTTGCCCCTTGAAATCATAATTGTATTCTCTATTTCATCTTGTTCACATTTTTTCAGATTCTACATGTAAAGGGGGAATAGACAACATTTGTCTTTTTTCTGTCTATTTCACTTAGCATAATGCCCACAACACCCATCCGTGTTGTCACAAATGTCAGGGTATCCTTCTTTTTTATGGATGAATACTTTTCCATTGTGAATATATATCACATTTTCTTTATCCATTTATATGTTTATGCATAATTAGGTTGTCTCCATGTCTTAGCTATTGTGAATAATGCTGCAGGGAACACGAGGGTGCAGATAGCTCTACCAGAGTGATTCATTTCCTTTGAATATATACACAGAAGTTTTAAGTGCTGGATCATAGGGTATTCTATTTTTAATCTTTTGAGGAACCTCCTTATTGTTTTCCATAGTGGTTGAACCAATTTACCTCCCACCAATAGTGCATGAGTGTTCCCTTTCCTCTACAGGCTGACCAAAACTTGATGTCTCTTATCTTTTTGTCAGCAGCCATCGTAAAAATTTGAGGTGACATCTCATGGTGGCTTTGATTTGCATGTCCCTGATGATTAGTGATGTTTGGCATCTTTTCATGTGTCTGTTGGCCATTTCCAAGACCCAATTTTGAATATGCCACACGTTTCCTATGCTCTGGCCTAGGATTCCCCAATCTCCCCTTCTCCACCATTACAAATCTTGTCAGTTGCTCATACCCCAATCTGCCACCAGCAGGCAGCCTCTCCTGGACCAGCAATCAACAGGTGAAGGGGTCCTGTTCCACTGCAGACAGAGCCTTGGAGGTACCCAGGACAAACAAGACAGTAGCCACTGGAGACCAAGTCTCTGCCTCAACTTTACACAGCCTCTCTCGATCCCTCTCAGCCAGCAGGGGACAAAAGCATTGCATTGGTACCCTCCTCATGAGTCAGAATCTCTGTAAGAAAGGCTACAATCAATACACATGACACAAGACTGATATGATGCCCTGGAACTGAGGGACCGTCTGTGAAACTGATGCCAATCACTTCCTAAGGCCATGTGTTACGCTCCTCTAGGATGGATGGGCTTGCTTCCCACCTCAACCAGAGCAAGGAGGAAGGCTTCAGTGATGGATGGCAGCAAGGGATTATCAGCCCTAAAGAAGGGGTATCCTGTAGTTGTCTCACCACCCCTATCAGCACTGACACACACAGGGGATGCAGCCCTACCCATCATGTCTAAAAATGCCCACATTGAAAACACTTCCCCTTTGGGGGATTGTCTGTCAATATACGTGACACCATGAGAAAATTAATTATGTCTGGGTGAACTTTAGTGCCGTAACTCACAGAGCTGTGTTCGCCAGAAAAAAAATGACGCAAATTTAAGATGCAAGCAAGAGCCAGTGGGGAAGCAGAAGCATTTTAGCAGCATAAATAGCAAATTGTATTCCAAACTCGAGGACCTGAAGCAGCTGTTGGTCCACCCAAGACTCCCTAAGCACCACTTAAGGGGAATCTCAGCGCACGTGGAATACATGTTTTCTGTTCATAAACAAAGTTGTAAAGGTGGGAGATTCAGCAATGGAGTGAGGAGGGGGCAGCTATAGAGTGGAGGAGAAGGACGTATAAGAGAGGGCTAATTGTACTGGGAAATGTCTGTTCCTCTTGTGAGATCCCAGTAGAAGGTTGCTTGGCCTGAACTTCTACTTAGGCAGAGTGAGCCCTCCCACCACCTGTCCCATAGGACACCCTTCCTATAATCCTATCATAGCACACATAATGCATTGGGGTGTGGTACTTCCAAGTCTGTCTTACTATAGGACTCTGATGGCCCCTGAGCTCAGCGGCTTGGAAGAATGATCTCTGTGTCCCCAGACTTGCAAGCAGGGCCGGGGCCATGCTAGGAGTCCTCATTGTATTCAGAGGCTGTATTTTGAGTGAGACTCAAGTGACAAACTGAAAAATGAACAATTGGTTACAAGTGGAGGTAGACGTAAACAAAGTCAATGACCCAAGAGCTGTTCTGATCATGTCCTTTTCAGTAGGCTGCTTTCTCTACCAAGAACAACACTGTCTGATCTTAACTAAAGGCAATTAGAATGCCTCCTAGAAGTACAGCAAAGATCTCACTTTAAAGAAACAGATTTTGGTAATATGGAAAATTGGGATTGTGTTTCCTTTACAGAAAAATGCCTTTAGAAGGGGGGGAAACATTTTTAAGAGTGCGAACTTAAAATTTCCCAGAACCCACACATTGTAACTTACTGGCCTGAACCCAAACTAAAAGTGGCTTCACCTGTCTTCCCATTGTCCATCACATCCTAAAAATTATAGAAAAAATCCCTGAGATGAAAGAACACATTAAGCTGCAAATGCAAATCAGTCAGCTTCCAAGATTTAAAAGGCTTTCTCTGTGGCGTCTATGTAAATAGCCCATAAAATCCCTGTAAGCCCACAAAATAAGGGACCATTTTATTCAGCTCAGAAACAATCCATACAACACAGAACAAGACATCTCTCCAATAAACTTATGAAAACCTGCCTTTTGGTAAGCCAAAATTAATATTCCTCCCGTTCTCTTGGGTTATGTCTGTAAGGTCACTACGGCCAGAACTTCTTCTGAATTTTGAACTCTATTCAATTAATATTCTTGTTTACAGAGATTTGAAAGCATTTAAGGAAGGTCAAAAACTAACACCAAGCAAAATGCAGCTAAATTCCCCACTGTTGTGCAAGGTTTACCTTAACTCACGCCCCCTTCCCATTTCCCTATCTCTTCTTTATTCACTCTTCCTCTCCAGATTCTGCTTTTTATTTCTTTTTCTCTTCCTTTCCTTACTCTGTCTCTTAACCTCTTTACTCTGTTCACTTCCCATTACACAGGGTTTGCCTTTGGGATATTATCCAATTATCCTGGAAGATTTAAAAGATTTCATGCAGGCAAATCTGTGTCTTCAGTATCCTTTCATTCATTCACAGAATTGAAGAAGGAAAAGAGGGTATGATTAGAATAAAGGGAAGTTGTGTTCCTCAATCTAAGTAAGTTAGAGAGCACTAAAAACACAGAGAGGAAGAGTTAATGTGGTTTGGATTTTTTTTTTTTTTTAGCATTTATTTATTATTGAGACAGGGAGAGAGAGAGCATGAACGAGGGAGGGTCAGAGAGAGAGGGAGACACAGAACCTGAAACAGGCTTCAGGCTCTGAGCTGTCAGCACAGAGCCTGACACGGGGCTCGAACTCACGGACCGTGAGATCATGACCTGAGCCGAAGTCGGACGCTTAACCGACTGAGCCACCCAGGGGCCCTGATGTGGTTTAGATTTTCAAAGCTTGACAAGTTTCATCCATGAAATAAGCTCGTACTTGTAGCACATAGAACAGTGCCTTTTATGGTGTGGGCACTCAAAATGTCGATTTCCTTATTTCTGTCTTCATCACAGTTACTAGCTATGCTGGTCAGTCCTGCCACCAGGTTGTGCTCAATACTTGGTAGCAGTCGTTTTGCCCATAGGCTAAAGCAATGACCTTCAGCTCTGAAGCTAAAACGGGTGAATCTAGAACCCTTACACCTGTTCTCCAAGCCACTTCTCAGAACAGCCAGCCTGCTGCTCACTCACAGACACAGAAACAAGTAAGTAGTAGGTAACTCTGAAAACCAGGAATTTAAGAAGAAGTAGAGGAAAAAAAGGAAGAGAAGGAAAGACAAGGGAAGAGAAGGGAAGGGAAGGGAAGGGGGAAAGGGAAAGGGAAAGGGAAAGGGAAAGGGAAAGGGAAAGGGAAAGGGAAAGGGAAAGGGAAAGGGAAAGGGAAATGGAAGGAAAGGAAAGGAAAGGAAAGGAAAGGAAAGGAAGGAAAGGAAAACCAACACCAGAAGACAAAGCCACATACTTAACAAACAAAAGGATTAACACTAAAGAAATAGAGTACATAGAGAGTAGGGGCACCTGGGTGGCTCAGTCAGTTAAGCATTGACTTTGGCTCAGGTCATGATTTCATGGTTCATGAGTTCTAGCTCCATGTCAGGCTCTGTTCTGACAGCTCGGAGCCTGGATCCTGCTTTAGATTCTGTGTCTCCCAATCTCTCTCTGTTCCTCCTCTGCTCAAACTCTGTCTCTCTCTCAAAAATAAATGTAGATTAAATAAAGATTTAAAAAGAGAGAGAGAGAGTAAAGAGGAAGACATTTAAGTCAATGATTAATATCTTCAGAAAGATGAAGGAGGTTGTCATATCCGCAAGAATGTGGCAGCTAGAGACTTGCTTCTCAGAATACGGTCCACATCCTCATAGCCTGGACACTTGTCAGAAATGCAGAATGCCAGGCCTCACCCCAGAATGACTAAAACAGTACCTGTAGTTTTATGAGCCCCACAGGGGATTTGGATGCTCATTACCATTAGTGGAGCACTGTGTTAGAGGGCTTGGAGTTTGAAACTCTGATTACTGAAAGAAAGAAAAAAGATTAGTGGATGGGAAAGCAGAAATAGATTTAGGTAAGTTGAAAGTTAATAACAAGCCCCATCTGAGGTACTCTCCTTCAGCATCGCATCTGAGCTCTTGTTGGCAAATTCTACACTAGGAGAAAATGAAGGAAAACATGATTTTCTTAGAATCCTATACCTAGTATATAAACTACCAGTAAAGTAAGAGAGCAAAATAAAGACAGAGTTAGGATTACAAAGATTAAGAAAACTTATTACCCTTCTGCCCTCATTGGGGTAGAGTCAAAGGTGAAGGTATTTGAAAGAATGTATGAGACCCAAAGAAATAAGGCAAAGAATAAATAATATATAAGAAATAAGAAAGAGTGGTAAGTAAGTAGAAAACCTAGATCAGGTTTAAATAATTCTTTTAAACAAATTTAATGTTCATTAATTTTTAAGAAAGAGAGAGAGCAAGCGGGGGAGTGGCAAAGGGAGAAGGAGACACAGAATCTGAAGCAGGCTCCAGGCTCTGAGCTGTCAGCACAGAGCCCCATGCAGGGCTTAAACCCGTGAACCATGAGATGGTGATCCGAGCCGAAGTCAGATGTTTAACCGACTGAGTCACCCAGGAGCCCCAGGTTTAAATAACTCTTGCTGCATAACTTTAAAATATTTATAACAAAATATAACTAAAATCCCAGATAATCTCAAAGTGGCAGGTGGAAGACAAAAGAGAAAAGCTACTTAGGCTCTTGTTTCATTTAAGGAAGATTAGAGGTTTTGAATAACTCTAGACAATAGTAGCAAAATATGTTTAAATGTGTATGTCACAAAAGATTGAATGCTGTCTGATTCCATTTATACGTAACTGTAGAAAAGACAAATGTAACCCATAGTGACAGAAAGCACATCCATAATTACCCGAAGCTGGGAAGGAGTAGAGGAATGGGAAGGGGGGATGTATCATATGGGAAGTGGTACAAGGTATTTTGGGGGTGGTTAAAGTGTTCTACATCCCAATTTTGATGATAACTAAATGTTATTAAAATTATTAAATATAAATTTGCCAAAATCCATCAAAATATACACTTAAAATGGGTCCATGATAAAAATGATGCTTCCCTAAAGTCGATTTTAAAAAAAAACTTGTGGGACGCCTGGGTGGCTCAGTTGGTTAAGCGTCCGACTTTGGCTCAAGTCATGATCTCACACTCCATGAGTTCAATCCCCATGTCGGGCTCTGTGCTGACAGCTGGGAGCCTGGAGTCTGCTCTGGATTCTGCATCTCCCTCTCTCTCTGCCCCTCCCCTGCTCGTGTTCTGTCTCTGTCTCAAAAATATATAAAAACATTTTAAAAAATTAAAAAAAAGTTGTGTTACATATACAAACATAAGTGTTAGAAGATTAAAAATTAGATTTTCCACACTGAAAACATTAAAAGAAGAGGGGGTGGAGGGAAACTTGATTAACTCAACAAATACAAGTGGGGAGAGAAAAAGCGTAACAATAACAATAGCTAACATTTAACCAGTACTCACCATTTGTGAAACCAAGCTTTAGATACTTTACATATAATAATTTCCTTAATCCTTAAATCAAGTCAATAAACTATGTGTGATTATAGTCATTCTCATTTTATTGATGAAGAAACTGAAACACATAGGATTTCTGTTAACCAATGTCAAACATGTAGTGTGACAGAGCTGGGGTTCCAATCCGATCATATAACATTCTGCTGTACTGCTTTTCGTAGTAAATAGAAAACATAAAGTAAGGTGGATGAAACAGTTGCAAAGCTGTAATTTATCAAAGTCAAAGAATTTGTAATATAATTTCCCATTATAAGTCAGCTGCTAAGATTTTTTAAAAGAAAGAAAGCTTAGCTATATGTTATTTACAAAAGACATACCTAAAATAAAAAGATCCAGAAAGAATTGAAAATGATATTTAATGCATTTGAAAGATATACTCAATAAAATTCTAAAGATGTAAGTAGGTATATTGATAACATAAAAGAATTCAAGATGAAAAATATTTTAAAACATCAAAGAGGAGTATTTTAAGTTGATAAAAGATACAATTAATCAAGAAAAGAGAAAATGAAGCTGTTATTAAGCTTCTATGTACCTAATAACACAGATTCAAAGCATATAAGGCATAAACTATGACAGAGCCAAAACTTACTGCATGTTTTCAATACATCTCTTTCAATAACTGACACTGTAAGTAGACCAAAACCAAATAAGGACCTGAATAATTCAAATAAAAGTATAAATTATTTCCACATATTTAGTTATCCACTAAAATCAACCTTCTATCAGGCTACAAATAAACTGCAGTAAATTCTGTAAAACAAAATTTTTTTTAGATAAGATTTTCTGACCTCAATGAAAATTAGAAATTAACAACAAAGTGAATCCTCTTGAAAGGAAGAAAGAAAGAGAAAGAAAGAAAAAGAAAGAAAGAAAGAAAGAAAGAAAGAAAGAAAGAAAGAGAAAGAAAGAAAAAGAAAGAAAGAAAAAGAAAAAAAGAAAAAGAAAGAAAGAAAGAAAAAAGAAAATAAAGAGGAAGGGAGAGAGGGAGGGAGGGAAGGAAGGAAAGAAAGGGAAGTGTATATGCTTGGAAATTTTTAAATAGTATTTTAAATAATGCTTTTGGTCAAAATCTATTTAGAAATTAATGACAATAAAAACTCCACATCTCAAAACCTGTGGGATGTAGCCAGTGTAACAAAGCAATACTGAGAGGAATCCATATGTCTTTTTTTGTTTGTTTGTTTGTTTATTTATTTTGAGAGAGAGAGAGAGAGAGAGAGAGTGTGTGTGTGTGTGTGTGTGTGCACAAATGGTGGAGGGGCAGAGAGAGAGGGAGAGAGAGAAACCCAAGAGGGTTCTATGCTCAGAACAGATCCCCACATGGGGGTCAATCTCACAACCGTGAAATCATGACCTGAGTCAAAATCAAGAGTTGGACACTAACGAACCGAGCCACTCATATGTTCTGAAGTGCATTTAGTAACAAGCAAGAAATATTGAAAATAAATTAGCTATAAATCCAGTTAAAAATACTGTAAAATAGCAATAGGATAAATCCAAAGACTGCTGAAAAAGTAATATAAAATAAATATTAACAAAATACAAAATTCTATGATTTAGGGTTGATCAATAATTCCAATAGCTATTTCTTAAATGACTAATAAAATAGATTCCTGGTAAATGTTATAAAGAAAAAGAAGGAGGGGTGCCTGGGTGGCTCAGTCAGTTGAGCATTCAACTTCGGCTCAGATCATGATCTCAGAGTTCATGGTTCAAGCCCTGCATCAGGCTCTGTATTGACAGCTTGAAGCCTGCTTTGGATTCTGTGTCTCCCTCTCTCTCTGCCCCTCCCCTGCTTGTGCGCTCTCTCTCTCTCTCTCTCTCTCTCTCTCTCTCTCTCAAAAGTAAGTAAACATTAAGAATGTTTTTAATTAAAAAATAAAATTAAATTAAAAAATAAAAAAGGAAAAAGAAGGAAGATACAACCATATGAAAAACAAAACACAGGATCATTACCAATACAGAGGAGATTTTGAAAATATTAAGAATATTACTTATAAGTTATATCAGTAAATTTGGAAATCTAGACAAAATGGATAATATAAAATCCTGGGAAAATTTAAGTTACCAAAAAGACTCCAGAAGAGTCTTGACAAATCTGAATAGCAAGTGATCAAAAGAAAAAAACAAAGAAAAGTCAGAAATCTTTCCATTAAACCAATCTCAGGTGATTTCATAGACTTCTCCTAAACTTTTAAGGAAATAATTCTGAAATTCTTTTTAATGGACACCTTCCCATTTGATTCCATAAGATTGGCAAACCCTGGTATTATTAAACCACAGAGAATTAGTACCCAAAGTAGTCAGTTGGACTTATGAATATAGATGGAAAAAAATCCAAACTAAAATGTCTTAATTGTACCTTTTGCAAGAAGTTATTAGGTATCAGAGAGAGAGAGAGAGAGAGAGAAGAGAGAAAGAATATGTTAAGACATGGAGAGACCTCAGTGGTAATTTAGTCCAATCACCTCACTTTAAAGAAGACCTTTATGTCCAAAAAGGGGAACTTACTAACTCAGGTGTCACAGCAAGTAAGTGACACTAACCTGTCCCCTTAACTCACTACCTGAGAGTCTGTTTAAAGTCTTACATTTCTTCCTTTCCCTCATCTCACACCTAAATCACAAATATCCTTTGTGTGTAGATCGGGTGCGGGGAAATGGCCTGAATATATAGAGTTAGAGATGTTTTATTAACAGTTTAAGTACCTTTATAAAAAAACTGAAATAAAGTTGAGATTTGGGGAAACAACGCTCACATTGGAGTCAAGGTCAAGGAGAATGACCCTGACTTCTCTCTGTTAGAACCAAAATACTGCAATCTTCAAACCATGGCTCTGACTTACTATAAACATTAAAATGTCCTTCTGGGTATGTGGAGAAGTCTCTCAAATTTTCTTGGCATATATCACCTTTCCTGATTTATTTTCCAATTCTGGTAGCCAATGGAGAAGAAACAAATTTTTTATATCAAGAGAACTTCAGAGGATGTGATAGGCTTAAAAAATGATTCATAGTGTCAAAGCTGTAAATAAACTTCCAGTGCCAGAAAAGCAGAGGGAAATTGAAAATAAAGAAGTTAAGACATAAGTTCTATAGATTGAGAGAATAATACTTCCTAAGCATTAAGATTTGAAATGTGTGGTTCAACTGCTTTCATTCATTTATTCATTCAATACTAGTTGAAGGCTCTATGATAAAAGCCATACAATGTAACAATTATAGTTGGTTGAGTGCCAGACTTCAGCTCAGGTCATGACCTTGCAGTTCATGGCTTTGAGCTCTTTGTCCGGCTCTGTGCTGACAGCTTGATGCCTAGAGCCTGCTTGGGATTCTGTATCTCCCTCTCTCTCTGCCCCTCTCCCCACTTACACTCTGTTTCTCTCTCTCTCAAAAATAAGTAAACATTTAAAAAGTTTGGTTTTTTAACGTTTATTCATTTTTAAGAGACAGAAAGAGACAGAGCATGAGCAGGGGAGGGGCCGAGAGAGAGGCAGACACAGAATCCGAAGGAGGTGCCAGGCTCTGAGCTGTCGGCACAAGTCCCGCTCGGGGTCTGAACCTACGAACCCGTGAGGTCATGACCCAGGCCGAAGTCGGACGCTTAACCGACTGAGCCACTGAGGCACCCCCTGAAAAAGTTCTTTTAATTTGATTTCTTCTGGGTGAAAAACAAGAATCAGGATACAAATACTTCCCATACAGTAGCAACTCCTATAAGCACAAGGCTTTCCTGCAGCAAAATGTGCTCTTACTACCACAATGGCTGAAGTGAACTCAATCAGATATAGTTCTCTCTCTTAAAAGCTTACTATTTATTTGGTAGGAAGAAAAGACACAAATAATAGCAACAACATCAGGCAACTGAACCCGCCACACATCCCAAGCCTGTAATTCTCTGTCTAGAATTTGCCAATAGAAACTTGACATACGCACTTGGAAAATATTTGTTTACATAACTGACAATAGAATAAAACACTCAGGAGGTAGCAAATGTAAGATCCGGGAGGGATCTTTCAGATGAAACCCCAAACTCCATTTCCCAGATGGCAAAGCATAGATCTCGAAAGGGAAGATGACTCCTCCAAGGCATCAGAGTGGCAAAGCTGACAATAAAATTTAAGTCTCCTGACCCCTTGGGGTCCTTAGACCAGGCAACAGGCCCATGAACTAGTCAGCCAACTGTAGTGACCACGAGGCACCTGCCCTGGCCTCCCCTCTCCTTCTCTGGGTTCTGCTAGGTCTCCTGTGTTGCCCACAAACCCCCAGGAGAAGCCTCACTGCTGCTGCTCCAGCCACTGTTCGAACCCAGTGTCCAAGCCAGAGTCGTCAAAGTTTCCAGGCCTCTGGCTCCACGGCTGTGCTGGCTTCCAGGCAGCGTAAGTGAGAAGAGCCTCCTCCCCAGCTCACTGCCACCCTTGGTTACCTGGGCCTCAGTGGTTCTGCCTTTGCCAAGAATCTCGCAAAATATTTTTTAAACAGACCCGCCAGCTTCCGCCTGCCCTCTCCTTCCACAGCCCATGCTAATTATAGGCACTCAAAACCGTCAGTGGAAAAATAGAAGAAATGAACCTGCCATCTTCCCCCTTCTTCTTGTCTTTCTTTTTTCCCAAGCTTTGTTCCCCACCAAATTTCATCTCTCTTCCCCTAGCTATGCATGTGACTGGACACAAATGTAGGTGAATATCTGCTGTGCGTGTGTGTGTGTGTGTGTGTGTGTGTGTGTGTATAAATGCAGCAGGGATGTTGCAAGCAGTCGAATACTCTGCTATGCTTGGAATTAATTTGCTAGTCTTTCTAAGGGTCAGTCACACAGCTAGTGGCTACTACGGCTGCATTTCTTTTGTTTTGTTTTGTTTTGTCTTTTAGAGAGAGAGGGGGCTCAAGTGAGCGAGGGGCAGAGAGAGAGAGAGAGAGAAAGAGAGAGAAACAGGGCTCACCGGGGCTCATGTTTTTTATGCAAAGCAGGGCTGGAACTCACCTGATGTGGGGCTCAACCTCACCAACTGTGAGTTCGTGACCTGAGCCGAAGTCAGATGCTTAATGACTGAGGCACCCAGGCGCCTCAGCTGCATTTCTAACCCCTGAAATTTACCTCTCTGAGCTCAAGAAATTCAAGAGAAATTGTAAAGCTAGAATCACAATTGGTTCGACCACACTGCAGGGGGAAGGGAACAACTGAGAGTACCTGTCTCGTTAGCTCAGGTAAGACGTGAGAAATGTGGAATTAGATTTGGGGTCAGCTGTAGAGACTCTATTAAACAGGGACGTGTACAGACAAAGCCCAGAAGACTGTTGGTAGCCTTCGGTAGTCAGTCAACAGAGTTCACCAACTGTTGTCTGGCCTTCTAAACAGAAGCTTATCGGGGTGCCTGGGTGGCTCAGTAGGTTAAGCATCTGACTTCGGCTCAGGTCATGATCTCATGGTTTGTGGGTTCAAGTTCTGCGTCGGGATTTATGCTGACAGCTTAGAGCCTGGAGCCTGCTTCGGATTCTGTGTCTCCCTCTCTTTCTGCCCCTCCCCCACTTGTTCTCTCTTTCTCTCTCTCTCAAAAATAAATAAACATTAAAAAAATTAAAAAAAAAAAAAGAAGCTTACCATGCTGCTAGGTTTTTTCCTTCCTGGATGAAGTGTACAGATATAGATATAGATATAGATATAGATATAGATATAGATATATAGATATGGTCAAGAAGGTTTACATTGAGCCAAGCATCATGGTCCACACATTCATCTTCTCTTGATTAATCTTCCCAAAAGCCACATAAGGCCCAGAGAGGTCAATTAATGATCTGTCCAAAATCATGTGGCCAAAGATTTCAGAGCCAAGCAAGGACCCAGGTCCTTGAGACACATGCAAGTAAGCCAACAATAATAGTACGGTGTTGATGGTGATAATTATGGTTACCTACTATGTGCCAAACATCACACTCTACTGCTTTACTAAAGTTATAGAACACAAAACCTTTTGGATAGATAGTATTATCACGTATCATACATTATTGTACAAAATTAAACAAATAAAACCAGTCTCAGAGACATGAAAATGTGTTTAAAATGGCACAGCCAGTGTGTGGTGAAACCAAGATAGTTAGTTAGTTAGTTTTAATTTTGATATTTTATTTTTTATTTTATTCTTCTAATACTTTATTTAAATTCTAGTTAGTTAACATATAGTATATAGTGTCATTTCAGGAGCAGAATTTAGTGATTCATCACTTACATACAACACCCAGGACTCATCCCAACAAGTGCCCTCCTTAATGCCCATCACCCATCTAGCCCTTCTCTCACCCACCTCCTTCCATCAACCCTCAGTTTGTTGTCTGTAGTTGAGGGTCTCTTATGGTTTGCCTCCCTCTCTGTTTTTACCTTATTTTTTCTTCCCTTCCCCAATGTTCATCTAATTTGTTTCTTAAATTCCACATATGAGTGAAATCATATGGTATTTGTCTTTCTCTGAGTGACTTATTTCGCTTAGCATTATGTACTCCAGTTCCATCCATGTCGTTGCAAATTGCTTCATTGCAAAAGATTTCATTCTTTTTGATGGCTGAGTAATATCCCATTTTTTATACACACACACACACACACACACACACCTCACATCTTCTTTATTCACCATACATATATATATATATATGATGTATATACATACATATATACTGGTATTTATATATATATGATGTGTACATATATATATATATATATATATATATATATATGATGTATATACATACATATATACTGGTATTTATATATATATGATGTGTACATATATACATATATATGTGTATGTGTGCATATACCACATCTTCTCTATCCATTCATCAGTCAATAGACATTTGGGCTCTTTCCATAATTTGGCTATAATTGATAGTGCTAGAAGCCAAGATATTTAAATCTAAGTATGCCTAAATTCAGAGTCATAAGTTACTGAGTACATAATGCAACATGATATATCCATCAGCTCTAGACAATTGTTCTTCATACAGCCCTGAAGGTATACAGAAATACAGAGATTCCAGAATTTAGTGAGACAAAGGATTTTAGACCACAATCTACCTAGGGTAAGCACTTTCATTGATAATCTTATTTTTTTTTTCTTTTTCCTTTTTAACGTTGATTCGTTTTTGAGAGACAGAGAGAGAGAGAGTGCAAGCAGGGGTGGCGCAGAGAGAGAGAGACAGAGAGACAGAATCTGAAGCAGGCTCCATGCTCTGAGTTGTCACCACAGAGCCCCACATGGGGCTCGAAATCACGAACCATGAGGTCATGACCTGAGGTGAAGTCAGAGGCTTAACCAACTGAGTCACCCAGGCGCCCCTTAATTTTTTCTCTTTTCTCCCCTTATTCTGTAGGAGGTAGATAGGAAATTAAGAATATACCTGTAGGACATAATTACAGAAACACATTTTTAAGGAAGAGGATTTCAGGAGAAATGTAGTGAGATTGATAGTGCTCTTCAAAGCAGAGTAGTTAATGACTCTGTGGCCATCTTTTTTTGCAGAGGCATAGGCTTTGCTCAAGGCACACTACTTTAAATTTGAACCACTATATTTTTGTGCCTGTTCAGGTACAAAGTCAACAGTGCAATATCTCAGTTCTCCAACTAAAACAATGTCTAAGAAAATATCTAGTAAATAAGAGATACTTTGCGTTTCAATGCAGATCCATAACTAACCCATACTGAGTGCTTGAAAAGTGTGAGGTGTGAATATTTTCTAGCAGTAGATAGGCTCAATTAGATTCAGAGCCTGGGATATATTGATTTCTGTAGAGCCACTTTTTTAAAATTGAGGTGTAATTAACATACTAAAATGCAGAAATCTTAAGCATTCATTTCAATGAGTTTTAACAATTTTGTATACCTGTATAATCACTCCCCTAACAAAATACCAAATATCTCCATCACCAAAGAAAGTTTCTTATATCCTTTTCCAATCATTAGTAATAACATTATTATCCTGATTTTAGCTTTTATTACGAAGTCCTCTAGAATATTGTTTAAGTCTTTTGTGGACTTATTTTTCATACATCTTGAATAAACACCTCGAGTAAGACCTGCTCAGTCATGGGGTACATCCATGTTTAATTTTATAAGAAATTGAAGTACAACTCTCCATAACCATGTATCATTTTACTCTCCCATTAGCAAGGTATGAAAGTTCCAGTTCCTCCATATCATCACTAACTTTTAATATCGGTCTGCTCAATTTTTGCCATTTATAGTTTATCTCATTGTGGTTTTACTTCTCAATAAGTACTTTCTCATGTGCTTATTGGTTATTCATATATATTCTTTAGTAAAGCGTTTGCCCACTTGTCCTCATAGAATATTTTTAAGTTCTTTTCCAATCTGATTCAATGCCACAATATTGAACTATTAATTTGGTAGTTCAGGTATTAATCTATTACTTTCAGAATTAACAGTGATATATTTGCCTGAGTGGCCCATGAGTGTCTTCTTGGAAATTATTGGGCAGGTGTTGCTTAACTAAAATAACTTAGCACTCCCAGTAATAACCTCCTAGGCTTTTGAAAAGAAGAAGGAGAGAACATTAAGCCCAGAGCTTAATAGCAAAGTTCCATATAGAACACTTAAACCCTTCACTAACTAGCTGTTTATGCTGATAGGCCCATTCTGATTTTATCAAGGAATGCATTTTTTATTAAGAACAGTGCCAATTATAGATAGAGCACTTACATTTAAAACATAGGTGATATTCAATCAGCAACCTGCAGCTTGCTGAGAATGGGGCAGACAAAAGGTGCACTGTAAGACCATGATAGCTGAAAGAGAACTTAGAGCTCATCTCAGCCAAACCACCTAGTGTTGGAGAAGAGAAAACTGAGGCCCAGAGACTTAACTAATTTCCCAGCCAAGAACAGAACCCAGGTAATTTTACCTACAGCCTAATGTTTCTTCTACCATAACATGATGCCTTAGGGAGAAAAAGTACTCTCATCTCATTTACAGTCTAAATTAGAAAAAAAAAAATTTTCAAGTCAGTAGAAGTTTAGAAAAATACTAGATGGGAAAATAAAAGCCAACAGAATGGCTGCTTGGAGTCACTCACAAATTATGGAATCTAAGGCCAGGTAACCTGGACATGAGTCCAGCACTTTCATTTATTAACCACGTGGCTTTAGACTAGTCATTTCAACTTAGCATTTTAATATCCGCAAGTGACACTGAGGCTGAAGACAATAAATATGTGGTTCTATTCAGACACGGAAATCCATATTGAGAAGGGTTTGAAACAGAGAACCTGCTGGACTCCAGAACTAGAAGTCAAAGAATAATTGGATAATACTGTTCATGCAAGATGGGTGACAAAAACTGGGTTCACTGCTTGAAGCTAGGGATTTGCTGTCTGTGGGCATAGAGGGGACAGCAAAAATATGTTGCCAATTTTATCCCTGAAGCTGTGATTTATAGGAACCTGTGGACCCAAGCAAGTAGGACTAAAAGGCACAGCCTCGTGTGGAACTGAGCTAGACAACACATTGACTCAAAGATTGGATCTCAGTATCCCTAAAATCACCATAGAACCAAAACGCCAGAATGCTATTTTAAAATTAGGCTCAGGACTAGGTTTATAGGGGAGGTGGTTTCAAATGCTTGCAAGACTATATAAACTATTGGCCAAAGATGAAGAGAGACAAAAATAATTCCTCTGACTCAAAATGGGCACATCAGTCCAAATTTTAAAACTGCCAAAGAAATCTAGAGATAAGAAGGACACCAATGACATCAACAACTAGAACATGAATTCACTCCTTGTGAAATTAATTTTAAGAGATAGTATGACAAAAACTTTAAAATAAGAATGTTAAAATAGGCAGAGATAAATGAAAGAATAGCATAATTAAAATGGTCAAATATATGAAAAAAGCATGAATAATACGAGAATAGGTAGATATGACAATAAGAATAATAAATGATCACAGTCGAAAAGAGGACAGCATAGAGATGCCTGGGTGGCTCAGTCGTTAAGCGTCTGACTTTTGATTTTGGCTCAGGTCATGGTCCGCAGTTTGTGAGTTCAAGCCTTGCGTCAGGACCTGTGCTGGCAATGCAGAGCCTGCTTGTGATTCTCTCTCTCACTGCACCTCCCCTGCTTGCTCTCTCTCTTGCTCTCAAAATAAATAAATAAACTTTAAAAAGAGAGAGAGAACAGCATAGAGATTAAAAAAATAGAAATATAAAAGAATAGTTAACCATGGAGAATAAATTAAGATAATCCAACATAAATCTCTAATAGGCGTTACACAGGGAGAGAATGGAAAAAAAAATCAAATAAAATATCCGAGGAGTTTCCTGACTTAAAAAGATAAAATAAGTCCTTAGAATAAAAGACACTCTAAATACCAGTGTAAATTAATAAAGACAAATCTACAACACGGCACATCTTAATGAATCTGCAGAACTTCAAGGACTAAGAGAAAGGCCAAATTCCACAAATAACAACAATTATACTGATGGCAGCTTTCTCATTAGCATGAATAGATTCCAAAAATAATAGGATAATATATTAAAAGTCCTGATGAAAAATATCTGGCAATTTACAATTTTAATCTGTTAATCTATCATTAAAAAATAAGAGTAAACTATATGAAGTAATATGGACTATAATCAGAATGTACTGATATGTATAAAAAGGATGGTAAAAATAATGGTAGCATATATACAATTTTTTAGTATTTATACCAACATACATATTATACTTTTTTTAGTATTTACGCCAACATACATATTATACTTTTTTTTAGTATTATAGCAACATACATATATTACTATTGTGTACATTTCGCATGAGAAAGAAGGCGATACAACACATATTTGGGTTTATTTTTCCTAAAAGAAACCTTGGAAGGATAAATCAGAAAATAATGAAATTGTTTACTTACCGGGATAATGTGACACTTCCGTGAGTATGTTTTTTGTAAGGTTTTAGCATATGAGATCATGTTGATTATCTACAAATTCAAAAAACAAAGTTAAGTCAATAAGGATGGGAAAGGAAACAGAATAGTCATGTAAAAACAGGACACAAGTATATATCAAATAAATAACTTGCTCACACTAAAGGTGGGCGAAGAGCTATTCAAGTAACTTTTGATACGGGGCTTTGTTCTAAAGAGGAAAAGAAAAATAAGTGAAGGAAAATACTGAATTGTTTTTAATTTTTTTTTTCACAGTGTTAGGAGTACAGCAATATTGACATAATTTTTTGTGTGTTGCAGGTTTGAACAAAAGAGTAAATAACACTGACATTATCAGGAGCTAGGGTGCTTACTGGGAGGAAGGAAATACAAATAACGGAATGGGGAAGGCAAGGAACAATCTTGTGGGGGTGGAACGGAATTGGAAGAACTAGTTTAAATTCTTGATTTCTTATCTATTTCCTCTACCTATCCACTGCAAGATCTTAAAGTTCCCATAGCAGTGAACATACCTACTACCCAGATCCTGGTTTCTAAAGAAATTACTAAACAGACCAGTGCTCCTCGGGAAAATGCCAACTCAAGAACTGGGCAGAGAAGGTACAAAGTAAGTATGGAACACCTTGTCATGCCAGAAAGTAAATGACTCCATACTGTCTAAAAAACTATGAAGTCATATGCCAATACACGGAAGCCTGCTTGGAAGGGTTCTCATTTTAAAATCTAAGAAAATTTGAGAATCGAAATTAATAAGAACTGTTGTGGATTATAACCAGTTGAATATAGTAAGAGTCCACGAGTCCATATTAATAATAAATAGATGTCTAGATAAGTGTAGATGGATGGGTGGACAGATAGGAGGAATGCTTCTTTATGGATGGATGCCAACTGGTAATACAGAAGGGATTTTGAAATTAGATTTGCAACTATTATAGTAAAAATTAAACTTCGGCAAAAACAAACAATATATCCTGGCTAGAGGAAGGTAGTTTTGTGAGGAACAAGATATTAACAAAGTCTAGAAGTATTTCACTACAAACTACTTATAAATTTTAAAAGGGAAAAGTGGAGAAACCAAACATTTTAAACAAGTTATCAAAATGAACATTACTGGGACATCTGGGTGACTCAGTCAGTTAAGTGTCTCTTGGTTTCGGCTCAGATCGTGATCTCACAGTTCATGAGTTCGAGTCCTGCATCTGGCTCTGTGCTGATAGTGTGGAGCCTGCTTGGGATTCTCTCTTTCCCTCTCGCTCTCTCTCTGCTCCTCCCCTGCTTGCTCTCTGTCTCTCTGTTTCTCTCTCTCTCTCTGTCTCCCTCAAAAATAAATAAACGTTTTTTTTTTTTTTTTTAATGAACATTACCAATGAAGGGCAAACAGACATCATGTGCCTCTGGATGTGATGCCCTGAGAAAGACACAATCATTCATGAAGTACATGAGTCACAAAGGAATATCTGCATTTTATCATGAGGATACATCTGAAAAATCCACATTGTGACACAATCTGTAAAACATCAGGCCTGTATTTTTTCAAGATTACTAGTGACATAAAAAACAAACAAAAAAAACACCTGAAGATCTGCTCCTGATTAAAGGAAAATAAAGTGATGACACTTGAATGCACCACATGCCCCCCCCAACACTGAATCCTGAATGGGGGCGGGGGGGTGTAAGGGTGATACAGGACATTATAGGGCACGTGATAACTCTGGGATATGATCTATAGAAAAAAGTTTCGTATCAATATTAAATCGCAAGACACTGATGAAAGATGGGAACTCCTTTAGTGAAAGGCCCATTTATTATGCCTCTCCCTCCATACATTTTAGAATCCAAGTTCAGTGAGAATATTAAATATTCATTTTTCCCTCTTCATCACTATCTAGTCTGTCTGCAGAAGCCCAGTATGGCCAACATTTCACATTCCCTTATCACTCCTCCTCAACTAATTGAGGCTTCATTTCATTCCTCACGCGTATGCCGAGGAGGAGAGAGAGGGTGCCAGGCTCTCAGCAGTCTGCAGCCTGTCGGAACCCAGCTCCGTGGAGACTCCTTCATAGAGATCCAGGCCCTGATTGTATTTGTGGGAACCGAAGCTGTATTGAATTGAGCCCACAACCTAATTAGCAGATTTTGAACCGCAGAAACCTTCATTATGCTATAATCCCACATCATCTTTTGAAGCTCAGAAAAAAAAAGTAGATCTGTTCATTAATTTATTACAATAAGTGCATCATCTCTGCCTTTGAATACTCTGAGGCTAATGATATGTCCCAACGTGTGATGCAGAGGATGACTCAAATAGTTTTTCTCCTAGGGGATTACTCTGTATGCCCACACGTATGCCGCCATGAATGAATCTTTCTGTACCTGCGTGACTGCCTCTTTCAGTAATGTGTGCACGTGTGCGTGTGTGTGTGTGTACGCATGTAGGTTATTGGTCCGTGCCTCGGTGTGGACACCCCTGTGTGGATAAATGACTCTGCGTTGCTGTACTGCTACACGTCTGTAAGTTACACGTTGCTGAGCATAAAGTAGATCATCAATGTATCTGTTAAGGCTCTCTCGATTGCAGGTGATATCAAACCAAACAAAACAATTGTGTAGGCCAAAAGGAAACACATTGGCTCATTTAACTGAAGTGTCCATGATTAGCTTTAACTTCCCACTTGGGAAAGGTGGGAGAGGGGAGTCACATCCAGAGGGACTGCTCCTCAGTAGATAGAGACCCTGCTGAGCAGGAATGCCCTGGAGTCCCTGGCCTAGAGTCCTTGTTTTGGCCACCTCATCTGGGGCCTCCACCATCTGTTTGTTTTCAGGCAATTCCTGGGGCAAATAATAAATCGAGAAGTCTTATCAAGCCACAGTATTGGAATCCAGAAATTGGGCTGGGAATTTCTGTTTCCTGGCCGCAGGCATCTCTCTGTCCCCTCCCCCTCAGCTTTGTGCTCTGTATCTTGGTCAGTCAAAGGCCAGTTTGAAACAATGGCCACCCAGGGCATCAAACTTCAAGCCCTAATTCAATCTCCTGCCATGTTGCTTGGGTCACTGCCTTTGCTCACGCTAAATAGACTGGTTGGCGGGGGGGGGGGGGAGGGCATGTTTTTATAGCACTGTAAGACTGGAATAGCTGGGTCTTCATTTATCTTAGACTTCAGGCTGTAGGTAGAATTTTCCTACCAAATTCCCTCCTTTTCTCTCTCTTTTTTTTTTTTTACTACTTTTTAAAATATTGTGATTATTGTGGATTCACATGCAATTGTAAGAAATAATACAGAGATGCCCCTCAGACACCTTTCCCATTTCCCCCCTTGTTCACATTTTGCAAACTCATAGTATAATATATCACAACCTGGATAATGATGTTGATACAATCTACCAATCTTATTCAGAGTTCCCCAGTTTACTTGTGATTATTCGTGGTGTGTGTGTGTGTGTGTGTGTGTGTGAGAGAAAGATAAAGAGAAAGAGAGAGAGAGAGAGAGAGAGAAGGTGCTCAGCATCATATGTTATTATGGGAAGACAAATTAAAACATGATATCACTACACACCTACCACATGGCCACATGCGGTCAGAATACTGACCACACGAAATGCCGGTAAGGATGTGAAGCAATAGGAACTCCTGGTCAACAATTACATGGCATATCACATTCCACTGGCATCGACATTTTACTACTTCAAGTGAGGTGTGGCAACTTTCTTCCATGGAGGCTCCTTTACCTTCCCCACTTTTAAATATCATCGTCCTGAGTATTCGATGATGTTAGAATATTTGTTCAATCATCAGTTACGGTTTATGAAACTCCAGAGAAGAAAGACGGTCTACTGGGCGAAGTCCCATTTCTGCTTTTTATGCAGTTGACATTTCTTCCTTTTAGCACTTGAAAAATACTGTGCCTCTGCCTTCTGACCTCCGTGACTTCATACAAGACATTGTTGTCATTCCGATTCGTTTTCCTCAATAAGTAATGTCTCGTTTCTCGCTGGTCTGCATTCTCTCTTGAATGCATTTTGAAAACTAAAAATTTTGTCTTCAGTTTTCAGAAGTTTAATTATACTGTACCTTGACATTGATTTTGGAGGGGGGAGATTTATCCTGTGTATGATTTGCTCATCTTCTTGAATCTATAGGTTCCTGGTTTTGCCAAATTTGGGGAGTTTTCAGTTCTAACTTTTTTTGAATATCATTCATCTTCTTTCCCTTTTCCTCTTTTGCTATTGTCATACAGGTCCCTGAGGCTCTGTGTTGTTGTGTTGTGTTGTGTTCTGTTCTGTTTTGTTTTTCAGTCAGTCTATTTTCTTTCTGTTGTACAGATTGTGTGAATTCTGTCTATCCATCTTCAAGTGCATGGATTCTATTTTTCATCAACCCCGCCCCCCCACTACTATGGAGCCCAGCTAACAAGTTTGTTTGTTTTTTTTTTTTCTAATGTCTGATCTTATATTTTTCCATTCTGTAATTTTCATTTGGTTCCTTTTTATAAATTCCACTTCTTTGCTGAAGTTTTCTATTTTTTCATGTGTTTCAAGAGAATCTGTAATGGATTGTTGAGTCGTGTTTGTTTGGCTGCTTTAAAATCTTTGTCATAAAATTCCAATGTCTGATTCATCTTAGCGCTGGTGTCAGTTGGTTTTCTTTCTCATTCGAGTTGTGATTATTCTTAATTCTAGGTATGATGAATGATTTTCTGTTGTATTCTAGACACTGTGTCAATTAGGTGACTCTATATCCTATTTTAATCTTTTAATTTTACTGCTCTGCTTAGATTAAGCATGCAGATACGTCCTGGCCTACTTTCTTGGTTTGTGGTTCCAATGATACTGTAAATTTCATAGCATTTTCAGTGTCACTTTTGTCATTATTGGAGTTCCCTGTTGGTGCTGCCCAAGATGGTAGGAAAGTTTCACCAGGCTGGACCGCTGAGGGTCTCGTGGTGGAAAAGGGGAGTCTCAGGTATGTGGGCACAAAAGGGCTTCCCTGGGCAGACACTTGTTGTGGTAGGGTCTCCCTACCCATGCTTCCCAGCTCTGTCACTGTTTCTGGGTAGGAAAAGAGTATCTCTGGCTCTTGGGGTCAAAGAGACTTCCCAGGCTATCATTCTTCTTTTGGATAGGTCTTCTACCCATCCTTTCTGATGTCCCTGGGTAAGGGAGAAATTTCTCAAACCCAGCTAGGAAGAACTCCAAATCAATCCCTTTTTCTGGTTGTTTCCAGTTCACCTTGTGTTGTCAGAGAGATTCCTACTCAATCTTGGAAGGAAGGAGCCTAGGTGGGATGCCTCTTGTTGCTAGGCTGGAGTCAGGAAATTCTGGGCTTCCTTTTTCTCTTTCGTGGGAGATATAAGGAGTCTCGCCATTATGTTTTTCTTTCTCCAATCCTGGGGCCCTAAACCAGTTTGCCTTTTTCTTACCACCTTTAAGAGTTCTCCTTTCAGCTTTCTTTTATGTTGTTTACAGGGTTTACACTTGTGCTTAGAAAGGAGGTACACAATCTATGCCATCTTGTCCAGGTATCATTCTCTTTTCACCAGTAGATCACCTTCAGTCTGCGTTGGTCTCTTTCCTATGCAGCTTTGCTAAAAGCCACAAGAAACAGCTAATAGATTCTAACATCATGAAAAGTATTGCATATTTCCCAGAAAAGTAAAGAAGCCTTCTCTGCCTTTCATCCAACTCAGCCAGTTCTACAATTTTTGGTGGGTCACTTATAACTTCTCCCTTCCTGGATCAATTTCTATATTCTTTAGGACTATGACTATAAGCAAGACCAGCTGACACTTAAAAATAAATAATATTATTGTAAGAAGAGGGGTTACATACGGAATTGGGGAGGGGGGGGTGCGGCTCACCAGCTGGAAGAATCAGGTTTGATAGGTCAGAAATAGACAACTCCAGAAGTCTTAGTACAAGAAACATCCTGAGAGCCTCATCAGTCTTGCCCCTGAAATGAATGAACAAGGAAGTTTTTTCCCTTCCCATCCTTGAGTTATACTATTAAGACTCAGATTTCTAGAAGAAAGGGTCTTTTTACCTACATTTGTCACAGACCCATCCCTTGGCCAAAGGAAGGAAGAGCTCTTTGATTAACAGCTTTCCCAATGCAGCACATAATGGAAGAGAGACAATTCCTTTAAAAAAATTTCACAGGGTTCCATCACCCTCTTACACTCACTAACTAGCTCTCTAATTTGTGGTCTTCTCTTGGTCTATACCACCACTGCTCTAAGTCTTGCCTTCATATTTTCTTACCTAAAATAATATAGTTTTTGACCTAATCTCTCTTGTCAAGATTCTTTACATTCCAAGTGACAGAAATTCAACTCCAACTAGCACATGCACTCAAAGAAAAGGCATTAACTTACATAACTGGGAAGTTCAAAGAAACACCACAGCCACAGCTGGATCTAGGGGCTCAAAAGAAGTGACTAGGACCCAGACTCTCTTCTCCAACTCTTACCCTTCCCTGACTTTTCTTCAAATGTAGGCTAAGATTTAGCTCCTTATCACAATTTCTTATCATGAGATCTTTATGACTTGGTACTTCTCCAGCTACATCATCTGCATCTGTGACTTTGACTTTAGATACTAGCAACTCAAACTTCTTATATTCCCCCAAAGACTCCGAGCCTGGAACCCTTTGCTCGAAGCTGGAAAAATTCTCCTTCTTCAATGCATGTTCGTTAAATTATTAGCTACTCTGCATTAAGTCTACACAATGTCATAATCTGTCCTGTATCATTTTAAGAATACAGTAACAATAGTAGTTAACATGTAAGGGCTTCTGGTGCCAGACTGCCAATTCCAGCTACACAACCACGGACTGTGTGATCCTAAGCAAATTATATAACCTGCCTGTGCCTCAATTTCCTCATCTCTAAAATTGAAACAATATCATCTATTGAATTAATCCATGTGAAGTGCTTACAACTATGCCTAGTATGTAGAAAGTACTCAGTAAATATTAATCATTCTTACTGCTATTTTTTTAGGTCTCCTATGTGCCGAATACTTGGAACCATCTCATGTGATCCTCACGACAATCTTGTAATGAGAAATACGATCATCCCCATTTTCAACGTTAGGAAACCAAGGCTTGAGGAGATTGAATAACTTGCACAAGGTCACGGACCTAGTAGGCGATAGAGTCAGAACTGGCGCATATCTACCCTGGGACACCTTCATGACCATCGATGTCCTAATGCTAGTACCCAGAGGGGCAAAACTAGGTATGTTCAGAGAAAGAGAATTGTCTAAATGAAACTTTCTCAGTCTGCGTTTGCTGCATCTTGCTTGTGAGCTGGTCTTTGCGTATGGGCCTTGCTCAGTGCCTCTGAGTGTGCCTTCTACTTAATATATTTTGAGGTCGTTTCACCAATCCAACCTGAGCGGCAAAAGCATAAACCATCCATCTCTTCCCCAGCCTCAGGGATAAAGGCTGAGTGTGTGTTTTAAATACAGCTGTTGTAAGTTAGCCACATCCTGGGTAAGTCACCTTTACAGACAACCCACTACTTTCCCAAGAAAGCATCAGCTTTATGAAACCAGCATTAAGGATTATTTTTCTTAAAACGGTTTCATGATGCAGGCCTCTTTGTTGGGGAACCCTTATTTGTGGAGACCGTATGAATTTTAACAGTCCTCTGACCTTTCTAAATCCCTCGATCCAATGGGATGCTTTATGAGCCCACAAGGGTTATAATATACAGAATAAAAGATAATTTTGTTAGGTTGGGTGTTTGGTGCCATCGTATACTAAGTAGCTAAATTTTTCACTTTCTACCTGACTATGACACTGTTAGTGAGGTCAAACTACATTGTGGAGACTTGATCACACAGAAGGGATCCACTGTTAAACTGGGAGAGGTGGTTTCAAGAATAGCAAGATGCGGGGCGCCTGGGTGGCTCAGTCAGTTGAGCGTCCGACTTCAGCTCAGGTCACCATCTCGTGGTCCGTGAGTTCGAGCCCCGTGTCGGGCTCTGGGCTGATGGCTCAGAGCCTGGAGTCTGCTTCCGATTCTGTGTCTCCCTCTCTCTCTGCCCCTCCCCCATTCATGCTCTGTCCCTCTCTGTCTCAAAAATAAATAAACGTTAAAAAAAAAAAAAAAGAATAGAATAATGCCGGGTAGTGGAAAGATTCCAGAGTGCTAGGTTAAAACCTTGACTCTAGTAAATATTTCAATTACTTGTCACCTCTGAGGCCTCATTCCTCTTGTAGGGGTCGTGTGGGTGGGAGTGCTAATCTCTAAGCACCTTTCCAGTCTATGCATACAGAGCTCACCACTTGGTTTCAATTAACACACAGGGCAAAGGGAGACTTTGATGATCCAGAAGAAGTTCGTGCCATACATATATTTGTATGTTAATATACATACAAAAATAGGAGCTGGCCTTCAGAAATGGCGATCACCCCTTCTTGTCTTCCGGCAGTGGGCCAGTTTCTCCTAGGGTTTTATTTCATTTTTTTGTTCCAGCGAAAGTTTTGCCCACAGCTGTTAACACTTTCTCCCTTGGGCCACACAGGAGAGTTGTTAAAGAATTTGCAGAAGGTGATGGGAGTATAGAAATGAGGCCACAGAATGTGTGGAAAAAAAAAAAAAAACCCACCCCATAATGGCTCTACAGGAAGTGCCTCCTCTTGCACGTGTCATCTTATTATCATCTCTGATGATTTCCCTTTTTATTGCCTTGTGTCTAGACAAAATAAAACTGCTGGAGTTTTACAAAATGATTTCCAATCCAAAAATCTTTTTTTTTTCCTTCATGTTACAGCGCAAAGGAGATATTTTCCACTCTAAAGATCCAGACCCAAAGAGATATGGTATCAGTGCAAACCTTATGGCTGAACCATACAAACATCATGTGCTGGTAACACAAATAGTAATAAGCCCAGGGTCTCAAATGCTGCTATGTGCTGAACATTTTTGGATTCACTTACTGATTCCCAAGATTTTTTTTTTTTTTTTTTACTTAGTCTATACCATGTTTCAGGACACTCCCCAATCCTAATGGGCCTGAGAGAGCTTAGAGGAAGAATGATAGATGTGATGTCAAGCCGTTAATTTGGCAATACTTCCAGAAGGGAGCAAGAGTGATTAATTCTTACACTTCAGAAATTATTCCCCTTGGGGGGTGGAAACAAAACTCAAGATGCCATTGGAAGAGTAAAGCATGAGTAAGGGTAAAACATCTCAGGCACTTGGGATTGTATATCTTCTTCAATATTCACATGGCGTGGAAGCTTTCCAAAGGTTCTGCAATCATTTTGATTAGTAGTCCAAGACGATGTAGTCCCAAAGGAGTGGGTGTGAACAAGAATAAAAATGAAAAATCCTACCCTGGTATGGTCTAGGACTATGCATTCAAGCTGTTCATCTATCAGCACTGAGAGAATGTTTCAACCATTCCAATTGGCATTGCCTAGGTCCCTACTATGTTCCAACACTCATACTAGGCTCTATCATGGGGAGTCTAACAGGATTCTTGACCTCAAGGAGTTTATAAAACAGCAGGGGATTTAGCACATGCATATGAATAATTATGATTCAAGGGAAAATGATGCGATAACAAAGGATTCATAGGAGAGAGAGATTACTTTAGCTGGAATGATCCTTGACACTCTGTTCATTCATGTACTTAACATCTACTGAGATCTGTTAATTGGATCCAGCTCTCTGCTGAGAAGGAACCACACCCAAATGAGGGAGAGAGAGAACAGCAAGGGCACCTCTGGTTTTACAGTAATGGAAGTAAGTGGGAAACAGCCTCCTTTGCCTTTCTCTCCTTCCAGTTCCTACTCCCATACTACCTTGTAAGTTGTTCCTGAGAATGCTGTTTTGAAACTGGATTGTACGTGAATTCTTTCCTTGGGGTCTGCTTTGGGGACCCCAGCTTAAGTGGGGAACATCACAAAATTTTCAGAATGAAGAAGATGGAATGTGAGAAGACACTAGAATAAGGCAGCACACTGTGGCAGTGAGAGCTTTAGACTGGGAATTAGGAGACAGCATCTCACAGTTCATTGGCAACCTTGGGAAAGCCCCTCCTATTTCTGGCCTAAGTGTCCACACACAAAACTTTTAATTTGGTCCAGAGGAACCAGGTAACTAAATACCAGCTAAAATATCACTTGAAAAAATGGTTTGGTTAAGGCAAATAGATATTTTTTTTAAAGACCATATACACACACAAACACACGTCTCAGTAATATACATGTTAAATCTCTGGCTTTTGTATCAATTCTTATAGCATCCTTCTCCATCTACTTGGCTTTGACAAAAAGAGCCATATCTGTATTTTCAGAAAAACAACAACAACAACAACAACAACAACAACAACAAAACATTAAGCTCCATGGATTTCAAGATCTTTCTCTGCCTTAAGGAAGGGTCTTACTCATTCCAATGCTTTTCCACTTCTGCTCTGGGTTCAGTGAAGAATCACGGACTCTTATATCAGTTTTTCTTGGTGTTAGGGAGGTAGTTGAAAGAGTTGACTAATAGCCATAAAACAAAAATTGCCTTCTCTGGGCAGCTTCCACTACAGGAAGAGCATAATGGAAAATACCTTTCATCTTAGAACTTTCAAAAAAGAAACTGGTAAATCTTTCAGAGAAGCATTGAAAACACGGTTGTGATGTTTCTGTTACACAATCTTTCAATTTCCCTGGTTTGTCAGATGAATCATTCCTCTTTCCCTGATTTGCTCTGCTGGGTTTTTGACTTAAAGAATTCCCTGAATAACTATTCCCTACAACTCAGGCCAGGAAAAATTTCCTAGATACTTCCAAGAAATAGCGAGCTCTGCCTCATATATTTAACCACTGGATCTTCGCGACAGTCCTAAGATTCAGACCCGTTTGTCAGCCTCACTGGACCACATGGTGCTCTCTGAGTCCACACAGACTGTGTATAACTCAGTGCCCAAGAGGAGTAGAGAGATGACCAGCACTCGCTGGCTACTGACCGGTAGACTCTGAAATTAAATCTTGCTGCAATTGACCTAGAGATTCAGTGTGCACAAGATCAACCGTTGATCCCCAACTCTACCCGAGCCTCTACCTCGGTTTCCTCAAATTGCTGGTCCCCAACTCTGCCTCTTTGGGAAGCCCCAGAAGTCTGCAGAGCTCTGGCCAATTCCATTTCCAGGAGCTGTCCCCGTAGCCAAGGCGCTGCACTGTCTGGATCCTGCCTCTCCCCCTGACCTCGGGCAGCACCCTCCTGCTCCTGCTGCTGGATTTTCCTTCACTCTTCCTCACCTTCCTTTTCTTGTGCCAGCCCCTGCCTGAGCTCAGTGTGGATATTGGGCCCTTGAATATAGACCACAGCCTGCCCAAATGCCAAACTCTTGCCGCAGGCAGGTTTCCTCAGCCCTCAACCCATTCAGCCCCCCCCATCCCCTCCAGTGCAGTTCTTACTGCTGTGATCCAAGTATACTCAGAAATGCAACACTGTTTCAGTAACCCACACATAACTTTCTTTACAATGGGGATGGACAATCTAGGGTGAATATATATTAGTGACAATGGTGATGATTAAAATAGTCACAGTTTAGCAGGTTGTTAACTCTGTGCCAGCTTCTGATCCATGTACTGTAGAGGTATTTCCCCATTTGACAGATTGAGAACTGAGGTTTAGAGGTCAAACAACCCGTTCCAGTATCACTACTAATACTGACGGAGTCAAAACTGAATCCAAACATCTAATTCCAATATCTGTCCTCTTTTCCACTTATGCCATAAAATGTGTAAATCTTGACTATTCACAAGAACGTTTTTGAGCCTTATAGTCCTCCTTTTCCCCAAGTAATGAATAGCAATTACATAAGTCATTTGCCCCTGCCGATGAAATGGAAAACTAGACCTGGCCATAGATGAATTCACTGAAATCCTTGCACTAGAATGCTCTGCATTTGGCAATTATATGGTATTAATGCTGAGAATAAAATCATATTTGCTTGGGAAGTCCTTTAGTGCTCTTACACCTAAAATATCATGTTTGCTACACAGGATGTTTATAGTGTAGCCCTTTAATATATATATATATATATATATATATATATATATATATATATGTATATGTATATATATGTATATGTATATGTATATATATGTATATGTATATATGTATGTATTTACACACACACACACATATATATATATATGCATTGATTAAAAATAGACCTTAGCCAATGAAGGACGCAGTTAAATAAACTCTCTAGGGGTACATTTCTGCTTATGCCAGATACATTAGATCATCCAGGGTAGCAGAGTTTTATTTGGTCATTTTCCAGGAATATTCGTGAACACTCTGATCACTTGAATGAGTTAATTTTCTTCACCCAGGATGAGCATTACAGTTTCAAAGAGCAAACCACACTTTGACATAAAATATAATACTATGGTCCTTTCATGGAGTACTGTCATTATAGGTTTAAATGAATTAACTCTAATCCTTTGTTCGGATTATATCATGCCCCTTCTCAAACATACCCAGTGGCTGTCCATTTTAGATGGTAATACAAAGAGTCTGTCATCATCATTTCTTCCCAAGAAAACTACCAACTGACTTTCTGAACTTCTTCTCCACTTCAGGCACCCTAGACCGCAGCTCTTTTCTCTACACAATAGCTCTTCCTACCTCAGCTAACACTTTCTTAACCAGGTTATCCTCTTGCTAGTTTTTACCCTCCTTACATATGAAAAACAGACCTGTCCTGCAAGGTGCATCTTAAATTCCTTCTTTTCCATGATGTCCCACCCATGTAACATCTCTAGCTCTGAAGCCCCTGTGATACTGGACTTATCTCTTTCTTATAGCAAAGGTCACAGACTACCTTATAATTACTATTTTATGGATACACATCCTCTCTTTCTTTACTGTTACTTCTTTGAGGAGATGGACTGACTTTGGATATCAAAATTCGTTTATTAATCAAACATCTCCTCGACATCTCCCTTGTGCCTATTATTCATAGGAGACATAGATCCCAGTAAAACCTTGACCTTGGATCGTCAGATAGAAAAATAAGACATGAAAAAAATTAAGTTCCTTGTGTAAGTCTTGAGTAGTGGGTATAGCTCAAGTGCTGTAGGTGGCACTCGTCATTCATAGGCCTCCTTACTTCGAGAGAACCGACTTTCTCCTCTGGTAATGAAAGTCACTTCTCTTAATGACATCCTTGTGGAAACTTTTGGCTCTGCTCAGTAGCCATCTTTGGATCCCAACCCAACTACTAGTTTTAAAGGGTGATTCAACCGCTAGCCCCAAGTAGAAATGCCAATGTCACCGTGCCCTTCTCCAATTCAAAAGAGTGGGCGTCATAGAATTCCAGTGCCATTCCAATGCCGAAATTGAGGTGGTGAATGGCATGCTTTCAACATACACAAGCCAGTCCCCGGAGTCAGTTGTCGCCCAAAAAATTTCAATAGGCTAAGCAGAGGATGGACTTTGGTGACAGTGTGCTTCTTAGTAAATCAACAAATTATTCTTTCATCTGGGGTGAAAATATGAAAAATAAAGAGAACACTTAATGTCACAGAAGGTCAGATCCCATAAAGGGCCTGTGTGATACATCGTCCAACCTTGTCATTTTAGCAGATGGAAAAACTGAGGCTCAGAAAGAAATACTTGAACCAGGTCACAAAGAAAGCCAGCGGGACTGTAGGGAGCCTCTCACAACCTGACACCCTTAATTCCCAGTCTCCAGGTCTTTGCAATACCCCTGATGTCCCTCTTTTAGTCTGTACTGTCTCCATATTTTCCCCTCAAAAATAGAATCTTATTTTCATAAAACCTCAGACATCATTAGGTATTTTGTGCTTCAGATTTACCCTAGCTCTTAGTTTGGATTTAGTCTCTATATGTTCCTTCCTCTGTTTTCTGAGCAGAACCCATTTAATTTGGACCTTAGAAGCCAGGTGAAAGTAGAAAGACCTTAGAGTTAGCATGCGCCACAGCGGCATTCTCCTTTGCTTTACAAAATATTTGCAGAATAAACAACTGTGAACAGTATCTCAGTGTCTCCAGCCACAAGTGGTGGTGGGAACCAGGTCTATTCCAATCTACTTGTTTCAGCTGCCCCCTGTATGCAGGTCTTTGGGCCGAGACCAGAATTCCAGGACCAGTCCTGCTGGTGAGCTACCACGCCTCTCATGCAAGTAACTCTCCCCCTCCCTGGATATCAGTTTCCTCCTTCTGTAAAATAAGGTTCCTCCCAGTCTCAGCAGATTATGTGTTGTGATATGATGCTTTATCTAAATACTTAAAGAAATTATTTTATGTTCTGTTTTGTTGTATACTTTTCTTCCAGCAAGACTAAGCTCCTTCTCCCCAGGGATCATTAGTAGGCCCCAAGTAGCTGTGATGTAATATAAAGAAGCTGTCAGGAGTCCTGGACACAAGAACCAACTCTAATACCTGATGGCCCAGTAATTTACATAGCACCCTTTCCATGGGATTCTACTTGCTTATCCACAGACATAAGATAATACCTCCTCTTTGCTTTTCATTCATACTTCATTTTCATTTATTGAAAATCTACATTAAACCAGAATTGGTGGGAGATTTTTGAGACATAACAGCTATCTAAGTAATCTATAAATTAGGAAACATCTTACAGACAGAAAATATTACCAAGATTTTTATTCACCTCTGACTTACAACTTCCTATATGTCTAGCAGATGCGGATGACTAAAAGAAGGATAAAACACATGCTAAGCTAGTGGAAAAATGAATGCAACCAAAAAGCAGGTAATTGGCAAAGAAATTTATTCTTGGTAGTTCAAAAAATACATTAAAGTTGTCATTATGGGGGAAAGCTCATCTTCCTTTGACTTTCTGATACTTATTTTATGTCTTGATTTTTTTTTTCCAATTCTTAAAGATGAGAGATTTTAACTTTTCAATGCTTAGGGCCTCTTAAGAACTTAACCAGCCCTGTTATCCAGCAGGTAATGCAATTCAATTCACTTTATGGAGCGCCCCATTGGTTCAGAAAGAGATCTCAAAGGGGTGGGCATTAGTGACCCAGAAAGATCCCAATCATGGGGGGAGGGAAGTTGATTTTTACATCAGAAGCCAAATTATTAGGTTTGAGATTTGTGTCCAGTTTTATATGTGACGCGCAGACAAGGACAAATGGCTCAATGTGTGAATCTAAGGACTCTGTGCAGGGCAGTTGAAGAATCTGCTGGGTCTTTTCCCCTATTTGAAAGTCTATCACGGTAAACTCAGGTTGTCCGAAAGAGATTACACTCTCGTCTGCCACCAGAGGGCCCCATCACCAGGTAATAGGGCCAAAAATTGCCAGCATCTGAGTGAATGACTCAGATGAGGAAGCATCCATGTCCCCCCTTGAAGATGACAGTTAAAGCCATGACCTTGAAGGTGGCAGTTGAAGCCATGAGCACCTCACCCTTGCTCTGTGTGTGGTTTTGGTTTTCTCCCTAATTAATAACAGTAGTAGCACCCCCATTTTCGATGCTACGCGACATATATCTTATTTAATCCTCACAAGAGTCCTGTGAAGTGGGTAATACTGCTTTCTGCTTTTACAGATAAAGAAACTGAGACTGACGGTGGTTAACAGTATGCCCAAACCACACAGCCGGAAAGGGACAGGATTAGGACTGGAACCTGAGGCTCCGATTTCAAAGTTCAAATCCATAGTCACAGGGTTATGTTTTTCCTGGATAACGGGAGCAGCATTTAGTTCATCATCTTGGACCCTGCAGTAAGGTTAGGAAATGTAAGGACCATACTAACTGAGAATCCAGCTTATGAAATGAGCCAGTTTCTAGGGGGAAGTGGGCTTCTCAACTAAGAGAAAAGGGAGCTGAGAAAGGAGAAGGAAAGGAGAGCAGGTAGAGGAGACTCGTGCTTCCCTCGAATGGCTGTGCTGGTCTGCACTTCAAGCATTCCTGGAGCAAGGGCATTTCAGCTCTAACTGTAGCTGCTGACAGCCTAAAATTGAGACAAGTCTGAAGCCCAGACCTAGAGAGGAGTGTCTCGAGAAATAAGGCAATCTAAGAAATAATAGCCAAAGCCCAGGCAGAGATGCCTGAAACTGCTTCTGAGCTGGAGAGGAGAAATGGTATTAAGGACCATTGATGGCTTGCCTTAGACTCATTACCCAACTCAATCCCTAGGGACCTGTGCTCAAATCCTGAGAAAAGAAAAACCTGCAAATAAGATCTGAGTGGGGTGTATTCACCCATTATGTCCATGAGGCTTTGGAGTAAGGGGTCGCCTCACTGTGGAATCAGTGGAAGAGACAGTGGCCCAGAATTGGGAGACATTGCATGTTACGATAATGGCCACATCTTGCAGACATCAGCAACAGGAGCACCAGTACCATCAGTGGTCCAAGATGTGGCAGGCAGGCATATGGTGCTCTTAACCATAGACAGAATGGCATTTTTACTCTATTGGTAGATGCCAAGGGCCTTAGCCACAGCAGGAAGCAAAGCAATGTCCTCAGGTGGGATTAAGAGGCCAAGAGAGAACCCCAAGAGAACCCTTGGTATAACACCCATGGTACCATTCAAGAGGAACACCAGCAGCAGCATAGTAATGAAACTACCAGGGAAATAGGTACTTTGGCAACCAAGACTGAGGAGGCATATTTGTGCATCCGTAGGTATACCTCTGGGCCACCTGAAAATAATTGGGGGGATAGGGAGGGTTAGAGATCCAATATTTTACTGTGTTCTTAAAGTGTCTAGAGGAAGATGAAAGTCTATTTAACTTTCATTAAAATTAACTCATCTTCATTAAAATTCATTCCATTCATCCACCATGGTGAGGACATCCTGGAGAAGACAAGATTGATAAGGAACATGATCTCTCACTTCATGAAGGAGGTGAGACCCAAGAATTATAACCTAGCTCAAGAGTAGCAGGGAGGGAGCTTTCCTGCCATAGCCTCTATCAGGAATGGCTTACACAGCTTTCCTGAGGATGAGAAGATAGGTCCTAAAGTAATGGATCAATGGCCTGGTTCCAGCAAATTTCTTCATTAGGGAATGGATGTTTGTAGAGAGAATTCCATAGTGGGTGAGGGTTGTGTCAGTTCACTTGTTGGAAATTTCCAGCTCTAATGTTCTGGGGTTCTTGGAAATTTTTTAAAGCCAGAAAGGAAGCTACCTGAGAATGATCTCCTTTCTGAGATGCCATTTGGATGAGGACAAAATTCACCTGTTTTCCTGAAATAGACACGAAAGCCTTTCTAGAAATGACAGGAAGGCAAGTGAACATTCTCTCATAATAAGCTGGTGTTCAAAACTAGAATTCTGCTAAAACTGGAAAGACTTTAGCTCTTGGTACACGTTTTCAGAGCCATAATCATGTAAGTTGTTTCCCTTTTGCTATGCAAAGGAAAAGAGCAGAAGGGGACTGCAATTTTGATGGAACCTCCAAATGTCTGCACTCAATGATGCCATGGATTTCCCTTTTAGTTTGCTGTCACTAAAACCTATATTCTGCCATTTCCCCTGGGTTAAGAATTGTCTCCATCCTGTGATAACATCTGCTTTTTTAAATGTTCTACTGACTTCCTAACACTTTTGATGTATTTAACTTCCTAGACACTTCCTAATAGGGCGCTGAAAAGGTTGGGAGAGTGCCAGAGAAGGGGCAGTATCTGGTCCTTGACAATACCCTAGGACTGAGGTGAATGGAGAATTCAAAGAAAATTCAACAAGAATACAAGCCTGCAGACACAGAAAGTCAGCTCCAACTTTACAATGGTCTTTTCTCTCTGAATGTTTTCATAGAGCAACATCTCCCTACCCAAACTCTAATGCTCTGGCTATCCTTGTACATTTCACCTATGACCCTGTGTTTCTCTAGGCTATAGATCCAAGAGAGGAATTTCTGGGTCATGGGATACACACATATTCAATAACCTGACAGATTGTGGTCCAGAATGGCTCATCAGTTTCCACTCCCCTGCTCCACTCCCAGCGGTGCATGAGGATTCTCCTTTCACCACATCTGTGCCAACAATATTACCATTTGACTTTCTAATTTTTATCAGTCTGATGGGTGTAAGATGAGTCTCATGGTTTTATTTTAAACCCCTCTGATTACTTGTGATGTTGGGGATCTCTTCATGAGATAAGCATGTAGGTAATTTGGGTTTCCCCTTCTGTGAATCGCCTTTTCATATTCTTTTATTAATTCTTTTTTTTTTCTTGTTGACTTGCAGGAATTGCTTAATTATTCTAGATATTAATCCCTTGTCAGTTTTAAGTGTTGTAATTATCTTCTCCCAGTCTGTCTCCCATCTGTTATCTTTATCTGTAATGCCCTTCATTGAACAGAAATTCTTAAGTTTCATGTAGCTAAATCCATTTTCCCCATTTAGTTTGCACTTTTTGGGGTACTGCTCAAGAAATCATTTCCCACCCCAAAGTCACCAAGGTGTTTTTCAACATTTTCTTACCAGTTTATAATCTATCTGTATATTTAGGTGTGTAAGGCATTCAAAATTTTATCAATTTCCATTTTCCTCCATTTGCTAAGCCACTTAGACGTTACTATATGTTAAAAGATCTGTCTTTCCTCCAGTGATTTATGTTAATCTATTACATATGAGGAAATCATATAATTTATAATCCAAACTGGGAGAGATTTGGGAGTAAAAAGTGATATTGTAATTTTGTTAAGCCAACAGGCATAAAGTCAGGTCTTTCTCAGACAAGTTACAATAGCTACCTTAATTTTATACCGTATTTTATGTGGGACTATCTATGGCCCTTTAATCTGCTCTATTATTCTATTTATTTATTTATGCCACTTTGTTTTATTTTATTATTATACAATAATATAGGGTAGAGCAAATACTCCCTTTTGCTCATGTATTCCAAGATTGTCATTTACTTGGGAACTTTCATTTTTCAAAATATACTTTAGACCTAGTATTTCAAGTTTCTCTGCAGAAGCTCTAATTGGAATTCCATGTGCGACTTATTCAACTTGAGAAAATTTGACATCTTTAAAATGTTAACTTAGCTCATCTATGAACATGGTTTATCTCTACATTTTTTTCAGATCTTGTATGCCTTTTGTACAGATATTAATTTCTCCAAAATCATTTTGTATGCTTTTTATTAGTTTAATGACTATATTTTTAAGTTTTATTGGCATTTTGTGAATAACAAATATATATTTTATTTATTCTTGGTGAGAGTATTGTTGGTTGTAGTAAGATCATCTTTTAACCAGAACTAGAGTTCTACATCAGTGTAAAAGATTATGCTAGTTTCCATAAATAGGTATGTCCTCTGAATCTTTTTTTCTTTTCCAATATTGATACTTCCTTGTGTTTCTTGTTCCATTTTATTGGTTATAGACTCTAGCATTCAGTCAACCAGTAATAGTGACACAAGGCTTTCTTATCTTGTAAGAAATATATCTAAAATTTCTTCTTTAAATAAGATATTTGCTGGAAATATTTTATATATAGCTTTTAACTAGTTAATCAGATTCTCTTCTATATCTAACTCTGTAAAAAATTATAAGTCAGAATTGAGTTTTATTCAATAATTCTCTGCCTCTATTGAATTAAGCATGTGATTGATTGATTTCCTTAAATTAATATATTGTTCTTTAAAAGGTAATGTTGGACTTTGTGATCTATTATTTACTCGGGGATTTTCATATCTATGTTTATAAATAAAATAGGCCTAAAATTTTCTTGCAGACAACATTTTTATATACTCAAAAAATCAATGTTCAACTAGACTCAGAAAATGACTTAATGATTTCGGCAGCTCAGCTTCTTTTATTCTTTCACTAAGTGTATTTAAAAAAATGCTTATTTCTTAATTTTTTAAAAAAATCAGGGGCGCCTGGGTGGCTCAGTCAGTTAAGCGGCCGACTTCAGCTCAGGTCACGATCTCACGGTCAGTGAGTTCGAGCCCCGTGTCGGGCTCTGGGCTGATGGCTCAGGGCCTGGAGCCTGCTTCCGATTCTGTGTCTCCCTCTCTCTCTGCCCCTCCCCCGTTCATGCTCTGTCCCTCTCTGTCTCAAAAATAAATAAAACGTTAAAAAAAAAAATCAGTTACAAATTATTTGGGCCTATGATCTTGGTAAGGGGTCGGGGTTGGGATGAGGATTTTTCTGATAATCATTACAGTTTCTATTATGTTTTTTAAAGTTGATTTTATTTTATTTTAAATTTTCTATTTCTTCTGCTGATTCTGGATTAAAAAAAATATTTGTATCTATTTCATCTAGGCTAATCAGTTAATATGTCTTCAATGGTATTTGTTGTTTTTGTAATCTGCATTATACCTGTAATTATATGATCATAAATCACACCTATGATTATACATGGTTCATTACATCTATAGTAATAGCTTTTGTTCATTCTGTATTGTGTGAATTTTCATTTTCTTTTTATTTTCTTTCTTTATCAGTATTACTAGTTGCCTATATAACTTATTCATCTTTCTGAAGAACTCAAACTTATTTTTTACACTCATCTGTGTATTGTTATTGTTCCTTACTTTATTAATTTTATCTCCTCTTTATGATTTCCTTCTTCCTTGTTTGTTTGGGATAATGAAACACTGTTGCTGTTTTTCTTTTTTAGTAGAAATCTTTTTTTAATTTTTATTCCTACAGATGTATTTAATGCACCAAATTTTTATCTAAATGCTGTTGTTCAAATTTCTTGTGCCTTTGCTTCCTTTTATCTGTTTGAATGAACAGTTTTCAAGGACTCTCCAGCTCCAGATATTAATTTGCCTTTATTCCACCATTGTTCTGTACGTTGTCTCTTTATACATTTTGAGCATACATTGATATGTTGGAAGCAGATATGTTTATGGTTGTTATATATTCTTGATCTGTAGGTCATGTTATCAGTTTATTACACTTATCTTTTCTCCTGACTATAATTTTTCTCCACTTCTAATTTGTTCAACTTTGAAACTGCTACTCTGACTTACTATCAGATCATATCTACTATCTTTTTTATGGCTTTATGTTTAATCTTTCTGTGTATTTTTTAAAATAAATATAGCTTGTATTTATCATGTAAAGGTGCATCTTGGGCATTTAAAAATAATTTTTTTAACATTTATTTATTGTTGAGAGAGCATGAGCAGAGGAGGGGCAGAGAGAGAGGGAGACACAGAATCTGAAGCAGTCTTTAGGCTCTGAGCTGTTAGCACAGAGCCCAATGTGGGGCTCAAACCCATGAACCGCGAAATCAAGACCTGAGCCGAAGTCGGACACTTAACCAACTGAGCCACCCAGGTGCCCCACAGTGGATCTTGTTTTTAATCCCACCTGAAAGAGTCTGTTTGGGGTTGGTGACTATAATCCATTTATATTTATTTTACTTACTGCTTTATTAGAACTTACTACTACCAAATAGTTTTTTTTTGTTTTCTATTTACAAAAGGTGTCTACTTATTTTCTTTGCAATATACCTTCCATTGGATAGATCAGGGTTTTTTTCTGAATATTTGAAAATAATGCATTCTGGGGTTACCTGGGTGGCTCAGTTAAGCATCCAACTCTTGATTTCAGCTCAGGTCATGATTTCACAGTTTATGAGATAAAGCTCCCTGGGTTTATTCTTAAATTATCAAGATGCATAGCTATATTTAAAACACAAACATTTAAAAAGTGAATCAATATCTATGTATTTTCATTAACTAGACAAGCGTTTTAACATGTTCTCATGTACGTTTTATCTCCCTCTGCACCTCCACAACTTGTTGGTATCATTGGTAACATAGAGCATAGACTATTCTATACCTTTGTATTTTATTAAGTGCGGTAATGACTTTACTAAGTTACTTGCTTGGTTTTCTCCAATATCCATTCTCCCTTTTTCCTGCAGGGGTAGAGCTCCTGGCTTTTAGTTCAGCACACAATCACCCAAAATCAAGATCACATTTCCCAAGCTCCTTTGCCACATAACCATGTGATAAAGTTCTGTCCAGAGATATGTGAGAAAAGATGTGCGCAATTTCTGGAGCATGTACTTAAAAATTAAGGACATGACCTTTCTTTTCCTCTTCCTTCAACTCGAAACAAATATGTAGTTGTGAGACATTTTGACCATTGATGAAATATACACCCTTAATAAGGGAGATTAGCAAGATATAAAAAGCCAGGATTTTTTGGCAACCTGGGGAAGCAAAACTCTCCCACCAGCCCTGGACCACCTACCACCTACCACCTAATTCTTATCTGAGAGAGAGAAAGAGATGATTCATCCCTGTATGTTAGTTTTCTATGGCTCCTATAACTAATGATCACAACCTTAGTAGCTTCAGTAAATCTATTCTCATTTGGTTTTGGTGACCAGAAGTCCTAAATTCAAGGTTCAGGCAGGGCTGTATTCCTTGTGGAGGCTCTAGGGATAGATCTGTTTCTCTGCCTTTTCCAGGATCTAGAGTCTGCTTGCCTTCCTTAGACCATGGCCTCTTGCTTGTATCACTCCAACCTCTCCTTCACTTAATCATGTCTTATAAAGGATCCTCGTGATTACATTGCACTCAGATAACCCATAGTACTCTCCTTATCTTAAAATCTGCAACTTAGTCACATTTGCAAAGTCTCCTTTACCATGTAAGGTAACATATTTATGAGTTCTAAGATTAGTCTGTAGATATCTTGGGAAGGACCATTGTTCTATCTACAACATCTTATTTAAATGGGGTGCCTGGGTGGTTCAGTTGGTTAAGCCTCCAACTTCAGCTTAGGTTATGATCTCACAGTCTGTGAGTTTGAGCCCCACATTAGTCACTGTGCTTACAGCTCAGAGCTGGAGCCTGCTTCAGGATCTGTGTCTCCCTCTCTCTCTGTCCCTCCCCTGCTTGCATGCTGTCTCTCTGTCTCCCAAAAATGAATAAATATTTAAAAAAAAATTAATGACTGTTATGTTTGGTCAACTTTACACATGGCTAGGCCTAAATTCTAATATTCCCCATATTTCCACAACTCTATTAATTTATTCTTATTAATGCTTACTTTTATTATCTTTATTGCTGCTTTTCTTGTTGAGGCACTTCTTTCAAGAGTGCTTCCAAAGAAGTTCTTTGTTTGAAAAACTCTTTTCAATATGTCATATACACTCCGCTTCCCCACTTAAACAAGGCTGCTTGAAATGTTCTCTTTTGGTCTCAATCATCCCTCCACAGGGCCAATAATCAATGGTACTATTAAAGAAACCTATCTTGTTCAAATTTATATGTCAAGGGCCTAAAACAGTATCTAGAACACAGTATTCACTCAGTACAAGTTTGCTGAGTGAAGCACTGAATTAGTCTTAATATGACAGTACAACCAAAAGGGGAACTCCAACAACATAAGGAATATGGCAAGAAAGACACTATAGAAAATGTATATCTACCACTCAAGTCTTACATGTCTTGACTTCCAGATATATCCATGTCTATATATAAAATGGGCTTGATATAAATGTATAAATATAATATCAATCATGCATATATGAAGTGTATGTGTGTCATGTTCTGTAAGGTACATAGGAATTGTCTTTTCAACTTTATAGGATTCTCAGTGTCCCTTTTTATTTTTTATTGATTATTCTCTCCAGCAATTGATGATGCTGTGCTGCCATTGATGACAAGAGCCCTCTCGTAATATGGTTAAAGGCACAGACACTAGAGCCAAATAGTCTGGGTTTCAAGTGACGACTTTGTTTTTTTACAAGTTGTGTGATCTTAAACAAATTACTCAACATTTTTGTGCCTTAGTTTCCTCATCTGTAAAATGAGGTAATAATGATAATAGAAACTAATTCCTAGGATTGATGAGTATATTAAATGGGTTAATAAACATAAAGTACTTATATAGTTTCTAACAAATAGTAAGCTCTGTACATGCTAGCTATTTTTTAATGGCATTTATGAAGCCTTCAGTCAAGACTAAATGAATCAATTAAATCTTCTTATACTTTATTGTGAAGTTTGTATGAGCAGCAGCAAAATGAAATCCACCTCATCCCAAGAGAGATGGTCATAGATGGTGGATCTGCCATTAACCCTTCTTCTTGCTTTTAGGAGAAGTGGTCCAACCCACTACCTGGGGTGGAGTAGAGCGGGGTGGGGTAGGGGTAGGATTAAGGCACCATTTCCAGCTCTTCCCCTGCAAAGGGATTGCCTGTAAATAACCTCTAGTAAATTTAATTGGGAATAATGATTGGAAGAATGGGAGACTGAATTTGGCTTTAACTCAAAGCCAGATTATCCAACCCAGATATATTAGGAATATAAAAAGCAGATATTTTGATTTCTGAATCCAGTGACTATTCAAAACTTATATGAGGAATGGACATAATTGACACCTCAGAGTAGTGTTGCCAGATAAAGTAGAGGATGCCCAGTTACATGTGAATTTAAATTTAACTGGGTTTCAATGTGAATTTAAATTTAACTGGGTGTTCATTTTGCTTTGCTTTGTTTTTCTTTTGTTTTGTGCTAATCTGACAACAGTACTCAGGAGCCATAATAATCATCTCACCCAATTCCCTCATTTTATGATGAGTAAACTGAGAAATAGATGATGAAATAAAGTCTCCTACATGTAGTGAATGAGATCCAAGACATAAACCCAGGCCTTCCGACTTCTTTTCTTAAATGAAGCACAGAGACTGTCAGCAGTATTCAGGTGAAAAAATGAGTGAAAGGGAAAGAAACATCTCTGGTTTCTACCCCCTGACCCAGTTACATAAAAATATCTTTCTTAAATTTGTAATCCAGCTCCCCAGCCACTTTTGAAACCCTATACTACATTACCTTTTTGTTGTTGTTCCTAAAATCATTAACCCATTAATTAAGATTGCGTGGGCTTGCTCTAGAAAAGCTGATTGAATTGCTTTTGTCTGTTCTACAATAAATGACAGCACAGAGGCAGGTTGGCATTAATTACGTGAAAGCCCTATTCATCTCTATTGATGTTAGTTCACATGGAATGTTTTATAATATCAACATTTTATACTGTTTACTCCCTGCTCTTTTTATCAGAAGCAGCAGCAGCATAAAACATTGCACCTCTAAATGAACTACATTTCCAAGAGCCTGTTTTTGGCTGTGGAAGTCACATCTCACACATAAATTGATTCTCTTTTTTTCTCCTTGTATGGATTTAAATTTCAACAAAAAGGCATTATTTCCTCTGGCTCCCTTAGCACAGGATAGCGGACATTACCATATTAACAATTTCAGGATGAAAGGGAAAAAAATAAAAAAAAACAGGCCCCATTTTCATTGAAACTCTTCCCAAACTGTTCAATTTACCGAAAATAAATTCTCACATCCAACCCCCTAAATCACTTTGTTTTTTCACTGAAGACACTTAGTTCCATCTTCAGTAGGAAATATACCATGATTAGCGATAGGGAAAAATTTATTTATTTTTGACAGAGACAGAGAGAGAGACAGAGCATGAGCGGGGGAGGGGCAGAGAGAGAGGGAGACACAGAATCCAAAGCAGGCTCCAGGCTCTGAGCTGTCAGCACAGAGCCCGACGCGGGGCTCGAACTCACAGACCGCGAGATCATGACCTGAGCCTAAGTCGGACACTCAACCGACTGAACTACCCAGGCTCCCCTAATTTTTTTTTAATGTTTATTTATTTTTGAGAGAGACAGAGACAGAATGCGACTGGTTTAGGGGCAGAGAGAGAGGGAGACACAGAATCCGAAGTAGGTTCCAGGCTCCAGGCTCTGAGCTGTCAGCACAGAGCCTGACGTGGGGCTCGAACCCATGAGCTGTGAGATCATGACCTGAACTAAAGTCGGACGCTCAACCCATTGAGCCACCCAGGGGCCCCTAGGGAAGAATTTAAATTAGTCTCCCTGGCTTTTCTACTCCATTTCCTTAAAATGCTCATCATAACCTGCAGTGCAGGCAAATTATTTATTCATGTGTCTGCCTTGTCTGCTGGAATGGGAGCTTCCTGTGGGCAGGGACTATATAGAACCCTAACAAATAATGAATTACTACATTTGTTAAGCACATCACTGTTTGCAGAGAAAAATGCTACCATTGAGTTTACCATCCTTCAGACAATGTGCTTAGCACCTTATATTATTTACATTGCTTACATTACACCTTAGTACATTACTGTTATTTCCAACTCTCTCGGAAAGTCATGGGTGAAACCAGCTCCCCTCTACAGAGGGCAGGGAGAGACCAAAGAAACAGGCAGACCACCCCAGGTTATAATGTGGCAGTTTTAACAAGCAAAAAAATTTACATACCAGACTAGTGTGGGGCAGAAGCAAGGTGAGTGGATCTCCACATTCACCCCCCCAAATCCTAAAAGTTTGTAAAGACGTTTCACCTTGGTTCAACCGTGTATACCATGCAGGTATTTGCAATCCACATCACTATGTCAAGGCTATGCCTTTGGGGCAGCCTCTTGAATGGCTAAAGGAAGTGGAACTCACATTCCAAGGGCAGGAGAGGGGGTAAGGAGCCTCCAATCACCAAGGTCCAGCCCAGCCGTCAACTGGCAGTCACAGCTTTTCAATGACCTTCCTCAGTACTCACGACAGTATTGAGTAGTAAGAAATATTAGCATACCTCATTTGCAGAAACCTCTTCTGAGGTTTGAGGAGAAGAGAGAATTACAAACAGCGAGAAAACACTAAAAAGGGTATTTAAATCTAGATCTGCACTGGAAGCCCCTTGTTTTCTCAGCCATTCGCTGTAATGGGTGAAGACCTCAGATGTGACAGACCATGATCTTCGTCCTTCTCCACCCTTTACTTAATGCCAAGGAATTCATAAATTATGCGTGCTATTCCAAGGGCAGCAGAAGGTAATCCCAAGGCCCTAGAGAGGAGATCGTTGACACCATCGGTCATCTTCCAAGGCTTCCAAGGTCATCTGTTTTTGCACTGTTTTCCCCACCTTTCTACAGTGATCAGTGCAAAGAATGATGAAGTGTCTACCTCAAATGCCAGTGTTCTGTGACAAGCAGGGCACTGGAGTGAAGATCAGGGACCTGGATGCCTAGCCCTGGCAGTGATTTAACAGAGTTTCTTCATCTGTAAAGTCATGAGGCTGAACTACATAAAGTTTCCTTCTTTCTAGCTGTAATCCTCCTATAAACTACTGGAATATGGGTTTCCTGAGAAACCCAGCAGCTGGCACAGAGTAAGTTCTTAATAATAAAAACTCCGCTGATATAATGAAAACAATGAGTGAACAACACATATATGGCCCTTAGCTCAGTTCCCAGGAATCATAAATAAGGTTTCCTTTCACTTCAGTGCACGAGAGAGGATGTAAGTGCACTGTTTGCAATGCTAGAGCTTTCAAGCCTTCTCACACACTTCCATCTGGCCCTGATTTTCCATTTTCCCAATTTGGAACAACTTTTCCCATTCATTGGAATCACTTCCTTTCTTATGTTTACAAAACAGATGATTTGGGGATTTTACATAATTCATCCTAAACACAGACTAACTTAAAGTGAGTCCAAGTACCATCCACTAGCAGCATGGAATATTGCATTAGTTATAAAAATCGCCATTCTGTATGCCTTCCAGAACCTAGTGAGGAACTTCGACCTGACAATATTTTTAATCACAGGACATTGCCCTTGTGGGCTTGTCCTGAGTGCACTATGCATGTGTTTATATTCCTAGGCAGAGCTTAAAGTGATTTGGTTCATTATAGTCTGGTTGTTCAAATGAATGCAGAAAGATGAGATTTTTAGCATAGTTCTGACTTTCTATTTACATACCTTACTTAATCCAGATGTAAACTTTTAGAACAGCTGTATCCTTTAGATTCAAAAGATTTATTGGTTGCTTGTATGCATTCTGAATCCTGGTGGGGTATATCTTGGATTTCTTTTGGCAGGATCAGTGGAGGCAGATCGGGGTAAGCTGAGAGAAAATCTTGTTGATGACAAAAGTAGGCCTGAGATATCAATGTAGGGAAAGTTACAGTAGTCATTAAGCAAGAAACTTATTTCAAAGTTGGGCAAGGAAAAAAGAAAGTGGTTTGGGATTTTGGTCTAGTGTTTTCCCACCTTCACTATATAAGCAAACAGTTAAACAGAATTGTATGCCACGTACTTTATTCTAAACACCTTACATCTATTGACTTGTGTAAAACTCCTAACACTTCCATCAGCCACATATCACTTACAAAGAAACAAAAAGCTTAGAGAAGCAAAGTCATTTGCCGAAAGTAATTCGGTTATGTAAGAGGCATAAATCAGGTGTGAAACAAGACAACCTGGCTTTGGAGTCAATGCTGTTACCAACCATACCACACCAAGCTGCCTCTTGAAATGTCCTTAAGTTATTTCAGCGGCCTTCGAACTGGCTTCCTCACTCCCCATCTTGTACCAACCTGTTCTTCACCAGCATGATCTGCTTATAATGCAGCTTTGACCCATGTCATCCCCCAGCTCAAAATACTTCAGTGGCCCCTAGCTGCCCTTCCAAACCCAGTGACACATCCTCAGCCTGGTTCTCCAGGGCTCCACAACTTGGCCCCAACCTTCCTTTTTCAACCTATGTCCTAAATTTCTTTCTCCACAAATCTTGTGTTCCAGCTAAATTTAAACCCTCTCTTCCTATTCCAAAAACATGATTTGATTATCCTGTGTCTATGGCCCTGTCCACAGTCCATCAAAAACCCTCCCAATAGCAAGGCTAATATAAACCTCACCTCGTCCTCCAATATGAAAAAATCACATACTCTGGTATGGACTGAATTATGTCCCTCCAAAACCTGTATTTTGAAGCCCCAACCCCCAGCATGACTATATGTGAAGATAAGGACTTTTTGGACATAATGAAAGTTAAATGAAGTCATATGGGTGTGTCTTAATTCAATGTGACTGATGTCCTTAGAGAAGAGACCTCAGGGATACACATATAGAGGAAAAGTCATATGAGGACACAGCAAGAAGGCAGCTATTTGCAAGCCAGGGAGAGAGGCCTCACCAGAGGCCAATTCTGTTGGTGTTTTGATCTTAGATTTTCAACTTCCAGAATTATAAGAAAATAAATTTCTGCTGCTTATGCCACCCAGCCTGTAGAGTTATGTATAGCAGACTAATACTCTCCTCCGTCCCTTAGGACAGGGAGTCTCAATATTGTGTTCAATGACTGGTTTTGAGTCCTTTAAATTTAATAATGTGCTAATATGGGACTAAAAAACTGGGTATGTAAACTCTCTGAAAAAGTCACTAGTAATGAGAATGCAATCACTTCTGAGGAAGAACAGTGATTCCCAATGATTAAATATCACTCATGGTTATTGCACTTTTGGGGGGGGGTCATTACACAGTAATGTAATTATTTTTATTGTAGATATGTTGACTGATCTGACAGTGCTTTCTTAAATATTTGAAAGACAACATTCCTTCACATTCTAGAGAACACTCCAGAAAGCAAACACAGGCTTGATTGTGCCATGTCTCTTCCCTCCCACAGTCAGGAAGTTACTCCCTGTTCATACTCTTATTTCAGGAAAGACGTCAACCATCAGATCGTGTACAACCAGTCACACCACAACCTAGTTTTAACACACTGTCCACATTTCATCTGCATCCCTGAGAAGGCACATCAGCAAACCAGTTGAGAATTCTTGTGCTTGGGCAATGATCATCTGAGAGCCATAGGACAACACTATAGGTAAATATTAGAAATAAATATTAAATTGATTCCTGTTGTCACAGGACTTTGCATTAATGAATGATCAGAAACAACAGATCAGAAAGTGTTGGGATTTAGGAGAAAAGATTACAAGGTGATTTTAGTTTAGTGTTTGTTTGTTTTTTTAATGCTTCGCTGCATTTGCAATTTTTCTCTGGTGATTAAATATTACTTTTAGAATCAAGGGGGAAAAAAAAATAAAGAAATTCTACTCTGGATAGAGCAGAATCTCTATCCAGTCTCCCGGGTCTCTCCTTATAAGGTCTCAATAGATCTACCTTCTCAAATTAGCACCATTTTTGCCCTGCTCCTTGGTCATCATTTACATTCACTAGACCAATGTCCTTTCCCTCAGGTCAGTCAAATAAATTAACCATATTAATGTGAGCTAATGAGTTAATAGGGTTAAGTGCCCTACAACTCTAACATTTTTGAATTTCGATCACACCTTCAGAAACTTCCAAAATGTGGACTCTCTGACCCTGCAGCTACCCAGCGGTCCATGAAAGTGTGGGTGGGGCTAGACCAGCCTTCCAGTCACTAACCAAAATGTGGTCACTGATTCAGTAACCCTACTTTATACTGGAGTAAATAATTAGTCCTGTGGTTGCAAATGGACAGCCACAGCACCGTGCCAAATTGCCAAACCCTGGTTTATTCGCATACCTCTCTCTTAACCACCTTGGTTGATCCATTCACTCTTAATGTGAAAGAGTAAAGAGGTCTTAGAAAGAGAAAAGAGGGCGCCTGGGTGGCTCAGTCGGTTAGGGGTCCGACTTCAGCTCAAGTCAGATCTCACGTCCTTGAGTTCGAGCCCCGCGATGGGCTCTGGGCTGATGGCTCAGAGCCTGAAGCCTGCTTCTGATTCTGTGTCTCCCTCTCTCTCTGATCCTCCCCCGTTCATGCTCTCTCTCTGTCTCAAAAATAAATAAACATTAAAAAATTAAAAAAAAAAAGGAAAGAGAAAAGAAAGTATTTAGATACCTATGCCTATGCCTCTTCAGTAGAAGAGCTCTTCAAATAGAGATTTGGGTTTTTTTTTGTTTTGTTTTGTTTTGTTTTGTTTTGTTTTATTGACACATCTTAAGTTCGAAATGGATTTGCCCTATGACTGTTCCCTTTTCCATGCCCATTTGATGACTCCCAGGGTCCATAAACTCTTCAATCCATTGTACATGGGAACAATCTCTGACTGGAAAGAGAAAAGCCAAAATAAGAATGCCATTACTCTAGAGCTTCCCAGGCATCCTCCTACCCCAAAAAAGAGTAAAAGTACTTGTTTTAGGAGGAAGAAAGCATAGCAAACTAATTAATTTCTCATTGAGACATTCCACTAATTAGTTAAAATAAAATATGCCAGAGCTTGGGTTAGAACTATATTTCAGAAACCCAGGCCAGCATTATTTCCACTACATTAATGATTCTCAACCTTGGCTGCACACTGAAATCCCCTATACAGCTTTAATAATTACTGATGTCCAGTCACACCCCAAGAGATTCTGATTTAATTGGTCTGATGGCCTGCGTATCCAGAGCTTTAAAAGATCCCCAGGTGATTCTAATATGCAGCCAAGCTTGCAAAACCACTCATCACAGTGTGCTGCCTCTCCTAGTGACTAATGGCCAATGGTCTAGGTCCCATGGACAGTGAACAAAGAAGTAGATGGTACCCTCATTGCTCACCTCAGCTTCCCCTCCCTGCCCCCTCTCCCTACTCACATGTGTGCAGGTATGTACTTAGAATAATGAGTTGTTTATTTAACTAGTAGCTGCTATCTGTTTACAGCAAAATTCTTTAAACATTTTCCTAAAGAGCCAGATAGTAAATATTTTAGACTTTTTAAGTCATACAGTCTCTGTACTCAACTGTGCAGTTGTAGCAAGAAAGACAGAAAATATGTAAGTAATGGACATGGCCGTTTTCCAATAAAACTATATTTGTGAGAATAGGTGCCCGACCCTCAAGCTACAGTTTGCAGACCTTCAATTTAGAGTCTCTAGGACATATAAAGCAATTACTACATTTTTCAAACGGGGGCTACAGTGACTCTGATGCCAGTGGCCTTCGGCACCCCATTGTAACTGTTGGAGTGTATTTGCCTGCCTGAAGGAAAGACTTCCTGCAGAATAGTTCTCCTCTGCCTACTCCTGCTGTTGAATAGAGCTGCTTTTTCAGGGCAGAGGCCACGGTGGTCCCCAAGAGCCCATACGCACGGATGTTCGGTACCTCCCTCTGGACACCTCCAGCTCCTTCTCTGTGTGTATATTGATTGCATTACTTGTCCCCTTTCGCACTATTACTTTGCACATTCTATTTCCCGTTCTAGACCATAAGCAACTGAATGATAGTTACTGTAATGAATACTACTACTAATTAGTATTATTATTATTTGCATGCACAGGTTGCACTGCAGTTCACGGCCACTTTCACATCCACTAGGCCTTCATCATCCCCCTGGGAGACGAGTGGAACCATGATGATCACCACCTGGATGTTGAGATGAGAACACTAAGACTCAACAAAATTACTGAGCATTAAGAGGAAGTCTACACTTGAATCCAGATCTTGTGATGGCAAGAAGGCGTGTTTAATGCAGGTGGGGAAACTGCATATGGAATCAGAGAGCTGCATTCAAATTCATTTAGTAGTGGCTATGAAAATAAAAAAAACACAACACACTTTTACATTCATTGTGGAGGTCAAGGCCAAAGAGCACCAGATTAAACAGCCTGTGAAGAAACTCTATGGCATTGACGGTGACCAACATCCACACCCTTCCTGATGAGGCGGGCGGGAAAGAAAAAGGCATAGATTTGACTTGCTCCTATGATGCTTTGCATATTGCCAACAAAGTTGGGATCATCGTAATTGAATCCAGTTGGCTGATTATAAACATAAATATTTGTAAAACGAAAAAAAAATCAGTTGGTAGTTTTGTAATCTTGAGTAAGTCAGTCAACGCCTCGAAGTTTTGTTTCTTACACTACAAAAATATGGACACCAGTATATATTCACCTTTAGGGTTTGTGCTGAGAATTAGAGATAATTTGATTAAAATTTCTGGTATTAATGTAAATACTGGCAGCTACCATTACTACCACTACTAATGCCATTATTATTAAAGCTACTACTATTAAGACTACTGTTTATCCAGGATTCTTCCCATTTTGCACATGTTCCATCCACTTCCATTCACTGTTGCATGCTTCATTGTTTTAGCACAGTGCCTTTATTTGATAGGTGCTTAATTAATACTGAGTGAATTGAATTAATTAGTTTACTAACGGGGCGCCCGCGTGGCTCAGTTGGTTAAGCATCCGACTTCAGCTCAGGTCACGATCTCACTCACGGTTTGTGGGTTCGAGCCCCGCATCCGGCTCTGTGCTGACAGCTCGGAGCCTGGAGCCTGCTTCTGGTTCTGTGTTTCCCTCTCTCTCTTCCCCTCTCCTGCTCATGCTTTGTCTCTCTCTGTCTCTCAAAAATAAATAAATGTTAAAAAAATTAATTAGTTTACTAATGATTTGGTTATATAGACCTCTATTTATAAGCTCCTTCCTTTTAAAAGTAATGAAAATATCCCCCAAAGCAGAGGAAAATTGGATGACTCCTTTTTAAAAAGACAATATATAAAAGAAATTTCCTTCTCAATTCAAAGAATCTCCTTAGCCAAGTGTACATGCCCAGAAACACTTTACTTAACAACCTAAAGTAAGGGAACATAACCTCCAGCTGACTTCTCTTTCTTATAGAATCATTAATGCCTAAACGTCAACAAAAGAAAAGCTGTCAGCAGTATTTTCTGGATTAGTAGATGCTCAGCTTTGGCTGAATCATCAGTAAAAATGATAATTTTCTCTCGACTTAGAATTTTTCTTGGAAGATATGACAAACACTCCTGGAGAGCCCTGGAGAGGGTCAAAAGTTCAGAAATATCTCATTCGAGCACCCCAATCATCTCTCATTTGCTCCACTGGGAAATCAGCAAATCGATTAAGACATACTGAATCCCCACTATGTATCAGGCACTTTACTGGGCACTGAGGTGGTGACAGAAGCAAAAGATGTGATCTATGAGTTCAAGCAGTTTACGATCTGATGAGTAAGAACAGATGTACAATTCTGAAATGGACTCTGTAAAGTATGCTCTGGGGTGTTGGCCTAAAAATCAAGAGAGAGAAAGAGAGAGAGAGAGAGAGAGAGAGAGATCAGTATGAGCCAATATAGGCAGGGAAATCTTCCAAGGGCAAATTCCCAGCTCCAGACTTCTAGTGGTACATGGACTTGTACTGAGTACTGGCACCTGGTCAGGCATTTGAGGAGGTAACGGCTGGAAGAAGAGGAAGAGACTTTACCAGCTGGCTCAAAAAGAGGTCTGAAGAGCAGTTCCTTAAGAGTTCTGCTCCAGGATGTCATTCAGGCGTCCTTGCTCTCCTGTGACTCTCCCCCGCTCTAAGTCCTTAGGGTCCGCACTATTCAGCCAGAGGATGAGTGCCAAGAGAGTAAGAATCACATGAGGAACAGAATCACATGAGGAAAGTTTTTAAGGGACACATCACTTCGGTTCTTCTTTCATCAGTCAAAACTCAGTCAGGACCACTTTTATACACCATACACAAAACTAAATTCAAAATGGATGAAAGACCTAAATGTAAGACAGGAGACCGTCAAAATCCTAGAGGAGAAAACAGGCAACAACCTCTTTGACCTCAGCTGCAGCAACTTCTTACTTGCCTTCTCCAGAGACAAGGGAAACAAAAGCAAAATGAACTATTGATACCTAATCAAAATAAAAAAAGCTTATGCGCAGTGAAGGAAACACTTAACAAAACTAAAACACAACCAATGGAATGGGAGAAGATATATGCAAATGACATATCAGATAAAGGGTTAGTATCCAAAATCTATAAAGAGCTTATCAAACTCAACACACACACACACACAAAATAATCTAGTGAAGAAATGGGCAAAATACATGAATAGACAATTTTCCAAAGAAGACATCCAGGTGGCTGACAGACACATGAAAAGATGCTCAACATCACTCATCAATAGGGAAATACAAAGCAAAGCTACAATGCAATACCACCTTACAACGGTCAGAATGGCTAAAATTAACAACTCAGGAAACAACAGATGTTGGCAAGGATGAGGAGAAGGGAGACACTTTTGCACTGTTGGTGGGAATGCAAACTGGTGCAGTCACTCTGGAAAACAGTATGGAGGTTCCTCAAAAAATTAAAAATAGAGTTACCCTACGACCCAGCAATTGCACTACTAGGTATTTATCCAAAGGATCCAAAATGCTGATTTGAAGGGCCACATGGGCCCCAATGTTTATAGCAGCATTATCAATAATAGCCAAATTATGGAAAGAACTCAAATGTCCAGTAACTGACGAATGGATAAAGAAAATGTGGTGTGTGTGTGTGTGTGTGTGTGTGTGTGTATATATATATGTGTGTGTGTGTGTGTGTACATATATATACATATACATATATATGTGTATATATACATATATACACATATATATGTGTGTATATATACATATACATATGTACATGTACATATGTACATATATATACATATACATATATACACACATATATATGTGTGTGTGTGTGTGTGTATATATATATATATATATATCCATCTAGTAACTTCACCAAACTGAAAGTCCAGCATGCTGAATCTGTCCTTTCTGTCTGATCTGGATATATTTCCTTATGGTCCAATTGGTCCAATGACCTGGAAGCTACATGGAATATATAATTATATAATAAGAAGGATAGCCAAAATAGAAATAGTTATTCAGAAAGGGGAAGAATGGACGACACACAGAAGTGATTAATCCATAGCAATTCCTAAATCCCCCTGGGAAGGCATTTTGAAGGCCTTTTAAAATGGGAATACAGAAGATTAGTTGACTGGATATTGATGATGCCCTTGGGAGGAGCTCTCCTGTCCATTTTTTGCTATGACCACTGACGTCCTCCTTGGGAAGTTCTTCCTTACCCATATCCTCTGTGGCCATATCTAAAGTGAATGTGCTTTTTTGCAGCGGTCCAAATTTTACAGCCAACTTCTTGCTGGGGCAAATATGAAGAACTGAAGAAAACATAAAAGCATTTTCAGTCCTGGGCCATGGTTTCTTTGATGTGACAATGCACCAGAAAATTTGGTAGGTTTAGAACCTATTTCCTTCTTGTCAGTTTCTTATGCAAATACACACAAAGTCTTTCCTAGATAGAGGGGAGCATGAATATTGGTGAGCATTACTGGTTTCTGCTATAATTACCCACTGTGTAAAAAGGGGGGGGGGAGAAATAAGTATATGCATTTATATTTGCTTGTTATTTTAAAAATAAACAGTAAAAGGACAAACACAGTGAGAAAGGGAAAACAGAGTGAAGAGAGACAGGGGTGGGAGCCAGATTTTCCGTTTATATCTGTTAACATTGTTTAGAGTTTTGAACCACATAAATGTATCACCATTTCCAAAAAAATAGCAACTTTTAAAATGAACATAAAGAAAACCTGGTGCTCACTGCATCCAAACAGTCTGTCTTCCTTTGGCTCTTCAGTAGCATCAATTCACTCTGTGGGTTTCACTGATTGTGTTTACTTCCACCAATACAATTATATGAGCACATAGAATCAGGGACAAGAGCCACCTGGTAAGATTCACCCCTAAATTCTCCACTCAAGAGTATAACGTTCTCTAGCTCCTCATAGAGGGGATGGCAAGAAGTGGGCATAGCTATAGGTGCCCCTAAAAGGCCAGAATGACACATAGATATAGGTGCCCTTAAAGAAGATTATAGAAAGGACAACTCTAAAGAAGAAATGAATATCAATATTGAGCCATAGCATTCTTTGACATAAATAGAGCCTTTTTTGAAAAGGTCACATTTGAGTAAATGGAAAGAAAGAAAGGACTTTCCAGACCAGCCTGCAAGAGAGAACTGTGATACTAACCCATCCAAGGATCAAACTGAATCTCTAGTCCATACTCAGCCCCCCACAAATGAAAGAGACTAGGCAACACAAAGGGATTTTGAAGTCAGTCATTATACAAGGCATAGCTCTACAAATGTGTTCTAGAGTAATCAGCCGCAATAAGTTTCTCTCTATATTAAAGGGTAGTCTTAAAGAAGACGGAACAAACTTGATCCATGTGGTCCTAGAGAACAGAATGAAAAACCTGGATGAAAATCCCCAAGGATTTCCCAAAGGTAAACTTTGTTCCAAATTGAGAAAAATTTAAAACAATTTTCTAGAGATAGCATGGACCACTGTGCCACTTTGAGGGAGGGATGTAACATAAGCATGGGGGTCAACTGGCTAGAGGTACTGTGGGAGCACTTGGAGATAGATGGTCCTTGTGGATGACTTCAGCACTCTCTCTCCTATTCTCTCCCTCTCTGTGTCACTGCTTGAACAATATGCATGGGATGTGGACCAAGTAGTTAGTTGCAGTCAAACGTAACCATCATCTCCGAAACCACAGCTGCAAGTGACAATGGCATGTGGAAAAAAATGTAGTTGTTGGGCCTTTAACACACCAAGGAATAAGCTGTAGAGTGCACATTACAGAACTCCATGTGAAAGATTCAAAGCCACTAAAAAGACAATAACAATAATAGCTGATATATATTGAAGTCTTAAATATATGTGCTAGGTGTGATTGAGTGTTTTTCATATATTAAATCATTTAATCCTCTTGGAGGGGGTGGCCTTTGAGAGATGCTTAAAAAATAAACAAGACACTGACATGTTGATATAGTGAGAAGGTAGAATATGTTAGTTCAGGTCCTAGGTGAAGCCTGTGTTGGTTTATAGCAAGATCCAAATAATATCCTTAAACCCTGTATGGCACTGGAGAATTCTGGTTCGGTATTCATCAGATGAAGGATGATGTCTGCAGACAAAAAAAAAGGTGTAGATTCAGAAAATACCTTAGGGTAATCATTTATCAACATGCAGCCCCCAGGAGAATGGAGTAAACAGATTTTTTTTTTTTTTAATTATGGAGTTTGGAGAGATTTGGAGAGCCTGGTATTAAGTATTCTGCTCTATAACCAGAACTGTTAAACCACCAGGAATAGACTTAAGTGTTTCTATTGTGGTGGTTGAGCATGAAAATAAACAGATTGAGCCAACCAGATTGGCAAGTCTCTTCACAGTTGAACAGTTCACATCTAAGAATCACAAATAACTCCAAATCACAAACCCCTGAGAAAGATTTTGAATTCTAGCAAAGGAGAATGGTAAAGACTAGGGCTAGTAACCAGGGAATCCTCATTTTAAGTCCCAGTTTTGCCGCAAGTGTTGATAACACTTGGCCACAATCGCTAATCTTCACATTCAGCAAGCCTCTTGTGATGGATGTGAAGAGGCATGGCCTTGATCCCCCTTCAAGAAAGGTCCTGCTTCCCCAGCTGCTGAAACTGTTATCATGGACTGCCTTTAGCTGTCAGCCCTCCGGGGCTGCAGGGCTTCAGGTGCAGAGCTTCCTTGGCCAAGGTGACTCCTTCCTGGTGTGGTACATATCCAAGAACTGATAGAGACTGGACTAAAAAGTCCTGGCCATTGCAATCAAACTGGAGCAACTCTGGTGGACCATTTTAGCTCCAGAGCTTCTTGTGGTGTTTGTTGAGGTGACCAGGCAACCGAGTTCCTGAATGACAGCTCCACTTCTTCTGCCCTCTCCCACATTTGCCCTTTTCTTCCATGGGTGCTGATCCTAAGGATATAAACATCCCAGCAAACATCCTATGAACTAATCTCTGTAGTAGGGTCAACAGCCAACCTTCCACAGATCACTAATCACTGAGCTAGGGTTTAACTGGATCATCTTTCAACGAAACAAAGGCTGAATTTGCATGGAGTGACCTTGAAAAATCAGTTTACCTCTTTGGGCATTAGTTGCCTATCTACAAAATGGGAAATGCATATAAGGGCTCTTCTATATCTGTAAGCCCCTATTATATGGAATCTGCTCAATGGCCTGACAGAACAGGAAAGCTCTGTCTACACGGTGTGAATCCAGAATGTGAAAAATTCAACCTGATTAAAACATTATCTTCCAACCCAGCTCTCAGGTGCCTACTGTGTCACATTTCTGCCCTATGACTTAGACTTCAAATCTGTCAATAGCTGAAATATAAGGAAGTACCTGTGAAATTTAGATATATCACTTCTTTTCACATGAACAGGCATTGAGAAAGAAAGTAACAAGGACTTAAAAACAAAAAAAACAAAAAACAAAACTCTGGCCTCTGCAGAGGAGAAAAGGGTTTAAACTGTGGAAAACAAATTGTCCTGAATCAAATATATTTTCGTTGGGGCAGGGGTTGGGTACATGAGGCAGTGTACCTCGTGTTTAATTCTCTTCAATCTGAAAACATCATGTTCTTCATAACCAGAACCCACTAGGCTCAGGAGTATCATAGAGCAGGCACTAGAATCCAAATGACCTATCTTGAACCAAGGGCTGCTTCAACAAGATGTGCCACTCAAGGCAGCTCTGGCATCCTGGGATGAATTCCTCTTCTGTAAAATGGACATTTTAACAATTTCCCTGCTTTTCTTCAGGGATCCTGGGAAGACGATGTGACATGTGGATATAAAAACACTTTGATAAGTAAAATAGCAACACATATGTGTAATATATTTTTGTCATTTCTGTATTTCCAATTCTCACAGTCAGAAAGAGTCCCAGGTTATTGAACTCACCTTATCTTCAGCATCTTTCAATAAAACAAAGGTCAAATTTCCTCAAGGGAAAGAGGATTGTGGGAAGATGGTGGAGTAGAAGCATTAGGAACCTTCCTCTTTGTCTAGACAATAATTGCACTGGCAGAATTTATCTGATTTAACGATTTTGGAACTCTGGAGTCTACTGAAGGCTTTCAACTTCCAGAGAAGTCTTGGAAAACAAAGTGCAGTTCGTTTCCATCAATTTTAATGTTCAGATAGTAGCAGCTACCCATCCCACACCCTCAGCTCCATGGCAGGGAACTGTGACCATGTTTCAAGAGCAGCTTCTACCAAAAGCCAGGATGGGCAAAAAGGGCTCTATCTTCCAATTATCTGAGATCTTTGCTGCTGATCAGTCATACAAGGAGGTGGGTGACCTCTTTCTTACACTTCCTTCTATTGTTGGAAGTCTCTCCCCACTGGCTGAAGTGAATTTCTGGGGACTTAAAGGGCCAGTGTACTTTTTCTTCCTCCCTTCATTTTTCTCTTTTTCCTCTTTTGGAGGCTAGATATTAAAGACTAGGACATGCAAAAACAAGTGCACATATAGATAAAATTAAAAAGTACTTGCCCAAGGAAAAACACAGATTCAGAAAAGGACTGAGAAGACCATAAGTTTATGTCTCATGCTAAACCTGGGCACAGAGAGAGTCTACATCGAACAAAACAAAAGCAAAAACAGGAAACCCGGGGGGGAGGGATAGAATCTGATTTCCAGAGTTATCACCTTATTAGATTTGAATGTCCAGTTTTCAACATTAAATCACAAGGCATATAAGGAAACAGAAAAATGTGTCATATTCGAAGGAAAATGAAATCAACAGAAACTATCTCTGAAAAAGACTTGATGGCAAATCTATTAGACAAAGACTTTAAAACACCTCTTTTAATGTGGGAAATAAATTTAGAATTCTATATGCTTGCACCAATGGGTTAAAAGGCTTAGAGCAAAAGCTGCCACAGGGTGAAAATACCCAAGGCCAGTAAGACCAAGCATAGAGGCAGAAAGCAACCACTGCACCCAAAATTACCTAGTGAAAAGGGCTACCCTTGAGGCATCATGCTCCAGTAATCTTTAACTTTGGAGATAAAAGTCAATTGGCTGTATCACCCACAAAGAAACTCTTGTCCATCTGGTGTCAGGTGCCAATATATTATTGTGCTTTAATCTCAACTTCTAATGCCACTCGCACTCCAAACCTTTTGCTTCTTACACACACAAATTAATGGCCACTTTCTTATTGTTTTCTTCTGCACGTTCACCACATATGTAAAACCTTGAAAGCTCAATAAATACAGAGACAAAACCCCTGTTCAGGGCTCTTCTCTCCTCCTGTACATTAGCCCCTGTCATATTAAAAAAAAACTTTTTTAAGTTTATTTAGTGTTTTTCAGAGAGAGGACAGAGCACGAGAGGGGTAAGGGCAGAGAGAGAAGGCAACACAGAATCCAAAGCAGGCTCCAGGCACTGAGCTGTCAGCACAGATCCTGATGTGGGGCTTGACCTCACTAACCGTGAGATCATGACCTAAGCCAAAGTCAGACGCTTAACCCACTGAGCCACCCAGGTGCCCCATAGCCTCTGCCATATTCAATTCTGCTTCCACTCTCTTGTTGGACAAGAGAGAACTCCAGACTCAAAGTCAGTGACATTTTAGAGATGTTCAAAGAACTAAAGGATGATGTGGAGAAGGTAAGAAAATGGTGTTTGAGCAAAATGGGAAAAAAAAAAAACTAAAAAGAAACCAAAAAGAAATTCTGAAGTTAAAAATATAATAACGAAAATGAAAATTTCACTGGAGGGATTCAAAGACAGATTTGAGCAGACAGAAGAAAGAATTATCAAATTTAAAGATAGGATAATTGACATTATTGAGTCTAAAGAACAGGAAAAAAAAAAGATTAAAGAAAAGAGAACAGAGTCTAAAGGACATATGGGATACCAAGTGACCAACATACACATTTGGGAATCTTAGGATGAGAAACAGCAAAAGGGGTATCTGAAAAAAGAATGTTTAAAAACTTCCCAAAGTTGATGCAAGGCTCGAATGTAAACATACAAGAAGCTCACCAAACTACAAGGAAGATGAACTCAAAGAGATGCACACTGAGACACATTATAAACAACTATTTGAAAGACAAAGACAAAGAGAGAATCTTGAAAACAACAAGAAAGAAGACACTTGTCACATACAAGGAATTCTCAATTAAATACCAGACTTTTCATCAGAAACCTTGGAGGCTAGAAGACCGTGGGCCAATATATTCAAAGTGCTAACAGAAATAACTGTCAACCAAGAATCTTACATCTGTCGAAACTGTCCTTCAAAAGTGAGGGAGAAATAAGATATTCCCAAGTAAACAAAAGCTTAGGGAGTTCATTACAACTAGAACTGCTTGGCAAGAAACTCTCAAAGAAGTCATGTGAGGTGAAATGAAAGGACATTAGATAGTAACTATAAGCCATATGAAGAAAGATCTCAATAAAGGTAAATACTCGGACAATTATAAAAGCTAATATTATTGTACCAATAATTTGTAACTACTTTTTGTCTTCTACATCATTAAAGGGACTCATACTTTTTTTTTTAATGGTTATTTTTGAGAGAGAAAGAGAGCATGAGTGGAGGAGGGGCAGAAAGAGAGGGAGGGGCAGAGAGAGAGGGAGAAAGCGGGTCTGAAGTAGGCTCTGTGCTGACAGCAGAGAGCCTGATGTGGGGCTCAAATTCACAAACCAAGCCATGAGATCATGACCTGAGCTGAAGTTAGACTCTTAACCAACTAAGCCACCCAGATACCCTGAGACTCCTACATTTTTTAAAAAGTGAAGAGATTCTTGGATACTGTGAACAAACTGAGGGCTGATGGGGGGTGGGGGAGAGGGGAAAGTGGGTGATGGGCATTGAGGAAGGCACCTGTTGGGATTAGCACTGGGTGTTGTATGGAAACTAATTTGACAATAAATTATATTTTAAAAAATTTAAAAAATAAAACAAGTTATAACCTTTAAAAATAAGTAAATTAGGGGCGCCTGGGTGGCGCAGTCGGTTAAGCGTCCGACTTCAGCCAGGTCACGATCTCGCGGTCCGTGAGTTCGAGCCCCGCAACGGGCTCTGGGCTGATGGCTCGGAGCCTGGAGCCTGTTTCCGATTCTGTGTCTCCCTCTCTCGCTGCCCCTCCCCCGTTCATGCTCTGTCTCTCTCTGTCCCAAAAATAAATAAACGTTGAAAAAAAAAATTTTTAAAAAAATAAATAAATAAATAAAAATAAGTAAATTAACTAATTAATTAATTAAAAAGTGTTAGTCTAGGAGTGTCTGGGTGGCTCAGTCAGTTAAGCATCCAAATCTTGATCTTAGCTCGGGCCTTAATTTCAGGATTGTGAGTTTGAGCCCCACAGTGGGCTCCGTGCTGGGTGTGGAGCTTACTTTAAGAAAAAAAAAAAATGTTAGTCTAAAAGCTAGTGTTATGGTAGGGGCACATGGGTCGGTTAAATGTCTGACTTCAGCTGAGGTCATGATCTCACAGTTTGTGGGTTCAAGTCCCACATGGGGCTCTGTGCTGACAGCTCAGAGTCTGGAGCCGGCTTGGGATTCTGTGTCTTCCTTTCTCCCTCTTCCCCTCCCCTGCTTGCATTCTGTCTCTCTCTCAAAAATAAATAAACATTAAATTTTTTTAATAAATAAATTAATTAATAAATGCCAGTGCTATTATAGCTTCAGTGCCTAATTCCACATTGTCTTTTCTATACAATTTAAGAGACTAAAGAACATAAAAGAATTATTAGTTATGTTTTGGGGCATACAAAAAGGATGTAAGTTCGTGATGCCAATAACCAAACAGGGTGGGGACAGAACTGTAAGGAGCAGAGTTTTTGTTTGTTATTGAAGTTATACTGCTTATAGCAAATAAGAATGTTATAATTTTAGGATGTTACTGATAATCTCCATGGTAACGACAAAGAGAATAGCTATTGAATACATGAAAAAAAATAAGAAATAAGCGTAAACATTTTATTACACAAAACAATTAAAGGCAAAAGAAGTCAGCAATGCAGGAAATTAGGGGCAAAAGATATATAAGGCAGATAGAAAATAAATAGCAAAAGATACAAGTAAGTCCTTACTGATAACAATTACTTTAAATGCAAATGGATTCATTTCTCCAGTCAAAAGACAGAGATTATCAGAATGGATAAAAACACAGGTTGCAACTATATCCTTTCCATAAAACACTCAGTTTATTTCCAAAGACACAAATAAGTTAAAAGTAAAAGGATGAAAATAGATATTCCATGCAAATAGTAACCAAAAGAGAACAGAACTATACTACATAAGACTAATACTATATAAGATAAAATAGACTTTAAAACAGATGAAAAAAAAATGAGACAAAGAAGGAGTTAATATATTAATAAAGGTTCAATAGAACAAGAAGATATAACAATTGTAACATTTATGCATTTAGTGACAGACCGTTAAAATATATGAATCAAAAACAGAATTGAAGGGAAAAATAGCAGATCTGTAATAATAGTTGAAGACTTCAATCCCCCACTCTCAATAATAGAACAATCAAACAAAAGATAAGAAAATAGAAGACTTAACACAATGAATTATTTCTAAGAGATATATACAGTACACTCCACCCAACATCAACAGCATGCACATTGTTACCAAGTGCAGAAGAGACATTTTCCAGAAGAAACCATATGTTAGGCCACAAATAAAATCTTAATAGATTTTAAGAGATAGATATATACATGTTTTACATCAACCACAACAGGATGAGGATAAAGTTAGACATGAATAATAGGGGGCGTCTGGGTGGCTCAGATGACTGAGCATCCAACTTTTGATTTCAACCCAGGTCATGATACCAGGGTCATGGGACTGAGCCCTGCATAGGGTTCTGAGTATGGAGCCTGCTGAGGATTCTCTCTCTTTCTCTTCCTCTGCCCCTCTCCCCATCTCATGCCCTCTCTCTCTTAAAAAACAAATCATAATAATAAAAATAAAATAAAATAAGAAACGAATAACAGAAGTAAAACAGGAAATTCACAAATTTGTGGAAATTAAACAAGAAACTCTTAAAACAAAGGGTCGAGGAAGAAATCACAAGAGAAATTAGAAAATACTTATAGATGAATGAAAGTGAGAAAACAACATACCAAAACTTAGGGAACATAGTGAAAGCAATGATAAGGGGAAATTTGTAGCTATGAACAATTACATTTAAAAAAAAAGAAAAGAAAACTCAAATCAACAATCTAACCTTGCAAACTAAGGAACTAGAAAAAAAAGAATAAACTAAACCCAAAGTTAGAAAAAGGAAGGAAATAATAAAGATGAGAATAAAGATAATGAAACAGAAAATTTTTAAAAATAGAGGAAAATCAATGAAGCCAAAGGCTGATTCTTTGAAAAGAAGAACCAAATTGACCAACTTAGCAAGCTAAACTAAGAAAAAAAGAGAGAAGATTCAATTTCTAAAATTAGAAATGAAAATGGGGATATTACTACCTTATCTACAGAAATAAAAAAAATTATAAAAGGGTACTATGGAAAATTATATACTAAAAAAATTCAATAACCTAGATGAAATGGACAAAATCTAGAAACGCAAAATTCATCAAGATTAAATTATGGGAAAAATTAGAAAATATTAATAGACCTATAACCAGTAAGGAGATTGAATGAGTAATCAAAAGTTTCTCAGAGGCACCTGGGTGGCTCAGTTGGTTAACAAGCATCTGACTCTCAGTTTCAGCTCAGGTCATGATCTCACGGTTTTGTGAAATCCAGCCCTGGGTCAGGCTTTGTACTAATAGCAGGGAGTCTGCTTGGAATTCTCTCCCTCTCCCTCTCTGCCTCTCTCTCACTCTTTTTCTCTCTCTGCCTCTCAAAATAAATAAATAAACTTAAAAAGAAATCTCTCAACAAGAAAAAGCCCTAGATCTGAGGGCTTCACTGATGAATAGAGAAAGAATCTATCTCAACATGATAAAAACCACATGTGAAAAACCCACCGTGAACATCATACCCAATTGTGAAACACTGAAAGTTTTTCCTCTAAGATCAGGGACAAGGCAAGAGTGTTCATTTTCACCATTTCTATTTACCATAGAACTGGAAGTTCTCACCAGAGCCAATTAGGCAAGAAAGGGAAATAAAGAAGTAAAATTATCTCTATTTGTAGAAGATACGGATCTTAGATGTAGAAATCCCTAACAATTCTATCAAATAAAAACCCCACAAACAAAAAGAAAAACAAATAAACAAAAACCTGGTAGAGTTAATAGATGAATTCAGTAAAGTAGCAGGATACAAAGTCAACATGCAAAAGTTAGTTGCATTTCTATGTGCTAGCAATGAGCAACCTGAAATGGAAATGACAAAGACAAGTCCATTTAAATAGCATCAAAAATGTCCATCAAATGATGAATGGATAAAGAAGTTGTGGTTTATATATACAATGGAATACTACTTGGCACTGAGAAAGAATGAAATATGGCCTTTTGTAGCAATGTGGATGGAACTGGAGAGTGTTATGCTAAGTGAAATAAGTCATACAGAGAAAGACAGATACCATATGTTTTCACTCTTATGTGGATCCTGAGAAACTTAACAGAAGACCATGGGGGAGGGGAAGGGGGAAAAAAAAGTTAGAGAGGGAGGGAGGAAAACCATAAGAGACTCTTAAAAACTGAGAATAAACTAAGGGTTGATGGGGGGTGGGTGGGAGGGGAAAGTGGGTTGTGGGCATTGAGGAGGGCACCTGTTGAGATGAGCACAGTGTGTTGTATAGAAACCAATTTGACAATAAATTTCATATTTAAAAAAATAAAATAAAATAAAATAGCATCAAAAAGGGGATGCCTAGGTGGCTTAGTTGGTTAAGCATCTGACTTCACCTCATGTCATGATCTTGTGGTTCCTGGGTTCAAGCCCCGTTATCAGTCTCTGTGCTGACACCTCAGAACCTCGAGCATGCTTCAGATTCTGTGTCTCCTTCTCTCTCTACCCCTCCCCTGCTCACACTCTGTCTCTCTCTCAAAAATAAATAAACATTTAAAAAATTTAAATAGCATCAAAAAGAGTAAAATACTTAGGAATTAGCCAAAAAGATAAAGACTTATTAAAACTACAAAATGTTACTGAAATTGAATAAGACATAAATAAATGGAAAGACATCTCGTTAATGAACTGCAATATTTAATATTGTCAAGACGTCAATAGTATCCAAAACAAGCTACAAATTCAATGCAATCTCTATCAAAATTCCGATAACCTTTTTTTACAGAAATAGAAAAACCCATCCTAAAATTTATATGGAATCTAAAGAGATCCCCAAATAGCTAAAGCAATCTTGAAAAAGAAGAAAAAAAACTGGAGGATTCACACTTCTGATTTCAAAACTTAATACAAAGCACAATAATGAGTAGAGTGTGATGTTGGCATAAAGAAAGACATATAGACCAACGGAATAGAATATAGAGTCCAGAAATAAATTCTTGTGTTACGGTCAAATGATTTTTGACAAAGGTGCCAAGACCATTTAATGGGGAAAGGACAGTCTTTTCAACAACTGGTTCTGGATAGCCACATGCAAAAGAATGAAATTAGACCTTTTATCTAATAGATAAAAATTAGCTCAAAATGGATCAAAAACTTGAATGTAAGACCTAATGCTATAAAACTCTTAGATAAGAACATAGGTCAAAAACCTTACGACATTGGATTTGGTAATTTCTTGAATTTAACACCAAGGGCACAGGCAACAAAAGAAACAATAAACAAATTAGACTTCATGAAAATTTTTTTAATTATGCATCAAAGGATGATATCAACAGAGTAAAAAGGCAACCCAAAGAATGGGAGAAAATATTTGCAAATCATATATCCGATAAGGGGTTAATATCCGGAATAGATAGAGAACTTTTAAAACTCAACAATAAACAAAAAATCCAATTCAAAAATGGGCAAAGGACTTGAATAGGCATTTATATAAAGAAGACAGAGAGACGATCAATAAGCACATGAAAAAATGCTCAATATCACTAATCATTAAGGAAATGGAAATCAAGACTACATTGAGATACCACCTTACGTCCATTACAATGGATACAATTAAAAAAAGTATTGAAGAGGTAATGAAGAAACTGGAATCCTTGTGCTCCATTTTTGGGAAGGTATAATGATACAGCTGCTATGGGAAGCAACATGGTAATTCCTTAAAAAGTTAAAAATAGAACTAACATATGATCCACAATTCCACTTCTGGGGATATACCTAAAAGAATTGAAAACAGAGTCTCCAAGCAATATATGTTTATGGCAGCGTTATTTACAATAGCTAAAATGTGGAAGCAACCCATGCACTTAATAAGTGCTTCAGCAGATGAATGGATAAGCAAAAGGTGGTATATACATCATGGAATATTACTCAGCATTTAAAAGAAAGGGAATTCTGCAATGTGCTACACCATGGATGAACCTTGAATATTATGGAAATTAATAAAACAGTCACAGAAAAATAAATCAGTCACAGAAAAAATACTGTATGATTCCAGTTTTTTGAGGTACTTAGAATAGTTGAAGTTATAGAAATGGACAGTATAATTGTTTTTGCCAAGATCTGGAGAAAAGGGGAGAATGGAGAGTTGTTGCTTAATGAGCATAGAGTTGCAGTTTTATAAGATGAAAAAGGTTACAGAGATAGTGGTGAAGTTGTACAACATCATAAATGCATATAATACCACTGAAGTGCACGTTTAAAAGTGATTAAAATGATAAATGTTATATGGTGTATGTTTTACTACAATCTAAAAATGAATAGACTTCCAGGGAAGATGACAGATTAGGAGGACCCTAAACTTCCCCCATCCCATGGATAAAACTGGATAACACTCACATCAGTGTAAATAACCCAGAAAAATGACCCAAAGACTGGCAGAACAAACTCTCCATAGCTAAATGTAGAGAAGAGGCCACATCAAAGAGGGTAGGAAGGGTGGAGACATGGTCGGGAGCTAAACAGACCACAGGACTGTCCAAAGGAGGGAGGGACACCTTCCGCACGGAGAATGGAAGAAACTGACTCTCACACCAGGGAGCCCACATGAGAAAACAAATTCCCATAACATATGGCTTTGAAAACCAGAAGGACTACATATCACAGATTCTTACAATCAGTGGGTCTTAGCACCTAGAACTTTAAAAATCAGTAGGCTCAGCTCTGGGAGAGCCAGGAGGGCGGAGTTCCTGCCCTTAAAGATACAGCACAACAAACAGCCCCACAGAGATACAACATGGAAGCAGCAATTTGAAAAATGCCTGGGGTATACAAGAGGGAGATTTATTTACTAAACTGAAAACATGTGCTAGAGGGACAGCAATCACTGGAAGACTTCTTCAAGAACAAAAGAGCTGGCAGGAACCATTTCCTTCCCCTGACCCCCCCGCAGCTGGACACAGGAATACCTATGGGAACCAACACAGTGCCAACACTCGCTCCCTAACTGAAGAGCACACTCCACCCCCATGTTTTCTGCAGACATGCCCCTTCCAGCTAGGTCTTGGCTCCAGATATCCTTCCAGAGCAGACACACACAAACCTTGCCAACATTGCAGGCCCAACCTCTGTGTCCCCCTTCAGACCTGAACTCTCCAATACGCTCTTAGCTGGAGTTTGTCCAAAATGGTGCCATAAGCCTAGCAGTGTTCAAGCAACCCCAACAGGAAACAGCACTACTCCAAAGTGACTCCTGCCCTGGGGAAAAGGAGAAGATAACCACACACAGCAGTTTGCGGCCCCAGCGGTGGTCTGAGGGCAGCCAGCTGGTCTGACTACAGGCCCCACCCACCAATGAAAACTTCGTAGAGGACAACACAGGGAGAGCACCCTGAAGTTTAGTGCTACCACATCTATGGCAAACGCCTGCTCTGAATCAACTCAAACCCAAGGTGGCCCCAGACTGGCAAACTCACAGTATGGGAACCAAACCCTACCCACAATAGGCAAGAAGAGCCACTGCAGATGACTGGACTGAAGGCAAAAGTGGTTCCGCCACAACAGCAGAGAGCACACAACACACACAGGAAACCCCTTGAAGCACCAGGTTCTGGTTAACAGAGCATATTGCACTACAGGGCACTACCGGACCTCTTCTTCATAAAGTCACATTTTCAACCACAGGAAACATAGCTGATTTTCCTAACACATGGAAACAGACACAGAAAGTTAGACAAAATGAGGAGACAGAAGAATATGTGGAATAGATTAAGGAACAGAACAAAATCACAGCAAGAGAGCTAAATGAAACAGAAACAAGTAGTATGCCTGATAGAGAATTTAAAATATTTTTCATAAAGACACAGATTTTAGAAAAGATTGGAGGACCTCACTGAGACCCTTAACAGAGAGACCAAAAAAAAAAAAAAAAAGAAAGAAAAAAAGAAAAGAAAAGAAATCAGAGTTGAAGAACTCAATAACTGAAATTAAAAATACACTAATGAGGGGCGCCTGGGTGGCTCTGTCAGTTAAGCGTCCAATTTTGGCTCAGGTCATGAAAGCTCAGAGCCTGGAGCCTACTTCAGATTCTGTGTCTCCCTCTCTCTCTTGTCCCCCTCCCCCTGCTCCCCCACTCATGCTCTGTCTCTAAAATAAATAAGCATTAAAAAAATGTTTTTAAATACACTAGTGACAATAAATAGTAGGCTGGAGGAGGCAAGAGAACAGATTAGTGACCTGGAAGAGTAATAGAAAGCAATCAAACTGAACAGAAGAGAGAAAAATATTAATAATAAATGAAAATATACTTAGAAAACTCAGCATCAAGCATAATAACATTCATATTACAGAGATCCCTGAAGGAGAAAAGAGGAAAAAAAAGGGGGCAGAAATTTTATTTGAAGAAGTAATAGCTGAAGACTTCCCAAACCTGGGGAAGGAAACGGAAATTGAGATCCAGGATGCACAGAAGGTCCTCAACGAAATCAAGTCAAGGAGGTCCACACAAACACACGTAGTAATTAGAATGGCAAAAAGTAGTGACAAAGAAGATATTAAAAGCAGCAAGAAAAAAGAAAACAATTACATACAAGGGAAACCCCCGTTAGACTATCAGCTGATTTTTCAACAGAAACTTTGCAGTCCAGAAAGGAGTAAAATATCTGAAGTGCTGAAAGAAAAGAACCTTCAACCAAGAATACTCTCTCTAGAAAGTCTATCATTCAGAGGAGAAGAAGAGATAGTTTCCTAGACAAACCAAAGTTGAAGGAATTCATCACCACTTAAAGCAGCCCTACAAGAAATGTCAGAGGGGATTCCTGGAGTAGAAAGGAAAGACCATAAGCAGGAGTAAGAACAGTACGAAGCACAAAAGCGGTAAAATTAAGTATATCTATAAAAATCAGTCAAGATATTAAAAAAAATGAAAGGATGTAAAGTATGACACCAAGTATCTACAATGTAGCAAGGGAGTAGTAAAGAAAAGGTCCAAACCTAAGCAACCATCAACTCAATATAGACTGCTTATGCAGAATATGTTATTTACAAGCCTAATGATCACCACAAATCAAAACCCAGTAATAGATATACAAAAAGTAAAGAACAATTTAAGAAACAAAACAAATTCTTTACTAAGGACTTCAAAGTCCTAGCATGCTCTGGTTCCTTCTAACCTTTCTCATATCACACAAAAACATTTTTGTTTCCTATGTTCCAGCCATACTGGTCTTCTAGATGTTTTTCAAATAAGCCAAATTCCTTTTCATTTGGGAGTATTTGTATAGTCACTCTTCCTTTTCCTAAATCTTAGTACTGGCTCCTTCTCTTGTTTCCAGCCACAGCTCACATTTTACACCCTCACAAAGTTCCTTCCTGAACACACAATTTAAAATACACCACATTACTCTTTATCCCCTCACACCATTCGATTTTATTCACATCCAAACTATGTCATTCTTATACTTCCATGTTTGTTTGTTAATTGTTTACTCCCATAAGAACATAAATTCCATAGCAACAAGAATATTATTGTTGTTTCTTTACTACTAAATCCTCAACACATAAAATAGTGCCCAGCAACATAGTAAAAACTCCATACTTTTTTTAATTTTGTTTTTAACGTTTATTTATTATTGAGAGACAGACAGAGTGTGAGCAGGGGAGGGACAGAGAGAAAGAGGGAGACACAGAATCTGAAGCAGGCTCCACGCTCTGAGCTGTCAGCACAGAGCCCGACGTGGGGCTCAAACTCACAAACCGTGAGATCATGACCTGAGCCGAAGCCGGACGCTCAACCGACTGAGCCACCCAGGCACCCCTTCATACGTCTTTAATTGAACAAGTGAGGGAAAGAAGGCAGGAAGGCAGGCAGGAAGGAAGGAATATGAGTTTTAAATTTTGTCCTGAATTGTTTTACTGTTTTTACTCATAACACTTCTTGCACCAATTGTATGTTGTTGTTTTTTCCCTCAAACTAACCAATTATGATACCAACTGGACATTCTACAGTTCAATTCAATCCTTATACAAAACTGTCTCCACTTCAGATTTCAGCCATATATATTAGATCCTCAGGTTATCCACATTTCTGTCTGACTTGGCTACAAGTTTGAGGATTCTCATAACTCACCCTCCCCATTCTCCACAACATTTTATAATTTTCTAGAACAACTTATAAAACTCAGGAAAATGCTTTACTTATAATTACCAGTTCATTATAAAGGCTACAATTTAGAACAGCCAAGTAGAAGAGATACATAAGACAAAGTACTGGCGGGGGAGGGGTAGGCAGAGCTCCTGGCTCTTTTTAAGCACACTACTCTCCCAACATCTTGTGCATACAACAGCCTAGAAGCCCTCTATCTTATTTTTGGAACATTTTTTCTTTAATTTTTTTTAATGTTTATTTTTGAGAGACAGAGACACAAAGTGCAAGCAAGGGAGGGCAGAGAGAGAGGGAGACACAGAATCTGAGCTGTCAGCACAGAGCCCAATGAGGGCCTCGAACCCACAAACTGTGGGATCATGACCCGAGCTAAAGTGGGACACTCAACCAACCAAGTCACCCAGGTGCCCCATATTTTTGTAGAGCTCTATCTCCAGCCGCCCCCCCCCCCACTCTTCCTGGAGTTTCATGGGTGAGTTTCATGGCTGAGAGTTCTGACCCTCTATTCACTAGTTCTTTCCCCTGATCAGCTCCATCCTCTGGGTATCTAGGGGCTCTAAGTCATTTTATTAGTATAAACTCAGGTGTGATCCAAAGGGGCTTGTTGTGAATAACAAAAGACACTCCTATCACTCAGGAAATTCCAAGGCTTTTAGGAGCTCTGTGCCAAGAACCAAGACAAAGGCCAAATGGAATAAAACCTTGGATTGTGAGTAACTTGCTCCGTGAGTGTTCCACAAGATGAGCAAACATTTCTAATAACTTTTAACTTGATAAATGAGTGATGTCTTGCAATAGGAATAGTACGTGATGCTGAACATCACATGATCACAACCGAGTCAATGGTTCTTCTCTCTCTCTCCTCCCTCCCACCCCGTTACGGGATTGCGGGTGATCGCCAATGAAATGTCACATTTCCATGAAATCCTCAAAAGGAGGCAAAGCAAGTGTCATTGGATAGGTTCCTTGTTAAAGTTTCATGAAAAGAAAAAGATTCCATTGAGCCAATAGATAGAAGCGATTCATTAGTAATAGTGAAAGTCATGCTACACAATAACCCTCCTCTCATCTCCCTCATGCTGGCCACAAAGGTTTTCAAAGGTAAGTGAAGGTTAATGTGTTTATTTTTCTTTTATATTTTGTATTTTCTTTATTATATTGTATTACATTACAGTATTGCAATCATTTTTATATGGATATTTTGGGGTGGTGAACAAATCATCTGAGTTTCCATTATTTCTTATGGGGAAATTCGCTTTGATATACAAGTGCTTTGGATTACAAACACTTTGGATTACAATTCTGGAACTAATTACGCTTGCAAACCAAGGTTTTACTGTATATTTTTATATTATATCACAGCCCCTAAGAGTAAACTTAAATCCTGGTGTAGAAGAAGGGTCTATCGCTAAGGTAAGGACAAACTGGGGAAGAAGAATCACATGCCTCAAACCGGAAATTAAGGGTTGAGGGTTCTGGATTTCTCAATCCAGAAATTAAGGGTTGAGGAAGTGGGAGGTGAAGGGATGGAGGAGAGGAGTATAGGGTAAGGAAGAGTACAGATGAACTGCAAAAGAGGAAGCCTCCCTCTTTACAGTCTATGAGACAGGCATCAAGATGCATCAGAGATAGCCACTGGATTGTAGTGTTCAGACATGCATTCCCTGCAGATATTCCCAGGAGCTAGAGAGATAAATACTCTTTTCAGGAACCTGAGAGGTTGTGCTCATTCATTGAGGCTGAAGGGTAGGTATGTCAGTAAGTTAGTTGGGTACTTTCTAGGGTGACCAACTCGGCCCAATTTATCTGGAACTGTCCCACTTTTAAAATGGAAATTCTCCTGTCCCGGAAACCTCCTCAGGCCCAAGCAAACAAGGAAATTGAGAATGTTTACAGGAAACCACCTGATGACATCTGTGTGATTACAGTGTGATAGGCCCAGGGGAAAGTGGCGTATACAGAAACAGAATTGATGTTTCTTTAGCCTAGAGATTCTTGTACCTATGCCAACTCTTAACAATATGTGCCATAGGGAAAAAAATGAATGGAGAAAGGAAAGAAAACGCAAATAATCTCAATGAAAAAGTATATCATACTGGCACCAATGAGCCTCAATTCCTCTGAGTCGTTTTTCCAGCAATGAAGATAGAATTTATGCCAATTCACCTGTCCCCTCACACTAAGCCCCTCTTGTGGTCAATTTCTTCATGGCTAAGAGATATCTACAAGACTACCTTCTCACATCACTAGAAAATGCATTTGGTCAACTTCAACATCTTTTCCAGAGTCAAAGATACAATAAAACAGGAAGTAGAAATAGATGGATATTCCATTTTGATTGCTGATCCTTTGTGTGGGAGAGTTTCTCTCTTCTAGTAGCTTAGAAACATCTGTTTGTCCATGGTGTTCTGGGTCTTTTTTTTTTTTTTTTTTTGGTTCATTGTGATAGGCACCACATATACATGGTGTCACATCTTTTGGATTGAGAAAATTTAAGAAAATTGTTACTTGTTTTATTTCTTCTCCACTGTTTAGTCTTTCTTTCTTCTAGCTTCTAGTAGTTGATGTGGGAGCTTACAGTTTAGTGTTTCAATTTTGTTTGTTTGTTTGTTGTTGTTGTTGTTGTTGTTAACCATCTCTTTGTGTTTTTATTGTAATTACTGAGTTATTTCTTTATTTTTTATTCCAACCATGTTTCACACATTTTTATTACCATGTTTTTAAAATTTCTAAAAAAAATCTGTCTTGTTTTCAGGTGATTTTGTTTGTTTTGTCTTTAAATAGATGAGACATATTTTTGTAATTTCCAAGATATTCTATTTTCTCTTATCTCTCTGAGGAAATTATTCACAATATTTTAATTGGTGTCTTCCATTATGTCTGTTTTTTTCAATTTCCTTTTTATTTGTTATTTTACTTATTTATTCAGTCTGTTTGTGAGAGATTTTTCTCACATATCTTTCATTTTTTCTTATAATTATCTGTTTCCTCTGCCAAATTTTCTATTACTGTGAGAAAATTTTCTTGTTTTTATTACAGAACTCTTTGTATATAAAGGAGGTAAGCCTTATAGTTCAGCATGGCAACCATTTTCCTACCAATTAATCATTCGTCTTATTTGAGAACCTATATAAAAATTTAAATTTTGTATGATTAAGTTTAGTCATTGTTTATTTCAGAAGTTTTACTAATACTGAGGCAAGCCTTCTATAATCCAAGATTGTATTTTATAAAATATTGCACTTGTTTCTAAAACATTTAGTATTTCTTTTACATTTATACCATTAGTCCATCTGGGACTAATTTTGGTATAAAAAGTAAAGATTCTACTTCATTTTTTCCCCAAATAACTGGGTACTTGCCCCAACATTAATTGTGAGAAATTCACTGATGTGAAATACTATTGGTATCAGTTAGGGTTACATTTAGCTAAATATCTTAGAGATCTGATCAAAGTGATCGAATCAAGTAGATTTTTTCAGAAATCTACTTTTTAAATCAGAAATTTGAAGGTAAAAATCCTGGACTTGGTTTTGTAATGCCATTAGATCCCAGGCTCTATTCTGCTCTTTATTTCTTTATTCTAGTGGTTGCCTCATGTAATATAAGCCTGCACCATTCATCACATAAAATATTCAGGAAGAAAGAAAGAAAAATAGAGAGAAGAAGGAGAATAAAGAGAAGGTGAAGTATATTATAGATTTTATGAGTATCTTATGGATGATACTTCCTGTAAGAGAGGCTAGCAAATAAATTTTTAAAGCTATACATATTGCTACACTAAAAAAATATTAGGCTTCCATTAAAAGAGAAAAGGAGAATGGATTTTGGATACACAACAGTGGTGGGTACTAAATTGTTACATGTGGACTTGATAAATCACCTAATGCACTTGATTGCATATAAAATAATAATGCAGAATATTTTACAAAACCATTAGAGCATATGGAGATTAATTATCTATGTGAACTTGAAAATAAAGAAAATTAAGAAGCAAGGCAATTATTAACTTCAGGAAAAACAAAGAATTGTACTAAAACTCAAACATCATGGTTTACTCTTTATTTCAGATATAAACCTTGAGTTGCCTAGGTGGCTTAGTCAGTTAAGGATCCTACTTTGTCTCAGGTCATGATCTCACAGCTTGTGGGTTTGAGTCCCACATTGGAGGCTCTGACAGCTCAGAGTCTGGAGCCTGCTTCAGATTCTGTGTATCCCTCTCTCTCTGACCCTTCCCCACTTGCACTCTGTCTCTCTCTGTCTCTTAAAAATGAGCAAACATTTAAAAAAATTTAAAAAATAAACCTTGCTTTTATAATCAGAACAACATAATGGCAGCTGGGTGGCTCAGTCAGTTAATTGTCCAGCTCGTTTTCAGCTCAGGTCATGATCTCACGGTTTGTGAGTTCAAGCCCCACATCTGGCTCTGTACTGACAGCATGGAGCCTGCTTGGGATTCTCTTTCTCCCTCTTACTCTCTGCCCTTCCCCCATTTGTGTTCATTCTCTCTGTCTCTGTCTCTGTCTCTCTCTCTTTCTCTATCTTTCAAAAATAAATAAACATTAAAAAAAGAATTTTATAATCTTAACAATGTAAACACAGAAGTCTGACTTCAGAAGGGAAGAAAAACTATTTTAAATATAGCCTTTAAAATTTCCTTTTTTCCATCCTTGTTCATCCCCTGAGCTCCAGGTTACATGTATCAAGGACCCCCTGAGACTAATAACAAAAAGAAATCACAGACTCTATGAGTTGAAGTGGACTTTATATCAATTAGGATAACTCACCAGCTTAATTTTTCTCTGCATTATCCCCAACAAGTGGTTACTTAGCTTCTGCTTCAACATCTTCACTGACGGGAAGCTCACTATTTCTCCGGACAGTCCATTCAATTCCTACACAGCTCTAATCACTGCCAATCTTTCCCTATAATCAGATCAAGGTCAGCCTACTCTAACTTTGTTGTATTCATTTTTCTACTCCCTAAAGTCATACAGAATTCCTCTTTCACGAGAAAGTAATCAGCTATTTTAATACTGTTGTCAAGCTATCCACTCAAAATCCCCCCCATGTTAAATTCTTCTCCAGGTCCTCCAACCATTTTTAAATGATACGATTTCACATTCTAGTGACAATTGGATATCTTCTTTTGGATGCGCTTTATCTGGTTAATGTCCCTCTTAAAATGATGCACCAGAACAGGACACATGATTGTCAGATTAAGTGGCAAAAAAAAAAAAAAAAAAAGAAAGAAAAGAAAAAGTTTCTGAATTTTACGTTATATTAGGAGGCATCATATAAGTTTCCTTTGGGGTCCTTTTGGCAAAAGATAAGACTGTTTGTGCTTAATAAAAACTTATGGAAAATTATGAATTCTATTCCCCAGGCCTTTACCAAACACCTCTGTCCCCATTCGCTATCCACTATACCGAAAAGGTTGTAAAGTCTAGGTGTGAAGTAAGAGAGAATGAGGTCTGAGTGAGCCAACCTCTCTTCCAGGAATCAAAGAAGAATTATAAACTAAGATTTTTTTTAAAACCATCCTGAATATCAAATAACCCTAGGATGAGATCTTTTTCCAATACCCTGCCCTACCCACAAGGAGAACATGTCCCAATTTACTGGAGTCAAATGGCCAGACTGTTTCTGATCTGCAGTCTCTGTCAGTATTCTTTTCTTCACATCTACTAATTCCTCTTCCTTATATTCATTTAGAACACACTAATGGAAGTAGCCTGCCACGTGGCTTGCCTTTTTGCCACTTTTTCTCAGGAAATGTGATTAAAGAACTTGGAGTGGGCTGTTTTACACACAAATATTCAGACAGTCTCTTAGCAATAAATGGCTGTCGCTTCTATTATCTGTCTGGCTTTGAGTTCTATTATCTGTTGTGAATTGGTGCAGGGCTCTGTAAAACAGTTTTTAGGCAGCCTCATTACTCCCTTCCACACCTTCTGCTCCATCTGAGAGTGCTGCTGCTATGATTGCTGGGTAATGTTTGCCATTAGACAAGGCACATAAAAGAATCAAGCTATGACTAATTCGCTTGATGGCTGTGTGCCCTGTGTCATGCTCATTAACACCTCTCGACTCCGTTATTAGAGAGAATCACAGAGCAGATCTCAGCAGGCTCACATTTATACTATAGGATGCTTTATTTTTCCATCGGAGCCACATCCTTATCACTGACTTGTTCTGATCACGCTTACCTTCTACCCCAGGCCTATTCTACCCTGCCACACTTAACTGGGTCTTTCACTGAGTAAATAAATGCTTATGGGACTCTGTTGCCAATAGAGGGCTTTAGATTGTGAGGAAATGGGGGTCTATGCCCTCTAATGAATCATATACTCGTCTTTCTGCTGAAAAGTCATCAGAGATGTTCCTTGTGGAAATCCAAAGAGAAAATGATAACAACTTAAAATATTAAAGTATACCCAGCCTTTTTATAAGCATTATTTCCTATGAGGTTTACAACAACCCTTTATGGCAGGCTGCATAAATAGTACTCTATCATTAACTTTAACACTAGATTTTCTAACTCAGAAGAGATACTATATAAAAGAAAAGTAAGCCATCTACAATGCTGGGCAAAATATAAAGAAATAGTATTAGTTGTGTTTGACTTTCCCAAGCTTATTGATCAAAGCAGAGAGAAAGGGAGAGAGAGAGAGAGAGAGAATATTTTCCTTAGTACTGACTCACAGTGTTTTGAACCAAGACTATAGGGGCATCATACTTACCTACCTTAATCATTAACTCCAACTGTAAGTTTACATTGTAGCCATCACTAATGTTTATTGATATCTAGGTATCCTCTACCTCTGAGGACATGGAAAGCTGCACTAATCCATCTCCTGAAGTTGGACATAGCCATGTGATTTGATTTCACCATGAAAGTTGAGTGGATGTGACAACTACAGTTTGCATGTGGAAGTATTTAACTGTAGATTCTTGAGACTATAGCTTGGCTTTTCCTTTGCCACAAGAATTATGGAAGTATGTATCCATATGGAGGTACCATAAGATCTAAGCAGCCTTAAATACCGAGTTAGCACGTTGGGGACAGTTGCCCTGGAGAAACACCTAGACTTTCAGTAGAATTTGAGCACTAGACAAAATTTTGCAATGCTAAATTACTAAGATTTTGGAGTTGTTTGTTACTGTAGCGTATCTTAGTCTATACTGACTGATGTAGTCTTCATTTGCTCTAGATGTATCCTAAAATTAAGCCATTTGTAGAAATGGAAAATAAATGCGACCTAGCCAAATGAAAAAAAGTAACTGAAATTAAAGTCAAAAGTCCAATCCACTCTAAGACATGAACTCTACCAGGTACCATGCATTGGTTGTCAAAGTTTTTCACTGCACAAAGACAAACATCATATGAGGACAAGTGAATTCTGAAATCTAATTCATGCTTTATTTACCAAGCTGTGCATCATGGTTCAGAGCTGTGCCCACCCGTGGGTAGCTTTTTCCAAATCACACAAAAGTGCTTTATATGAAAGCTGAAACCTTGAACTCAGATCTCACATGTAGGATGACTTATGAGACATTACTCAACTTATCTAAAGCTTCCATTTTTTTTTATCTTTAAAATACGTACAAAAATCTTTACACTTTGATTGTTAAGAGATTTAAATTGAACAAGTTATGTAAAAATGTATACATAGTGTCCACATAAACCAACGGCACTCAAGCCTGAATAACCAACTTTGATCATTTAAAGACTCCATCAGAAAAAGTAGAGGTAATCTAAATAAGTGGTTTGAGAAGCTTCACAAATGTGAGTTATATTGCACTTGGTCCAGTGTTATGATAATATGTGTGTCCAAGTGACAAAAACCTGGTTTGAACCAGTTTAGTAAAAAAAGAGAGTAGAAGGTAATTGGTTCCCATAAACTAAATAAGATTTGAATAAGAAAAGCAGGAGAAGAGGAGAGATGAAGCTTGACTTTAGAACAACTAGAATCAGGGACTTGAACATGACCATGCCTCTCTCTTTTTCTATGTTTGTTTGTTTTTTTTTTTTCATTTTTGCTCTTTTTCTCTATTGTCACAGTCTTTCCTCTCACTGCAAACTGGATGTTCTGAAGAAGAAAACAGGGCTGCCAAAAGTTCTTGAGATTCCCACCAGAATACAAGAACACTTTCTCTCAATTACATTTCAAAAAATATATAGAAATAATTCTGATTGCTTCATCACATCAAGGACCTACACTTAGACCAATAAACTGTTTCCAGGAAACAAAAGACTCCAACTGTTTTAACTTGAGTAATATGCCATTTTTGGACCAGTAAACACTATGGACAAAGATGGGATCAAGGTCATGGAAAGTCATAGTAGTCCCGTTTAAAATCAATTGGTTGGAATGGGGAAAAAAACAATTCCTAAAAGAAATGAAAGGTATAGATTAGACAACACTATAGATGTCTTTTTTAGATAATATTTTAAGGTGAATCAGTTGGGGAAAGTGAGGATAACAAAAACAAATTCAACATTATTATGGGGAAAGGAGAACCAATTATCTCTACCATGGGTCCAGTGGCAGAATTTAGCAATGTATTTCTATTTGAATAATTATCCAGAAAGACAGATTTCCTGAGGCAGCTGAATGTTTTCCCATCCATTACCTCTCCTATTACAGGGTACCATTCACTCATCAAGAGACTTAGGTAAAGAAATCATCTAACTACATTTTCCTGGAATTCCCTTTGTTATGTGACTATACATTAGTGTTTGCCAATAAGAAAAATTCACATGACATTTTGGTAGGCAGAAATGATTTGAGAAATCAGCGTGGCCACACTGGTGGCCAGAGGTAAGTTACATAGTTGATTGAGAGTTTTATGAAACTCAAGAGTTGCAGCAATTTCCTGGTGAACTTTTTATAACTACTTTACTTTAGAATTTCAAGATGTTTCTCTGATATTTTGACTGAACCCTTCTTAATCTTCCCTTTCTCAGTTAATCCTTAATTCCTACATTAAAATAGTATTATATATTCTATATAGAATCCAATATTTTACATATTCTATATCCTACATAGAATCCAACACTCTATATACTTTATATTCTATATAAAATATTATTCCTGCATTACTTAGAATAACTGTGTTTTCCTTTCCTAACAAATTGTGGTACAGGTGGAGATCTAGTTAAATAAAAGCAAAGAGGTTCTAGACTGGTTGGCTATAAAGTACCTTCAAAGATCAAGAATCAGGGTGGATTGGGTAAAGAAAAAGATAAAAAAGGGGCACCTACGTGGTTCAGTTGGTTAAGCATCCAACTTCGGCTCAAGTCATGACCTCGTGATTCATGAGTTCCATCCCTACACTGGGCTCTGTGCTGACAGCTCAGAGTCTGGAGCCTGCTTCAGACTCTGGGTCTCTCTCTCTGCCCCTTCCCTGCTGGTGCTCTGTCACTCTCTTTCTCTCTCTCTCAAAAATAAATATTTTTTAAAAAGAAAAGAAAAAGACAAGAAAGAGAATCCATGCATTTATTGCCCAATAAAATAATACAGCAAATCCCAAGGTCCAACATGAGAGGACATACTTCCCCATAAAATACCCAAGAGTAATTTTTCCTTGTGTTACAAAGAGTAAGTGGGACAATTGGTAATTGTAAGATGAAATAATATTGTATCAACAACTTCAATTTCTTGATTTTGATCATTGTACCATGGTCATGTAAAGAATATTCCTATTCTTTGACACACTGAAGTTGTCATGTTTTGCAACTTACTCTCAAGTGGTTAAAAGAAATCAGATGGTATTTAAAAAAATGAAAGAAAAGAAAACTGGAATTCCCAACCCTACCTAGCAGAATTGAAGAGCCCACCTGTTGTGTGTCAATGGAGGCCAATTTGGGAACCCAGCTTCTACCACGACATTATAGTAACAATGCACTGCTTTCTTGCCCTTACCCCTGCCAAAGTGGAATCAGAGAAGACAAGCTCAAATGGAGGGTTTGGATAAGATCTGGTTTGTCATAACATAGTGCCCAAAATGTCCATGTTTTACTGAGAAAAAAAAAAATTCATGCCAACACCAGAAAGATCTCGAATTGAATGAAAGAAGAAAATCAATAGATGCCAACACGGAGATGACAGTGATGTTAGAATTATTTGACAAATGTTGTAAAGCAGCCATCATAAAAAGACTTTAATGAGCCATTATGAACACAGATGAAATACACGAAACAAAGAAAGTACCAGTGAAGAAGGAGAGGTCCTGGCAAGGAATATAAAATACACAAAGAACCAAAATTTTAGCACTTAAAAATACAACAACTGAAATTTAAAAATGGATAGATTCAAAGGTAAAATGGAGGAGACAGATTAATTAGTGAACTTTCTTTTTAAGTTTATTTACTTATTTAGAGAGAGAGTGAGAGAGAGGAGGAGGAGGGGAGGAGAAGAGAGAGGGAGAGAGAGAGAATCCCAAGCAGACTCTGCACTGTCAGCATGGAGCCTGACGTGGGACTTGAACTCACAAACTTTGAGTTTGTGATCATTACCTGAGCCAAAACCAAGAGTCAGGTGCTTCATCAACTGAGCCACCCAGGTGCCCCTAATTCGGAACTTTAAGACCAACAGAAATTACCCAATCCAAAAACAACAGAGGAAAATAGACTGAAAAAACAATGAGCAAAGTCTCAATAACCTGTGGGAATAAAAAGAAAAAATCTAACATTGGTGTCTTTGGGGTTCTAGAAGAAAAGGAAAAAAGGATGGGACTAAAAAATTACTTGAGGAAATAATGTCTGAAAATTTCCCAAGTTTGTCCCCCCCAAAATTAACAAACACAAAAATAACACATAAAACCTCCAGATTCAAGAAGCTGAGAAAATCCTAAAGAGAAAAACCCCAAAGAAATTCACACCAAGACATCAGAGTCAAAGTCCTAAAAACTAAAGACAAAGAAAAAAATATTGAAAGCAGCGAAAGAGAGTTAAGAGCATAACTTTGTGAAAACCACCATTCAAATTACAATGGATTTCCCAGCAGAAATTATAGAGGCTAGAGGGAAATGACAGAACATTTTCAACTGCTTAAATGAAGTGTCAACCTAGAATCCAATGTCCAGTGAAAATATCCTTCAGGGGAAAAGGGAAATCAAGACATTCTCAAAAACAGGAAAACAAGAGAATTTGTCATCAGAAAACCTACCATAGCAAAAAGAAGAAAGAAGTTCTCTAAACAGAGAATAAATGATAAAAGAAGAAATCTTAGAATATCAGGAAGAAATAAAGTATATGGTAAGCACAAATATAAAGACAAATACAAATTTGTATAAAATACAAATAAGACGATTTCTTCTTCTTGAATTTTTAAAATTATTTTTCACAATTGAAGCAAAAGTTACAATTCTGTTTAATATGGGTGTCAATGTATGTAGAGAAAATATTTCAGAAAATTATATTTTAAATGGGGGAAGGTTAATAAATACAGAGGGAGATAAAGTTTGTATACTTCACTCAAACTTGTTAAATGATGCCAGTAAATAGTGAAAAGTTATGCATATGTGATGTAAAACCTAGAGCAACCACTAAAACAGCTATACAAAGAGATAAGATTGTAAAAAACAAAAGATACAGAAAAGTAAAAAGGGAATTCTAAAAAATGTTAAATTAACCCCATAAATGGCAGGGAAAAAAAAGAAAACATAAATTTAAAAAAAACAGAAAAATGAAGCAAAAAATAAAATGACAAACATAACCCTAAGATATCAATAATTATAAAAAAATGTAATGGTCCAAATGAATTAATTAAAAGACATTGAAAGAAGAGAAAAGAAGAAGAAAGTGGTAGAAATCACTGTGCTGATATTAAAGCTTTATATATATATATATACCTACACTAATCAAACACCTCCACTATTGGTGGAAGAATAGAAACATAGATCAACAGAACAGGATAAAGAAATAAGAAATAAAGTCACAAAAAATATGCCCAACTGTTTTTTGACTAAAGTACAAAAACAATTCAATGGGGAAAAGCCATGCTTTTAAACAAATGGTGCTGGAATAATTAGATATCTATAAACCAAAAAATTTTTAGAATAAAAAATAAACTTCAATATAATCCCCACATCTCACACAAAAATTAACTCAAATCGATCACAGACTGAAATGGAAAATGAAAAACTATAAAATTTATTTAAAAAATAGGAAAAAGTCTTCAGTATCCTGGGGCAAGCGAGAATTCTTATAATTGACACTAAAAGCATGATCCATAAGAAGAAACAAATGACAAAATGGAATTCATCAAAATTAAACTTTTGATCCAGAAAGACCCTATTAGGGGATAATAGAACAAGGATACAGACTGGAAGAAAATCTTTGCAAACCACATATACAACAAAGGACCATTATCCTGAATATATAAAAACTCGCAAAACTCAACAGTAAAAACAAACAACCAAGCACATGGAAGATGTCCATCATCATTTGCCATTAAAGAAATGCATATTAACACCAGGATGAGATATCACTACACAGCTATCAAAATAGCTAAAATAAAAAAAACAGTGACACCATATGCTTGAGAAGATGCAGAGAAACTGGATCACTCATTCATTACTGCGGGGGGAATGTAAAATGGTACAGCCACTCTGGAAAATAGTTTGGCTATTTCTTTAAAAATGAAACATGCAATTACCATATGAACCAGTAATTGTACTCCTGGGCATTTATCCCAAAGAAATGAAGACTTGTAATCATTCCAAACCTTATATGTAAATGTTTACGGCAGTGTATTAGTTTGCTAGTGCTGCCCTAACAAAGCACTACAAACTGGGCAGCTTTAACAACAGAAATGTATTGTCTCACAATTTGGGAGGCCAGAAGTCCAAGATCAAAGCGTCAGAGGATCGCTTCCCCCGCGGAGGGTTGTGAGAGAGATTTTGTTCCATGCCTCTTGCCTGGCTTTTGGTAGTTGTCTGCAGTTCTTGGTGCTCCTTGACTTGCTGAAGCATCACCCCAATCTCTGGCTCCATTTTCAGGTGGTATTGACCTTGTGTGCATCCCTGCGTCCAAATTTATCCTTTCACAAGAACACCGGTTCATCTCAATGATTTCAATTTAAACTTGATTAATCCTGTGAAGACTCTATCTCCAAATACAGTCGTATTCTGAGGTACTGGGGGCTAGGACTTCAACATAGGAATTCTGGGGAGACACAATTCAGTTCACAATAAGCACCTTTACTTGTAACAGCCCATTCCCGGAAGCAACTTAGACGTCTTTGGGAAGGTAAATATTTAAACAGGCATTCTTGATCTATACCATGGAATATTACTCAGTAATGAAAAGAAAAAATGTTGATACATGCAACAATCTGGATGACTTGCCAGGTCATTATGCTAAGTGAAAAAAGAAAATCTGAAAAGGCTCCTTAACATACTGTGTGGCTCCATTTATATAACATTCTTCAAATGGCAAAATTGTGGAAATAGATAACTGATACGTGGCTGCCAGGAATTAAAGAGGGGTTGGGGCAGGAGAGAAGTGTGTGCAGCTAAAGAAGGAAAAAGATGGATCCCTGTGGTGATGAGATGTCCTGCATCATGACATGAAAATCAATATCCCAGTTGTGATACTGTACTGGGCAAAAGTACACAAGAACTCTCTGTGTTTTTTTCTTACAACCGCATGCCAATTTAATATGATCTCAAGATGAACTTTTAACCTAAAGAAATAAAATGTTTTTTTTTTTAAGTTTGTGCTGGTTTTCCTGCATTATTGTAATCAAATGTGATAAAAACAGAAGACTTAGAAAATAAAGAATAATATGTGGAGAAACATTTTCAAATCATTCGTAATCCAACATAAGGTTGGATTGTTGTTTCTATTTTTTGTTGTTTTTTTAAAAAAAAATAATGCTTTTTTTATTTTTGAGAGACAGAGAGAGAGAGAGAGACAGAGCACGAGCAGGGGAGGGGCAGAGAGAGAGGGAGACACAGAATCCAAAGCAGGCTCCAGGCTCCAGGCTCTGAGCTGTCAGCACAGAGCCCGATGCAGGGCTCAAACTCACGAACTGTGAGATCATGAGCTGAGCCAAAGTCAGACCCTTAGCTAACCGAGCCACCCTGGTGCCCCAAGATTGTTGTCTCTAAAAAGTAATGAGTTACAATATGTATGTAAACTACATGACATCTGGGATCAGCCTGCCGCTTAAAGTGTAGGTAAGATTGAGTTAAACGCATCCTTACTCACATGTCCCTTTCAGTGTCCCGTGAAAATCAAAACAGTTTCCCCAGATTCCTGTGCTTGCCTGGAGGTAGGAGTAGAAAGTGTTTCAACCTCATAGATACGTGTGTTTCTAAAGTCCTTCTTTGACAGAATCAGTTCCATGTGTGAATCATTTGCCAGATAGGCTCATGACATTTTCAAAGCTGCAGCCCAGCCCCTTCCGTGAAGCTCCACTCTCTGGAGATATGTGTGTCCTTAGTGGGTTTTACCAACCATCAAAGAAAGGTGGCCAAGGAGAGGAGTACATCGCACCAATGAAACACATTCAAATTAAACACCAGTTTCCTTTGCACTAGTAAGCCTTGGCTTCACCCACAAATGGGTATTATAACTGCCCACTTTTCTCCTGAGGCCTTCAGCCTTATGCCACCTTTGAATGTCCTGTCTTTTTCCTCTTCCCCCCTCACTTTTCTCCCCCAATTCCCAAGTCCCTGTTCATCATTTATTCAAAGGAGTTTAGCCTTCTCTCTTGTTATCTTGGTTCTTGGTAGCTCAGAACCTCTGAGTATCACTTTCTCACTAAGCAGCTTGTCAAGGATTTTTCTAGCCCAAGATATTTTCTTCCTTAAGAAAACTCCTTGTGCCATTTGTTAAGAAAACCCATTTATTTCCCTTACCATGCACTTTCTCGGGGGATATGGGCTAGCCCTGTGTCAAGGGACATAGCTAGAGACAGAGAGGTGATCAGTTATCCTGATCTTTGGTTTCTCTGAATCATTTCTAACATTGGCCTCTTCAAAGTTGGTTATCTTTGGGGGAACGAAGGCATCACAGCAGTAATTACACAAAATATAATAATGCTAATAAGGATATCTGTGGCATTCTTCCTTCTTTCTTGTTAACCAAACCCCAATATTGCCTGAGCAGCAATATGCCAAATTCATTGGATTAATCACGATAGGTACTACAGGCTAAATTGTAGTCCCCCAGAACTCAGACCATGTTGAAGTCCTAATCCCCATTACTTCAGAATGTGACTACATTTGGAGAGAGAATCTTTAAAGAGGTAATCAAGTTAAAATGAAGTCATTAGGATGGCCCCTAATTCATTCTGACTGATACCCTTATAAGAAGAGGAGATTAACACCTAGTGTGTCACATAGCGGAATGACCATGTGGAGACACAGGTAGAAGACAGTCATCTACAAGCCAAGAAGAAAGGCTTCAGACAAAAACAACCCTTCTAACACTGATATTGGATGTTGAGCTTCCAGAAACATGAGAAAATAAATTTCTGTCGTGTAAGTTCCCCAGTCTGTGGTACTTCGCTATGGTAGCTCTAGGAAACTAATACAATGGGTCAAAGTCAGTCATGGAAATTTGTTTTTATTTTGCATATGGCCTAGCTATAGAAAATTAGATATAACAAGAAGTCTTTTAGGACTTTCAAAGAGGCCTCCTATGTTGCGCTTTAGATGTTATTCTAGGAAGACATGATGCTTGGAATGGTAACAGCCATCTTGAAAGCATGGAAGAAAGAAAAAGGAAATTCCACAGACATTGATCTTAACCTTTGACATTGATGAGTTGCTGACCCAACGCCAGAACTGCTAATCTCTGGACACCTTGCTTTGAAACTTTTATTAATAAATCTGAATCCTTTGAATTAGTTTTGACAGGGTCACTCTTTTTTTCAGCGAAAAACATCAAAACTGTCACATTTCCAAGCGTTACATTCATTGTTTTCACATGAAGTCAGTTCAATCCTTTGTCTGAAGTCTGGAAGACTCAGTCTCAGAGGTAATATTAGTAAAGCAATCAGAAGAATGACTTTCATCACTTTAGAAAAGTAGAGGGGAATGAACTAGAGGTACAATAGGAAAATGCCATTGTATTTAAATTGAATCTAAAGTCATGTGGTAGAAAGTATCCCCTTCCTAGCCTTGTCATACTAATTCTTTATTCAAGAGACCTTTACTGAGTGCTGTCTACTTACACTGCGCTTGGTGCCATTTCCACTGAAAGGGATATTAGGCTTATTTATACTTTTTCCTGACTCTGGTTCAAGATTGTTTATTGTGTATATGGAGACTAAATATTTTAGCCAGACCCATTTGGCTGACGAATCGGACCAAAGGGGTGAGGTCAAAGCTGGCCTGTTGCCTTTGGCTCTAAAAGCAGCCAGGCACTGTCCTTTTCACTTTCTGCCCCACGCCATGATAGAGTCCACCTTTCAGAGGAAAAGCATCAGTCCCATCAGGAAATACCCGAAGAAACAATGTCACATGGCCCTGTGAGTCGGGAACCGCCTTGGGGAAACTGTGCAAAGTGAGTGTCTGCTCCAGGCAGCGGCCCACAGGCACAGGCTGCTTTCCAGAGGGCAGTACAGCTCGTGAAAGCATGCTGGCGCCACTAAGACATGGTCAACTGCCACTCTCCCAGGAGCCTTTGCTGCTTCAGAGGTGGGGCGGCAGCTGACACAATTGGTGGCGAGTTCAATCATCCTTCTGAACCAAGCAATTCATGGCTGGCGTCTGGAGGGGAAAGTAAAATAAGCCTTGGGTTTTTGTTTTTGTGCGTACGTGTGTGATGACAGCCAAGGAATCCTTATTTTCTTTCCAGGTGCCCAATAACTGAAAAGCCACTACTGAGGGTGCCAATGCTACCATCTCGGTATTGTTGTTGCCCCACTGAGGGGTGGGTAGGGGCTGGCAGTCAGACAGACGGTGCTTTAATTGGTCTCCTCCTGGAAGGGAAAGAGCCAAACGTTTGCGGGATGCTTCTTGGAGCCAGTTTCAGAGTAATAAAAGTGCATCTTTGATACACAGAGAGTTTATGTTCTTCATAAAAATGCTAATTGCAATCTTCGCAGAGAGCAGTGGCAAGAATGCTTTTCCCCTTAGGCTTTTCAATAGGGATACGGTTGTGCTATGTGGGTGACCTTGTATTCACTAACTAGGGACAAGGCTTCAGTCCTCTCCGCAGCCTTTCGAAACCTGCTGTAAGGATTCCATCACTGCGCGTCTGAGACCATTCAAACTCTTTTCATGGAAAACTGGAAAGCGACCTATTTGTTTCTTTAAAAAAAAAATCTCTTAATACAAATACACAGAGGGAGCTTAGAATATTTTTCCCTCAGTGAGTATGTTTTTCCAAGGTCAATTTGGAGGTTCTTCCTATTTGGCTGAGAAAAACTGGGGCCCCGGTAAAGGCATCCACAGCTCTCTCTCTCTGTGGCTTGGAAACCTTCCCCACCTACAGATGCTACAAGAAGTTGCTGATGTTTTTCCAGGGCCCCACTGTTTGCTTCTCTCGCTACAGAGAAGGAAGACAGGGTGATGAGTGAGGTTTTATTTGTCCTGCAGGATGACTCATTCAGCAAGAGTTTCTGACCCAGAATTCTCATCTTTCTTTGCTCTCTCCATCCCCAACCCCCAAGCTTCTTTTATATTTTGGTCCTTGGGCAGGTTTCCATTGACCTTCTCTTGCCATCCTCTCCCTCAAATCTCAAAAAAATAATAAGTTTTTTTTTCTTAAGTCAAACTTCCCACAATTGCATTCAATTTACTCTGGGAACTCGTTTAAAGGGCAAGGGTTTTGAAATATGATCAACAAAATAATCAGTTCTGGGTTACATTAAATAGCATCCTTCCAGACTGACCTAAGACTTGAGAGGGAAAACAGCTCCCTCCAATCCCTCCCACCATGAGCTGGACTCTATGTCTCAAAAACTTTGTATTGAATGGTTCCCAAAATGATGTCTGCCTTTCCAACAGGGAGAGTGCAAAGTCTTTCTCAGAACCCAGTCTCATCTTTGGCCCAGCTGCAGGCAGGTGTTACTAAATAGCCTGACGCTCCTCTGGTGCTCACAATGTCTCCACAGCAGACATTCTGTGCTCTCAGGAAGGCTGGTCTTTTTTTGAAAAGGGGTGGGGTGAGAGGGACACTCAATGTAAGGGAATCAAAACATAGTAGACTAACCGGACCAAAACATTACAGCATCTAACCAATTTTCACTGCAGCCACACAAATCCAGGAGACCAAATATTGAAATTTGCCTTCATAAGATCCAATTTCTAACATCCCTGCCATCTCTTCTAATTCATTATAACATGTACAAGACGCTGTTCTTTCAACTTTGTCCTTCCCCATCTGTAAACTGGAGAGACAAAGAAGGAACACAGAGCAGTGAATTCTTGTGAAGGTACCACTGTCCAGCTGTATAATACCCTTTTACCCAGGTCACATACTAAATAGTCATATGGAACCTATCTGTTCTGTGAATGTGGCACAGTCCAGACCAAGGAGCCAGGGTTACTAGGAGCTTCAGCAGACTGCAGCTGACAGGAGGTAGTCTCTACCCCAGGCAAGAGGGCCCAAGGCCAGGAGAGATCAGCCAAATCAAAAGCAGTGTGTAGGGAAAGCAGGGCTTTTAACTCAAGGAAGATGTGCTACAAACACCACATTTAGATCACGGCTAGTGTCACAGAACCACATGTTCGCAGCCAGATTGATCAGTATCAAATGCTCCGATGTTCTAAAGATATGAGTGAACAGGTACCTAAGGGTGGAATGAGGGGATGGAAAACAAGCTGGTGAACATGTTACACCTCAGCGAGGACTGAAAAGATCTGGCTAGAGATTTTGAATTCTGCACTGATGAAGGTGTCTTCTATTAGCCAAGTAAAGAACAGCTGGGTGTGGTAAGGTGAAAAGAGGGTAAATACAGGAAGAAGGAACCATGATAACAAGATGGTAGTCAGCATGGTGTGAGGGAGAAGCACAAGACTATATAAATGAGGAACGAATAAATGGCATGAAAGGAGTAGGTGACAGCAAAGGGCATTGATGACATTTGAAAGGGATGGTGACACAATTAGATAAATATGGCAACAGTATGTTGCAGGATTTTGGGAGAGTAGGAAGACAGAGAAACCTGTGACTTACCCTGTTTTCCTCCTAAACATCCTGTTTTATAATTAAATTTTTTTTTCATCTCTGTCATTATTTTTTTTATTATATGAAATTTATTGTCAAATTAGTTTCCATACAATACCCAGTGCTCATCCCAAAAGATGCCCTCCTCAATGCCCATCACCCACCCTCCCCTCCCTCCCACCCCCCATCAACCCTCAGCTTGTTCTCAGCTTTTAAGAGTCTCTTATGTTTTGGCTCTCTCTCCCACTCTAACCTCTTTTTTTTTTTTTTTTCCTTCCCCTCCCCCATGGGTTTCTGTTAAGTTTCTCAGGATATAATTTAAAATTTTTAATGTTCTTTTTAATGCATCTTCCCCTAAGAAAGCAGGTACAGATCTTTTTTGTCTTGTCCACTCCAGTGTCCCCAGCACCTGCTAGTCACCTAGCATGTAGGAAGTATCTAAACAATTTGTGTGTTCAATCAATGAGTATATGGATAAATGAATATAAAGCTTAAAGAAACCTCGGGTAATGACAGGCAGGATAGAAGCAGGGATAAATCCATGAGAGTCTCATGAGGTGTTAAAACGAACAGCACAGTGGTAACAGACTAGATTCGGGGCCGCTGGAGGGAGTAGTCAGAGGTGAGAGATTTAAGAACGAAGTGTCTGAGTGAAGGATGCTGCTTTGGGTGGGAATAGAAAGTGACATTCCCAGGAGCCAGCGTGGGGCCAGGTCCAGATGGAAATGCAGTTGGCTTTGGTCTTGTTGAGTTAGGATAGTGATGGCTATCTTGCCGATATGTCCAGAAGAGCTGAAAATACAGACTGGGGGCTCAGAAAAGAGGTCAAAGCTGAAGAGAGAGCTTTGATTTTACCTATGGAAAGGCACAGGTAAAAGCTGTGGGCAAGGATGAACTTGTCCAAGAAAGAGGGCAGAGACGAGAAAGCAAACAAAGACAGAGCCTTAGGGAGGGTGGCAGGATGAGCCAGTGTCTGAAGTTTATGAACCACGTCTTGATCTCCTGATTCAGTTATCTGATCTCTTATTCACCGGCCAACACAGAAAACACCACATATCTTTGTCCGGCCCAAGGAGAGAAGGCCTTTAAATGCACGCTGCATTCCAACCATTAACTACAATCACCAGCTCTTGCATCAACCATTAACAGCTAGAAGCCGCTCTGAGATTGCCACTCGAGGCTGTACGTTGCGAACTTATTTTTCCCTCTGATGCTGTTTAGCTTCTGATGATGTTATTAAAATGAAAGAATTTTTTTTTAATGAGCTGGAAGGGAATCCACTTAACCAAATTGTTTGTAAAAGGAATAAAACACATCAAGACTCTCTGCTTTGCACCATCCACCAATATAGGATCCTGCAAGAACCTTCTTATGTAAATATTTACGAGGAGGGTAAAAAAGGAAAGTGGTTTGGGGAGCCACCAGATGGAATAATACAAGAACAAACTTGCATGCAGTCAAAATGGGCTGTAGCAATAACTGGGCACCCTCTCAGGAATCTACTATTGCCTGGGGGCTGAGGAAGAAAGAATATAGAATAAAAGAAATAGCAGCTCCCGCAGAGTGTCTCCGGAGCCCCATTTTAGCTACTCTCTGAAAACTGGGTTTTCGTTTTTATTAAAATCTTCAAAACCTAATTATAATAAGGTCTCTAATACTAATGTTTATGGATTGACTCATTATCCATCAGTCTTCTATAACCAACCTCTAGTGTCTCCCCAAGTCTCTCGGAAGATGCCATTTTGGTGCCTTGGGGGCTGGTGAACAGGAGTTCATCATCTTCCTCTTGGGTTGCCTTCCCCAAGTCTGGTCCCTTTACATTTCATTTCTGAGGTTGCTGTCTGTTCATGCCGCTACCCACGAGCCTGTGATGCCTTCCCAGTTTCTGTCTCTCTGTCTGCCTCATATGGCCTATTTACAAAGAAAGGATCATTAAGATAAATAAATTGTATAACGTCTCTGTGACTGCTTTCCTGCCCTCCCCCACCTCTCCCTGGGCTCCCCAACCCAGAGAACATTTGAAGCAAACTTGACTCACAATGCATTTTGCAAATAAACCACAAAATAACATGATTGTAAAAATGTTAGCTGCAAAAGTAATAAATAAGGAAATAAATAAGTGTGTAACCACAGAGGCTTGTCTGGCTCCTCGGCCCTCTGACCACAGAGGCCCTCTGCTGTCTGTCCTCACTAAGGGGGAGGCCAGGAAAGTGGGAGAGCACTTCATCCTTGCTCACAGGCCTCATAGGTGGAAGTTACATGGAGAGAGGACTTTTTCTTTCTTTGCAAGGTAGATAGTTCTATGGCAAAGCTACCCAACAATTGAAAACATTATCAGAGAATGGAAGACGTGGGCTTCTTGCCTCCGTCCTTTCAGATTCACTTACCATTTTTGAGCATGTAATAGGGGTCAGGCTCTGGGCCTGGATGGGTTCATGGTACATCTCTTTAGTAACCCTAGGAAGTGGATAGGATTAGTCCCAATATGCAGAAGCGGAAAGTGAAGCCCATCACTTTCCAATGTAGAGGTCATCCTAGAACATATCACAGATGCTATGAAATCTCCATAATGATTGGAATGAATGAAGGAGTAGAGGAGAAATGTGTGTGATTTTTTCTGCCCTATTTTCGGTCCTGACTTTTTAGACCCCCTCATTTACAAAGATTTTGCGATTAACACACTAAAGTCCAAACAGGAGGCTTGCCAAGTTTTTTTTTTACTTACTTTTACTTTGAAATCCTGATTGCCCCAAACCCCTCTTCACCTGTGGGGTGGACACCTATGTGGCTGAAGGATTCTGCCAAGGACATGACCAGTTCGGCCCAACCAAAGATAAAATGGAGGTTGAAAGCTGGGCCTGAAACCAGATAATAGAGGGAAAATCTTCAGTTCGGGCCCAGAATCCAGTGTTCAGCAATATTTTATGCCCCAGGACAGTGTTTAACTATTGGGGAAGGAAAAGAGGGCCATTGTTATTTAATATTTACAATATACCAGGCACTTTGGTCAGAGCCCCTGAGTCACACAACCTGAAAGGAAGCCCTATTCACATCATGGTCCTATGGATGGTGCCCCTCCCCCAGTGTTGTGCAGTACACGTGACCTGTCAAGCATTTCAAGATACCCTTTCTTCAAGGAGACACCCAAACAAACCAAAGACAAACAAAAACAAACAAAATCCAAGAACAACACAACCTCAAATAAGCAACAATCAAACGATGGAGACAGATGTGTATGCAAATGATAATCAGGGGTTAGGAGTAGAGATAAGTACAGTTATAGGCTGAAAATGGAACCACCATTCAGTTGACCAATCTCACATCAATTAATGTCTTTGATTTTCACAACTCCATGAATAAGGGTTATACCCCCATTTTCTAAATGGAAAAACAGAGGTTCAAAGAAGAAATGTGATTTTTCTAAAGTACCCATCTCTTAAGTAGGAAGCTAAGTCCAGTACCCAAGTCCCTAGGCCATGCCTCAGAGCTCTTCCCTGCTCCTCACCGCCATATTGGAAATGCCTCAGAAGAGGGACCAAAAGCAGCTCAGTATGCCAGTATCTGGAGGGGGCTGCTGAAAGCCACAGTTAGGAAAGAACCAGAAGAAACCATAGGAACATGGGAGGCACAAAGATCACAAGGATACTGGAAGGAGAGTGTATGACAAAAAATGACCCACAGCATCTTGGACTTATTAAACATCAAATCAAATCATTCCTTCTCTAGGATGTAGCATCCCAGATGGGGAAGGTTTATGATTTTAATACAAATGTTATCGTAACTTAGTTGGGATACAACTCAAAAATCCATTACATGTTTGTCTATATTCTGAAACAAAGCACAAAAAATGCAATTTAGCCTTTTTGGGAGGAGTGGACTATAGGCTGTCACATTCTTCACTGAACTCTAATGCCCAATGACATTCTAGAGGACTCTAAATTTAAGGGACTCTTGACCTCTACACTCAGTTCAGATTGCAGCGATTTTTTTTCATGCTTGTGGATTTGTGGGAGGGCTTTGTTTTTTGTTTTTCTGTCTCCTCTCCTCTTACTAAGCCATCAACCTTGTACTTCTCTCCATTTTCAGTAGCCTGCCCGTGCCAGCACCTTCTCCCACTTTTAATTTGCTGTGTTTGGTCTCATATGTATTTGTAGGTAACCAAATTTGTTATTAGTCTGTATAAATTAAAATTAATCAAGCTCTGAGTAAAGGACTATAGCCCATCAGCAAACTAGGTCAACATTGGTACATTAAGTCTGAGCCCTTCTTGTGGCTGTATCCATGTCCTGTGCTTATTTGCCAGGTTTACTTGTATTTGTTCAGTGAATGGCCTTTAAGACCCGACTTAAGTAAAACTTCCTTCAGAATCCTGTGAATCCCCAGCCGAAATTACTTCTGCCTCTGAACTCTCAATCTAGTACATGTGTCTTGGGGGGATGGGTCATCACCAATGCCTATCTTGGGTTTGTTGTCAGTGGGGCTTTTCCCTTTAATAAAAGTAAAGTTTAAAGACAGGATTTGTATTTTATTTGTCTTAAGATCTTCTGCCAACCAAGGCTTTGTCCATAATTAAGACACAGAGACTGTCCTTAAGGGGATTTTATCCTAGTAGAAGGGGCAAATGGGAGGGGGGAGAAGGCAGGAAGAATTGAAAGGGAAGGAAGATAAGGATAAATGTGGAGAAGGGGAGGAAGAGAAAAAAGAAGTAGAAGACCCTCTAATCCCTTAGCTTAGTCCATTTTCCCAAACAAATTAGGAGCCACTTCTGGCATTTCCTGAGTTTCTCGCTAAAATCTGTCCCGTGACTGTCCACAAATGCAGACAACTGCCATCAGAGCCAGGACGGAGGGACCGAACACAAGCACCCAGATGTGCCCCCAAACCATGCCCACCAGAAAGGACACCGAAGGCCAGGAGGCCCTGCTGCTGGGAGGCTTGTGGGAGGAGGGAGCAGCCCCAGCTGGCAGGAGACGCTGTGGGCTCTGCCCTTTCCTGCCTCGCCACAGCCTGGCTCCACAGCACCAAGTGAGCATGTCCTGGAGTGAACTCATCCGAGGCCCTCCTGCTTTCGGACAGGTATTCAAATGAGTGAATGTTTTATTTTAAAAGACTTTGTTTAAAAATACGGTCTCAGAACTTTCTCTGTTCCTCCTGCTCTCATAGTCCCCAAGGCCAGTGTAAGAGAACTGTACAGTTTGAAATCAACAAAATCAAAGCAATTTAACATTGGTTGGACTCCCAAATATATACCCTGTGAATATTCTGTTTTGGAACTTTCCACAACCTGTCTTCTCCAGATCAGTGGTTGAATGAATTGTCATGTTCTGGTGACATGAATTTTGATGCATAACAGTACCTTCCCGTGTGTATGGTGTTGCCCCATAAGGCATTAGCCTTCGTAAGCTCTCTTGGCTTTGATTGATAAGGCTGCTGTAGTGGGTGCTACCTGTCATTTTGGCCTTCTTAGCACCTATTTTCTCCTATTCTGGCAATCACTTTTCCTTTAGAGAACCACCCCTCCCTCTCAATCCATGTGGTATATGAGGAACTGACCTTATTCCTCTCAGCTCCCAAGCTTGGTCAATCAGCACATCTAACCTCACTGGCCACACTAACCAAATAAGAGATGGGCACGTGCCCCTGTCAGTCCACTGAGAGTTGATTGTGGATTTTTTGTCAAAATTACTTGGGGGGGGGGGAAGAAAACCAACTTTTGGTTAAGGTTTTTTAACTGATAGCATATAAATGTGCAGCTGCTGAGAAACACTAACAAACAGATGCCCGATAAAGAAGCCAACACAGAGAAAAGCAGAGCTGATAAAAGCAGAGAAGCATTATTCTGATTTTCTTACTTGATACCTGTTGCAATTTTTCAGTTATGTACCCAATATGTGATTTATTGCTTAGTCTACTTTGTGTTGGGTTTCTGTTAGTTGCAACCAAAAGAGCCCTGGTTAATATAGGTGCAGAGACAAATGTAATATAAAATTCCTATCTTCATAATGCTTTCTACTTTGCAAAGTACCATCAAATGCATTATCTCATTTAAATACCATAAAAGATTCAAAAGTTGACCATTATTGGGCAAAAGGCATGAACAGACACTTTTCCAAAGAAGATATCCAGTTGACTAACAGACACATGAAAAGATGCTCGACATCACTCGTCATCAGGGAAATACAAATTTAAACCACGATGCGACACAACCTCACACCTGTCAGAATGGCTAACATTAATAACTCAGGCAACAACAGATGTTGGTGAGGATGCGGAGAAAGAGGAACCCTTTTGCACTGCTGGTGGGAATGCAAACTGGTACGGACACTCTGGAAAACAGTATGGAGGTTCCTCAAAAAAATCAGAAATAGAACTACCCTAGGACCCAGCAATTGCACTACTAGGTATTTATCCAAAGGATCCAAAATGCTGATTTGAAGGGACGCCTGCACCCTAATGCTAATAGCAGTACTATCAACAATAGCCAAAGTTTGGAAAGAGCCCAAATGTCCGTTGACTGCTGAATGGATAAAGAAGATGTGGTATATATATATATATATATATATATATATATATATATATATATACAATGGAATTTTTTACTCAGTGACCGAAAAGAATGAAATCCTTCCATGTGCAATAACATGGTTGGAACTAGAATGTATTATGCTAAGTGAAATAAGTCAGCCAGAGAAAGACAAATATCACATGATTTCACTCACATGTGGAATTTAAGAAACACAACAGATGAATATAGGGGAAGGGAAGGAAAAATAATATAAAAACAAAGAAGGAGGCAAACCATAGAAACTCTTGAATACAGAAAACGAACTGAAGGTTGTTGGAAGGGAGATGGAGGGAGGGGGGTGGAATGGGCTAAATGGGCTATGGGCATTAAGGAGGGCACTTGTTGGGATGAGCACTGGGTGTTACATGGAAGTGATGAATCACTAAATTCTACTCCTGAAGCCATTATTACACTGTATGTTAATTAACTTGGAGAAGAAGAAGAAGAAAAGAAGGAGGAGGAGGAGGAGGAGAAGGAGAAGAAGCTGTTGTTGTTGGTGGCCATTATCATGCTCCCTATTTAAATCATGAGAAAATGGAGGTTAACAAAATTAGCCAAGCCCTGGTTGCTGGTAGGTAACAGAGCCAGACAGGCATCCGATGTTCCTGCTCTAAATTCAGTAGCATCCATTCTTGTTCCAGAGAATTTACAATCAAGAACAGAAGACAAGCTGAGCCCATGTGTAAAGTTGAACGGTCAAAGCCAGACAGTCCATACAATGGTGAAATATACCTAATAAGGCAGCATTGTCTGTAAAATTGATGGTCTTTGGAATAAATGATCTGTGTGTCCAGAGGTGGGAGAGTGCTGAGGATTTGCAGCATTCACAGAAAGCATGGAGAAAGGACAGCACTGTTGTTAAACTTCTCCAGAGGATTTTAAGGCATTGGGATGTCAGATCCAGAAAGCCTTTTAAAAATCTTCTAGTCCAGTCCTGTATGAAAGAAAGAGAGGAAAAGAAAGAAAGAAAGAAAGAAAGAAGAAAGAAAGAAAGAAAGAAAGAAAGAAAGAAAGAAAGAAAGAAAGAAAGAAAAAGAACAAACTGAACTGGTAGAGAAAGGGAAAAAGGGGCTTGTTGTTATTTTATTATTGGTCATTCATTTATCACCTATGCAGTTCCAGGCTCCATTTGTGTGTATTATCATCAATGCTCACAACACTGCAAGTCAAGTATCATCCCCATTTTCCTGATTTGGAAAATAAATCTCAAAGTTTCTTCCCTTGGTGTCTTTGTACAAGCTGTGCTCTTGTCTCAGATAGCCTTGCTTTTCGTATCTGAATGAGGAGTACCTACTTATCTTCTAAGACAGTCTGAAGACTCCTCCCACAGGGACTTGTCTGCCCTTTCCCACTCACTGGCCTCTCCCTGTATTCAAGCCCGGCCAGCAGCAGGGTAGCACCGCACTCACTAGAATTTGAAGTCTTCGTTCACAACTCTTCTCCCTCTACCACACTGCCAGTCCCTTGAGATTAGATGCCATGTTTTGTTGGTCTTTGTACATCCGGTGCCTCCCTTAAAAGCTGGCACCAGAGCAGATGGGAAGAGAGAGAGAAGGGGAGAAGTGGAAACAGAGGACACAGGCTTAGCCTCCGGGGAATGTCCATAGTTGCAAAGCTGTGAAAGAACAGGAGGCGGCCAGGATGAAGGTGTTGGAGAAGAACCAGAGTAATGCTGGGTCTCAGGAAATGTTGGAGGAAAGGTTGTCAAAAGCATCAATGTGGCAGAGAGATATCAGAAAGTGGGACTGGAGAGAAGGTGAGGCAGTGGGTAGCCATGCTGGTTTTGCAATCGGCTCGTAATCCCTTAAAGGAAATTATCAGAGGGTTCGGATTTATCAAAAGACATGCTTTTCTCTTCGGGCAATCTGGAGGATCTATGAAGTTGAGTGATGGTGTAATTATACTTCTCGGGCTGCTTTGCCTAAGTGACCTGGGTTGAAAGACCTCCAGGGCTTCTGGTTTCCATTTCCAGAGCAGGGACTAGTTGCAACAGATCAGCTCTCCTAGGGGAAAACCCACCACAATGATGGTGAAGCACATTTCACATGCCAAGGAAACTGGGATTCAAAACCAAAGTACAAACTGAACTAATAAGCTTCACAAGGGTTGATAGTTAAACTGACAGGTGAAAGATTCTTAATGTATTACTACACGAAATCTAGGGGCTTTCCCCCTAATTTTGGTTGTAGCACGAAAGGAGACAAACCAGGCCCTTCTGTATAATACTGTTCATGGCTACCATCAGAAACCCAGTCCTGGGTGGATTAACCTTGGGTCTCTGTCCAGAGGGAGAAAAGAACAATGAGCCAGAAGACCTAATTTCAGCAGTTCCACTTATCAGATGTGTGATGGCTGGGCAAGACACTTCCCCTCCCTAAACCTCAATGTTCTTATCAGTGAAGTGGGTAATATAACAATACCTTCCCCACAGTGTTGGTGTGGAAATCTAATAGGACACTGGTCTTAAAAATTGTTTGTAAACTCTAAAATTCTATGCCAATACTATACATTTCCAGCACAAATAGAAATGCTCTTTTTACCAGTGTTGATAAAAGGTGGAAACAAGCTCAAAGTTTGAATTCCTCAGCCCACAAAACTCAACCCTTTTCCATCTTTTTCTGAATTTATGTTTCTCCAATCTCAGTACACCCATCTGCTGAGATAGGGACTTTCTTTTTTATTCTTTCACTACCTATTTAATGAATACCTATTACATGCTGGGCATTATTCTGGGCACTGGAGATGTAAAGGAAGAACAATGGCAAAAAAAATCATAGCGACTACCCAGTGTTCCTTGAGCACTCTCTATGTTGCAGGTTTTAAATCAGGCATTTGACATGTACTAACTCATTGAATCTTTGTAATGTCACTAAGGTAATATTTATTATCTTCATGTCACAGACGAGGACATTAAGACTTGAAGAGGTTCAGTAATTTGCCCAAAGTCACACAACGGGTCAACGGCAAAGCCAGGGCCAGAAGAAGGACTGCCCAAGGTTACTTGTCCCTAAGTCCTGTGCATTTGCCACTGTGCCAGACTGTCATGGTGGGCAGGGTCTCCACACGCCCAGAGCTCACAGGCTAAATGAGGTTGGAGACAGGTCAATAAGGAGTGACAATACCTGCCTCCACAGGGGAGTACCTGGGAAGAGCAGCCCCTCCCAGAGAACAGAACTCTGTGAATCTGTTGATCAGTGCCCAGAGTCAGGATGAGATGCATGGAGGGCACCTAAGTCCAACCATGTGCTTTGAATACTGAGTATTTTTCTCTGAAATACTTATAGCCTTTTCGATCTCATCATAATACTACCCCTCGTGATTCTGCAGGATTTTGTGACCTGTTTACGAGGTATTTTACACTCATGATCTCATTTGATCCTCCCAAGAGTAATATGAGATGGGTGGGCCTGGGACAATTATTCCCAGAACTGAGGAAACTGAGGCCCGAAGAGAGAAGGCTGCTGGTCCTGAGTCATCCATTTAGCAGTGGCTAAGTGGAAACTGAGGAAATGAGGCCCAAAGAGAGGCCATTGGTCCTAAGTCATCCATTTAGCAGCGGCAGACCAGGGACTTCAAACCAGGTCATCAGACTGGGGTCCAGGCTTCACGAATGTCCGGCCTTAAGACAACATCATCTTCCTATCTTGGCCCAGAAGCTTTGACAAACTGAATTACCTCTTTGGTCAAACCTGCAGATGTGTCATCAGAGATCTCAGAGGAGGATTTTGAAGTTCTTCTTTCATATGTGTGTATATATATATATATATATATACACACACACACATATATATTCATATGTTCATATATGAATATATACACATTTAAAAGTAAGCTACTTTGTATTTATAGAGTATCTTTTGTCACTTAATTCTAAACACTTCTAGGCTCAAAGTTTAGAGACTCTCAGGACTAATTAGCCATTGACTTGGATCCTCTCTGACCTTGTCTAATGTCATGATCTAATGTGACCATTTTGGTCATTTTGAAACACTGCGGGTCACAGTACATATCACTTCGGGAGGCCCGGCACATGCAGGGCATATGGGTATCAGAAATGCACTGTACTTATTTCCTAGGGCAAGGAGAGACCTCCAAGCAGGTTCTCCCATGCGCCTGAGCTTAACATATGAAAACGATTTCCAAGCATCATGAAAAAGTCTTCAGAGACTCTGAACATGTTTTTTCAGTTGTGTATAAGCAATATAGTTTTAAATACCAGAATAGGTGTTTTTATTTTCATTTTCTCTCTCTCTCCCATGTTTCCCACTTCACTAAAAGGTATCCGGCCATACAGCCAAAGGAAACATGCAAGGAGTTACTTTTATAGTCATTGACACTTGGTCAAGGACAAAAATTATTACAACTGACTCTTGTATGCCTCAATGGTTATGAGGGATAAGAAGGTTCACGTCTATGTAGAAGTTTGAAAACTGTCAATTTGAAGTTAAGGCCCCTTCCCTTCAACCAAACATTCTTGGTTCTGGGTCTATGGGAGAGTTTCTGAGAATAAGCAAACTGAACTGTGGATTCCTGGCTGGGGAAGGCCCAGGTTGAAATATGTTGTGATATTACCTATGAAGCTCAAGCTTTGAATATATAATCTGAAACGTATGAATATCTTTACAGTGCCAATAGAGCAAAAGCCGATGTAACCCATAAGCCCCTGGGCATATGATGATCATCACCAGGATGAGAGGCTGTGGAAAGGACAGGCCAACCAGACTGTGGTTTGAATGCATATCCTGAAGACTCTGTCTTCCAAAGATATCCTTTGAAAAACATAGCTCTGATCATGATACTCTACAGTTTAAAAGTCAGCCCTTTCCATCTAGCCGCTGAGTGGCCCATGTTCCTCCCTGGCCCCACTTCTTTGCACATATGTGCCTGGAATGCCTCTCTCTGACTCTTTCTTCCTGGGAAATTTGGCAAGCTGGAATGTCACCTCCTCTGAGAAGTCTTCCCTGACTACCAAAACAGTCAGTTGTTCTTTCCTCTGTGCTCCCTTAGCACTTTGTACACAGCTCTAGGGTAGCATTAAACATGTCGCCTTGTAATTTTTTACAGGTCTTTTTTCTTTGCTACATTAGACTCAAATCAGACCTTATCTAGTCTCAGGGGCTCACACAATGACCGGCACATAGCAGGCACTTACGTGTTTGACAAAAGGAAAGGGGGCGAGGGATGAAGAAAGAATAAAGGGAAAGAGACGGAAGGTGAACAGGAGGGAAAGAAAAGACACAGGAAGGAATGGAAGAAGGAATAAATAGTGTTCTATGTCCCCAACTGATAATCCTGCTGTAAAATAGGAATAATCTCTTCTTCCTCCTCCACAGACATGGAGAATCCATATTCATTTCACAGTCTCTCAATTAAGTGCCTCATTTGGATCCGATAAGACATTTATTGACTCTTGGTTTTTCTACTGATTTGAAAAGGCCCCTAGAAAGATTTAATAAGTGTAGAAAAGATAAATAAGTGTACAGGTAATAAACTCTAGATTACATAAGCAAACATTACTTAATTACATTCCCATTAATACACTGACTCTGTAATGAATTTTTGAGGCATTTAATTATCAATTTGACAAGATAATCTAGGGGTAGTTAATGATTATACCAGTAAATTGTTTTTTAAAAATCACTGACAATTATTAAGTCTCGTAACAGACATCAAATTAACTTGCTAGAACTGTCTGGTTAAATAGACAGCAGTTAATTATGAGGTACTTTCACATTGCCTCAAATTTTAATATGTAAGCCGTTTTAATTGTGTAACGTCAAAAGTGTTGTGTAAGGGAACAGTTTACCCATGGGGAATACTCATATTCTGTGTAGTGTGACCACAGGACAAGTACGAGCATGATCTGAGATGCGTAGCCTGGTTTGTCACACTCTTCATCTTGGAACAGAAAAATAGAACGCTCTGGAAGAGACAAATGGTTGTCATACAGTCAGGCCTCTGAGGTCATTCTAACTTGTCTCTCAGAGGGAACTACGGAAAAGTGGTCAGATTATAAAGATTTAGGCTAATGATGGTAGTATTTGCCACCTTATGAACATCAACTGTGGGCCAGGCACTGTATCAGTTACTTCATATAGATAATCTCTTTAATGGTTGAAAGATAGCAAATCCACCAATACGTAGGTTTCCCTTGGAATGCTGAGAGAGGCAGAACAAGAAATCACACACACCAAGCCACTGAAATGACTCATCTCAGCTTAAAACGGCAGCCAAAGGCTGTGGCCACTTGTCAGGAACATGTCAGACAGAGAGCAATGGCCCCAGTGTTGAAGATATAAACATAGTTGAAGACCACTTACTTTTTAGGGGTTTAGGGTATCTCTTTTGCAACCCTCTTGCCAAAAGGCCCCTATCTGCCCTGATGGCTGGGCCACTTTTTATTCAATGAGCAGTGGAGAGGAGACACTTGATAAAGTACCTTTATCATGACCTTCACAGTTCTAGATTTGATCTTCTTTCCTGCAACTGCCTTACTCACTCTATATTTTACCATCATTTTTACATGTGACTTACCCCTTGCCATCTAAACCCAGGTTTCTTGGGTCCCGTCCTCTAGGTTAGTTCTCATGCTGCTGTGTGCAATGATTGCCAGCCCAAACTAAATATTCAAAAGAGTATTTCCTGAGTTGAACTGAGTTAAGTTCAACTGAGTTCAGTTAACTGAGTTAAGCCAGGCAGGATTGGACTGGATGGGAAGGGGTTGTACCGGATTGCACTGCATTGGGCTGGACTACGGAATTAAACGTTGTAAAAAGGGAGAACAGATTCCAGAACCTATGTTTCTTCTGCTTTGGGGCCGAGGCACTTTCAGTGATAACAGAGCAACACGAGAGCTGTGCATGGACTCTGTAGCCAAACTACAAATTCCTAAGTTCACACCTCCGCACCACCACTTACTAGCTCCATGGTGTAGGATAAATTCCTTAAATTCCTTTTGCCTCCCTGAGTAAAAGCTAGGGTAATAGTAGTCCCTACTTTACAGGACTGCTGTGAAGAGTCTATTCAATTAATTGATGCTTGGGAAGTCCTTGGAATAACGCCTGGCACACAGAACATATATAAGTGTCCTTAAGTTTTTAAAATAAAAATAATTTTAGAAAACAAAATCACTACTTTGAACTATATTCCACTTTATACTTTATGAAGTGTTTTCACATATGGCGGCTTCCATCACGTATCCACAGGAAGGATTACCCCCATGAATCCCCATCTTGCCTGAAAGCAAGTGCAGATCAAGAAGTCAAGGAGGCCTTAAACGGTTATAGACTTGAACTCAGTTCTGTCTTACTGAAGACGTATTTTCACTTTGGAAGGTACTAGCATCTTACAATGCTGCTGACAGTGTTCAAACATGGTTCCGACTACAGTGTAAGCTCCTGGTCGCCTGATAGGCAAGAGTCATGCATAGTCATAGTAGCTTCTGTGTTAGCAGAACAGCCTTTTTCCTGCCCAGCACTCAGCAGAGCAAAGGATCCCAGCCTGGATTAAGTTCTATGGAATGAGTTCTGTGATGTGGTATGATAGAAATAGCCCCAGTGAGGAAGTTGGGAAACCTGAATTTGGCCCCTGGCTCAACCACTAACTCTGGTGATATTAATAACTAACATTTATTGAGAGCTTACTCTGTGCTGTGCACTGTATTTATATCATTGAAACCTCACAACAACAAACCGTGAGCATGTTTATTATTGCATTTTGCCGAGGAAAAAACTGAGGTATAGTGGGTGAGTGACTTGTTCAGGTCAAGCTGCTGGTAACTGCTATGATAAGTCTTATTTGGAGATTGAGGGGATGGGACCACTCTGACCTCAAAGGCACATTCCAACCCAGTCCATCTATAATTGAGTGAGCTCTTGCTTAATCCTCTCTCCTCTGGGGGGTAATTCTGTGGTTCTGGGCAACTCTATGGTAACCTCAGACATCACAAGGCCTCTCAAGATAAAAACTGGTGAATCGTTGCATAATGCAGGATTTTCTAATCATGAAAGACCCTTATAAGTGAAAAAGTGGAAAAAGATAAAAACCCCAAATCTTCCCCAGCTTACCAATTTCATACAGACATTTATTACATTTGTAACCATGGGGTTCATTTCATTTTGCATTTTTGTTTCTTCACTAAATTTATTGTCCTGAACATTTTCCCAATAATCACTGCTAAAATTTTTCATAATTATCATTTTCATGATTACATAAACAACCAGCAACAACTATCAAATTAACTAATGACCCTGTTGCTAAACTTTAAGTCGTTTCAGGTATATTTACTCTTATATATAATGTTGCAATAAATATCATTACGCCATTCAACACTTTTTTTTTTTTATCAGTCACATTGTTTCTATATCAAGCATTGCCCAGAAGGCAAAGCTAAGGCAAAGCTATGTTCATGTCTGTGGCCCGTACTCTGAAAAGGGAGAGTGCAATATTGATGGTGACCACAAGTGACCCTGGACTGTTGAAATCTTAAGGCATTGAAGAGTGAATCTGATTCCAGATTTTGAGTAAACGTGACTGATTTGCTAAGGGGAACCAACATTAATTTAATAGAAGTTTTGATTCCAAGGCAAAGCTGACTGTCAAGGTGGGAAAGGTTCATGAGAAGTGCCTACAAGAAATAGGAATAAAAAGTCATCTTAAGGGAATTTTGAAAAGATCAAACCCTCAAGAGATTAACACTCAGGGGACACAAGTAGACCAGTTCCTTTGGACCTCACTTTGATATTTTAATCTTAATACTCAAGAAACATGGCCACAGTGTCAGCTAATCAGGGGAATCGGCTAAACCTGGGATTCATATGAATGCATATATCTTAAGACACTCATTTGCCAGTCAACAAAGTTCAGTCTTTAAGCATGCATGTCCCAATTCCGATTTCCTTCTTGACCAAACCACTCCCATGATGTATCCTCCACTATTTCCCATTTTGTGTGTTTTCGTCTTCCTTTTACTGCTTTGTGTTTTTTTTAAACAACAGAAGACTTTAAAACTAATCATCTACATTTTAAATCTGTGTCATTCTTTTATAGTTGCCTCATCCACGAACTAATTTTAAAGTATTTTCCAGTAACCCATCCCCTTTGAGCCTTTCCAATGTAACTAATTTAGTTTTCATTGAAATTGGTCTCTTCATTTTCACATTCATACTTCATCTGTTTGCATAATATTTAAATCATATAATTATATTAACTAATACAACCAGCATAAACATGTTGGGGGGGGGGAGGGAGGAAATCAACCAGTCTTTGCTAAACATACAGCTCAACTAGTGGGAAGATATGGGCACCAGGGCACTGGACAGCAGCTTGGCATCCATGAGTAGTGTGTTAGGGCATCACTAGGAATCCTTACAAAGGGAACTGAAAGCTTCTGACAGTTAAGTGGGAGTTACATCTACTGATTCACCAACTGCTCCTCAACCTGGAAGAGAAGGAGAGAATGTGAAATGAATGCCTGCACTCTGAATGCAGAGATCATGTTTATCTGTTGTCTCTATGTCAACGAGGGACTGAAGGGACACTAGTCTAGCTCTGTGTAATTAGAGCTAAGGGTCAGAGATTGTGTCCTTTACTTTCTTGGAAACCTCATTCCAGTATCATAACTCAGTGGTTCTTACACCTTTTGAGGTGGTCCTAGACCCTTCTGATTAAATATAAGAAGGTTTTTCTCCATGAAAATGTACAGATGCATTAGCAACCCCATGCAATGTCAGAGAGCTCATGATTCTTCTCATGAAGCCTGATCCTACAGGATTCTGTCCATCCTAGATTAGGGATCCTTATTATAAAAGGGAGGGGTATTATGTTAATGTAACAGTTCCGTTACTTCGCTAAAAATTCTGAGCCAAAATACAGTGTATGCTTGAAAGCCTTAAACATTTGAGCTGGATAAGCCCTTAGAGATCATATGGTTTCCCCATTTTAAAAACTGAAGCTCAGAGACAGAAGCAGTTTGTCTGAGGTCACCTGTCCATGACACAATGCTCAGATGATTTTTTTATGCTGTTTTAGCTAAAGAAAATAACTTATTTTTAATGGCTAGTGACCAAGACCATAAGCATACTTGAGGCCTAAATATCTAGCCAGGCTCCAGCTTCCAGAGTCACCAAAGGTCAAAGAATGAGAGGCGTAGGAATTGGAGCTTGAACCTATAACACTAACAAAAGCTGGGTTCCACTTCAAGTTTTACTACAAAGTCACTGACGTTGGGAAATCATTGCTATTCATTTGGTCTAAGTTTTCTTGTTTATGAAATTAGATCATTCAACTAGGAAATTTCAAGGTTCATTTCCAATTTTAAAAACACAATCTGGTAGTCCTCATTTTCTTGGCCTTTTTTCTCTTAGGTCCAACCCAGAGAGATGACCACTAGGGGTCAGACCTGCAAGAAAGAACCAACATTTTGGATTATTATTTTTTTTCTTTTTTTCCCTAACTGGGAGGAAACAAGAGATGGTCTAGCGTGGCAAGTAGTGCCACATTCAAAGTCTTTCAACATGCGAGACTGTACTGCATTCTTAGATATTTCTAAGAAATGGAGGTTTCACAACACTTTCCTCCAAGAAAGTCTTCCTTATATTTAACCTAGAGCCCCGAAATATAGTTTCAATCTATCTCTTATTGTGTTGTCTGAGTGGAGACTAGTAATCAACAACCCTTATTATCCTTTGGGTAAGATATGTATTGTTCTGAGCAAGTGTCAGTTCATGTGTCAGTTTCCATATCTGTAAAATCAGGTCTAGGATTAGAATCACTCTTCCAATAAATGGCACTTAAGTACATGGTACCCTTGAAAGGAAACACAGACATGGACTGGCCCTCAAGGAGCTTTGATGATCTCTAAGATCTATTACATGTCATTTTCTTAAGTAGGACCTCATTTTGCACTTTTCAAAACAAAGGAGTCACAATAATATCCTTTGAAACCTCTTATGGATTTATAGCTGTAGGATTCTAGGACTACTGGCTGGGCCAGTCTGTCAGTCTTCTTCCAGAATTATTTTCTTTATACCTTTTCCCCCCTTCAAACTCTGACCATATTTTATAACTTTCTCTGTTTTCTCTGACTATTCTTCTCATCCAGACCTCGTCATCGCTACTTTTCCAGGCTCGATTGTCTATTCAGTAGCATGAAGAAAGCTCTGGCAGAGAGGAAGCCTGGGGCTCCTTGGCCTCAGTAGCACGAGACCTTCAGTCCTCTTCCCATCCCACAAGGAGTTTAGTTTAGTTGTTGTTTTGTTTTTAAAATACTTTTATGTGTTGCCTATATTTTAACATCTCTATACATGTGTAGAAATTCAACCACTATAAAAGTGTGTACTTTCAAGAACAAAATTCCCCATTTCTTCCTTTTACTCCAATTGCATATCTGAGGTAAAGGCTATACACACTTTGCTGATGATCTTTCCAGATTTTCTTCTTTTTGTATACACACATAAGCTTTTGTTTTTACTAACTCAGCATTCTGAAAGAGGTATGTAAAACCACTCACTAAAGATAGCTGTCTAGTGGAAATGAACAAACTGCCGATACATACGGTAACAAGAATCAAAAATAGTATGTTGAGTGTAAAAAGACTTATACAGACAAGTACATACTATATTATTCCATTTATATGGAAGTTCTAGAACAGGCAAAATGAATCTATGGTGAAAAAAATCAGAATAGAGTTTCCCGCTAGGTGGGGAAGACAGGGATTTACTGGAAGGAGACGTAGCAGAACTTTACAGGGTGATGCTAATGTGTTATATATCCTAACAGGGGGTTGGAATTCACAGATGCATGCATTTGTCAAAACTCAGCAAATGTATAGTTAAGACTTCATTTCATTGTATATGAGTATATATGGAAAGAAAAACAGCAAACAAATAGTGAACTCTAGCTAATGATATCCATGCTGAAGAATTTAAGGGGAAGTGTATGGATGTCTGCAAATTATTTTGAAATACATAAAAATGGTTAAATGGATAGATAATTGATAAAACAGGTTCAGTCAAATGTTAATGGTAGAATCTAAGTAGTGGGTATATAAGTGTTATAAAATTATGTTATCTTTGATATAGATTTAAAATTTTTTCCCATAAAATGGGGGGGGGACAAGCTTTGAAGAGCTTTAAACTCAGACAGTAGACTATTATTGATAATGTCATCACATTTTTTTGAGGCCTCAGGAAACAGCATAATGGTAACAGGCCTAATGCTCTCCCCTAGATTCTTACCAATTAGTAGCTACATCATTCATATAGGCTCCAGGAAGATTAAAAAAAAAAAAACCCTCAGGAAAAAATAGTGATAGCTACAGTTTATTGGGCACTCCTGTACACCATAAAGTCCAAATACATTATATCACTAAACCTTTTCACTTTGAAAAGTAAGTATTAGTATCTATTCCTCTTTTAAGAAAAAGCAAGGATAATAAGGCTCGGAGTTAAGCAGCAACGAACTCAAAATCACATGGCCAGTGAATGGCTGGGCCAGGATCAAAACTAGGTCTTACATAACCCAAAGCCCACATTCTGCTCACTAGAATGCACTGTCTCTCACATGGTGTTCCTCTTGGCCTCTGCCTGATAGGAAGAAACACTGACCTTGCATCAGGGAATTCATGGAAACCTCAGAAAGGGACCCCTAAAGTTGTAATGGAGCAGTAGCTGCCTTGGTCACCTGGGTTGCTGTGGCCATGGGCTGAAGTTAGCTCCAGAAACCCTCAGCATGTCTCAGTGTGGCCTTCAATATGAAGTGGCAAACTCCCAGCTTTGAAGATGGAGCTGAGGGTAGTAAACTCTAAACCACCAGTAAAAATCAAATGTGTTCTGATGTGTTGCATCAAAACCTGGGAACCTCATGGGTTCCACCCAACCCCTCCCTCTCCCTGTAACAGCTGCAAATGTTTCTCTTATTTCTCTGACATCTGGTCCACCCATGTGTAAACAGAATGAAGGCTCAGAGAGAGGAAAGGATCTGAATGCCCCATTTCTCAGCCTCAAAGATATAGTGAAATGGGACAGATCCTGGATTAGGGGACTCTTTAATTTTTAATATAATTTGGGCCACAGTTTCCAAAGGCACTTTAGGGTCCTCTTCTATGAGTCCTTTTTCATGCCATTGTGAGAAGGTTGTGTTGAGGAGTGGTGAGAGCTTCGGACTAAGAATTAGATGACCCAGATTTCAACTTGGGCTCCTTCACTAACTGCCTGTGAACCTGTGCGGAGGTTTTTCTTTCTGGGTCTCATTTTACCATCTGAGTTATAAAAGGGTAGAGCCCTCTGTAAGTTTTCATCCAGGAGGGTTTTCTTTTCTTTTTTTCTTTTTTTTTTTCTTTTTTTTGGATTAAAAAAAAATTTTATTTATTTATTTTGAGAAAAGGGGGAAGGGCAGAAAGAGGGAAAGAGAGAGAGAGAGAGAGAGAGAGAGAGAGAGAATCCCAAGTGGGCTCTGCACTGTCAGCACAGAGCCTGATGTGGGACTTGAACCCACGAACTGTGAGGTCATGACCTGAGCTAATACCAAGAGTCGGGTGCTTAACTGATTGAGCCACCCAGGTGCCCCATCCAGCTTTAGTCATTAATTTGGGGGCACAGGTTTAGTGGTTACCATATTACTGTCTCTGGTCAATAAATACACTCCTAACCACTGCGTCTCCCACTGTCCACGTGGCACTAGAAAGATTATCAGCCCCCAAAACCATTTATATCAAATAAGTTTCACCTGGTTTTCTCAATAAAAAATATGTTAGGACTAATATCAATGCTAAAGATAACACTGAATCTATCAATTATTGCTTCTGTTTAAAAAAAATTAATTATTTACACAAGGTCTTCTGCCTTGTTCAAAATTAAAAGCAGATTAATTATTTGTTGAGCCTGATTTCAATGTGAAAGGTATAAATTTGGTATTCAAATATACTTTTAAAAATTTCAATACATTTTCATTTTCTAAAAACTAGATCATGGTAAGGTTCTTGTTTAAAATAAGCATGTTATTAGCCTTGATAAATTAATGCAAACAAAATAATGCATTGTGAACATACAAATATACCTTGAATGCTAAGGTAAAGAATGTAGACTTAATTTAGTAGGCAATGAGGGTCTGATGAAACTCTTTAACCTAAGGAATAATACAAGCTGAGATTAGAAATCATTATTCCAAGAAATTGCTCTTTGTAACCCAGCCATTCGACATCAAGAAGGTAGAATTCATATTTTATGCCCACTTTCCTCTCCGTAAATCCCCTTTTCATCTATTCAAAGATGATCTTTTGGGTTTAATTACTACAGTGAATTTTTTCCTCAAATACTAATCAGCGAGATGAGGCAAAAGACAGAACTTGAAATAGAAGGAATGAGAAATGGAGACGCAAGAGAACCTCATGGTATGGATCCATCTTGTTTTGAGGTTGTGTTTTATTAGGGGCAGCTCAGAGCTTCCCTGAGTGGAAAGCAAGGGAATCTCATGGAATGGGGAGCCACGTTATTTTGAGCTTGTGTTTAAGTACTGGCAACTCAGAGCTTCCCTGAGTGGGGACCCCTTCTCTCAAGGAAACCCCAATCTTACTTTTCATTCTTTTAAAGTTCTTGTTGGCCCCACTTCCAAGACGGTTGAGACTGCTGGGTCCTGCTCCAATCCAGCAGAGGGCGCTGTTGGAGTACAATTGGTGAGGGTGGTGGGAAACTCTGGGAAGACAACCTCCACCTCCAACCACCAGGCTGGTTTGGTGTTACAGCCTTCTGGGCTGACCTGCAAGACAGATCCTTGGTCCTTCTTGCCCTGCTTTATAGGATTCTATTCATAGCCCAGTTAAACTCTGCTGAAGACCCTGTTTTCCAGCTCTACCTTTCTTCCCACTACAAGAAAAAAGTGACTAACTGATCCTCAAGAGATAAGAAATGAGTTCAGAAATGAGTTAAGAAATGTGACACCTATGCAATTGCACTGAAAAGCTGCTGAGAACTGAGAAATCAGGAAAAGGTTAACCAGGTTAGGTGTGTGTCAGAGACAAACTAGCATAAGCAAGATCACCTATCTACCTCTCCATATTTCATCATCTACAAGGGAATTCAAAAATTGGGGGTGGGGTGGGGAGTGGAAATTCACAAATTTTTAAAAAGTGGGGGCCGATAGCATGGATAGAGCCCAATAATGACACAAAATGAACTTTGAAGTAGGAATGGGGAGCAGAAATTCAGAAAGAGTTTTGAGACCGAGAGTGATGTAATCAAAGCTTAGCAACTGGGCTGCCTAGAAAAAGATTTATCCATTGCAACCTAGAGACTGAGCTTCAACTCTTACCAAAAACATAAGCGCCAAGGAACAGTGCAGATCTGGGCTCCAGCCCTGGCTCTGAGACTTCCTTTCTCTGTGTCTTGGACCAAGTCCCTTGGGTAGGTTTCTTTGCCTCGGTTTCCTCATCTATCGAGTGAGGGAGGTGAACCACACAATCTGTCAGATGCATTTCTCATTCTGCATTCTGAGTCTATGCGCTGCTAGCATCTTAGAATTATAATTTAACTTTTCTTTAGGGAATTCACATAAGGAAGGTTAAGGATAACTGTTTGTTCAGTCACTGTTCAATGAATACATACGCCCTTTGTCAGGAAGAATGGCTTGAGTTAGAAAGTTCTAGCCGCAACCCTCCCCAGTCATTTCTGCCCCTGAACCACTGGCAGTGGGAGTGTGGTGTGAGGGCATCGGTTTCTTCACTGGTTTGTGGGCTCCAAGGTGGATTGTGGAATTTGAACCCAGGCAGACTCTGACTTTTCAGCAAATAGACCATGAGCACTGGAAGGAAATTTACAGTGCAACCACTCTCGTTATCATTTAATAATACCAAGACAGACATCTCAAGGCAACACAGGCATTGGTAGAATAAGTCTGGATTATGGTATCTTCCTAGGCTAGTTGTAACTTCCACTGTATAAACTCCACACTTGCTAATCCCATGACCCCCCCCAGTACTATTTAAATTTTCTTCTTCCAATTATCATTGGGTCCTTGCACTGCCTACAGATAATCACAATCCTGTCAAATCATTTCACACAAAACTGCCACTCAAACATAGGAGCACTAAGTCAATAGTTTAAGTGATGCCATGAAATTTGGACCTTTGGCTTCAATTATAATTAGGAGGGCTTTAGTCGGTTCACTAATCGTAAGTGGGTTTATTTCTCAACTTCACACACTGACTTAGGTCTAACTGAACCCTCACTTATTCATTTACTTATTTATGTAAACTGACTTGAGAAAAGATATTTAAGGAAGATTACAGTAAAAAGCATAAGTGCTTTTAAAACCACCCTGAAACCTAAAGGCACTATTGCAACCCCAGAATAACCCAAAACGATTTTAAATAATTTTTTTTTACAGTATGACTACACTGAGGGATTTTTTATGTGGGCCTATACATAAGAGCTATTAAATACTTTAACAGACAATACGCCAAGAGCACCCTCATAACAAAGAACGTTCTACATGTCAATCTTTTAGTGGAACTTAGTAAATGTCAAACATATACTGTGGAGTTGTACTGCTAAGGCAGAGTTCTGAGGCCCCAAAACAGGTAGTCTTGGATAGTATAGGGCTTCCTGGAAACCTAATACAGGATAGGGGGAACTCTGAAGCATCTTAAAGAACAGCTGCTTAGCAGGAACCACGGTGCTGTCTCCTCAGATACTGGTGTCTCAGCCGGACTAGGAAGTAGATAGTAGACAAGTCTAGACAGAGGTTGCTGACCAGGCCCTAAAGTTCAGATGTGCCGTGTTGGGGCCCAAAGGAAGGTCTTTGGGCTCTGGATATACAGGGAATCCTTCAGACTTGAGATGCTGAGACTGACCAGGCTTCCTCCCTGAAAAACAAAACTGCCGGACTTGGCTTTGTGTCTACTGAGTAGTCACTTCATTCCCACTCCTTCCCCCCATGCAAATACACGCACATACAGGCAAGGTGGTTCTTCGTGGTCTTTACCGGACAATCACAGCATGTTAGAGCTACTCGGGGTCATTTTACCCATTTATTTTACAAAGATGGAAGGGAGCTGCCACTTGCTTAGGGACAAACTGGGATGTGACAGATGCCAGCTACAGAGTCTGTCCCTCCATCGAATGGATGTGTCTCACCAAAACACAATGTAGACAATGCCATGCCCCTGCTCGGTCACTTCCATCCATCTCCCGTGGCCCTCAGGGGAGACTGCAATGTCCCAGCCTGGCATCAGAGTCCTGCGGCTAATAGTCCTTTTTGCTTTTTCATCCCAGCTCCCAGTTTCCCTTCCTGATTGCTAGCTGGCCTGCTCCTCACATGACTCTTGCTCCTACTCAGACCAGACTCATTTCAACCCCTGCCTCGAGACTGATCCTCCTCCCCATTTCTAGTTTCTGAGAGGCTGTTCTCAGTGAATTGAAGTATTCCCCAAACGAAAGCAAATCATCAAGTGGCCTCGGATACCCTTCATGTGTGCCTCTCCAGAGGGTCAAAAAAAAAAAAAAAACACACTTACAGCACATTTTTACTTTTAATAATATTTTTGCATAATTACCAAGGCCTCTTCAAGCCTCAGCCCCCTCCTGAGTGGTAGGAATGGCAAATACGCCCATTTTATAGGGGAGATGAAGGAAGTGAGACCCAATGCCAAGAAAGGGCATATGATTCATCCTCCAGAAAGCAGTGAGTCAGAGGGGAAGTAGAAAGAAGCCCCAGGCTTCCTGACGCTGGTGCTCCATTCACCGGGCCAGGCACCTTGCCTGCTGTTATTTCCAAATGCTTGATATTTAAAAAAAATAAGGCAAAACTCACCCCATCAGGTTTGCTTTTGAGAAAAATTATCCTGATGCAAAGGACCTTGTTATCCCCAGCCTTTGAGCCGTACCTAGAATGTTAACTACTTTTTTTTTTTTTTTTACTTTTTTACGTTTTATTTTATATTTGAGAGAAAAAGAGAGAGACAGAGAGACAGAGAATGAGCAGGGGAGGGGCAGAGAAATGGAGACAGAAGCTGAGGTAGGCTCCAGGCTCCGAGCAGTCAGCACAGAGCTCGATGAGGGTCTCGAACTCACGAACTGCGAGATCATGACCCGAGCCGAAGTCAGACGCTTAACCGACTGAGCCACCCAGGCACCCATAACTACTTATTTTATAACAAAGCAGATCTGAGCTTTCTAGGTTGTGACCCCCTCCTAAGGCAACTACATAATTATCTGAAGGTAATTTTGAAGAGTCGAACTGTGAAAGAAATTGGGCAAGGCCTAAAATCCAGTGGAGGTTAGAAACGAGGGCTTTGTCTCACAGACCACGTAACCGGTTCTGGAGTTTGCTATCTACTTCCAGCATCCCGTGGTGGTCCTACTACTGTTCAGGGGTTCAGAGGAATGGGAAGAGTTGGGGTATACAATTTCGTGTGGGGTCAGTGCATTTGGGAAATCTTGGGAAGGCTGGTTGAAAAGACAACGGTACTGGGTGTCTCTGAAGTTCTTCCCCAGGAAAGAGAAAGAAGAATGCCTGAGAACTTCCAGACTGCAGAAAAAGGAGGAAACTGGGAGCCCCCGGGGCCTGGGCAAGAAACAGCTCTGACAGGCTCTGCAGAGCAGCTCTCCACATTTTCCGAGTCCTACTAATGTGCTCGGTACTAGGATAGAAACCCTCAGTAAGGTGACCCTATAATGTATCATCCAAACCAGAGCACTTAAGGGTGGAAAGGGAGCTATTGAATCATAAGACCAGAGCAGTGGGCATAAACTGTAAAGGCAAAGCAGGATACGTGGTCACCTTAACCTTCAGAGTGGAGGTCAACAATGATGGGTCCCTGTCCATGGAGAAATCTCCCCCCATAAGACATAATAAGCACACAGATGACATGACCTGAAGCTAGCTGCTTATACGGAGACATTACGGAAAAGTCCCAAGAAGAGTTGAAGGAGAAGGGTAACACCTGTAGAAAAGACAATTGGCATTTGAGAATTGGTTTGTGGGGGGGGGGGGGGCACCTGGGTGGCACAGTCGGTTAAGCGTCCGACTTCAGCCAGGTCACGATCTCGCGGTCCGTGAGTTCGAGCCCCGCGTCGGGCTCTGGGCTGATGGCTCAGAGCCTGGAGCCTGTTTCCGATTCTGTGTCTCCCTCTCTCTCTGCCCCTCCCCCGTTCATGCTCTGTCTCTCTCTGTCCCAAAAATAAATAAACGTTGAGAATTGGTTTGGGGGGATGCCAAAGATTTGAATGTATAGCAATGAGAGGCCAGAGAGACTTCCAGGTGATTTTGAAAAAAAAAAAAAAAAAAAAAAGAAGCCTGAGCCAAGGCCCAGTGGCAGGGGCCTCTATGGGGCATGGTGAGGGGCTGCATCTGGGGCTGTAGAGGGAGGTGTAGTGAGACCGGGGAGGGATGAGGCAGGAAGGGTGCTGATGCCCATTTGGACTTGGTTCTAGCTCTGTGGACACCAGCAGGAAGCATAGGTGGGGTTGCACAGATCAGCTTCCCTGGCCTTGGACTTCAGTTGAGACTACCCAGATGCCCAGACACATCGCATAAGCTGCTACTGGTCTCACGGGGCCAACTGTCCTCCCCTCTGACAAGAAAGGGAGTCTCATCATTGAGGAACTACAGGACCTCTTCTGGTTTCAGGACCAAGCACTTTCTCTCTCCATCCAGCTGCTGGAGAAGTGGGTTTGGACATTAGGGGGAAGTGTCTGTTTGGCAATCCTGAGGGCTAGACAGCTTGGGGGGGGGCTGGATTTTAGGGGCTATCCCCTGGTAAATAGTCAAACCTTTGAGATTCGTGGCGGGATCACTTACAGTCCTAATTTCCAGGAGTGCACGCAAGTCTAGAGGAAGTTGGGACCTTGGGGCTTTCAGATAGAGGTAGGTCAAGGTAGCCAGGGAGAGTATCTCTGACACTGAGCAGCACTTTGCAGTTGGTAAGTAAGAGACTTTCCAATGTGGTCCCCACATTTTGTGACAGAGGTCAGGAAGGTGTTATTACTGTCAACAAGTGACATATAAGGGAATTAAGGAGCAGACAAATGGGTGACTCATCCAAGGTCACACAGCAAGCAAGCCGTGGAGCTCCTCTCCTGGAGCCAGGCCATGTACACATGCACCAACCCCACAGCCTGCTCTCAGAAGGGAGACAAGGGAGCTGAAGAGGAGGAGAAGGAGGCGAAGGTGGCAGAGAAGGCAGAGCCAGAGGGAGGGAGGGAGGGAAGAAGGAAGAAGGGAGAGAATCAGAATAGAGGGAGGGCAAACCCTTCCATCTGGTTGTGGGGTCCCAGATGGGCCTAGAAACCCTCTCCCACTTTTTCCTCCCAGACCCAAGAAAGTGGGCCCAGGCTATGCGGTAGGGAAGGGCTGCCCAGTTAGGTCTCTCCTGGGGCGCGAGAGCCTGGCCCCGTGGGGTTGCTGGGCCTTTCAAAGGCCACATGTACTGGGGGACGAAGCAGCAGGGGCGGCCCAAGGGCTGGGGCCAGGAGGAGGGGCCGGGCCTGCCTTTGGTGCCTAGAAATCAAAGCAGCCAACCTTGGGCTTTTTCTTCCCCTCACACTGAGGCACTTTTATTGGCGAGATGAAGGGAGGCAGAGCGAGCCTACAGTCCTCGCTTAGCTTTTGGAGGTTAATGACCCAGTTAGCAGCTCTTGGCTGCGTTTCCGACATTTTGCAGACATCAAGCCCCGCGTCTCTGCCAAGTACATTCTGTTCCCTGGAGCTCATCCAATGCATCTCAGATTACTATGTAATGCGACAAAGAGGGAGAGGTGGCTGGGAGGGGCGGTGGGGAGCGGGCGGGCCGAGCGGCCGGAGGGGCGGCGAGGGAGGGGCAAGGGGATGCCACTCTAAATATAGCTGCCCTCCTCGAGATGCAGGGCCAAGGTGCTTATTACTGCACTAGAGCGATCCCCCAGGGAGGGGACGGAGGCCCTGGCGTCCAGGCAAGAATTGAAGGAATCCTGCAGCGAGCGAACCCTGCGGTGGGATGGGGGGCTACCAGAGCCTTTGGGTGGGCGGGGAGAGCGGGGGAGGGGGGACGAGAAAGGGGAGGAGCTAGGGACTCGGCCCCGCCCCAAGGCCCTTCGCGCAGCCCCCGAGCTGCTGCAGCCTGTGCTCTAATTATAGACGTGAATGGAAAGCGGCAGCTTGTGAATGATCGTCTTGCTCGCGCTGCCTTTGGAGGCTGAGGAGCAGGTGCTGCCCTGCTAGATACAAAGTGATTCATTTAAAAGCCCTCTGTCCCGCACGCACTCTCGCCGACAGACACGAATCCTAGAGCTCTCTCCTTCCACCGCACGGAGGTGGAGTCTGCTGTTGGTTTCAGAGCCCTGGCTCTGGCGATCCGGACAGAGATGGGGTGGAGTTTCCTAATCTCTTTCACCCCATCTTTAGAAACCTCCCCGTGGGTGAGAAGAACCCCACGCCTTTTCAAGCTGTTGGGAAGTAGTATCTTGTTTTACAGATGGAGAAGTTGAGGCTGGGAGAGAAGCAGGGGTGTGCCCCCGCGCACATGGTGAGTCAGTGCCCAGCTGAGACGGAGCCTGGTCTCCTGACAGCCCTTTTGCCTTACCAGGTGGGAACCTGGAGCGGGTGTCACTTCAGTGATACTCATTTTCAGGCACGGATCCTCGGCATATATGAGCATCCCCTTCCCAAGCCTGGTTCGGCTCCCCGTCCCACCCGGCCCCCGCCCGACCCCACTGCCACACAGAACCCGGGGTAATGCCAGCTGGTTCTCATCGGTAGGCTTAAGTTCCAGGCCTGGAGAGTGGGTAAGGTGCAAACTTTGCCCATTTTCCTGTCCGCTATGTGTGAGTCAATCTGACGTGCCCTCCATCAGCATAATCCTGTCATGAGGCACGCCAGAGGAGGCAAAACCAGGACTTTTCTTCTTCGTCAGCATCTCACATGCACCTAGCACTCAGCCACGTGCTCTGATGAACATCAGCACCCAACCCCGGCCACAGAAGCACAGTAAAAAGTCGTACACCCAGTTTACTGAGGGCTTGGAGGGGGGAAGTGACTATCTCACAGTCATCTGCTTCTGAGTAGCCAGCTTGAGATCCAAACCCAGGACTCCTACCTCCATTCTGTACTGTGCTGGGTTCTCAGTCTGTGGTCTGCAAGAGCGGCCGGGATCCGCCTCCTCTTAGAGAGAGGTTGCCCTGAGGCCTGGTTCTTTCCAACCTGGCTGCTGGCCTTCTCTCCCCATAGGCTCCCTCCACTCTAAACTACAGTATACAACTGGGCATGAACAGCTGCCATCTTTGGGGTCAGAATTCTCCAAGCCCTGCACATCCCTGGACTTCAAATAACGAGGCCAATCCCAGTCACCTGCTGAACCTATCTATATTCTCCTCACCTTTGCTGAACACCCTGGACTGAACTCTTTTCCTATTTCTCCCCTGTCCCTTTAAGATATACACCAAGGCATACGGATAAAGGGGCATCAAGTACTGGGGGGGGGGGGGGGAGAGAAGGAATGGATGTGAAGGATATTTTAATTGTTTTTTATTTGCTTCTTTGAAGCAAGGAGTGTATCTTAGCCTTCATAAGTCCCCACCTGACCCAACATCCCCAGGGTGCAGCCCAATGCACTGAGGATAGCAGACATGCAGAAATATTGAAGAATCATAAAACTTTCACATGGCTGAAGAAATGTGTATCTACCTAGACTGGCCATCGTCACATCTCTCTGACAGTACAGATGAGTGGTTGGGATCTACACTTTGCAGCTACAAGACGAGGCTCTCTCCCGATCAGTTGTACAACACTGGCAAGTTGCTTAATCCCTCTGGGTCTCTGTTTTCTCATCTGTAAAATGGGCATAATTATACCTCACAGAGGTACTGAGTACTGAGTGGTGTTGGCAGTGCTGATCCGGGAAAGAAGAGGAATGCTCATATGTGAATGGTTTTCTCTATGGTCACTGTGTAGTTCGGGATCCAAATTCAGCTATGGCACTTGGGTATGTTTTGTAACCTCCACATCCTCAGTTTTCTCATGTACAAGGTGAAAATACCAAGCATACCTATCTTATATGTTGGGTGAGTTAAATGAATTAACAGGTGTAGAGTGCTGAAAATAGTGCCTGGCACAGAGTAAGTGCTCAGTACAGATGACTATTGTTTTTACTGGAATTAAATGAGAATGGAATGGTATAATGTGTGCAAAGTTCTTACATAATGCATTGCAGAGGGCCAGCGCTCAGTAAGTAATTGATTTCGTCATCTGTAGAATGGGATTATGATAGTTTCTCCTACACAGGGTTGTTCTGAGGATTACCATAGACAATATATGAACACTCTTTATAAAACTATATAAGGCATGTTTTATTATTCACTGTAATATTGGGGCATTGGTTCAACAAATATCATTGTGTATTAACTGTGCCTGGTCTTGTTTGAGATACAGAGATAATATAATATCCATGCCTTCAAGGTGTGGATGGGTAGGTAAAACCTGGGCTGGATATACAAATAAGTATAGAACACCAGACAGAGGATGATGGGTGCTCTGCTTGGCTAATAAACTTCATGCCAGGAGCCATCAGAAAAGGAGAGGCAGAAACCCCGAGGTGGGGAGAGGAGCTCAAGAAAAAGTACAGCAAGGATAAAGGAGCATGAACAGAGCCTGGGAGAATGAGTAGGATTTAGATAAGAGGTGAGACCTTCCTGGTAAAAGGATCAGCAAGATCCCGGAAAGGGAGTGTTGGAGAATGGCACCCATGCCTGCACTCCCAGGAGGTAAGCTAGGAGGCCAGGCAGGGGGGGTCCCAGGGAGCTCCAGGGGCCCTGTGCTTCTCACTGATGACATAGAGGGCAGATGTGCTAGGGATAGTTTGGGGATGATGGATTCATGGTCAGACTGCAAAATCTTATGTAGTAGAGTAGGGACACAGGGGAGGAGTGTTTCTTCAGGACCAGAACTGCAGAGGCAGAAACCGGGGGTTTTCACAGCTCCTTAACAGCACCTCTCAGATTTCATCATTGCATATTTACCGTTATGTTCTGTTCTTTACATTGACACATAAGCTCTAAGAGAAATGGGAATGGGAGTCTTTCCTTCCTGACTTGCCCCTAGAGCCTGCCGGGGTGACTGCACATAGTAAGAGCTCAATAAAGACTCACTGAGCAAATGAATGCCTCCTTGAACCTAAAGCCAAATGGACCAACAGAGTGGCCTAGAAGTGGCCAAAGGGGTCTCTAAGGAAGTTTTTCCTACCTTTAACTTCAGCCAACAGATTGCCCCAGGGTGACAAGAGTTTCCAATTTACTACACAGGAGTGCAGAACTTGTTTCATGATCCCTCGGGTATATCTATTTTTAGAAAATAAAACCAGAAAGGACTGGGAAGAAAGGTAAAAAAAGAAACCTGGGGTAGAGAGAAAACTCCACATGTAGCCCTCCATCTCTTATTTAGTCACCTTAATTAGCCATCTTCTATTTGCAGTTCTCTCCACCTAAAAAAAGGAAAAAAGAAAAGAAAAAGAAGGAAGAAAGAGAGAAGAAAATGAGTTACCCAAGAAAGCTTGAGTGTGGGGAACTGGTCTTGTCTTCTAAAACCCTCCACGATCCGGGTCTCTTCCCAGATCAAGTGGGGGAGCAGAAAAGAAATCCAACTGGTTTCAGTTGTTAAGGATTTGGAGTGAGTAGATAGTTGATAGAAGCTTTGCCTACCCTCCTATCCTACCCATCTTGAAAATATCAGTGCCATTGCCTTTCTTCATCTCTGTTGAGTAGACCATTTGGTCCTGTGCTTCTTGATCACAGGCACAGAATGTTGGAGATAGAACAAACAGAACCTAGAGGGAATTTAATCTCCCCCTCCCCTGCTTGTGTTATAAATTAGAAAACCAAGGGAAAAGAGACAGGAAATGAGTTGTCCAAAGTCTCCCAGCCCATTTGTAATGGAGTACAGGACCCAAGACTTCTAATTTCAAGTTTAGTGCCCTTTCCAAGCCCCATGACACCTCCTTTAATGGAGTAATGTTCTTCTTGGAACATCTAACATTTCTGTCTCCCTGAAAAGAGGGTATCTTTGAGAGAAGCAGACCTGGGTTTGAATCCCCCTTCTACTATATACTAACTGTATAACCTTAGGCAAGAAGCCACATCTTGTACAGTAGTAACATTAGCCATCATTGCAAGCACCTATTTTATGCTAAGCTCAGAAAAGGTAAGAAACTGGTCCAACACAGTTGTAGACCCAGAGTTTGAACCCAAGTCTGTCATATTCTAAATCCCATAATTTTCCACTTTAGCATACTGTTTCTGTATGTCTCAGCTTCCTCATCTATAAAATTTAAGAATGAGATAAAACGTACCTAGCTCAGCACTTGACATACAGCAGGTGCCCTATAAACAGCAGCTCTTATTATTTTGAACACTACATTCTGAAGACTTGTTATACCGCAGGTCTTACAATTTCAGGTATATACTCAAGAACGGTAGCTATTTATTATCAATCATCATCCCCATACACAACAGCCTCTACCTTCCCAGGCTTATCTTTCCCCTGATGTGTCCTTCCAAAGCGTTGTGTTCCAAACATGGGAGATCTAAGCAGAACAGCTAAGGCAGGATAAGAATTAAACTTGCCTGTTGATGCTGGAATGTTGAGCAGACAGCTCAGGTCTGGTGACAATAACTACATCCACTCATAGGCTAGGGGAGCATAAGGCAACAAGCTATCCAGGTACAGGAGCCTGACAGATTTGCCAAACTAGGAGCCGGAGTACAGGGATTTAGAGTGGGCAATGCCTGAGGCAGAGAGACCACAGCTTTGGAAAGGCCAAATCACGAGTCCAAGCTACCCTTTCTGGCAAAAGCCAAGCAAGACTTTAGCTAGGAGGAAATAAAGCTGAGTAGGAAGATCACCAGAAAAAAGAAAATAAAAACCAGGACTAAAGCAAAATCCAGTTGAAAAGAATAGAGATTAAAATCTACCTAGCTCTTCTGAATATGACAGACGAGTCTTTTTTTCTCCTGTGACTTAAAAAGAAATAACCCTGCAATTCTCCTGGCCATAAATTGTAGATACATTTGCTTAGAATGAAAGCACCAAAACATTCATGGGAATTATATTCACCGAAGTCGAAATAGTATTTTCCTCTGTAGACAATAAAGGGGAGGGAAGGCAGGAGGAAGAGGGAAGTGGAAGGTGGGAGCTTCAACTATGTGCGTTACATTTAATTTCTTTGGAGGAAAAAGAAATATGGCAAAATGTTAGCATCTGTTTTCTGATGGTGAGTACATGACATCTGTTATATCTTTTCTGTATGATTACATATTTAATAATTTAAAATAAAACATAAATATATATTTAAAAATTAATTATATAAAAATAAATCCATATTTAAAGTTAATTAATTGTGATTGTAGAAAATCTGGGAATTTTATGAGTAATAACATAGGAATATAATGAGTTTTTAAAGATATGATGTCAGCTATTTCAAAGTTCTGATGTGATATTTCTAAGGTATAAGAGGTCTCACCCCAATAAGAACTCATGTAAAACCATTGTGGTAGATTTACATACTGACAGTCCATATATGCGTGTTAGGAGGAAGATTTCAAGATTCTTCACATCTACCATCTGGCCAACCATTCCATAAATGCTCAACTATGAACTCCTAAACTGGCTGGACAGAAAGTCCCATTTTAAGATAAGAATTAGGATCTTATACTCTCATATGGAAAGAAAATCTAAATGACTTCTGAACAATCAAAGCTAATGTTATAAATTTCACACATAACATTTATGGATGGAAACCCAGCAAGGATAAAGAACAGAGCAACACCATCAACCCCTGGATC